>NC_139540.1:86547259-87147259 GCF_965153285.1 Podarcis tiliguerta | reverse complement strand
AAAATTAGAGGAGGGGGTTGCTTCCAAGTATTGGGGGGAAGGTATGAAACCTGAGACAAGAGAACAATTAGTGTTGCACTTGTACCAGAAAGCTGCCATTCCTGAACCTAAAGAGATATAAAAACCGGGGGGGGGGGGGAATCGCAGCGCCCTTAAAGGAAAGGCGAATCGGTGGTGGGATCGTGCCACTAGATGCAGTCCTTTACTTTTCAGTTGTTAGCATCCTGGTGTGGAATTCTAATAGGAAAATAGACAGAAGTGACGCAAAAATATATATAAGGCCATCACCCGGCGGGAATGTCTCCTGCACAACCCTACATGGAAGTAATGACCTGTAAAACGCAAAAGCAGCTCCCATTTGTTTGAATGGAGCTGGCACAGGAAGACTTCCCCTGCTTAGAGAGTGCACCAACTTATTACACTGATTACTGGGATTTTGAAAAGCATAATTTATTCAGCGAATTTATGTACCCACCCACATAACGCCCTTAAGGATATTAAGAATATATTGCATATCAGGGGTTTTGTTTTGGTTAAAAAAACACAAACCAAACAGCCTGATATTACTTGGAAGAGAGCAATTATGTTACACTGAATGTCAGAAATGCAGGGTCCTTGACCACATGGGAATGCCGACAATTTTGGTGGTCCCTTTTTGTACACTTCGAAAAGGAGGACACAGACACAGATTAATGCTCTCCTTCACCTAACGTAGCTGTCAGCAGTCACCGGTGTCACGTTTAAAAACCGAGATTTGGATGTAAGGATTTTCGGACATTTACAAACGAAGAGGAAGAGCATCAACACTGCAATATAAATAGTGTAAAATACACACACGATCCACAAGCATATATACTCATAAAGAGAAACATTGTGCATATTTTCCCAAACATGCGTGCACATTCAGATCACTCAAAATATTCCGAAGTATGCCGGAACTACTACAATGAAGTGGTTTCCATGGGGAAAAAGAAACGGGCAATTATGCCCAAGGAAGAGGAAAGTCCTCAAAAGTTCAGACTTTTTAAAAGCAAAACAAAACCCAATTATTCTGTAATTCGCCCTGTTAAGTATACTGACAGGATGTATGAGCAGCTTTAGGAAAAAATTGCGAATTAAGCGTAGTAATAAAAACTAACGGGTTGCTGAAATAGTGGACAGCTCCTCGCCGATCGCCTTGGTCCGCGGCTCTCCATAGTCCAGCTTTTAAAGTGCCGCCTGCAGGAGAAAATAATTAGAACAGTCTGATCTATACTGTATTCTAATCAAACCGGAAAAGATGCGTCTACAGACCACGATGCAACCGGATTGTCACTGAAGTTGTAAATAAATATACCCCCCCAAAAAAAAGCAAGGCAAAAGTGAAAGAAATAACCGCTGTGGAAGTTTGTGCCAAGTATCTCTACTTGCGAAAGCCCTGGTCCGAGTAATGTTACTTTAATAGTTTACTTGTAATACATTTAGAATTATTGAATTATTTAACTGCCCTTTATAAATTCATCTGAGTGTTGTGCGTGCCTCTTAGGACGAGGGGGGGCTGCATTATCAGGAGAGTAAAACGAAATAAATGAGATGTTGGCTATAGGAGCATTTATTTTCTAGTGCAAGATAATAAACAGGGTGGAGTAGTGTGTGAAGCAAATAATATAAAAGTAATCTACCTTAAAGTTTCTCCAACCCGGAAGCACAAATTATGTACTGGTTTAAGAAAGGCCGTTAAACAATATCAGGATGAGACCGGTTTGCAACGTCCTAAAGGCGGCTGCCCCGCAGAGCTCGTCGCCTCGGCCGCGCGCGCCGCTTCTTCTTCTTCTTCGCGAGCGGGCGCTTCGCCGGCTGCCGAACCGGGAGCTGCGGGCGCCTCTCGGGAGCAAAGCGGCCTCGGAGGCTGTCAGGGGAAGTTGGCTTGGAAGGAGGGAGCCCCGAGCGAAGGCGCCCGGCGGGGCAGAGAAGGCGGCCGGGGCTCCCGCACCGGGCCAGGCCCGCGCCTCGCTCGGCTCTCGGGCCGCCGCTTCGCCCTCCCGACTAGGCGCGCTCCCGCCCCTTTCCCGCGCGCGTCCGGGCGCCGCCGCGAAGACCCCGAGGGGGGATAATGGCAGCAGCACCGGGAGACAATTACCCCTTTCAGAGTCCTCACTTCTCCTCGCAGACACTGTTATTTCAGAAATAGGATCATTTGATTTCATATTGCACTAAATAACACCCGGCCGCCTCCAATTGCCGCCTTCTCCAAGCCGGGAGCCTCGCGGGCTGCGCGCCTCCGAAAGGCGGCGGGAGAGCGGGCGAGGGGGCGGCGAGGGGGCGCCGGGCTGCAGGGCTGCAGGGCCGCGGAAGGGGCGCGGGGCGGGGGCGGGCTGTGTCCGGGCGGCTTCGCGGCGGAGGAAAGCGCCGCCCGGCTGCCGCGCGCCTCCTCTCTCGGCCTTTCTGCCCGCTTCCCCGGCCTCCCGCCCCGCGCGCCCCCCTCTCGCCTCCGGGCAGCTTCCTCCGCGGCGCCTCCCGCTCGCCGCCTCCCGCTTTGTCCTCATCTCCGCCCCGGATTCCCCCGGCCAGGAGCGAGGAGAGCCAAGAGGCTGGAAGCTGCGGGGCGGCGAGCTGGCCTGGGCGCGTGGACTCGCCCTCCGGGTCCAAGTCCGAAGGTCCAAGGCGGCTCGGTGGCGGGACTGGGGGCTGCCGGAGACCCCGTCCTGGGCCCGATCCGGCTGAGGAAAGGGGCCTGGGCTGAGCAGCCCGAAATCCAGCCCCGGGGCCGAAGGGAGGCCCTGTCGAGGTTGCTTCCCGAGGGGCAGCGAGGAGGACATCCCCGAGGTTGGGAGGCCCCTTCCGGAGGCACCGGGGAAGGAAATATTGGGGGGACGGGAAGCGCGCCCCGCACCATCGATCACATGACGGGGCCCCCACACCATTGGAATCCCGATGCCCATCAGCGATGGGGGACCCCTCAATTATTTTACTGGGGGGCCGAAGGGACCTCGGCCCCGTTGGCCTTGGCTCCTCTGGACGCCGCTGTTTCAGCAGAACAACAGCCTTGTGGCACCTCGAAGGCGATCCCGCGGAAGCTGCTGCCGAAATGCTTTGCTTGGGTTTTCAGGGGCCACAAGACCCTTTGCTGTTCTTGTCCTGAACATAAGAAAAACCCATGGAATGAAATCTATTTCTTAATTGGCAGGTTTGAGATTACAGCCTTCGGAGTACTTAAATTTGATCACGCACGTTTCTTACATCCACTGGGCTGGACCCAGCCAAAAATAAGGATTTTTAAATCAGTTAGACTGAAAAACTACAATTCCATGCGCACTTGAATCCAACTGAGTCCAAGAGGACTCGCTTTTGTGTAACCATGCATAGGATTGTGCTGCACTTACGTTCAGGATCGCAGTTGTTTAACCCCCCGCCCCAGTTAATTAACAACTGTCTAACCAAAGGCGAAAATCTGTAAGTACTTTATTTCTGCTACGTCTTCCCCAAGCTTGCGTTTGGAAGCAGTCGCAACTCAGCTTGGATGGGAATAAATCTCAACTATCCAGAGAGAAACTGGATTGACTTTCTCTTCCTCCCTGGCTTTCTCCCTTTCACCTCTTTTCGTCACCTGCAGCAGGCCTGCTCCTACCAAGCTGCTTCTTCTTTGGCAGTCACTCGTAGCCCAGTAAGAGTGTCTTCCACAAAGACAGTCTTAACAGTGTGTCCGTAAGAGACTTGTGGAGGCCGGTTCTGGATCCACACGTCCTTCCACAGTGGGAAGATAGGTTTCTGGGCGAGAGTTGATGGTGGTGAGCGTGCCTTCCTCTTAGCACGTTGCTTCCTTTCAACCTGAGTTCGAGCAGCTTCCAAGCAGCACCGTCGTCACTGGCTATTAAAGGGAGAGGTTAAGAATATGCGGGCTAGGACCAAGGCTGAAGAGTTCACAAAGCACAAATTAACCGCCCCTTGATCACCCAATTGTCGAATTTGTAAAAGAAGTGCATTTCTAAAACATAGCTTTTAATGAAAAGTTTTCCAGCTACAACAAAAGCGTAAAGGAAGTACGATGAATGAACAGCCTGAGAAAGGCTTACATTTGATGGCTTACAGCAGTGGTTTTCAACCAGTGTGCGGTGGCGCCCTGGGGTGCCTTGAATGATGGTCAGGGGTGCCGTGGGCAACACTGGCCTCTCTGCCCCTCTTTCCTTCCCTCCCTCGAAAAAGGGTGAGAGGCTGCCAGCTCTGCAGGCAAGGGGGGACATAACTGGGCTCTTGAGCCCCACAGGGGAGCTACAGAAAGAATGTACTTGGGTCAAGGGAGCCACGGACTCAAAAAGGTTGAAAACCTCTCGCTCACAGGATGTGACTGTGGAGGCATTTGAGAAATCACGAAAAAGTGGCGCCACCAGCCCTACCTCTTAACTCTCGCTCTCCTCCTTTGTTTTGAACCATCTCGCTGGTCCATCCTAGACTAGTTGTCTTCTTGTACTTCAACCCGCCGCCACTAAAATAATCAACTCTCTTGCAGATTTTCCTACTTTCCCTTCATCAGTGCCCAAGCCGGAGAACCCCATAGCCATTGTGATGAATGATGATATCTGATTTGCAGTGCGAGCCTATTCACGTGTGGAGCTTACTCCACAAAAAGTGTGTTGAGGACTACAGCCTTTCTTTCCCCGTAGTTTGTAAACAGCTGTGATTTGAAGAACAGCGGTATTGACTTATCTTTATTTATTTATGGTAGTTATACGCTGCCCAAGGCGGCTTACAATAAAAGTTAAAAACAAGTAAAACGTGTAATTAACTATTTTAGGGTACTCTGTTTTACACCTTTGGTGTGAAGCTGGTCCTCGGGAGTGCAAGGTCTCCCATTATACATGAAGCTTTTCCGCCTAATGAACCGTGTGAACTGCGGAAATGTCCGGAGTCGATACGCGCCTAAGGGAAGGAGTTGTGTACAAGATGGGCGTCTCCACTCTCATCCTCGGCGCTTGCGGTGGGTTCCAGTACAAATACGGAAACGCGTAGAAAATGCTGTGTGTCCGATCCAATGCTGAATTATCGGGATACGGCCTCAGCGTAATTTGAGACGCAGCAAAACAAAAGTCGTGCCCAATTCCCCATATTTCGCGCTCAATACGAAATGCCATTTCCTGCTCCTGCGCAGGTCCCACTCACTGCAGTGGGTCACGCGCAGGAGAACTTCAGGCAGGATCGTGCCCGCTAAAAATTCTATCCCGCGGATGGGTAGTTAACTCGGTTTCTCAGTTCTTGAAGCAACTATTTTTCATCAGCTTTGTGTTTTCGAATAATTTACCGAAGACTACATTTTACATTGCTTATAAATTATTGTCATTAAATATCATTATGATATTACTGTTTTTATCATTATATGTACCCAAACACCATTTTGAAGACTGGACATTTTAATAGGGTGTTCTTGTTTTCAGATATTAAACGTAGTGATAAATTTTACTTTAAAGAAACAAAAACACTACAATGGCACAGCAAAATAACCACGTAGAACTAATATATATTATTTATCCTAGGTACAACCCCCTTAGGTGGTTTAGGATCCAAGCCAATGACTCCGTGGCTGAGTGAGGTGTTGAACCGAGGCGACTCGGGGCCGAGGCTTGCGCTAAGTCCGCCCCCGCACACAGCGCTACTCTCTGCCTTAAGGACGCAAGCGCCTTGCTGAGTGAGAACCAAGAACCGCCGGAGCCAGTTGGTCGGAGCAGGGGGGCCAAGAATATTGCGGGGGGCAGGTCAGCCCCGCCCCACACAATCGATCACATGACGCGGTGCACGCACGACATTTGAATGGCAATGCCCATCAAAATGTTTTATTTGGGCCACGAAGCCCCCTTGGCTCCTGTGCGTCAGTGGCTCTGAAAGACCTTCTGCCCTGCGCACACCGGCTCTCGGGCTTCGCGCAGAGCCCACTGAGGAACGGCCGATGCCGTCTCCCACCCGAGCTCATCTGGCTACAGTGGACAAAGAAACCCCCGCAGGGGCGAGGATGTAACGTCAGCCTGTGCCTGCCCAGGACACCAGCTCTTCCCCAATGGATCTGTTTCAGATCAAGAAAGTGTGTGATCAGAACTCCGTTGCAACCTAGTGTTTGACTGATCCGCTTCTGAAAATAAATTAAAAAACATATTTTAAAAAACAAAACCCAGCACATGGAAAGTGAACATAGGCAAGCTGAACCTTTTATACTGTTTGTGCATTGTTTGCTCGGAACGGTCCCATTGAATTTAACAGGCCTTACTCCGAAGTAAATTATACTAAGGACGGTAGCCTAAGGCTAAATCACGAGCGTAGGTTTCCGGTCTCCTATAACTTCTCCGCCTCCCGGCTATAGATCTTACGGTCCAAGGCGTTATCTTCTTGTAATTCCTATAATACAGCCACGTATGTAGCAAAGGCACGTTAAGGTTATTCCCTCCATGTTGCAGATGGAGGACGGAGGCTGAGAGAATAAGGCCCTTCCGAAAGTGAGTTTATTGACGAGCGGAGATGCTAACCGGAGTTTTCAGGACTTTTTAGGTTTGTTTCTCCCGCCGCTAAGTGACACCAATCTCTTCAGGGTGGGGTAAACATATATTTTTATGGTCTGGGTCGGCAGGAAGCAGATACCCCGGCTGGAGGGCAGTACTTATTTCTCTGGAGACAGTTCTGTAAGCCGCATCGTGTTCCTTGCTTTTAATTTGAAAAGCCAGGTTGAGAGCCAGAATTCTTCACAAACAGAAGCGCGAGATCATTCCGTTCTTTGACCAAAGACCACGCTTCTTTAAGCCTCCTGGAAGAACAAAGGCAATCCTTGTAGCACTGAAATAATCTAAAGGAAAAGGAAATACCGAATTACCATTGAGGTTTGTGGACGACTTGAGATGTTGATTTTGTTTTTCGAGATAGCTGTTCATGGCAGGTGATGAGCCATTTATTCCATTCACAGCTTTCCCCCGGATAAGGACCTCTAAGATCCCTTGCAACGTGCTCAGGCTTTGCGATGACTACAATAGGCGTCTTTACAGAGGCCAGACGTCGCCTCTTTACTACCACCCACGACCAGGTTACACCTGTGTCTCTAAGAAAAGCAGAGCGAGCTTCTGCAAAACCAGAATGTAAAGAAACGTTTTTTGCTTCGATCTTCCTGAAAGCGAAATCAACAGATCCGATACCTGTTAACATGGGATAAAGAGGCCTCCCACGTGCCCTGATTATCTTATTTTCTCTGCACACGGGATGACTTCCAGTTGAATATGTAAATTGGTTCCAGTTGAAAAGCACTGAGTTTGAGCTGACTGGGAGAGCTATGCACTTTATGGCTGTATTATTAGGTCTGTGATAACTTATTCACATATGCAAGTTGTCACTTGCTTTTGAAGAAATCTGGTGCCCTGTTGCTTTTCATAGGTCTACTTCTAACTATGCCTATTTTGGATTTAGCCACGCAGTCCGATGTTACGTATGTTTATAAGGAAATATCCCACTCTGCTCAGTGGGAGTATATTTCAGGAAAGGCCTGAATAGGATTGCACTTCCCTTATTCTAGGAGTTTTTAAAAGTCGCGTTTCCGAATTCTAATGGAGAACGGAATATTTGAAGATTTCCCAATGCTCCGCCCAATGGGATCCTCTCCGCGCGTTGAAAAGTAACACATTAGGGAGAAAGCTAGACTGGGCGCCTTTGCACAGGGTCCTATGTCTCTAAACTCCGAAAGCAAAACACACGAGGGACCCAGCCTGAGAGACACTGCAGAAGCAGCTCGCTGCTCTGGCTGAATTGGGAAACACTTGCTATTGCCAAAGTTTGGGTGGGTTTGCCCATTTCCATTGGCTTTGCCAAGCAGTAGTTTAAAATGCACATCCATAGTCATTATCTTTGGCTCTGCTGCAGCCCTTATCGTTGAAAGCATGCCTACATGGTGAGCAGGCTATGACCTGGAAATAGTTTCCACTGAAATCCATAGGATATGCTTTGATGCCGTGGACATTTTTCACCCAGATGACATATCTGGTTGGATTTCAAGATTTCGGATACAGGTGCTTGTGAAATGCATCCGTTATAATCCAGAATAGTTTGGTTACTATAAGATGCAGCCAAGAAGAAGTCACATTTCATATATGTTACCTAGAAAGATATACGAAATAAATCAAATTATCTTCCTATAAAGGGTTGTAATACAGAAAAGGAGCAGACTTGTTCCCTGTTTGCTCCAGAAACGGGTGGAAGCGGCAGGGAAGAAGTGCTCAGCCAAAACACAGCGAGGAACCTCCTAACGGCAATAGCTGCTGGCCTCTGGAACAGACAGCCTCCGGAGGTGGTTGGGTTCTCCATCGCTGGAGACTCTAAAGCAGACGCTATAGCGCCACCTGTGAGCGAAGCTGCAGCTGCACGCTTCCTTCCTTGTAGATCTTGTGGGATCTCCAGTGTAGAGCCAACGTTCCTTCTATAATGATGTGATTCTCTGCACAGAGAGAAAGCGATATTCCCCGCATATAAGAGAAACCCAGCATATTTAGTACCGTAACTTGCCTACTGCTCTCTTTTGCATGGCTCAAACTTTTGGTTTCGCTCTCTCTCTTTCTCTCCCTCTCTCCCTCTCTGGACTCCAGGTACCCACTTCTGCTTCCAAAGAAACAGAACCTTCGGCCTCCCTTTTGGGATAGATGACTTGGCTCCACTGTTATGCTCTTTTTTCTCAGGACTGCAGCACCTGACGTGCTCTTGGCACATACTATGCAGCAGTTTAGGAAGGAGGCATCGGAAGACCGGTCTCCATCTAATTCCAGGAAAAGTGGCGTGTGATTCTTACAGCTAATAAGAAGAGAGAGGTTGGCGGCAACGTCGAATTAACTTTTATCCCACCCTATCGACCTGAAGTGTGTGGATTCAAAGCCGCCATTGTCTCATTGGCTACGCTAAAGGACACGGTAAAGCCAAAACTGCAGTCCAGTCCATGTTTACTCAAGTATACATATATAGCAGCCTTACAACGCAATCTTATGCATATTTGCTCGTTAGCAGATCACACCGTATCCAACGGGGCCGCTTCCAGGTGAGAGGAATGAAATCCTCTGTTGAATTGACACTGTTGTCCTTTCTATGTCTTCTGCCTTCTGCACCCGCGCGATTTAAGGAAGTGCTTAAATCTCTCCCGTTGAAATGAAGTGCATTAAATGATGTTTAACTCTGCCAGGATCGTGTCCAACACTCTGACCCACTGTATACGCTTACTTGGGAGTAATTGCCTTTTAAATGAACGCAGATATTTAGAACTGCTCCCGCGCACTCGCTTATTTGGGAGCAAGTCCCATTGAAACCCAGAATTCAGGTCAGCGTTTAGGACGCGCAGGCTCCGGCTTCCCAGCAGAACAAGGTGCCATTTCTTCCGTGTGATTTCTGGTTCCTTCAGACGGAGCGACAAAAAGCCCAAAACAGACCTTGCCATTCGACTCTACCGCGCTTCTATTGCTAGAACGCTCAGGACGTACAAGGTGCGGACAAGCAAGCGAGCAAGCGGCAGAAAGGCCTGCCCCGAGGAGCCCACAGGGCTCTCGCCGCCTTGGCTTCCTCGGCCGCCGCGTTTTGATCGGCGCCTCTCCGGCTTCGCGACTGCGGGGCTCTTTCAGCGTGATCCTTTTCCAACAGACGCTAATCAAGTAATTTCCCCATCCCAGCCCCATCAAATTGCTCTTTAGCTGTTGAACTGTGGAGTTTTGCTCCGCTTTTCTCATGCTAATCACCTCCATTCAGCAGCTCTCTTTGAGGCTATTTGTAGTGGAATAAATCTCCTTGTTTGCCTGCCGCATGATTAATTGATATTGTGCTAGAGCGGGGGCCGGAGGAGGAGGAGGCGGGGGGCCGCCAGCGCGTTGCAGCGCAGGAGCCCCAGCCCAGGCGCGCCAGAGACCGCCTTTGCGCCGCCGAGGTCCCGCAAAGGTCGTCCGGGGGGAGGAGGGACGAGACGGATCGCGCTTATTTGCTCCTATTTATTTACCTCTTAATAGAAAAAGCGACGAAAGCGGGGGGAAGCCAGGAGCCTTTTGCTGAAGAAATGCTGCTGCGGAGCGCGCCGGGTGGGGCAGCCCCCTCCCCGCTCTATTTCTCTCCCCTTCCCCTTTGCTTATTAGAAAAATAGCCCTTTCCCAAAGACAATTTGATTTAATCCCGCCTGTCATGACATCACAACATGTAAGAGGTCTGCTTTGTTTTTCTTCTTTTGAAAAAGGGCCAAGCAAATATTCGCGGGCCGGGGGGGGGGGCGCGGCGGGACGGAAACCTTTCCGGCGCACTCCATTGCCGCCTCCTGCCACCGCCCTTGGTGGAAGAAGGCAGTGAGAAAAGGGACGCGAAAGGGAGAGACGCCCAAAGGCCCCGAATACGCAACCGTCCTTAGCTAACAACTCGAATGCAAAAGAAATTGGTTTGCTTCAGCAGGAAGTTCTCCTCCGCACGGAGCTGGAGCTGTGCAAGAGCGCTTCCTCCTTCGCTCAGCTGTGCGGCTTCAGAAGGAGGTCGACGACGAACTCTTTTGGGGTTTGGGATTTTCCCCCTCCAGTAAAAGCAAATACACGCGTCTTGGTCATTCAGACATACACAAAAAACCCGGTGATTACCCAAAAGCTTGTATTTTCTGTTTAAGGATGCGAGATACCAGCCCGGGTTCCTTTATCCCAGCACTAAGACCGCCCCCCCCCTTTATTAAAAAAATAGTCCTCGCAGATGCGTAGCTATTTCAGAAGATTCTCGCCTTCGCTCTCCTTCCTTCTCCCCAGATCCCCGCCGCCGCCTTTAGACTACTGAGTAAGCCTTGCTTCCCACACCCCGTAATTGCAACGCGGCGCTTCAATTAAACAATCCCAGTCTTTGCTTCTGGCTTCATTGCAAATATTTCCCTTAAAAAAAGGGGGGGGAGGAGGAGAAGACGACGCGAGAAGAAACTGTTTTCCCTTCTTTCTTCTTCCTCTGTGTAGGGTAATTGATAGGCTCTAGGAGAGGTCAGGATTAGCATAAGAATTAAGAGCAGTAAATTAATTTAATATTCCATGCACATCTTCAATTATTCCTCCAGACCTTTGTCTCCGCGGCTGGCAGCGAGAAGGTTCAGCTGCTCTTCAGCCAAACAACATCTGTGCAGTTAATAATTTGATAAATAGCTCATACAAATAGTTTCTGAATTATCTGCCAAGCCGGGACTATTCAGGGTTGAAACGTTTGGCAGGGCCTCCCGCGCCAAGGCTCGCCTCGCCGCCGCTGGGCAGCCTCCCATCCTGGGCGCCCTAGTTGCCCGGGCGGCGCCCTGCTCCCGCCCGCCTGCTCCGCTGCAGAACCGGCGCCTTTCAGTAAGGGGCGGGGGGGGGGCACGACCAGCAATTAGCAACAAGGGCGGGCTGTGGGGCTGCTGGGGAGAGGTGATTCAAGATGCTTCCAGCCAACTTGAGAAAATATTGTGGGAGCCCAGGTAAGCCCCGCCCCGCATAATCGATCACATGACTCGGTGCACACACAACATTTGAATGTCCATCAACTTTGGGGAGCCTAACGCCTTCAAATATTTTAGGGGGGTGAAGGCACCTCGGCCCCTAGGAGTTGGCCCCTATGCTTCCAGGGGAAGGTGGGGTGCATGGGCAGGGGCATAGCCAGGGGGTGCAGGGGGGCAGCTGCCCCCCAAATCACGTAAATAAATAAAAATACTTAACTAACTGACCAATTGTGTCACAGATAACTTGGTTCTGCTCCCCCCAAAATAAATCCTGGCTGCACCCATGGTGGGGTGGGGTAGGCAGGTCTACCTGGGCAGGAGAAGGAGATGGGGGTCTAAAATGCTCCTCAGACAATGTAGGGGAAGCATCCTCTGGACAAGCAGTGAACTGAATGCAAGCATCCTGGTCTGCAGCAGGCCCTGTCGCTGGAAGGGGTCCGTGCACTAGCTCAGCTGCTGAACATCTGGTGATGGCTTGAATGTGTGAAGGAGAGGCCCTCACAAGTACTTAATGTCCTTGCCCACTGCAGTGGACGGCTGCCACTGTACTGGGGGACCTGCAGCGTGGGTCCTATCAACCCCAAAAGCCATGGACAATCATGATGGGAATTGGAGGAGCCCAACGTTCAGTCCTTGGCATCCTGGACTGCCTATCAGTTTCCTCAGAGTTGCCTCTGGTGGAATTCAGCAGGGAGGATGGGGACAAAACTAGAATGAGTTGGCACTCAGGTTCCCCAGTCCTGCTGTAGGTATACAAGAGCAGGAAGGCTCTAGCCCGGCATCCCCAACCTTCGGCCCTCCAGATGTTTTGGACTATAATTCCCATCATCCCTGACCACTGGTCCTGTTAACTAGGGATCATGGGAGTTGTAGGCCAAAACATCTGGAGGGCTGCAGGTTGGGGATGCCTGCTCTAGCCTGAAATAGGTTAAATAGGCTTTATCAGCAAGTACAAGTCTATTCTGTTATGCTTTGCATGATAGGGCCTATTGGACCGACTTCTTGGACTCACTTTTTAACAGCCTTTCCCCGTTTCTGCTGCCATGTATCTATTTCAATGAATTTGTTCCATCAGTGCAAGGACCGTGGGCTGTGCCATTGGAACTTCCTCTCCTTGTATACAACCCACACCCTAAATCTGTTCGGGGGTTTTCCTAAACCCTTCAGAGGTTTTGGAGGGGTGAGGGGTGCGCACAGGGAAGGAGGGATATCATTATGCTAATGGAGGGAGTGCATTGGATCCCACGCCATATCTATTTCAGCTAATATTAGATATTATCTTCCAGCAGTGGATAGTGGTTCAAGCATTTGATAA
Organism: Podarcis tiliguerta; assembly: GCF_965153285.1. Classification (NCBI taxonomy): domain Eukaryota; kingdom Metazoa; phylum Chordata; class Lepidosauria; order Squamata; family Lacertidae; genus Podarcis; species Podarcis tiliguerta. The sequence goes on along the minus strand of NC_139540.1, from coordinate 87,134,492 downwards.
AGTGGACTTCAGTACCACATAATCTTATACCACAACAGCACCTTTTGTTTTTAAGGTGCCACAATGATTCTTGCTACTGCTTTGATTTTTTTTACAATCAAGCAGTATATAAATTTTATGAAATATATAAATAAGCAAAGGGCTAACATAACTATTACTCTGGAAATTGCATGTGTGGAGGAGCCACAGGCAGAATTTGGCTATCACTTCCGAAACCAGACATCGAAAAGGACAGAATTAGCATTCAGTTGTGAGCCATTAAGAGATGAGTAATCAAGTGAATAGAAATGAACTCATGTGTGAACTGGTCCCACTTAGATGAAGCAGCCCCTGTCCCCAATAAGCTGCCTCATGCGGAGCTTTAATATTTTTCAAGGTTGATAATACAGGGAAGCAGCAGCTCTCAGTTCAGTTTCTCCACTTTCCTCCTCTGCCTTGTTCATCAAAAACTGTAATGAAGTTTAGAAGAGGAACTCATGACTGTTTCAGACATTCATGCTCATTGCTTGATGACTGCAGCAACATGGTGAAGATCTCTGTGTGTGAATGTGTTATCACAGGTCTAACAACACAGATGGGCCTTTAAGCAGGTGTGCACCTCAGATACAGTGCATTCCACTGGAGTCAGTTCACACATTACTGTATGCATGTGAATATTCTCAGTTTAATCAAGTGATGTGCATGCCTGTGTGAATGGGTCCTATTATAATAGTAAACTTAATATATTGCAATAGAGATCATTTTTCATAGTAAGCATAGCACAGCAATTTTGCAGCAATTTTAAAGATGAAGTTATTTGGCATAAGCTTTTGTGAACCAGAGCCCAGTTAGTTACACATTCAAGAAATCTGGAATCTGGCTCAAATTCATGAAAACTTGTGCCACAATAAATCAACTATCTGATTGCCACAAAACTATCTGCTTTTTTGTTGAAACTAATACTGCTACCCTCTCAAATCTTCACATAATAGAGGCATCCTTTAAAGTATGTTTTCATAGTAAATTGTGAGCAATCCAGCTAAGATCCAGCTATTTTTAAACCCTATCATTGTATAAGAGAAAGTTAAGCATGTGCTTAACACTTTCATGAAACCAACAAAGTTCAAAGTGTTTAACTTGGCAAGATCATCACTTAAGTTTGCCTTTTTAATATTTGTTTGTTTAACTCTGTAGCTGAGTCAGCTGTACATAAGAGAAGAGTGTTCTTTCCCTCTTAAATATGGCATTGGCTGGATGGACACTTGAAGTCATTGAAAACTACACCCAACAGTTCAGAGGAGTTCTGAATAAGAAGTAAATACACTGGATGTCCTTGCACTTTAATGAGAACATGGCACTGCTGATCCTTAAATACCGGCAAACAATCTTCAGGCCCTAATAACAATCCACTTCCCAGACCTCTTTTAAAAGATCATACTGCCAGGCATGTGGCTGAATGAGAGAAACCTCGCTTATTAGAGCTGGGTGAATATCACAAAACAAAAAAATTGCCAGGAGTGTTCACTTGAATACAGGATGATGTCCTCCATCTCTTTTGTATTTTCTCACTGCAGACACGGGGGAAATAAAGTTCTCATCATGCAACTCTTGTGGAAAGCAAAATTTGAGCTCTTTAGCTTAAGTGCTGTATTTGGGCTGGATGCAACAGATTGTATAGAGAATGGGACCCAGCATGACCCAGCAGTGGGATCCATTTCCCAAAAGTCCTTTTCCAAAGGCTCAGTACACAGGCAATTAAAAAAGGAGTGGAAAGGCCTTGACCTACCTTCTGACGGTTTTAATTCAGTTGCTTTGTCTGAATGTAACAAGTGGTAGGTAACTAGTTCTATGTGAGATCTGAACTGATATAGCCGATATTACAATGGGCCTTCTCTAGTAATAACAAAGTTCTCATAAGAACTTTTTTGTTTTGCTCTAGGAGTCAAGTCAGATAATACTAGCACTCCATGTTTTATAGTTAACTACTTCCAGACCACAAAGTGGAACTGGATTACAGTATCTTGAGGATGCTCACCCTTCTCTTGTGTCAGCTTATTTGGAAGTTTCTGTATTAAAAAAGAAACCATATGAAACAGACAAGCTAGGAATTAAACATAGCACTTTCAGCTCATGAGTATGTGATTATCTCCATAAAAATTTAAGAACCACTTTTGGATTTCTGGATTGGAAAAAGATGGGTAGGTGATGCCTCAGAAGAATTATGCCTGGCAGAATGATAAGCAGCTATATAATATGATATACCTAGATCTTAGAATAATAGAATTATAGAATTGTGTAGTTGGAATGGATCCCTCGGGGTCATCTAGTCCAAACCCCTGCAATGCAGGAATCTCAGCTAAAGCATCCCTGACAGATGGCCATCCAGCCTCTGTTTAGAAATCTCCAAGGCAGGAAGAGTCCACAACCTCCAATGGAGACCATTCTACTGTCAAGCAGCTCTTACTGTCAGAAACTTCTTCCTGATGTTTAGTCAGAATCTCATTTCTTTTTATTTGAAGCCATTGTTTTGAAGCCTGCCCTCTGGGGCAGGAAAAAGCAAGCTTGCTTCATCTCCCATGTGACAGCCCTTTAGATATCTGAAGATGGCTATCATATCTTCTCTGTCTCCATTTTTTTGCAGGCTAACTATACCCAACTCCTTCAACCTTTCCTCATAAGGCCTGGTTTCCACCCCCCTGATCATTTTGGTTGCCCTCCTCTGCACAAGTTCCAGCTTATCAATACTGCATGCTTCTTAAACTGTGGAGCCCAGATTTGGTTACAGTATTCCAGATGTGTTCTGACCAAGGCAGAATAGAGGGGTACTATTACTTCCCTTGATCTGGACACTATACTGCTGTTGATGCAGCCTAGAATAGCATTAGCTTTTTTTGCTGCTGCATCACACTGTTGACTCATGTTAAGCTTGTGGACCACTAAGACCCCATGATCCTTTACACATGTACCGCTAGCAAACCAGGTGGCCTCCGTCTTATATTTGTGCATCTAGTTCTTCCTGCCTAAGTGCAGAACCTGACATTTGTCCCTGTTGAAATTCATTTTGTGAGTTTCAGCCAAAGTCTCCAATCACTTAAGGTCATTTTGAATCCTGATAGATGTTATCCTGTAGTATAGGTTTTGAATAATTTGAATGATCACTATATATACAATTGGCAGATACTGAATTGGAAGCCCACACTTTTTTATTTTCCGTTCCCTCCTTAACTCGGCTGTTTTTAAATTTTAGGTCCTCTCTCCTGCATTAATGAGGAGATACCCGTGAAGGTGGCCGGTGGACGATGAGGGGCTCCAGGTGGGGGAGAGAGAGCAGAGCGGAAAGAGGTGAATACAGGACAAGCTGCATTCTGTATTGAATAAGCACAGGACACAACATTTTACATTGAAATAAGGGACATTCTTGTATTAAACAGGACAGGTGGCAACCCTACCTAGTTTCCAGGCAATGCTCTTTTCTCTGTAAACAGGAGACTTTCCACATGGAGATTCTCCATCCTGAATCCCTCTGACCAGCCTTTTGGCCACCCTTTTGGTTCTGTGGGAATGTCTCTTTTTTGGGTGGTGGTGCAGGATTCACAGATCTGCCCAGTTATGGAGCAGGCACAGACAAATAAATTTGTTCTTTTAAAAAAATAAATAAATTGTATTTATTGATACTTATTCACAGATATACCAAAAATACTTACCAATTACAAAGTATATTTTATAATTACAAAATTACAAAATACAAAATACAAAATACAAAATACAAAATACAAAATACAAAATACAATTACAAAATATATTTTATATATAAAACAGCTACTTAGTCTAAAAAAGAATGAAGGCAGAAAGAAGAAAACACAAGAAAAAGGAAAATCTAAAGAAAGAGAAGTGAGAGAAGAGAAAGAGAGAGAAAAGATTACAGAAAGATAAAAAAGAATAAAGGGATTTCTAACTCTCTGTTCTGCAGCTAAATATAGTATTCACTCCATAAGAGCCAAACATTCTATCTTCTATAAATCAGTATTTTTTTCAGACTTCAAAATCCAGCTATTCAAGTCCATTTGCTCTTTAACGGAAAAAATTCATAAGAAACTTCCAATCCCTAATCAATGTCAGTAATGTTTTTTCTCTAATTAAGCATGTTAACTTTGCCATATCAGCCAAGTCCAATAGTTTTATCAGCATTCTTCTATAGTGGGTAAGGCTGTATCTTTTGATATTGGTGCATATAGCAATCTCACCACTGTAATCACTTTTTGGAGTAAACTTCCACAATCCTTTTCCAGCCGTTTATATTTAACCCTAAAGGAAAGAGTTATGGCTTCAACTGAATATTAAGCTTTAAAATCTGCTGTACTAATGCGTGTATTTGTGTCCAATATTCTTTAGCCTTTTTACAAGTCCACCAAGCATGATAGAACGTCCCTTCATGTTCTTAGCATTTCCAGCAGTGGCAGAGCTTCATGCTCCTGCACCGGGGGGGGGGGGGGGGGCGGAGAGCAGGCAGGGTGGCTGGCGCGTGACCTGGGGGCGTGGGACACTGCCTGCAGGGGCATGGCGCCCAGCGCAAGGGGGGCAGCCGCGATGGCACCCCACCAGGACCGTGTTGCCAGGGGCAGTGCGCTCCCCCCCTCTTCCTCCGCCACTGATTTCCAGCAAACATTTGAAACATCTTTATACATTCTGAATAGTTTCTCAAGAGTTAAATACAAGCAAAACATCATTTTATTTTAAAAAAAATCTCTTTAAGATCATAACACAATGTAAAATTTAACCCCTTAGTCCACATATGTTCCCACTGTTCTATATGTATCTTGTGTTTTAATTTATTGGAAGCTGCCCAAATGGCTGGGGTCACCCAGTCCGTTGGGTGGCTATGTATGTATGTATGTATGTGAATGAATGAATGAACCCCCCCCCCCCATTTAATCATGTATTCTTTAACCTGTTCTTCAGTTCAAATTTCTGCAAATTTCATGTTCATCATCTGTGCACAGCTGATTTTCAAAGTCTGTCTTTTCTTGCTCTACGGCAAAATTATTTCCAGCTTGAATCTCTCAACTAACTGTATATAAGGGAACCAATGGAGATTGTAAGCTTCCATTATTAATGGCTCCCTTGTTTTAATTTTGCAACCTCCTTGATGCGGTTCTATTAATTCTTGGTATGTTGTCCATTTCCCTTTGCCTGTCATCTCTTTTTCGGCAAAAGCTTCTTGTGGTGAAATTCATAAAGGTGTTTTTTGCCACAACCTGGGCTTGTATTTATTCCTAATTTTTAATATGGCACTTCTAATACAGTGATTTTTAAAATCCACATTCACTTTATCATACCACCAATATTATGTGCACAATTGAAAAGTCAAAGCATTTATTTCTTAAAACTTGAAAATGTGTTTTTTTCCTTATGAGTTACAACTGTGGGAATTTTCTTTTTACATACATTTTCTCAAATTTGGTAGGCCCAGCAGATTAGAATGTCCTTGGGCAAACAGTTGGACAGACCTGTTCTATTTAAAGTGTTTTTGTGAATTTATCACTTAAAGATGTATATTCATAGTCTGGTGATGAAAATACCAAAACAATTCAAATGTTGGCAACCTTGGCAAAAACAACAAAACACTAGAGCATAATGGCATCAAAAACGCCAGTGTGGTGTAGTGGTTATGAGTGGTGGACTCGTAATCTGGTGAACCGGGTTCGCTTCCCTGCTCCTCCACATGCAGCTGCTGGGTGACCTTGGGCCAGTCACACTTCTCTGAAGTCTCTCAGCCCCACTCACCTCACAGAGTGTTTGTTGTGGGGGGAGAAGGGAAAGGAGAATGTTAGCCGCTTTGAGACTCCTGAAGGGGAGTGAAAGGCGGGATATCAAATCCAAACTCTTCTCTTCTTCTTCTTCTTCTTCAAAAAGACCCGTGAAGTTTTGTGTCTGGACTGATTATGTAAGTGGTGGCTGCAAAAGTGGAATATTGTTATGACTGGATTTCTGAAAAGCTCTCCATGAGGTTTTCTGTTGTTGTTGAAAGTGGGTCTATTAAAAAAAACAAAACACCCCACACACAATCTGAGGCCACCAAGCAACCAAAGTAATACGTATTATGTCCCATTTTTAAAAATGTAAAATTTATTTTTATTTTTAATGCAAGATCTCCAGCATATGCTTGAGTCTCCAATTGAAATTTCTCGGCCCTAAAATGCAGGATCATGCTCATATTTTGCTGTTACCATAGGATAACAAATTAATACCAGCAATGACTTGTTCCACCTCCCTGTCCTATCTGGCCTAAGTGTCAAGAAGGAGAAACAGTTCACCCTCTTCTGTTTAACACAATCTGTTTAACATGGGTGTAGCCAGGATTTGTTGGGGGGACAGGCTTTTGTTGGGGGGGGGGCAGAACCTCAGATTTGTATTGATTTGTATTGATTTTTACTGATTTGGGGGGCAGTTGCCCCCATGCCGTTGCCCATGCTGTATAAGATCACTGACTAAAATAAAATAAAATAATATTTGCCACCACCCACCCTCTGGGTAGGTGACAACAATTTCAAATACATTGCTTAAAACCATTCAAAATGTTATTATGTTCTTTTAATTCTATAGATAGTTCAATTACTTTGTAACCATAAACTTTTACAGACCCTCCAAGTGTCCCTATTTTCCAGGGACATCCTTGATTTAGCAAAGCCGTCCTGGTTTCTGATTTGATCCCAGAATGCCCCCCTTTTCCTTAGGATGTCCCTATTTTCATTGGAGAAATGTTGGAGGGTATGGAGTTACCCGACCCCCAAGTCATCTGAAGGCAATCCTGTATAGGGAAGGTTTTTTAGCATTTAATGTTTTATCATGTTTTTATATACGTTGGAAGCTGGCCAGAGTGGCTGGGGCAGCCCAGTAAGATGTGCAGGATATAAATTGTAAAATTATCATTATGGAATGGGACGTCCCTATTTTCATCGGAGAAATGTTGGAGAGTATGCTTTTATATGTTTGTTTTAATTTTTGTGAGATAGCTTGAATTCCAGTTCTGGGAGAAAGGCAGTATATTGATGATGATGATGATGATGGTGATGATGATGATGATGATGATAAATATAGCATTAATCCCTTTAAATAGAACCATTCCTTTAAAAGCAGTTCCTGTTATCTTTCCATCTACCTCAAGGTCTCATACTTTCACCATAGCATCCAAAATCTGCTTCCTCACTGCATCTCACACTGCTCCTTCTTAGATTTCCTCCTCTTCCCAGTCTCTGCCCTATTGTGTTTTGAAGAGGTCTGCCTGATTAAGTATCCTTCATAATTCACGTTTTGTACACACCCAGTATTGTACTTAGCAACATTTTCTTTTGCAAAAACAGGTGCTCCTTCTCTTACTTGCCGTTGTCAGCTTCCAGAGCCGGCACCCTCACCCAAAGCTTTGCTGAACAATTTATTATATTATATTACTATTATATTATTATATTATATTATATTATATTATATTATATTATATTATATTATTACAATGGTATTATAAAACTAGATCTCAAGGTTTCAGAAGCGATTCTAGGGGTTAATGTCATTCTAGCTAAGCTTAAAAGGCATATGTTCCATTGTTTAGTTATTCAATTGTCCTTAGTAACTATTGTTCCTAGAAATATGAATTTCCCCCAAGGCCACCAAGCTTTTAAAAATGACTTGGGTAGGCACAGCAGAGATACAGCAGCACCTGCAATGTTCTGGGAGGCCTGGAAGTGGCTTTGGAGAATTTATGATGCAAGCCAAAGCTTCCTTACATGGAAGTGTCCCACACAGAAATAAATCAGATTTCTATATAGCCTTGATTAGAACTGGGCTGAAAGGAAATATTTATATCACAAACACTGTTTCACAATAGTCACTATCTCTTTCAAAAGAATGCCAGGAACCACAGTATATAGTTTGATGAGAAAGTTGATAACTCTTTGTATGGGAGTCCTAGCTCTCCTGAAAGAACTTACAGGAGAGGGAAGAATTGGTGAATCATTTTAAGCCTGTTACACCATAATGGAATCTATCCAGTGCTTCCAGCAACAGTTATTACCAGGACTCAGCCACTGAGATCAGCACTAGCACTACTGAATCCTAATCCTTATACCAGGGGTTTTCAAACTTTCTGAGTCCACGGTTCCCTTGACCAATCACATTCTTTCTGCGGCTCCCCCATGGAAGCCACTTACACTGGTGTTCTGTTACAGGACATTCCTAAGTGGGGATTTGCCCATTCTGCCCTGCCCCTTTTCGGCACCATTTTTGACGCACATGCAAGGGGGAATGCTCCGCATGTGTTGACAGGAACTGAAGCAATGCCACTGCTCTGAGGGCTTAGCTGCCACACCCCACATGGCAACCCCAGCCTCCGTTTCCTGCAACTAGTGTGCACATGATGGGGGGGGGGGGGCTGGAGAGGGCAAAATGAGATTAAGATCAAAAGCAGAAATAATGCAAGAAGATACTGTAGGAATGTATACGAACATAGGAAAGGAAATATTTAGATATGGTTCATCCTCACTCACATTAGTGGGCACAGAGCAGAGCACATTCCTTTGCAGCAAATAGTAGGAAGCTGTGGACAGCTGGCTTCAGCCTTTTAATTAAGCAATCCAGGATGCCTCAGTGCAGACTGGATTCTTCCTAGTATTTTCCCTTTAATTTTCCTCTTAAAAAAATAACAACACAAAACAGTCTTCTTAAATAAGAATAAAGTTTACTCACAAGCTTCTTCTTCTTTTGCGATCACTCATCGCCGAGTAAGATTGTCTTCCATAAACACGGTTTTAACAATGAATCCGTAAGTGACTGTGGAGGCCAATTCTGGACCCACACATCCTTCCACAGTGAAGACATTGGTTCCCGGGTGGGAGTTGATCACGGTGTGGATTTGCCAAGCGTGTTTTCCTCTTAGCACGTTTCTCCCTTGCATCCTGAGTTTGAGTGTCTTCAAAGCCCATGACACCTTTGGTAAAGGCTGGTCTCCAACTGGAGTGCTCGCAGGCCAGTGTTTCCCAGTTGTCGGTGTTTATACTACATTTTTTTAGATTTACCTTGAGACAGTCTTTAAACCTCTTTTGTTGGCCACCAGCATTATGCTTTCCATTTTTAAGTTTGGAATAGAGTAGTTGCTTTGGAAGACAATAATTAGGCATATGCACAACATGACCAGTCCAATGAAGCTGATGTTGAAGAATCATTGCTTCAACACTGGTGATCTTGGAATGGAGTGTCCTGTACAAGGTCGTAGCTGTCTGTCACATTGTGGAAGCAAATTGCAGGAGTCTCTACAGATTTTAGAAGACAGATTCATAGATGGCAGATCCCACTCCAGCCCCCCTAATATGTGCCCAGTGTTATTCCACCAGTGTCCTAAATCAACTTTACGTAAGTTAAATGCAATATATAGCATCTTGGCTTCAATAATTTGTATTAAATTCTGTCATATAGTGTCATAATATTATTTCAGTAGAAATTTCAGTGCAGTTTTCATATCCTAAACACAAGGAACCAATCCGTATATGAAATACAATGTCAATCCCACATTCAAAAGTAAGGGATGCAAAAGCTACAGCTCAGGAGTGCAGGTGAAGAGAGTGGATATTAACCCATGGTTTCCTGATTAGCACCCCCTGAGCCAGCTCTCAGCACTTTCTTGGAAGAAGACTGGCTGGCATTTAGGTCAGGGATAAAAAAAGATGCCACTGTGGGCAGCAGAGTAGCCTCCACAAGGGACACCACCCAAGAATACAGATCCCCATATCAGGGTGGAAGTATTTCATTTTATGTGTACTGAAATTTGTGGCGTCTGTGAATGTCAAAGAACAAGTCAGCAGTAAATCACACCATTCCAAGTTGGAGTTAACCATTTATTAGCAAAAATACAGAGTTACAGGTGCAGCAGCTCATCCCTGGGAGGTCTTCTCCCCATGAATTAGTTGCCCAGACTAAAGGTCCCCACCTCCCCACACTTGTCTGAGTCCCCTCCTCCCCAGGGCTTTCTGCTCACAGCCTGCCACTGCTCTATCCACTTCAGCTCTCTTCTGGTTCTGGGAGACAAGGGAGGAGGGGTGCTTGTTGCAGCAGGAGGGGGAGACACTTATGACTCTTCTTCAGCTGGACCCATCTCTGTCTCTTGGTCTCCCACCACCCACTCACCTGCTTGAATTACTACGTCTGATTCTGGACTTCTCTCTGCCACAGACTCTTCCAGCTCACTCAGCCTTGTCGCCTCTTCAGCTTCTAATACCTCCTCTTCCTAGTCTTCTTCCTTGGCCCACTCATTGTTGTCCCACTACCACTCCCTGGGCTCTGAGCCTTCTTCTCTTGGTGGCTCCCCAGCTGGTACCTCCCATTTTTCTGCATCCAGTGCATGACAGTGAAGTTCTTCCCATATTCTAAATATTTAAATGGTTTCTCCCTTGTGTGAATTTTTTGATGATGCATAAAACCTGTTGTGTTATCAAATATCAAAGTTATTTCCATGTTCCAAGGCCTCTAGATGCAGCAGTAAGATCCACTACAGGTGGGAGAAAGAAGAGCCAAAGGACCAAGCACAGAGGGCAGTTACTGGAGAAGGGACTGCAGTTAGTTGGCCCCAGGAGGGGAGTGAGGCACTCTTTGGGTGGCAGCCCAGAAAGCTTCCCTTGACCTGGAGTGAGGTCTCCTCATGAGCCTGCTCAAGACTTAATACCTCTACTCAATTAATGAGCATAGCTAGATAGCCATATTTTAATAAGAGCAAGAAGAAGGGGCAAGGTTTGTAATAGCCCCTTAGACCCAAGAGGTAGTCTCGGAGCCACCTGGCGCAATGTCAGAGATGGACCATGGCTAGTTCTTCCATCCTCCCACCCCTACATGCCCAGATAGAAACTCTGCCTCTGTGGCTGCTCTTTTCTTCTCAGTGGTATACAACCTGGAAACGCTTACTTAATCAAAGGGACGCGCAGAGCACGGGATTTCCCAAGTGAGGTATTTGTAATTGTTTACATAGTGGGAAACATCTAATCACAACCAAATTTTTGACAAAGCCCAATGTATACTCCGTCCATTACACAAATATGAAAACTTTTAATTACATCCATATAATTTCCCCAATGGAATAATGACTACAGTGAATGTTTCCCAAGATGGGTTAAGTTTCCATGGATACAGCTGAGCATTTCCTTAGTTTGTGGTGCTGGCAGATGTATTCAAAAACACTTGACAGTACAATCATGATTAGGTTCTTTCTGGTGAGTGAATATCTTACTTTTTCTAATTTTTATGCATTGGATGTTAAAGTTGACAGAGGAAGAAAAATATGCCTCTAATAAACTACAGTACTGCGGTGTAGTTTAAGGATATGTTTCACAGTAAGGTGCTTTTTAAACAAAAATTTAGCCACAATATTTTTAAGGCTCTAAATTCTTCAAAATACTAAATGACATTATAGTCATTAAAATAAGCTATCAAAGATGGGTTAGGAATGAAAAGAAAAATTTATAAAACAGGATGGGAGGTGGGACAAGTATAATGAGCAAGTCAGCAGGGTGATTAAACAGAATATAAATGAGAGTTTAATTACTCAGGGTTCAATTTTTAGTTTAAGGTCATGGGGAAGGACAAACCAAGAAAGTGATATAACGGTGATAGATCTTAAAGTAGCAATATCTCAATTAAAAGGTAGTGAAAGTGGTAGTATAACACAGAGGGTGGGGGGGTGGGGAGTTATGGACCAGGCAGTCCATAACTATGAGCCCAGTATGGATACAGCCATTGGAGACACTAAAGGTATTTCTCAAAAGAATGAATTACATGCTGGACTTACATCACTCTTCAATTTATTAATTGCAGCATGAGAGCCAGTTGGGACCCAAAAGCATGACATGCACCAGGTGAAATAATTTCATATGAAGATCTTTGGGTCTTTACTCGCTCACTAACTCACAGATGTTATCTATATTTCTCAACAGTAGAAAGCTAAAATTAGGTTTTCTAGCAGGTGTTACAGTTACAGTGATTTTTCAATGTCGCTTTATAGAATCTGAAGCTTAGTCCAATGTTGGTAGATTCATAAAGACTTTTAAAAGACTTGAAACATAATTTGAATTCTACATTGTGTTTGCTAGCTCCACCAAACATACTAAATATTAGGTCCTGTTATGGGAGTTGCAGCGATTTTTCAAGTCTTTCATGTGGGATATTTTTCATACAGTCGAATCAACAATGTGTGTTTGCTAGTGTTATTAGAATTATAAGGTCTCAAATATGGAATAAATGTTGATAATTGCACAAGGTAAACACACATAAGTATATAAACCACATGTCTAAAATAGGACAGGAGAGCAATCCAAAAGCCATCTTGGCTCTCCTAAAGACTCTCAGTATTTCCTCTGCCTCCTTAATCCCCCTTGCCTGAGAACACGGAGGCAGAGAGCAATCAGGGGAAGTTCCTGGAGGAGATTCCTCTCCTATATCTATGAACCTCCTTTGTATTAATTGTCATTGTTTGCCCAGATGCTCTGCACTGAGGGATGTCTGGAACTATAAAACTTGCTAAATCCTCAGGAATATCACACCTTGGCCTGTTTGAGCCACAGTAACCTCACCATATGTGTGATGTAATTCTGACTCCTGGCCAAAATGCAAACGCTTAAAAGAGATGTTTTTTCTTGGTTTCGGGTCTCTCTTCCCCCCTTGCTAGGAGGGAGGGAACTCTGTTGCAACAGAAAAATAAAGACCTGCCTTGTTTTCACTGCATCCTTTCTCCATCCATTCATCTCTGACCAATCATGGACTTAGGAGACTCGGTCCCTTGAGGAGTTGGGCAGCAAAAGCCAGCCACCCCTTTGTTTCCCTCTTAAAAAGAATAAAGGCACAACAGTATTTTCTTAAAAGGAATAAGAAGTTTACTCACATCTAGTTCACAGTTGGATCCCTGAAGGCAGGCTTTAGCTTGTAGTTACAGAAGACAGTTTGAGTTCATCCCATATGGAGATTGAGCCCATGTGCTGCTGTCTGAGAGCCAGCAGACAGCAAAAGCATCAGTATTCGAAGAGAACAGCAAAAGAGAAGGGAAGATGGCTGCATGACCAGGGGGAGGATGCTCTAGACCTGGTGTGACAGGAAGTCCTCCTGGCTGGAGTAACAGCCCCCTGCATGTCCACTCTGGGCAAGCAGGAAATGTTGTACTTGACTGCTTATGTTACACCCCACATTTCCTTGTACCATCAGGCTGTGTACCCAAAAATTATTACTCTTATGTCCCAATCAAACTTTCTATCATGACCTTAGCAGCTTTGCTTTGGAGTATAAGGCATAGATGGTGTTTTATTCAGCCTGGATGACCCAAGAATCTCTTTGGCTCATCCAAACCCCAAAATTTTATCTCAAAAGAATAACAACCTGCAGATCTTCAAATCGATAGTAATCTTCAATTCCATTCCAGCTGATCTTTTAACATTTGTTCAACTTGGGCTGGGAACCTGAAGTGATAAGGTGATCTCTGCTTCCCTCTGACAATTTTATAGGTTGAAAGATGCTTTCAGCCTGAGATCAGGACCTAGACACCCCCTTACCAGTGGTGTGTGGCCAGTGGACTAGGGGGACTAGGCTAGTCCCCTAGATGTTCCCAGTAAATTAAAATATTAAAGTATTAAAGCTTGGTGTCTCCTTCCAAAGCCCAGGAAGCTTCTGCCCAGCTTAGGGAGGGAGGCATGTTGGTCACACACACGACATCGCCCCTCTCATCACCCTTGCAAGCTGGTGCCTCTGACCCTCAGTTTACCAGCACTATATTCAATAATTGTTATAAGAGAAAGAGTTGTCATCAGTGCCAGCAACAGAATAAGCAAGTGATTGATTACAATAGCTTTTCATACTATCAAAACCTCAACAGAGATAACAGAAGGAAGTACCGGGGAATGTACCAGGATAATAAAGTTATGGAGAGGGAACCCGCTGAGCTGTGTCGTAAGCAGGTGAAAGTTTAAAGGCATGCATTTATTTTCCTCTGGCAAGGTTTCGGGGACCAAACTCAGGAGAACGACATGCTTCTGTGTGTAGCTTGGTTTCATAAGAGTAGCAGCAAAAGAACCATCATTTTGATAGGTAGGATTTGTGTGGAGGAGGGTGGGTTTGTATACTGCAGATCTCTGGGGATTCCAATATGTCTCTGTGCTCTCTTTAGCCACCGAGTGAATGGCAGATATTCATTTATATGGAGAAAAGTAACAAAGTGCACCTGAGGATATACTGGAGTGAGGCTAAAGGAAACCCGCCCTACATCCTGATGATGTGCATGGCTGGGTTTAGAGCCAAGCAATCCCCATCTCTTTAATAGCATCCTAGAGTCCAACCTGTTTACTTTGTCCCATAGACCTTAATGGGATCCTGGGGGAAAGGCCAGATCTCAGGGGCGCTGCGCATACTGTGTATGGAAAAGCTCCCAGGGTCAATTCCAACATGTGCAGCGCTGATCTTGATGGACCAATGGTCTGACTTAAGGGAGTTTCCTGTATAGGTTAATAAGCTCCAGTTCACAAAAGCCCCACCCATACTATCGGCATATATTCTAATGCATATATGGAGAAAGACAGCAACCAGCAGCCAGTTTTCTTGTATATGTGGTGCTCAGCACCACACGTACAAACATGTAGAAAATTCACACTCCCTGGGGGGGGGGGTTTGAGGACACCACCTCTCTTCCTCAATGGTCAGGGGTGCAGCCCCAGAATCTCTTTGCTCTTCCCCCTGTGCTCCAGCGGTGTTTTCCCTGTCAAATGCTTTGCATGGCATTTGGGGGGAGTCACCCCACAGGCACTTTCTGCTTGGCCTGAGGCCCTTTAATATTACCACTATCGGGGCGGATTGGGGTCATTTTTTGTAATATTGCGCATTGTGCGTGCCCAAAATTTGTTGCCCCCAAATGGATCTTGTAAATTATGGAACTAATAATAAGCCCTCTCCACAGATTATTCCAGGTGAAGGGCTGCATGACAGCAACGGGTAATGGGGCTGGACTGCTGGCCCCACCCCCAATGTTATACCAGTTTGTCTGAGTCTAATCCTGACCTCTCTGTGCTGCAAGTGGATCTGAAGTGAGGATCTGGTTATATTTGTGGGGGCTTCTCCCACGTGACTGGGAGCCCCAATCACACAGAGCTCAGGATCACATGGAGCAGTCTTCAGAAGACCAATCAGCTCCCCCCAGTGGCGTAGCGTGGGTTGTCAGCACCCGGGGCAAGGCAAGTAATTTGCGCCCCCCCCTGCTGCACTGTCCCTCCCCCAGATAGTCCCTCGCTCTCTCTCTGCACCGCACCGCACGCCTGGCACCCTCTCCTCCACAGTGGGCGGCGACCCGGCGGCTCGGATCGGATTCGCACAGCCAGCACTGCAGTGAGAGTGAGTGAGTGAGCCAGGTAGGGGCAGAGAGCTGCGAGTGCGAGCACGCCCCCCCCCAGATGTTGCGCACAGTGCGGCCGGCCCCCCCTGCACCCCCCACGCTACGCCACTGGCTCCCCCTCAGCCTTCTTGCAATACAAGGATATGGGGAGGGGGCTGAGCCAGGAAAGTGGTTACAACAAGGCAAGGGGCATCCAGCAGCGAAGCCCTGTTCACATTTTGTTGTACGGCACCTTTCACAAAGAATAAGGCATGGAGGGAGCTTTGCTTCTATTACTCTGTAAAGCAATGCAGGGGAACCTGTGTGCCTCAGGTGTTATTGGACTCCCATCAGCCCCAAGGGGAAGATGTGAACTACCTTCCAGTAACACCTGGGGGGCTCCAGGTGTCCCCAGCCAGGCCCTAAAGCATTGCACTATATACCCACTACTACTTCTGATAATACTAACCATAAATTATGGCTTTGAGTTGAAATAAAACCAAGCATTTATTTAGCTGATAACAATGCAAAATAGAAGTGAGGGGACACAGACACAGAATGGGGGGGGGGGGAGCCATTCCCTGTGTGGCAAGTTATCAAATCTTTAGAGCCAGGCAACCAGCAGCTTGGGGAGGTGGCGGTGGTAGAAGATTGTTTCTCTGGTTTCTCCCCTGCCAGTAAATCATTGGCCTTGCATGGCTTTTCAGGAGCTGTGCCTGAATAAAATATGACAGGTCTCTCGTAGGGCCTATATGTGTGGCTCTGTAACAAGTCCCATTACTCTCGCGCCATGCATACTGACTGCAAATTGTGTAGGTTATCATGAGACGCCATAAAAAAAATCCTTTCCTCAACTGATTATGAACCTCATGCATAGCAAATGACGGCGCAATAACGCTCCTGATTTCCAGTAGCGGAGGTAAGAAAACAAATTTACACACTGACAGGCTAATGGATACTTTCCCAAAGAGCGGTTAGAAAGAAGTAGTAAATGGGACTGCGCTGATGCAGGGCAGCAGACCCGGTCAAGGATCAAGACACCCAGCAACATATCGGATAACACATAATTGGCAGGTCACATCCAAATGAGTGCAGCCGTGCATCATGTGGATGGCTTTTGCCAGCGATAAAGACACTTGTAAACAATTCAGTCACTGAACATGGCAATAATATGTTGATCCAGCATGTAATGAGGTGTTCCTGGAATCAATAAACTAGTCATGAAGAGCAGGGAGCAAGGTCAGTGTCTGCCTGTTTGATGACCTTTCCTTGCCAGTAAGGACATCATATACTCTGAAGAGGCCTTTTTCTCATATTGCAGGGAAAGCGCCAGAGTGTCAGAACTTTCATTCGCAGCAAGCAAATGAACAAGCAAGCTCTGCATGCTAATGAAGTCCAGGCTATTTCCCACCTTTTCATCTGCACATTATGCTCTTGACTTTGGAGAAGGTGGGAATTAGGTTGGGCCCTGATGTCAGGCTGCCTGATGGCTCGGCTCCGGGAAAACTGGTAATTGAAGCTGATGACTGATGCGGAGGAGGCCTGAATTTGGAAATAAACAGTTTCAAGCACTGCATGTCATTTCTAGAGAGACTGCTGAGTGAATGGAAATGAGCTGTGTCCCTTGAATCTAATGCAGTTTCTCAGCAGGAAAATCGCCATCTTTTAGGCAACAATGCCTGTCATTAAGATTTAAATGTTCGGGTGATAATGCAAGGAATAGCTTCTGCTTTTACAAACAGCACTTATGTAAATTCCCTTCAATTCCAAGATCTGCATTTAATCCACACCCAAGAAGAGAGCACTGTTTTAGAAGAAGAGAGACCTCTAAATATCCTTTCTTGGAAGCAAAAGAAAACAGGACTTTTTTGCCGTTTCATCAACAGAGAATGTGGTCTTTGTACCCCAGAAAACAGTCAAAGCATAGTTTTTGTGTGTGAGAGAGAGATAACACTTCTTCAGTTGGGTCACATTTTATATTACAATTCTTAATGCTTCTTTTTAAATCTATGCTCCGTACACACTCCACACACTGATTTATGGGTAGGACTGCCTATCTGGGGCCATATCTACCATGTAGCTGCTTGGACTTGCATGAGCTGAGGATCAGGCCATTGAACCTAAAGGCTACAGCAGAACACTAATCTCTGAAGACTGTTTCTTGATCCTCAAAACCTAGTGCTCTCTGACTAGGGAATGGATTATATTATCTGTCAGCTGTCTCAAAATGCACACTGGAAATGTCATAAACTGTTTTTAAATCTTATCTGATCATGTGAAACTAAATCTAATGACTTGCTCCTTTATGCAGAAAAAGAGAGAGTGTAATCCTAGCCCAATTTATATTAGTGATTTGGATATTCTCCTTCCAAGGTAACTATTATTCATGAGTGATTTCCCCCCCTTCTGTAAGAACTTACTAGTATGAAAGCATTTATCTACTTGAATAATTGCCAATTAGCTGTTTTTTGGCAGCCTCCAGAGAAGTGCGAGGCTTCCCTTGACAGAGGAAATTGCATGATCGGAACCTGTTAAAAGCCAGCTCCTGATAGCACAGCTGACACGCGGGTCCAGGGTTGGCATTGTGCAATTCTTGTTTTACAAGAGAGTGACACCACAGATTTCTATAGAATCTAACGGGCATGAAATTAGAGTGATTACATGGTGAATTAGGCCTATAGTTGCCTGGCTAAGAGGCATCATTTAAGAAACTGCACACCCAGCCAGTAAAGTCAGTAAAAATAAATAAATTGTAATGCCAGTGAAATACTTATAGAGTGAAAGATGGATTGGGCACAAATGTATTGCTCCCATGTACTGGAGGTTTAAGAAATAGGAATTTAATTTAAGAGGAAAGTTTGGAGGATAGCATTGTCATTTACTCCATTGTATCCTTCTTTAAATTTTGGGAATTTCATAGAATCATAGAATAGAATCATAGAATCATAGAGTTGGAAGAGACCACAAGGGCCATCGAGTCCAACCCCCTGCCAAGCAGGAAACACCATCAGAGCACTCCTGACATATGGTTGTCAAGCCTCTGCTTAAAGACCTCCAAAGAAGGAGACTCCACCACACTCCTTGGCAGCAAATTCCACTGTCGAACAGCTCTTACTGTCAGGAAGTTCTTCCTAATGTTTAGGTGGAATCTTCTTTCTTGTAGTTTGGATCCATTGCTCCGTGTCCGCTTCTCTGGAGCAGCAGAAAACAACCTTTCTCCCTCCTCTATGTGACATCCTTTTATATATTTGAACATGGCTATCATATCACCCCTTAACCTCCTCTTCTCCAGGCTAAACATGCCCAGCTCCCTTAGCCGTTCCTCATAAGGCATCGTTTCCAGGCCTTTGACCATTTTGGTTGCCCTCCTCTGGACACGTTCCAGTTTGTCAGTGTCCTTCTTGAACTGTGGTGCCCAGAACTGGACACAGTACTCCAGGTGAGGTCTGACCAGAGCAGAATACAGTGGCACTATAACTTCCCTTGATCTAGATGCTATACTCCTATTGATGCAGCCCAGAATTGCATTGGCTTTTTTAGCTGCCACGTCACACTGTTGGCTCATGTCAAGTTTGTGGTCAACCAAGACTCCTAGATCCTTTTCACATGTACTGCTCTCAAGCCAGGTGTCACCCATCTTGTATTTGTGCCTCTCATTTTTTTTGCCCAAGGGCAATACTTTACATTTGTCCCTGTTAAAATTCATCTTGTTTGTTTTGGCCCAGTTCTCTAATCTGTCAAGGTCGTTTTGAAGTGTGATCTTGTCCTCTGGGGTGTTAGCCACCCCTCCCAGTTTGGTGTCATCTGCAAATTTGATCAGGATGCCCTTGAGTCCATCATCCAAGTCGTTGATAAAGATGTTGAATAAGACCGGGCCCAAGACAGAACCCTGTGGCACCCCACTAGTCACTCTTCTCCAGGATGAAGAGGAACCATTGATGAGCACCCTTTGGGTCCGGACAGTCAGCCAGTTACAAATCCACTGAGTGGTAGCATAGTCAAGACCGCATTTTACCAGCTTCTTTACAAGAATATCATGGGGCACCTTGTCAAATGCCTTGCTGAAATCAAGGTAGGCTACATCCACTGCGTTCCCTTCATCTACCAGGCTTGTAATTCTGTCAAAAAACGAGATAGGTTAGTCTGACATGACTTATTTTTTACTAAAAGGGTATTGGAACTGATTCAAGAATTTGGATAGGTAGCAGGTTTTAAGTTGAATAAGATGAAAACTAAGGTTTTAGAGAAAAATTTAACTCTGAATGAGGGGGAGAAGTTTCAGGAGGAGACAGGACTAACATTGGTTAAGAAAGTGAAATATTGAGGGGTTAATATGACTGCCAAAAATGTGAATTTATTTAAGGATAATTATGAAAAATGTTGGATTGAAGTGAAAAAGGATCTAGAAGCATGGACAAATTTGAAGTTATCACTGTTAGGCCGAATTGCTGTGATAAAAATGAATGTGTTGCCAAGGATGTCATTTTTGTTTCAAACATTGCAAATTTTGGATAAGATGGATTGTTTCAAGAAGTGGCAGAAATATATTTCCAGATTTGTTTGGCAGGGCAAGAAGCCTCGAATAAAATTTAAGATATTAACTGATGCTAAAGAAAGAGGTGGATTTGCCCTGCCAGACCTTAAACTTTATTATGAATCAGCTGCTTTTTGCTGGCTGAGAGAATGGCTGCTTCTTGAAAACACTGAAGTGTTGGATCTAGAAGGTTTCACAATGTATTTGGCTGGCATGCATATTTGTGGTATGATAAGGTAAAAGCACATAAAGCGTTTAAAAATCATATTGTTAGAAAAGCATTGTTTAATGTTTGGATAAGATATAAGGATTTCTTAGAAAATAAAACCCCAAGATGGTTGTCACCAATGGAAGCGAAGGCACAGAAAAAACTCAATATGAAGGCCAAATGGCCGGAATACTGGGAAATTCTGGAACAGGATGGAGACAGAATAAAATTGCAGAGCTTTGAAAAATGGAAAAACAAAGTGCGAGATTGGCTCCATTATTACCAAATAATGGAGGCATACAATTTGGACAAAAAAGTTGGTTTCCAGGTAGAAAAATCAAAATTGGAAACAGAATTGTTAGATCCAAAGATTAAGAATTTGTCAAGAATGTATAACTTGCTGTTGAAATGGAACACTCAGGATGAAATGGTGAAATCAGCTATGATTAAATGGGCACAAGATGTTGGACATAACATAATGATGGCTGACTGGGAACAGTTATGGACCACAGGTATGAAATTTATGGCATGTAATGCCTTAAGAGAAAATTTAATGAAAATGATTTATAGGTGGTACATGACACCAGTCAAGCTTGAAAAAATTTATCATTTGCCCGACAATAAATGTTGGAAATGGAAAGAGACTGAAGGTACATTCTTTCACCTTTGGTGGACATGCCCAAGGATTACGACATTCTGGGAGATGATTTATAATGAAATGAAAAAGGTATTCAAATATACCTTTCTGAAGAAGAGGCCTTTCTCCTGGGCATGGTCGGCCAATTGGTGCTAAAGAAGGATAGAACTTCTTTTATGTATGCAACAACAGCAGCAAGAATACTTATCGCGAAGTATTGGAAGTCACAAGATCTACCCACCCGGGAAGAATGGCAGATGAAGTTGATGGACTACATGGAACTGGCGGAAATGACTGGCAGAATCCGAGACCAGGGAGAAGAGTCGGTGGAAGAAGACTGGAAAAAGTTTAAAGATTATTTACAGAAATACTGCAAAATTAATTAATGTTAAAAGAATGTTGGAATGAAGTTATATGGCTTTAGTAGAAATGTTATAAGGATTAAAGTATAATAGATTAATAGAATATTAAAGGAAAAATAAGGTTAGAATGTGTTAAGATAATTATAGGACAGAAAACAGAGGAAGATGGAAAGGAATTGCTGAAACAATTGACAGAAGTGGAATACAAAAAGGGAGGTGTGAGGAGGTCGGTGAAATAAGTGAATGAAAGACAAGATATTGAAATTGTTTGAGTGTTTTAAACTGTTTTTGTTTGGTTTTGTTAGTTTAATGTGTTAATGTTATGTAGTGTCTTTGTATTGTATTGTATTGTTCTTTTTTTGTTTTTGTTTGGTTTTGTAGTGTTTAAATTGTTCAAAAAGTAATAAATATTATTTTTTTAAAAAAACAAAGTTCTTAACCCGAGGTACTATTTCTGGGTTAGCGGAGTCTGGAACCTGAAGCGCCTGTAACCCGAGGTACCACTGTAAAACTAATTTCTCAAAATTAGTATTGAAACTTTACTTTGAATTTATATTGATACATGCACTGCCATTAATGACACTGTCTACTTTAAAAAAAGAAATGATACAGTCCTCTGTCCGAAGGAGCTTACAATCTAAGGTGTGACAGTGGAGCAAGTAGAGAGCAATGGAAAAGGCAAAGATTACAAGGCACAACGATGAGCAAGACAAAAAGAACAAGGGATTAATTGTTATATGTACTTTTACTGCTACCTCTATGTGTAGCCACTGGTGTCGTCAGCCTGCCTCTTACAACACATTAAGTGCTTGCTAGCCCAGTCATGGTTTAGAATGCAATGATTCTCACAGGGCATATTTCAGCCTAAGACTTTGCACCTGAGCTCATTCGCTCCTGCAGTTCCCCCCCCCCCCCGCCCTTTCTGCAGCAGTACTGAGGCAGGATTGACTGCCTCTGGGTTGACCCAAATGCAGTTGCAGTTTCCATTCTTAACACACTTAGGGGCAGATTCGGTTCAGATCTTCAGAACCTGCTTCACTGAGATAAGGGTGCCAGTATGAAATGATGTAAGTATGATGGGATGTCTGTGAGCTATAATGGGCAGCATGCTGGACTTCACTGGAGAGATCTGGGTTCAACTTCTCACTCAGCCATGGCACCCAGTGGCTGATCTCAGTTGTTCATTTATTTTACCTGTCCATCACTGCCCACACAAAGTCCCAAAGTGACAAACAGCTATAATATTTGTGTGGGGTGTTTTGTGGATCGACTTTTGGTGCATTTGTCCATCTAAAAAAATAAACAACACTCTCCTGCCCAATAAGATGCCAGAAAGGCCACCAAAAAGCTACACAATTTGTCTTGTCACATTTGCTGTAATCTACCTTACAGGATTGAGATGGGGAGGGGGGCCCATGTGTGCTTTTCTGAGATACCTGGAAGGATGGTACAGAAATGTAAAAAATAATTTGGAATGATCAGGATGTTAACTGGCAGTTAAAACACATCACATAGATATCAAAAGAAAATCAATGGGAGTTGCTTCTAAGTAATATTATAAGAATTAAAGGATGTTCATCCAATTGAACAAAACACATTGGGTTTAATACTTGCATGTTATGACAGTTCAATGCTATGGGCATGATTGTACAGCTTAAGAGAGGTTTGTAGACCAAGGTTTTACATCTTAGTAGTCCATAAATATTTATCTGGAAGTAAGCAAATACAAGGCCTTATGAAGGCAGCCTTTTTTATCTTGTTAAGATGTTGCTCCAATAGCTGAATGTTCAAATTACTTCCTTCTTTCCTGAATTCTGTTTGAACCTGAGCTGTCTCATTATCTCCTTACCCCCAAAGTGTTCTTATTACACATTGGTGGCTCTATATATACCGTAAGTTCAGAGAATGTGGCAGTGAATGGTTCTTCAAAAGGCCACACATTCTTGATCTTTCTTGTTAGTAGTAGAGTAATCAAATGACTTTTTTTATTAAAAAGAAAAACAAATTGACAAGAATTGAAACAATCTCATTTCAGTGGTTTCTTATTGTTTAAAGGATGCTCTGTTATAACTTTAATTCTTCTGCTAAACTGGAGTTACTGTCCTATAGCTTTTAATATGCAAATTTGCTTCTAAGTTCTAAAAATAATTACTACTAACACAGCATCTCCAGGAAAAGTTCCCTGCCTGAAAACTTGCTTTTAGTCAATGTAGAGCACACAATACTGTGAGTTAGAAGGACCAATAGTTTGATTTGGTACACATCGGAGTCCTATGTTCCGACATATTAGTTAAAAGAGTTCCTTAATACAGTGGTACCTCTGTTTTTGAAGAACCCTGTTAATTCAGTTTACGAACTCTGCAAAACCAGAAGTAATGTCCCAGTTTGCAAACTTTACCTCAGCCTAAGAACGGAAGCCAAATGGTGGAAGGGCACCAGCGGCGGGAGGCCTCATTAGGGAAAGTGCGCCTCGGTTTAAGAACGGTTTCGGTTTAAGAACAGACTTCCAAAATGGATTATGTTCGTAAACCAAGGTACCACTGTACTCAAGAAAGAAAATGTTGATCTCAACTGCATTTAGTAACCCCATCCCCACATTTTCTCTGAAATACTGATTGTGAAATACTTTCATTGAACTAGCTTTCTTTGTTTACCATGAATCCAGACATTTCTAGAGTATGAATGGAGCCCTAGTTTCTCTAAATGGAAATCACTGGTCCAAAATAGCATTCTCCCCTCTTGCATGGAAAATATATTTACCCAATTTTTGAGGATGTTTATTATTTAATTGAATATCATGCAGTGAAATGAACATCGATCCATTCATGAAGACGGTGATTTATTAAAGAGGAAGCAGTGACAGTCACTTTGGGAAATAGTTGACAAGGATTGTAAACCTGATCTATTAAAATCAATGGGAGTTTGCTACTGATTTCTGTAGGACTAGAACTGCATTTGAGAGATAGCATTTAAAAATCACTTTACTTTCCTATTAAGCATAATGAGTGACCCCCCCTTCCAGAATAGTTCTCGTAAAACATTAAATTTAACTTATTGCAAAAAAAGATGTAAAATGATGTTCCATTTATTTTAATAATAATGATTTCAGGAGCTGATTTTTCACTGTATATATACATAGAGCTTGTTCCAAAATCCAGTAATCTCTTTACTAACCCCAACAAGAATTTTGAGGACATTTCAACACATTTGTGGCTAAAATAGTGTATCTTCAGTGCTTATTCCTATGAATATGAGTTTGCAACCTCTGGAGTATACCTACACTTGCCACATCCTGCAGTTTGAAATAATGCACATAAGTGATTCTCAGTTTATTCTGGTGTTCCTATTGTGATTGTAGAGCAGCTGTAATAGAGATATTTATTATATACATAAAGGGTACACACACACACACACACACACACGCCCCGCCATTCAGGAGTGAGCCTGGTGCCCTGAGGCGCTTGGCTACACATCCTGTCCTTCTTCTGGGTGGATGGCTGTGATCCTTTGCACACACAAAGTAGCAAGTGCTAGTGAGCTTGTGGGGACTTCCTTCTGAGTAAACACACTGAGGATTGCACAGTAGACGTTATAGGTTAAAGGACAAAAATACTTTTAAAAACAGAATAGACTCATATTTTATAGTTCCTCATTCAGATTTGCTTAAAGGCCACAGTTTACAAGTGATTAAATGCAGTCACTGTTAACAAGATTTGTTCTGTTATTTATTTTCCTTAAAACTAGGCATTGTATAATTCCCCACTTCCCCCTGTAATTTTATACTGTTTAGGTTATCAGCTTCCTGTTGTTGTTTTTTTGCCATATGCATATTGTAGGTGGAGGCCAAATACATTTGAGATCTGCAGCAGAAAAAAAGTATATGAATTGGTGCGGCTTTGAGGTTTGTAATGAACGACGTGCATATCAAGGAAAAATCTGTATGAGAATGAGAAGAGTCTTTTTGCTTTTGTCCCTCACATACAGGAAAACCTCTTCACGGCCCCCAAACTTCATTAATAATGTCCTTCTCTATGCTAATACAATCAGAAAATTATGCAGACTGTTTATATTTCTTTACAGGCAGAACAGGCTGATGACATGAATCAGCCATTAGCGATGCACATGGAGGAGTCGCCACTAATTGTGCAGAATGTAATTAGTGATTATGTAATATCTAAGCTCTTGCAACTGTCATTAATGTCCACTATTCACCAGAGATACTTCTTACTGAATTAGAGAATGATTACGGCATGCTAAATCTACTTAATCATAAATATGCTAATTAACACTGGGTGCACTTTAGCCAGTGGTTAAAAGCACTAGTCACCTCAAGGGAAAAAAATGCAGCCCACCACCATCTAAATTGCATGCAATGAATTTTCCTTTAAAAAGGTAAATGTAGTTAATTAAATGGTTTAGTAAACGCTAAGGCCGGACTATTGGCTACTGCAACCTAAGTCAGCCTCTTCTGTAACTGATATTGTTAGGCTCTGGTTAAACATAGAAATGTGTTCTCTCCATTCCATTTGGGTGCAGAGAGGCCTGCTTCTTCTCAGTCTCTGGTGCTACACAGCAGACATTTATTTCCCAAGCTCTCCCTCAAATGAGGCGCAGATGAGTAAGCCTGGCACGTTTGATGCCAATTGTTCTTCCTGTGCTGTATTACAAAATAGAGAGCTAATGCATAAAGATAGAATAAGCTTCTGCATAATTTTTTCTGTTTTTTCCCTTTTCCCTTTTCTTAAAAAAAAGATTAATTTATATGAGAGTCAGATTTTTAAATGCTACCAAATGAATGGAGGAAATACAACAATCATCCAGGTTTTTTTACATCTTTTCCTAGTGCCTACATTATTTAATGTATTCTGCTTTTCCATATAAAAAAGATATGGCTGTCATGAACCCCTAGGATAATACCAGCTTGTGATTTATGACAACTCTTCCTGCTTATATATTTTGTATAAATAATAAACACTCCTGCATGTATCACACGGCACTCATTCATAATCAAAAGATGCACAGGCTATAAAAAGTGTTTTCCTAATAACATATTTAAAAATCATCATACACAATTGGGCAACTCCTACAGCAGGCACAAAATAAGTCACAGTAACAAATACACTGAATGAAAATTAACAGCATAATGCAATGCCTACCATTCTTTTATCCTGAGGGAAAAATAGCAAACAAAGAACACAATCCATGGGAAAGTTCTCTTGCGCAAGCTCCACTGAAATTAAGGGAAGATATACAAACCGACTTCCACAAAATTATAATCCTTTCAGAAGATGGGGAGTGGGGTCGAGAGAGAGTGAAGGAGAAATAAGGTATGAAATAAACAAAAGCTATAATTTATGTTGGGCAGATTTAATGTTTGCAGCTAAAGATGAGATTCCAAGGGTTCTTAGAATGTCAGGAATATATTGCAGGTGATAAGTATTCTACCAAACTGCATAAATGGATGAGAAACTGGTCATGTCAACAAAGGCCAGAGCTTTTTCTCATCAGCTCTGCTTCTACCCACCAAGTTCATCCAGCAGTGCAGCAAGAATGGCCTAGCGACTGCCAGGCTTCAATTTAGCACACAGGCAACATTACAAACAATATGGATTTCTACAGTCAGTAAACAATAATAGTTTATTTCATTTTAATAATTCACCTCTGGAATTTAGTCTTTTTCATGTATCATCAGCCCATTTTTGTTAACCTCTGCATCTTTACCAAAATGCAGTTGGTATTCTTACACAAAGGGAATTAAATATTGTCCCCAATTATCTTTGCTTAGTGGCTGCTAAGTGAAAGTTGGGGCCCACACCCATGTGGATGTCACAAGATAGTGGTGGAAGCAGTGGGCAACTGGATATTCTTGGTCTCTGCCTACAGGGGATGTTGCTGGTGCTTCCCAGTCCTTACCCTTGGAGTGGCATGACTGTGTTGTTCTGTCCAGCCACACACTTAAAATGCTTCCCTTGGTACTGGGCTAAATTTCAGCAGGGAACCCTCAATTGTATGCATGACAAAGAAGTATCTGTGTCATGTTCTTCTGAATTTATGGGTATCTGGTATAAAAGACTTGGTTTCTAGACCTGTTGACACTCCTCTTTTCCACCCAAAAATGTTGTTACCAGTAGGGCAGCCCAGACATACAATAGGGGTGCCCTACTGACAAGAGCACCTGTCAGGTATGGAAATCAAAACAAAATCTTCCGTTGCCCACTGAAAGCTTCTCTCCTACTCAGTAACCAGCCAGTACTCCCTGCTGTGACTTTGCTCTTACAGTGTCTTTTCCTCTGTGTCCATATGGTTCCATACCCTCCAACATCCAGGTGATGAAAATTTGGACACATTTTTTTTGGTCCCCCTCCCCATCAATTTTCCCCTTGAAGGGGCAGATTTGTGTGCTGTCGTCCCCAACGCACACACCCACCCTCCCCAATCTGGACCACCACTCTCAGCTCATTTACACCCTTCTCCTCTGCACTCACCTTTGCAGGGCTGCATGCCCCCCATGTCAAGTCTCCTTCGCCCACTCGCTTCCTCCCCTGTCCCAGCTGCCAAGGTCCCCACTTGGCTCCAGCCCCAACTACCTCCCACATTCCTCCATTCTTCACTTCCCACCTCTGGTGAATGCTCACGGTCACCCTCCGGCCTCCCTCCCTTACCAAGCTCCCAGTCCCCCGCTTGAGCCACCTGCCTCCCTCCTAGCTGCCCTTACCAGTGGAAGATGGTTGTCACTTCCCTCCCTCCAAGCTGCAGCCTCAATCTCTCTCCCCGCCCCCCACGTGCCCATTCCATCAGGCCTCTTCCCAAGCCTTCCTTATTGTGGAGGCTCCTCCGCCATCCCCCTCACAGCCACTATCACTGTCTGCTTCAGCCGGCCGCCTGCCACCAGTACTACACATCAAGGGACTCCCCACCCACAGACCTCCACGATAACCAGAGAGAGAGGGAAAGTGGCAGGTGGAGCAGTGCACTGGCTTCAGCTCCTGGTCCCGGTCATGTCCCAAGCCAGGGAGGGGGAAGTCTTTGTTGCTATTGCAACGGACGGGCATGACTCAAGGCATTAATGGTGGGGAGGGGGGAACACAGTGATGAAGTTGATGTTATTAAACTTGATAAAGAATAAAGCACCCCTACCATTGCTGGATATAGTGTGAAGAGCCATGTGGAGGGCCCCCTCCCCTCATATGCATCTGCCACACCAAGCATGCAAACATTGCTGCTGTCGTTCGCAAGATTATACGCTTGCTCTTCACCTGGCTCATGAAAGACACGTCTTTGGGGTCGCACAAGAGCACGGGAATGAAAGACGAGATTCCAGGATCCACTCAGAAGCTGGGATAGCTTCTGTAATTTTGGGGTGTTCTGGTCAAATTGGGATGGTTGTGGGATACATGGTTCCTGTCCTCCCTGGTAAAATGGTGGTTCTCTTCACAAAGACACCAATATAGATATGTTGTATGACTTTTATGAGACTTAGTTGATTGAACTTGTCCTACTGACTTCAGTAGAACATAATGCATGACTAACTTGCTCCATTGATTTCAGTGGGACCCAAGTTCAACTAATTTAATCTAATTCCAACCCATTGTATGGCATGGAAGAATTAGTACCACAACAGGGTTTGATAATGGGTTAGTGCAATCTGTGCACCTGAAAAATGTTAGCCACCCCTGTCTTAATAAGTAAAGAAGCTGATCTACCTATTGCCAATGCAGCAGTCCTTGTAAAGGAGTAATAAAATCGTGTCGTGTTCTTGAAGCTACCAGCATGAGTTTGATCAAAGTGCGGGAGGCAGTAGAAGACAGGAGTGCCTGGCGTGCTCTGGTCCATGGGGTCACGAAGAGTCAAACACGACTAAACAACTAAACAACAACAACAAAATTGTGTCATGTATGGGGGTATTCAATTTGCCAGTAGCTGCTGAGTGAAAGACAGAGTGAGGAGCGAGTAGTGGTGGCCTGTAGCCTGCAGCAAAAGACCTGTTAAATAGGGAAGGTGGGGAAACTAGATAGGAAGATTGAGATGAGAGCAGTTGATGGCTGCAGATGAGGAGGAAATGCTAGTACTGAAAGGTATAGAAGGAGAGCACCCTGGGATTTGATTGGATGGGGTATTTTTTGAGGTCAATTGTTCTATGAATTGTTCTATGAACAATTATGGGTGCAGCTCTTGGCTGCTTGCTGACTGGGGAGTTCCAGCCATGTTTCATGCCCCTTATTTATATGGCCCATTTAAATAGTTCTAACTAATTTGCACACATTTTCTTAGTAAACCTTACAGCAACCCTGTAAGATCCACCTTTGACCTGTCTTCCATTAACTCCTCTGCTCCATCTTTAGCACCACTCCTGGCGGAAATTATCTTGATATTGCAGATGGGGATTGAGATAGTGACTCGCATAAAACAACCTGGTACCTTCTTGACTGAGGTGTGATTTGAACCAAGGACTTCAAGGGTAACAGTCTTAGGGTGGTTTTACTCAAAGCAGATCCACTTAATGGTCCTCCCTTAAGTTAGGACCATTAAGTTTACTCAGAGCAAAACTAAACACTTAGTTCTTAGCCTCTGCATTGCACGCGCCTTTCCCCCTGGGTTGCTTCATAAGGCCCTACTTGTCTACTAACACTAACTCATAAAGCCTGACCCCTATTTCATTTCCGCCCAGAGAGGTATGTCCTACTGATTTTAGCAAATAAACATGATCAGGATTTATTTGCAAAAGTGTTTGTCTGCTTTCTGCTAACTTTATCCATGTTTGATAGATTACAAGGATGTGAATTTGCAGGGTAACAGATTTATTGGTACCCTGCAAGCTTAACAAGGTCATCTGAAATAATTTCTCTGACACCAATGGGAGCTGGGCTGGCTGAGGTCCATCAAAGGTCACATATGCAATGGATTTTGCATTCATATTCATTTTAATACAAATTTCAAAAAAGATTAATTATAAGTCAGTTCAGTATGTGTGAGTGACAACAACATAATCCTTGGATTTAACTGCTCCTGTTTTATGACTTGTCAAAAAGAAGCCATTGCACTTGAAGGAACTAGATTCCTAAATAAAGACCATATCCATTCAATCAGCATTGTAAATAATCTAGAACCTGGCCTTGCAAATGCATGCTCACTTGAAGAAGGGTCTCCAAGAAACATTCTGGTGTTCTACAATTACCTGCTTGGTGGAAGAGTGGAATGTTATAATTCCAGAAATGCAGATGAAACATTGCTCATTCAAGAGATCACGAAGTGGTTCACTTATACCTATCTCAGTTTCTTCCCTGCCCCCGCACTTTATCCTATGGGCCCAACAATCCATTGCAGGCTCTCTGTGCATGTTATTAGTGTGGGAGTTACTGGTGTCTCCACCTTTGACCTGTCTTCCAAATGCTGTAGCATTAACTCCTCTACTCCATCTTTCGCACCACTCCTGGCGGAAATGACCCTTACCTCCTTTTAGGGCCTAGAGGCCATCTTGATTTGGACATAAAGAGCACCAAGGCCACACACATGCCCTTCGGAAAAGTATTCCGGACGCTCTTCCTGTTGCAATGACTTTAATTGTGAATAGGAAAGCAGGGGATGTAGGTGAGAAAAATTCACCACTGTCATCTCACCATTCCACTAGTCAATCTCATCATTCCACTAGTCACTGATGAAGAAATTCCCATTGCTACTGTAGTGAGTGAGGGAAAAGGTCCCCCCCCCCCACCATGCTGGGAGAGTGTCTGGTGGTAAGTCAGACTAAGAGTGGACTAATCCATTCCTTTACTTCTCTGCTTCTCATCAAACTTGAAGAGTTGTTAAAACTAGGGATTCAGGGCAAGGCAGGACTAAGCAGGTGTAATGGTACCATTAATACAGAAACTGGCTCAGTATTCTGAATTATTATTAATGTTTTTATATACCACCAAGGAGCTCTCCCTCTCACCACATCCTCCTCCTCACAACAACACTGTGAGGTAGGTTAGGCTAAGAGATGGTGACTGGGCCAAGGTCAGCCAGTGAGCTTCCTGGCTGCTGATAGCTTTGAACCCGGGTCTCCCAGATCCTAGTCCAACACTCTAACCACTACGCCATACTTGATCCCATTGCATCCTATAGAGCAGGCACTCCCAAACTCAGCCCTCCAGCTAAATTTGGACTACAACTCCCATCATCCCTAGCTAACAGGACCAGTGTTTAGGGATGATGGGAATTGTAGTCCCAAAAGAGCTGGAGGGCTGAGCTTGGGGATGCCTGCTATAGAACCAAATCTATAGGCTTCAGTCTGGGAAACAGCAGGTTCACAAGTGATGTCCTGAAGTGCATCTCATTCATTCTTACTGCTAAAGCACTTGCACCTGGAGACAGCTTTGTGTGCTGCGGAAACTGCTGAACACAATTGACACCAAATGGCCCAGCTACCTCAGCTGGAGATCCCACGGAAGCGGCATTATCCTTCCTTTGCATCCTGAAGGCAGCCCAGAGAAAGGATTATATTTCCAGTGCTTTCTTCCCAAACCAAAAACGAATCAGGAGCTAGCTTCAGGAGGAAAGGTGGCAAGAAATAGCATATCACAAACAACAGACAACTCACATTAATTTCTTTTCCTTTACTTTGCATGGTTCCTCTGTGATGGTGCAGACAAAAAGAGCCAGCTAGCCACTGGAGTTCCACTGGAAATCTTATAAGGTACGCCATGCAATTTGCACCAACAGGGTGTGCAAACTCCAGTGACCTCTGATGTATATCTTGATTCAAATGTAGTACCATCTGGGTAAACATCTCCTGTTTCATCTTATCCTAATCCACCCATGAATGAAACGCAAAGCCTGACTGGCTTAAAGCAAAATAGGAGCTTCCGTTGGCCTTTTGCACCAGCTTAACTTAATATAATTCTTGATTTACCTAGAGGAAATTCCAAAGCAATGCCTGTTTTCAAAACATTTGTTTCAAAATAAATGCTTTTAAAAATGCTGAAATTAATCATCTGGGGTGCAGGGTGTGGGAACGCTGGAAAAAGAAATTGCTCCCTTTGGCTGGACAGAGAGCCTGCACTGATCAGTAAAAAGCTTTTCCATTGTCTCTGCATGCCCCCAACTGGCAGATGGGCTGAAGGGATCTGGGAGGAAACCAGCATTCTCTAGTGCTGATCTAGACCTTACGCAGAATATTTGCAATCTATGCACGCACAAATTGCTCAGATAGGAAAGCCATACTGAAAATTGATTATTCATAACAAGTCCTGATTAGGATCTACTCTTATGAAACACTAACTGCACAATGCTGGAACACCATGCTCTCCAGAAGTGCTTTGCACGATGGTACATTACACTTCAGTTCCTAAGCATATTTTTTTTCCAGGAAGAAGCCATCATCACCAAATGTGTATTGTTTAACTAAATATTATCTTAATGGAAAGAAGTCACATCATGCAACGGTGGGCATATGTAGATATCTAGCCAAGGCACAACTCCAGAGCTCTGCTTCTTTGTCGGATTTAAAATCAACAAAATCAGCAGACACATCCTTAGCTTGGGTCAATACAAACTGGATAAACAAGGAACTCCCATCCCTAAATCTAGAGAGTGAACATGATAAAGGTGGAGATCTAGAAGATGATAGCAGCCCTCTCAGGATGGGACTGAAACTGCAGTAGCCTCTAAATGATGCTGTAAAGTTTTTCACATAAGGAAGTGATTGCACTTCTGATGATGCACATTTACTGTTTTAGAAAAGAGTAACCTCCTATTAAAATGGCACTTGCAAATCTGAATGAGATTGCAGTCATGGCCAATAAGGCAGAGATTACTAGACATTGCTGAAAAGCAGTAGATAGACATTAGGAGGATTTAAGCAGCAAATGTAAAGCTTATGGAGAACATGCAGCACAGATTGTAGAGCTAGGGATACTATGGTGGAGGGAATGGGCCCCATCTCCAACCCAGGAGCTCCACATTAAAATAAAGAGACAGGTAGACAGTCAGCCCTCAATCCCAACACGGACGCCCAAATTCACACAGAGTGGCGCACTCACGTAGCACATCAAAACAAAAATGCTCCTGTGTATTGCAGCGCACAAGCACTTCATGCACACATCCTCAAAGTTGGACACTGAATCCACCTTCCCAGCCCATAATGACAAAGCTCTACTATTTACTTTAAAATCAGTGTACATGGGCGCATATGCACACCCATAGACACACCCCGTCTCCAGCCTCTGCTCCTTTATGTTACCCATTGCTGAGTGTTGTAGCAAAGAATGGGAAGCCTGAGGGAGAAAGCTTTTGGGTAGCTCAGTTCCTCCATGACCCTGGAGCCCAAATGCTGAAGACAGGTTCAACTCCCAAGTTTTCTTCCATTTATTTGCAAAGAGTAATGTCATCTTCAGATTTACTGTATATCCTTAAGCCCGAACAAAATCAAGGCAGTTTCTTATTGAAGTAGTAGCGGGTCAGGGTGTCCGTCAACTAAGTATGTAACGAGACAAATGATGTCACACAATCTAAATGTAAGCAAGGTTGCTTACATTTCAAATTGTATGGTATCTTTTGTCTCTCTTTAAAAAATGTCCTTTATTAGTGACTATTTGCCCTCTGCAAATCTTAAAAACAGTCATACACTTTCACAATTACTCAACAAAACGAGGTTTATCAGAGCTGGCCTTGCACTTCACTTTGTGAATTTGGAATTCTCAGAAAGTTTGGAAGGGCCAATATTTCAAGAGTCCCACCTATAAATATATTCAATATTAAAGTGCAAAAAAGGAGAGTGATATTTTCAGAGCAGTTCCAATCATTACTTTTTTTGCTTCACATAATAATAGGCTATGATACATTATAAATGCAGGTCCAAAATACAAACTTTACCCTGAGGCAAAAGGGCTCTGTCTTTGGTATCCATATCTAGCGCGCGCACACACACACACAGAGTGAAAATTGCCATTGGCCAGCAGTGTGTAAAGCAGGCCAGAATGAGCCAACATGGTAGCTCCCCATATATATTAGGACCGGGGTTGGCACATTCCATTTTGCTGCTTGAGGCAAAATGAGAAGTGCTGTTATGCCCTGCCCCTGCTGCAGCTCCCACCACCACCTGCCTGCTCCCGCTGCTGCCACTGACACATCTGTCACTGGCAGAGAAGCAGCGCTGATTTGGGACAAGATTGTGGTGATTGTGGGTGAGATCTGACCCCTTGGGGGCTTCTGCAGTCTGAAGCAGCAGCCTCACCCTACCTAATGACTGAACTGGCTCCAGGACTCCAACTCCCATCTGTCCTGGTTCTCCATTTCAGGCTCAGAACTCAAATTGCTACCAGGAGTGGAAGTTTTGAAAGCTTTATTGACGAAATGAAAGCAACATTCCCACGCAGGTCTACATGTTATAAACAGGTAAAGTTTGGCAGAGAATTATGAAACATGGCTAGGCTTAGCTAAGATGTTGATCCAACATTTGACTATACTTTCCTGTTGAAATGCTGGAAGGCACAACTATTCATGTGTGCTACATCAGACTGGGCTAGCAAAAGGGTACTCCTTTGTTGAGGTTGGGCATATAGAGCTTTTGCTTGCTCTGGCTGTGTAACCACCATGTCCTTGGAGATGGAGTCAGAGGAGCCAACTCACAGCTGGACTTATTCTTAGACGCCTCCCCTGAAGGGGAAGGCACTGGACTGCTTCAACAGCTGGTGATTGAGTGCTTGCAGTGTTTGGTATCCCAGATGTGGCTGTTCTTCGTACAGATCACTAGGCTCTTCTCCTGGCTCCAGATCCCCATCTCTCAACCTGCTGGGACACTTCCCTGGAAACACTGGGGGAGGAAGGGGGTTGCTGTGGGTGCGGTCTGCCCCGGGTGTCATCCCTAAGCAGGGGTGATATTGCCACACCACCCCTGGGAGGCTCGCTGCTCACCGCGGGTGGCTAGCCCCGCCCCTGCGGACGGCTAGCCCCGCCCCCGGGTGCACAGCATGTGTGCCGCTCCAGGTGCCGGAGCACCTAGCTCTGCCTCTGTCTGGACCAGCCCCATCCTGGAGTCCTAGGCTGTCATCCCCCAACACACTAGAACCTTCCCCAAGGCCAGCCTCCTCCATCTCTCTGAGCTCCTCCCATTCTGCACCATCACCTGACCACTGTCTTGATGACATATCCACAGGGCGCTTGACACCATCAATCCCAGTTACTACAGCCAGTGATCAGGGACCATGGTGGTTGTAGTCCAACAACATCCGGAGGTCAACACATTGGCTATCCCTGACTTAGGCCTTGGCTTCTCTACCTTATACTTTGTACTGGATATTAGTATGGAAAATTCCAGACCAGAAGTGCCAATAATAACTGTGATGGCTTGTGACTGTACTTTCTTTCCTCCAAAGTACCCAGGACTTTATAATTATTTATAACAAGTCCCTGAGCCAGCCAAAGATATGGGGTTTTCCCAGAAGAATAACCTGGGGTGGGGGGACACTGGTGACTCTTCACCCCGCCCTCCCTAAACAGTCTTATTTATGGGTCTTTTCAGCCTTATCGTTCTTTTTGTTTCCTTCTTTTTTTGTACTCTCATTTCCCTTTGTCTGTTTTGGGTTTGAACTTTCACCTCAGACCTTTTTAATAGTTCCATAAATCTACCCCCCATTCAGAGCCTTTGGGAAAGGCAAGCGCTACACATCTAAATAGCTCCTACACCCCTTATTTGTGAGTGAGGCCCCAAGCCTATGGGGCTACTTCAGAGAGCTCAGTGAGCAGGCACCAGCAGACAGCATAAGCCCATAATGCCATCGAAGCACGCCTGAGATGAAATTGTGAGGAGCAAGGTCAAAGTTCAAGTGCTTCCTGCACCTGAGAAGTGTGCCTATGACACAGTGATCACACACCCTAAAGTGTGTCACTGTGCATATAAAAAGCTTTTTTAGGCATAATAATTATGGGTGATGCTTTCATTAATGAGCTGAAACCAATGCAGGACCAGGCTCACAATTACGCAGTTTGGGATCTTCCTTTAGCGAGTCTGATTTCAACATCAATCAAGCAATTCTAAATTGTGGGGAGGAGTCTGGCTCCACATTGGCTCCCTGAGGTAGTGCACAAATATTATTAAGCATGCTCCAGCCACAAGAAGCTCCTGTTCTGATCCACATCAAGACCAGGAAGGGCCCAAGACATTTTTCAGCCTGAGGTAAAGGACAAGAGAGCCCATTCCACATGCAGAATTTTACCTTCTGAGCTTATTTATATACTGTATATATATATGCCACTGAATAATATTGTTCACCGGGCAACTCTCAGATATGAAGAGTAAAATAAAGTCTTTTGAAAGAACGATTTCAGCATTAACACTGTCAGTTGAGACAGAGGTAAAACCAGTTTCATAGCATGGCAAAACATACATGGCATGCAAAGAGTTAGTTGCAATTCAAAATATTGAAAAATTGATTTTAAAATGCCTGGGAGATTTTTTTTAAAAAAGGAAATATTTCCCTAGTACTGAAATGATAAAAAGAAGGCACCAAGTGAGCCTTTCTGAGGAGGGCATGCCAACCAGGGTGCCACCATCAAGGTGGCCACATTTTGGCAGCCAACCATCTCCCCTCCCCAAGTTCCAATTATACTGTGATGCTGGAGTGTACAGATGGGGACAGCAGGCAGCTACCAACCGATTACCAAGACACTGAAGTGCATTACGACCAATAGGTACTGTGACGTTAACATATATGAGAGAGCGCTGGAGGGGAAATGGTTAAATAGGTTGCACAGACAGGACCCGGGGGGGGGGGGGGGAGTCAGCGGGTCTATAAAACTGGTTCTGAGAGGAGTTTGTGGGGAGTTGTGGGTGGGCAGTTGGTTGGGTTTCATGGGTTGGCTGGTTGGGAAAGGCAGTTGGCCACAGAGAGACAGTTAGGGCAGTTGGACCTTGAGTGTGGGGAGGGAGAAGAGATAGAGAGAGGAACATAAGACTAAGGAAGTAAAGAGGAACACTGCTTGGAATGCTGTAAAAGTTTTGTTTTATGTCTGAAATAAAATACACTATTCTTTATTAATTGAAAAGCTGACTGAGACTGAAGTGATTTTACCAGGGAGGATCTGGTTGGTGGCAGCGGATTAGTGGTGTACGGGTCAATAGTCTGTGAGACGACCGGGGGCTCCGTACGAACGCCACAGGTTAAGGTCCAAAGGGAATTGAGTTTCAAACTCCTGCTGAAGAGGACACACAGTCTTATATATGAAACAGCAGTGGCAGTTCCACTTATCACACTATTACCAACATTTACCGTATTTTTCGCCCTATAGGATGCATTTTCCCCCCTCCAAAAATGAAGGGGAAATGTGTGTGCGTCCTATGGGGCAAATGCAGGCTTTCGCTGAAGCTTGGAGAGCGAGAGGGGTCGGTGCGTACCGACCCCTCTCGCTCTCCAGGCTTCAGGAAGCTATCAGCAAGCCTGGGGAGCCCACGGGAGTTCCCACAGGGCTCCCTAGGCTGCGGATAGCAGCCTGCTGCCCAGAGCGTGGGGCATGCTGAAGCAGAGTGCCCCATGCTTCGGGCAGATATCCGCAGCCTAGGGAGCCTGCTGCCCTTGTTTTTCTCCTCTAAAAACTACAGTAGGTGCATTTTTAAAAGCTCGGGCTTACCCCGCCCCAGCCCCGCTGTTGGGGGGGGGGGAATAAAATTGTTTTTCTTTATTTCCCCCCCAAAAAACTAGGTGCGTTCTATGGGCCGGTGCGTCCTATAGGGCAAAAAATATGGTAGGTGGAACAGCTCCAATTTATGTCTACATACATCAGATTACAAGATACGTATCCCCCAAATTTGTAACTGTGCAATTCATAGAATTCATCACAAGCTGCTGTCTCCACTGTCTAGCAGTAACTGGGTAGACAACTGCTAAAAAATCTCCCTGTAACAGCTCCAGTCATGTATGGAATTAGGTCACTTCATATTTTGGCATTAATGAAACGGTAGAAAGGAAAGCGGATTTATCAGACATGACCTGGACCTGAGACCAGGCGCACACAAGAGGTAAGTAAGAAGGAACAGCTTGGTTGATTACCTGTGATACAGTTCCCTCACAAGGGCCTCCAGATCCCTAAGCATGCAATGACTCAAGCTCTCATGCTAATTTTGTCCTGCCAATATTACATGGGGGACAGATCAGCAGTCAGCATTGGGTAAGAAATGGCACTGCAAGGCCATTTGGGTGGGTAGGTGGAAACTTTGCTTCATTAATCCGTTCTAGCTTCATTTGTGAACTGTCTGGAGAGGACTTCTTGCCCTGAAGTCTGCATAAAAATATGTAAATAATGGACCAAAATTTGTTAAAGGGCTAAAATAGTAGTGTTTGGACAGTGTGGTGGTCAGTGTGGACCCCAAGTACCATAGGAACCCCTGTCAACGGCAGGCACCATAGACGTGCCCAGAACACTCCTTCCTCCCATTTCGCAACTGCTCCAAAGTAGTGTTTGCATGGTGCATGCACACTAAGCACAGCATATATGTACATGTAGATAAATAAACAGCCATTATGCTGGTACATGTAATAACATAAGCAAATAAAATAACTTGTGGACATCTAGTGAACCTGAATATTGTGGAACTTGTGGACATCTAGTGAACCTGAACATTGAAGAATTTAGGATAGACAAAAGAATCTACTTATTCCCACAGTGCATTCCATTTTGCTGGAGGCAGATGTGGCCACCAGCCTGGATGGCTATCAAAAGGGATTAGGCAAATTCACTGAGGCTATCAATGGTCACTAAGCTCTTCCTCCATGGTTCTGAGGCAGTGTGCTTTTGAATATCAGTTGCTGGAAACTGCAGGATGGGGAAATGCAGTTGCATTCAGGTTCTGCTTGCAAACTTCCCCAAGGCATCTAGTTGGCCACTGTGAAGAAATATGGTAGACTGGTGGGCCACTGGCCTGTCCCAGGAGGCCCTTCTTATGCTCTTGTTAAACACACATGTATATGAACACACAAGGACACAGACAGGACAAATGCTGTATTCTAATTGCTAATGTGGGAAATGAAATAATAGATTAGTCACACAATAAAGGCCTTAATTGCTTGCCAAAGCATTTAGGGGACATTACATCGATTTCTAACTGCTGCCAGAGAAATAAACTCCTGTATCATTAGATAACAAGAAAAGAAATGGGATATTTCCTTTTTGAAAGCATCCAATTGCCTGATGTATTTGCTCAGTAGATTATTTTCTGTCATCTCAGTTAATTGAATTTTATCCATTGCTCTTAGAATTCTTCCCTTTCATAGAAGGTTAAAAAGTTCAGAGGAGTCACATTTTTCAACTTTGTCAATTTATCGTATAAACCAACTTGAGCTGCACAAAGTGTGCTGGGTGGTGATGAGATGGAGTAACAAAAACTATGAAATAATTGCTTTTTAGTGTCTTGGTGAATCAGTGTTCAAATAATTGTTTGTAAACCATCGCTCTGTAACATGGCACCCAACTGAGATACTGTAACAAGTACATAAAAGACTTTTCATGGATATGGCTCCATCAATACATTTTTGCTGGGAAGTTCCATAAACATTCCTGTGTTCCATCACTTTCATTTTTATTTGTTGGGGGGGGGGTTGAAACCCAACATTATGTTGAAATTTCACTATAAGTTGATTTACAATAGAATATTTACCTTGCCATGAAACACAGCCCTGGTGGAACTATTTTAAAACGTGTGAACTACCACCATGCAGTTTTTAAAAAAAGTTTTTTTAAAAACACGCACACACATAAACACACAAATAAACACAAATTGTACAGCTGTAGTGCAATTATATTTTTAAAATGTACTCTTAAAACTTTAACCTGATGAATATTTTCTGGGGAAAATTTAACTAACACAGCAAACTCTTTTTCTCCCAAAATAATCCCACCATTAAAAAAAGGGGGGGTGTTTTGGATTTCAATCTTGGGTCCAATAAATGCCCAATGGATGTATGAATCATATTTCCCCCCCAACCCCATGGCACAGCTGACATTGACACTGAAATAACAGTGTGTCAGCTAGTCAATAAAAAGTCAAAGAAGACTGACAGATTAGTGGTTCTTATCTCTCAGAATCAGCTCATAGTGTAGACTGAACTGAAGGTCAACATCTAGTGACTCTTCTGCAGTAAACAAGTGTCTAGAGACTATGGATTTTCTGCTATGTAAGCTGCAATGTCCCTCATTGTTGGGTAACACAGCACCAATTTCAAAACTGTCAATGTGTATTATGGGGAAAAAACCTCCCATGTACAAAGCCCTACATTTGTTGACATCTCTCCTCCTCAACTTTAGGTGGGGCTCACTCCTAACCACTGTGTTCTTTCACTCTGCCACCAACCAGCTTTCTCAGCATGACTAGCGAGCTTAATGGAGAGGATCAAAAAGTTTCAGCAGTCCAGATGCCAATTCTCCAACCATGGATGGATACTTCAGATGGAAAGGAGTCTATCATTCTCTGGGACAGAGTATGTGGCCCTGGCAGTGGAGCAGAACCCCCAACTACAAGCAAATGGAATGGCACTCTAACGAAGCACTACTAAATTGGTGAAGTCCGCATTTCGGATTGGGGGTGAGGGAGAAGCAAAATCAATCAAGTCCTCTCTTATATATTATAACAACTAGTGCTCCCCCCTCCAAGAAAAATAGGTTCCAGAACTCACCATGAAGTTGTTACAGCAAGTCACCGCACAAAAAGGGGAAGACCTGAACAGATGCCGTTTGACAACAGCTGCGTTCACTGCCCACGGAGGTGCTAAAAACTATGGCAAGCTGTGTTAGGGTTGCCCCTACTTCTGGTGCAGGTCAAGTAAATGTGCCCGCGCCTCCCTCCCTCTCCTCGATTCAGGCAGATGGCGAGGGCCCTTGCACAAACGTGTGCAGGGCTGGAAACATGAAGCCTGCTTCCACTACACAGAAGAGAGATGGAAGAAAAGGAAATAGGAATTGGCTCTGCCCTGTAGATCAGGGGTAGGCAACCTAAGGCCCAGGGGCCGGATGCGGCCCAATCGCCTTCTGAATCCGACCCGCGGATGGTCCGGGAATCAGCATGTTTTTACATGAGTAGAATGTGTGCTTTTATTTAAAATGCATCTCTGGGTTATTTGTGGGGCATAGGAATTCGTTCATTTCCCCACCCCCAGAATATAGTCCGGCCCCCCACATGGTCTGAAGGATGGTGGACCAGCCCACAGGTGAAAAAGGTTGCTGGCCCCTGCTGTACATTGACCAAGAGTGTCTAGGAGTAGGTGGAGTCATATGTCTAAAAAAAGTGTAGACACACACACTGGCCAGCTTCCATTTTGACTTGAGATGTTTGTTTTGGGCTTCTCAGAAGTACGTAAAGGCAAGAGGCGGGCAGGGGGAATGCCAGCCCGCAATGGGGCCTACCTGAGAGGGGCTGGAAATGTGCTCCGGCTGAAAAAAGCAATGATCATAGGTAACTTTCAAAACAGGAAATAAGGTAAATTGACACAGTTCATCTCTCTCATAATAGTTGTAGTAATTTTATTAATACAGGATAGTGATCCCTCCAATTTTTATTATTTTAAAGCAAAAGGATTTATGTCTTTTGTATGAATTCATAGTGCATATGTTCACTTTATTGCTTAGAAACTATAGGCACTTAGTGTATAGAACCAGTGAGCCACAGGTGTTGCTCCTGCAGATTAACCATAATATATTGTGATTCAAGGACCCACCACCCGCTTGAGGATAAGAAAGACACATGGACACGGGATATTAGGTTAATGGGCTAGAAAAGGCCACAACTTTATTGATTGCAGCATGTGAGAGGTATTGGCTTAGGCACTGGATAAAACAACAGAGTGTGACTCCACCCCCTCGGGGAGAGGTGAGTCTATCAAGGGTTAACCACCAGTGGGAGGAGCCTGTTGATGCAAATACAACTGGAAGCTCCCCCTGATGTCAGCGGGGGTCGTGCCACTAGCATGGCATCGGACAGGATCCACGACCGCCGGATTCCTTTAATGGGATACTCATAAAGTGGAGGGGTAGGCGATGGCCACACCCTGCCCTCCAACACACAACCATATTCCAATGCCTAATCGCCACCCGAGCCAAAAGAGGCTCGCCGCCAATACCCTCACAGCTGCAACCAATCCTAGGGCTTCTGAGGATGTCGGCCAGCCAAACATCATTGCTGAGGTCTGAAAGGTGAACTCCGTCATCATGAAATAAAGACCATTCGCTGAACCGGATGTCAGCATGCTGAATCACTTGGCCATTCATATATCGCAATATGGCGCCACCACATGGTTTTAAAGTCTCCTGGATTTTTCAACGGCCATAGGGCTGTGGGAGCCACGCCAGCAGCACAATGGCTGAGAAACGCTGCCGGGCCGCCCCTGAGCAGCTAAACCCCGCCCCCAAGCCTCCAGCCGATTGGCTGGCCACCTGGGGGCGTGGCACAGCAGCCAGAGCAGTTGGGCAGAGGGCGGCACACCCCCTGCCAAAGCAGGAAATGGCTGCTGCTCACAACTCCCCCCCTCCCTGAGGAGGAGAGGCTTTATTAATTTATATACCACTTACTTGCCAAAATGGCTTCTAAGTCGTTTACTTGCATTAAACCAATTATCAAAATATAATCACACATGATTAAAAATACACAATTAAACAACGTCATCAAAACATTAAAATAAACACCCATAATTAAAATGTTCGATAAACAAGCCCAATAAAACAGCATAACCTTTAAGACAGTTAAACAGCAATCAATACAATTTAAACAGGAGGGTCAAGGAGGAGATCAGGGGAATGAGTGGCAAAAGCAGGCAGAATGTCAATACCAACAGGGACCCTCATATTTCAGTGCTGAGAACATTCATACCTAAATGGTGACCCCAAAGGTTACCCAAACTTTGGCTTTTCCTATTAAGAGTAGAACTGGGGAATCGGAAGCTGAGACCCTCACTTTCTGAATCAGCTCTCAGGCTCTCATTCTGTGGCCACACGCCTGCTGTTATAACAGAGATTAGAAAGCTGGGAACAACTTAATGTATTAAAGGAATTATGGACAAACAAATCCTTATTTCACCTAGATACAGGCTGAATTCTAATCATCTCAAGCTTAAATGGTCCATAAGTTCCATTAGCTGCACAACCAAAGGACTTACAAGTTTATTGATCCATGAAGCAAACAATCTCACCTACTGTGTAAAGACAGATCTGCAGGTGTCATATGGACAGAGAAGGTCGGCACAGGGATGTTTCTCTATGCTTAGCAGGGTTTTTTTTATATACAAGAGAATCTTTAAAAATGTATTAAGCACATGCAGAGAATCATGAAGATGTCAATAGTTATATATTATTTTGATAATGATGATGATTAGAATTTATAAACTGCCTTTCATTTCTATATGAAATACCAAGGCAGTTCAGAAACAATCAAAAACTAGCAGTAAAATAAAAAGAATAAAAAGTTTTGAAAATGCAGCTATGTGTAATTAAAATATATAACAGACAAGTGTGTTAAATAAAAGTTTAAGCTACCTGTTGGAGTAGGTGACAGTCTTTCAACTCCAAGTGCTTTTGGAGTATACTGATCATTTGAATTCATTGCAGTCCAGTTTCATGACTGGATTTGGGAAGGAAGCAGCTTCGGTTGCCCTGGTGGGTGACATGCTGGGGAATGGACAGAAGGAATGCAACCATATTGGCTGCTCTCTTCATCACCTTCTGGCCTTGGTTTCCTTCTGGACAGCCCAGCTGCATTGGGCCCAGGCGACCCAGGGACATAGTAGCTTTAATCCTTCCTGGATTAAAGGTAAACCCCAGAAAGTGGTGCTGGGGCACTTCTGTTCCAGCCCATGGCCTTTATGTTACAGCAGGTGTGGGGAGGCTTTGCTCCTCCAGATGCACATTTGTCAAGACAGTTTTCCTGGATCTGGAGCTGCCTGGGAAAGCACAGGTCGTGATGGCCAGGAGTGCCTTTTACCAGCTCAGGCTTGTACACCAGTGTGACCTGTCTGGAAAGGGTGGACCTTCCCTTACCTGTGTTACCTGTGTAGTGATGACATCCAGATTAGACTGAGGCAATATGTTGCATGTGGAGCTGCCTTTAGAGATGATTTTGGAATGTCAACTGGTGCAAGATGCAGCTGCCCAGTTATTGAATGGAGGCAAAGTGGTTGGAACACACAATACTTGTACCAGTTGCCAGTGTGTTTATGGGCCTAATTTGGTGGTAATGATCTTTACAGCCCTAAAAAACCTCTGGCCATCTTATCTGAAGGACCACCAGGTTATCTGAAAGACCACCTTCACTCTTAAGGTTAGCTGAAGTTTTTGAATTGTCTTTAAAGGCAGCTCCACATGCAGCACATTGCAGTAGTCTAGGCTGGATGTTTCTGAGCTTCCCATGAACATCTGACTGACCGCTGTTGGTCTTACCCAGCAGGGCTCAAAACAGCAGTCATGTTTTGAGTTGAACAAGGGCTAAAAGGTCAGGAATATTGGCTCTTATCCTGCTCCCACTTGGTGGAGAAAGGCTCTTTAT
This sequence comes from Podarcis tiliguerta, assembly GCF_965153285.1. NCBI lineage: Eukaryota > Metazoa > Chordata > Lepidosauria > Squamata > Lacertidae > Podarcis > Podarcis tiliguerta. The sequence continues at coordinate 87,089,899 of NC_139540.1, read as the reverse complement.
TCATTCACCCCTTCTCTCCACTGAACAGCAGCAGAGGTTTTGGCACAGTCCATTATGCCTCCTTAGTCACTCACTCTAAATATAAATAGCTCTTTAACCTATTTCCCCACAATCTAAAGAGCAACAGAGATTGTGACAGAATTCTCCCCTTCCACACTTTGGCTGCCCACTCTGATGCACAGATAAAAAAAGATTACGAAATAATGAACTAAGAGGTGGGTCAGTGGGAGCAGCCCCCTAAGGGGCATAGTGGGAGAATTCTGGCAGAGCCTCTGTTGACACTGGTGGAGCAAGGGACCTATTCATGTCATGGAGTGAGCAACTAAGATGCATAGAAGGAAAAACTCGGACAATCATTTTGTTGCTATTCTTACTGGAGAGGATGGAATTAAAGAGGCTTTGCACAGGAGAAAGCAGTGCAGGAAAGCGGGTGGGAATTGAGGTGGCCATGCTGCAGCCTCCTGGGGGTCAGATGAGGCCGTAAGCTACCAGTTGCACATCCCAGCGGTTGAGCATCTACTGAATGGACTGTAATGCAGCTTAACTGACCACATCTTAAGGAATGTGCATTGCAATTTATTAACCAGGCCAGTATGTGTGTGCATGTGCACACTCCATCTTGGTTTCTCATTACTTTGGAGAAGAGCACCACTCAATAATGAAAGCTGATTGCCTTTACCACCAAACGATTACCCAAATAATCAGCTTGTGACTTCAGAGCTGCTTGATTTTAAACACTCTCGAAAACCAGCTCCATTTTCTGCTTTAGTGAATAACAATTCTCCACACTGGCATATTAGAATAAATAAGCTCCAACTGTACTGCACTGTTATAAAAGTTTCCAACTATTATAAAATAGTTTCTATAAGATCAGTTTTTCTTATAGCTGGTCAAGTGGAATAATTCCGGAAGGCAATTGTTTGTGGCAGAAGAAGTGTGCTCAGCTTTCTGCCTTATGTTTCCCAATCAGAACATTTCCAATTTAACAAAAGCAATTTGAGAGCCTTTGTTGTTAAATGATTTGGAGGCACTGACGTATACAAAGACCAAATAAGAAACTAGAATTGCCAGCTTATGGAAGAGGATAGGACAGAAAGTTAGAAAGCAAATGAAATGGAAAACTATGCAAAACAGTAGCAAAGCCCCTTGCACAGGTGATTGACAGCTGCCAAAATCCCTTGGGCAACTTTCCCCATACACCCAACAACCAGCTAGTTGTTGGGCACTTGGGCACTGCTGTGCAAGGCACTTTGCTGGCCATATGCTTGGTGCTCAGGAAGAGCTGAGCACAGGGCAGCTGGTTTGCAAATGACTGGCAAGGGGGCGGGGGGCGGGGCGGGGTAGGAATGTGGCCCTGCAGGCCAAAAAGCTTCCACACCCTCAGGATAAAGAGTTAGAGTGAGCTCTCTTCTGGTACCCATCATCCTTACACTGGCTCGCCCCAGAGGGTTTTTTGTGGCACTGCAATAAGGCAGAATGACATGAGAGTTCACCTGCCTTATTCAGGTTTGTAACTGCAACCTGAAAAATATCCATCCACTGCCATGTTGCGAGTTCCACCAACAGGCATCCCACAAGACACATGGGGCTGCTTGTGAACCTGAGCTGCTTCAGAGGCAGATTTAGGGGAGAATGACCATTTTGCATGCACTGGGCACCAAGCCCAGAGGGCGCCACAGGGGACACGGCAACAGTGGCAAACCATGGCATGCAAGAGGCTGGGGGGCACAGGATTTTGGTGCTACACAGGGCACCACGCACCGCTGAAACTTTAAAGCCCAAAGTCAGCCATTGGGTGCTGGGGGAGGGGATAAAATGTGCTAGGTGGTGTTGTGCAGCGTTGGCAAATGTGGTAAGTGAAAGGATTAAGCACTTTCCTCCAGAGCACCATTTCTTTGCTTCAAAATGTACTCTTCCATTACCATTTTGCAACACGGAGGAAAGAGGAGAGTTAAGAGGGTAAGCTCCATCTGTCACTTGCTGTTCTGTCTTAGTCCCCATGTAAGCAACAGCGCTCCAGGGTTTCCAGAAGGAGCATACCCATCCCTATTGTTATAGGGATTCCAGTTGTTATAAGAATTCTAAGGATAGGGGACCCACTTAAGGACTCCATACGGGCTCTTGGATACCCCACCAGGGAAAAGGAGCAGGGTTTTTTTCTTATAACACTACCTAGAGACAACCTGGAAGTGAACCTGGGATCTTTTGTCTGTTGTTATAATTGTTATCTCTATACTAAATTATCCCTGGGAGGAGTGCAGATAGAAGAAACGCCAGGTGCACCTGGAGCAGCAAAAATGAACACCTTCCTCTGCCCCACCTGTAATAAAACATGTCTCCACAGCAGGAGCTATAACTTTCCAACAGTTTTACTTTAACCCCAAAGGCATACTCTTCCATTGTCTCCTGAGACAGACTGATGCCAACAACAAATTTATATACATTATAAAATGAAATAATAATATGAATAAGTATACGCACACAGGCATTAAAAACTTGTGTATCATTCTCCTTCCACCCCCTCTGTAACTATGGGTGGTATTCATTCAGAGTAAACCCAGTGAAGTTAATAAGCATGACCAACCATTAATCTCAGTGGGTCAACTCTGAGTAGAACACCTTTCCAGACACTAATGTTTTTGAAGAGGTTCTTTAATGTGTAACTTATTTAATAAGAGTAACTAGTTCCAGTGTGGAATCTTAAAACATTCCATTCTACATTCTGAAGCTAAAAGGGCTCTTTTAATGGTCAGTTTATTAACACAACTTGGTTTAGAAGCCACCGCAGGACAAACTATTGCAGAGGATATGAATACAGAATACAGCAGCCAGAAAAGAGTCTTAATGTCTAGTGGGATGGGAGAGCTCAGGCAGTGATCCTGGGTTTCAGAATAAATGTATTATAAAACACAAAAGAATGTCTCTCTGTGAAATGTCAGAGGGTATGCATTAAGAGCTACTTACTCTAAGCACTTTTCTGAAGGTTGATCTGGGATAAGCAGCCTACACCCCTGCTATAAGGGGTGGTACCTTCCAAAGCTGGCATAGCAGAATGCTAAGAGTATAAGCTGGAAAGGGCCCAGTTCAAATCTCACTTCAGCAACCAACTTGCAAGAGCTGCACTGATACACACTTATTTGGGAGTAAGTCTCAATGAACTTGAGCTGCAGGTTTCCCCAGGCAAGTCACTGTCTATTCATCTCTGCATCACACAACATAGGGAGAATAGCAACACAGACATTGGTGAAGATTCCTGAGATATAGTATATATGGCATGCTTTGAGAGCTAAGGAAGTATTATTTGACCTGAAGATTTCCAGTTCTGTGCTCCATGTGTGCATCAGTGTAAGATACAGACTTGTAGAATTCTGCATATCATACTTTTGGAAAAATAAATACACTTGTATGGACTCATATCATTGCCAGATTTCAAGACCACCAAGCTGCGGTTTAAAGGCATGATAGCAGGGTCAGTAACTGATTACACCACAAGTTGTAACAACAAAGAAATACCACGGAGTACAAAATTTGTCCTAACTGTGCCCCATGTCTGAGCTTATTACAAGAGCAGCTACCATTAAAACATCAGCAGGTTTGGATACTGTCAGCATGACGCAGGGAGATATACTGCTGAGGAAAGCAAGTGGCATTCTTGCCTGCAAAAAGCCTGCAAAACTAGTACCTTGTAATAAAAAGTGCAGAGGCATTATGCCTTTGAACACCAGCTGCTCGGAATTGCAGGTGGGCAGAGGACTGTAGCAGCCATGAGCAGCTTGCAGGCTTCCTGCAGACATCAGGGTGGCTGCTGTGAGAACAGGGTGCTGGCCTAGCTGGGCCATTGGCCCGATCCAGTAGGGTTGCCTTTTTTCTTTTTCTTTTTACCAAGTAAAGCAGAATGGAGTTCCAGTTGATACTGTACTAGCATTTACAAGATCAGCTCTAAGTTGTACCAAAATGCACTCCCAGCAAATACTAGGCAGGTTCATCAGTTTCCCGCAAGATAAAATAAATACTACACAAACTTTCATATTGGGTATCACAGTGTCGTATTGCTAAAACTTCTGCTATGGAGTGAAATCTAAAAGGCTCTTCTCTTGAACACAGTACTTCTGGTCTGAGGTCAGTAATAGAAGATGACAATCCCACTTCTTTCCCAAGTACCAAAACGAACAGGGAGAAAAAACAAAGAATGATATAGTTTCAGATATTCTTGAAGCAAAACATATCACACTGCCACTCATACAAGAATATTTGCTAAATCTCTTGAAATGTACAGACATTTTGCATTCAGTACATTTGATCTATTCAGATATTCGGTTAGGAGCCGCCCAGAGTAGCTGGGGAAACCAAGCCAGATGGGTGGGGTATAAAGAATAAATTTTTATTATCATATTATAAGCTCCCATCCTTTCCCCTCTAAAACTTCAGTGCCATTGATTGGTTATGGGGCAAAAAGTACAAGGGTAAGTCCGTGTGAGAGTGTTACATCTGCTGTATGAGGATCAGTAAGGGCTCATTCACACTTCATCTTATCCCGTTGGGAGGAAAACCGCTCTCTAGTGCTCTATCAGAGCAAACAGCAATTGGGGTTTCCATGGATTGCCATTTGCTCCAATTTAAAGCTAAAGAGCAAGTTTTCCCTGGGAATGGAGCTGGGCATGGGGAAAACTGCTCAGACCTGTGCTTTCTAGGCATGGGACAAGCGGAAGTGTGCATGAACCTAAGACTTGTTTTATAGTATTTTGACAACTGGCAACTACTGGAAAGTCAGCCATGACTCTCCTTTCTTTGCTCTCTCTTGTGCCCAGGGAAGGGAAAGGGGTTATTAGTACTGCAGAAGTTTAAAAGTCATCTAAGTCTGTAAACGCCATCTGTAAAAAACAACAACACCACACCCTCTATGAAATTTCAAATAGAGACCAGCTTCAATTCAGCACCCCAGAAAAACAGTAAAGCAATACAATTAACAAAAAAAATTAAGAAAAGAGATACTGATTTTTGAGCTTAAAATAATGAATGAAAGAACCCATTGGACACATACAGGGATACTATTCATTAGACCAACTTCTTTTGCAGCGCAGAAGGAATGAACTGTGGCAAAAACTACTTTAATACAGGTGCGTTTTAAATCAAACCATTGTTACAATTAATTTCTATTTATTTATTTTTCTAGATGAATATGCATTATTCTCAAAGTTCTCATCTGTGTGCTTAGGAATACACACTTCTATTATTTCTTCAATAAAGGAAACAAGGAAAGGAACTGGCCAGCCAAAGATTCATGTGAACCACCAACTGCAGCAGAAACGTCATTTCCTTATGTCTCCCTCTCTTTCTCCCTTTCATTGCTTATTTGTTTTGCTTTTTTGTTTCAAAAAGAGCTGTTTTGATGAATTCCTCCAACAGCAAGACCATCCTCAAGCAGTCTGGCTTTTCACAATTAAATGGTGAGCTAGAATTGTTTTTAAGCTACAAGCAGTAGCCTGACACATAGAAATTTAAGCAGGTGAATCTTTTCTGAGCATACAGATAAATGGATGGGGGAAATCCATCTGCTTAATTTCAGTATGTCACACAGCTGCTAAAGGCATAGTGAAGGCCACAATAATACCCCTTTAGTTGTTTCCCCCACCCACCCCATTTCCATTTTTTTTTTTAAAAAAAACCTATCCATCCCTTTTGTATTTTCCTCCCTTCCCTGGGGAGCAAAATATTAATAATGAAAGGTACAGATGCAAAGGCAGAATAAAAACTGGCAACTCCATTTCAAAATTAATTTATTTGGGAGGTTTCTATCTTACTCTTCAGCCTGAAGACATTCCGAGTGGCTAACATAATTTAAGAATAACAGAGCATCAGTTAGATTAATGCAATAAAAACAGAAGAGCTTCAGAAACATGTCTGTTGCATTTCAGATAGAAACAGCCACCTAGCCACCTAAAAGGGTCATCACCTGGTCCTGAAAGGACAAGTGATCTGGCGCCAAGCAAGCTCTTTAAGGTGAGCTTCTCAAAGCTTGGGTGCTACAACTGAAAAGACCTCTGGCTATCATCACAATCCACCTCATCATTAGCCCCATGGCAAAGGTACACGGAATGGCTTCTTTTGATGATCTGAGCATGCGGGCAAGAATTTGTGGTAGAAGTCTCAACCATGACACATCCTGGTCCCAAACCATTTGTTAAAACCAGCACTCTGAATTATGCCTGAAACTGACTAGGAGACAGGGCAATTATTTTAAGACTGGTAGGATTTGTTTTATGAGCTCAGTCCTGCTGTATTTTGTACTAGCTGAAGTTTCTGAGTAGTCTTCAAAGGCAGCCCAGCATCTGCTATATGTTTTGGAAAGTGATTTGTCTGTCTGCCTGTCCATCTGTTCTCTATACAGTAGGTTTGGTTGCCTCTAAAGGTATCATCGCTAAGTGGCATGAGGGTTCCCAAGGTGGGGGCAATGGTTTTTGTCAACACTGGGCTGCCATTTTGAATCAAGGTGGCAGACAGAAACATGACTTTGGTGTGACTTCACCTGATTTTGGATGTGGCAGGTCCAATCTTGCTAATTTGGATTTCTCTGAAGATAGTGTTGCCCATTTGGCAGGACAGCTCCATCCAACGCCAATTTAGATATTGTCACCCAACTCTGTATGCGGGTTACTAAGGGGGAAGCAGCAATCTCCATTTATGTTTGGATGCTGGCCAGCGTGTTGAATCAGTAAGAGCTGTTCGACAGTGGAATTTGCTGCCAAGGAGTGTGGTGGAGTCTCCTTCTTTGGAGGTCTTTAAGCGGAGGCTTGACAACCATATGTCAGGAGTGCTCTGATGGTGTTTCCTGCTTGGCAGGGGGTTGGACTCGATGGCCCTTGTGGTCTCTTCCAACTCTATGATTCTATGATTCTATGATTCAAGATGGCAGAACAAACCAGATGGTCCAAACTGCACCAAATTGGATGGTTCTCAAGGGGTTGTTGCCCAGTTTGGCAAAATAGTTCCAACTTGTGCCAATTTGGATGTCTCTTGATATATTGTTTCAAGGGTTCCCAAAGTAGAGGCAGTGTTCTTCTATGTACATTTGGTCACTTGGTGCCTCGTTGAATTAAGATGGCAGACCAAATCAACCCCAATATTAGCTCCCACAAAAACCAAATCAATTCCCAGATGGATCAGGTCTTCCCCAGGTCAGAATCCTAGGTTGGGGTGGGTGGGTGGGTGGGTGCTTGCAGCCTGACAACTCACACATTGCACCATCCAATTAAAAAAACCACTATATGTTTTTCTTTCCTCAAATTCCTGGGCAGCCGCAGGACACTTCCCACTAGTATAACATATTGCAAAAATCAAAAAGGGATATTGTTTTTCTGATGCATGGATAACTATGACTGCTTTATTTCTGTCCAGGTTATCAGCTGGTGGAATATGGAGGCTACTTGAGCACCCAGTTATAAAGGAGGATCCATCAGTTTCCCAGTTATGTAGGGTTAGTTGCACTGCAGAAAACCTACAAGAGTAGTAGCTCCATCTTGTCAGGGTTGAGCTTGTTTATTGGCTCTCATTACTGATCCCTAACATAATAAATATAAATATGGTTTATACAGGCAACAACTGATTCAGGCATGACTGAATGACAAACAGTCGCACAGGCATGCATGGCATCGAGCCTGGAAGTAGCCCCAAAACATCATGAAGACATCCTGAAAAGGGATGGAAGGGGGAGGAACAGGTGCTGGGAGGAGTGGAGCAGGCTTACCCACGCTCCAGCAGTGCACACGGAGTCCAGAATGTAACTACAGCTGTTATCGTATAGACTTGAACTAAACGGTTTGTTATTATTTTCTTCAAGCAACATTTTGCTTTGTTTATCTTTAGTATCTTTTTTATTCTTAATAAACTTAATAAGTAAAATCTGGCTGTTGGGATCTTGGGTGCTTTTCTACCAGATGCAAAGGAAATTTTGTCCTCACACAAAATTTAACAGAGCAAGGGGTTTGACAGAGCAAGGCAAGCTATCTTGGTTTTGAGAGAGAGGGGGGTAAGTTGGATGCACCCTCTGCTTCCCCTCCTAAGAATATTATTATGAGTTGGGGGGCAGTATGCAGAGACCCTCCTAACCCCTGGATCCAGCAAGTGTTAAAATATAAGCCAGGCTGGCTTCCTGTTGATGTGATGGGTCATGAAGGGCTACAAAGGAAAGTGGCCTCTGTGCGAGATGGCAAATGGGTGCCCTGCCAACGCACTATTTGTTAGAAAGACAAAAGGCCAGAGTTGGGAGTTGGGAGTGATGTAAGCTAGAAGTAAAGCAGCAAGTTGGAGAGAGAGTCAGAGCAACATTTGATTTCTGTTTGAATCCAAGGCTGCAGCTACGGGAGAAACAAGACCCTTTTGGGGTACTGATGCTGTGACCATCACAGACTCAGGCTCTCTCTGTGTGAGTGTAAATATAGCATAAAGACACACCATAGTCTCCACTATCTCTCATTCCCAAAGGAAACACAAATCCTAGAATCATAGAAGCATAGAGTTGGAAGAGACCACAAGGGCCATCAAGTCCAACCCCCTGCCAAGCAGGAAACACCATCAGAGCACTCCTGACATATGGTTGTCAAGCCTCTGCTTAAAGACCTCCAAAGAAGGAGACTCCACCACACTCCTTGGCAGCAAATTCCACTGTCAAACAGCTCTTACTGTCAGGAAGTTCTTCCTAATGTTTAGGTGGAATCTTCTTTCTTGTAGTTTGGATCCATTGCTCCGTGTCCGCTTCTCTGGAGCAGCAGAAAACAACCTTTCTCCCTCCTCTAGGTGACATCCTTTGATATATTTGAACATGGCTATCATATCACCCCTTAACCTCCTCTTCTCCAGGCTAAACATGCCCAGCTCCCTTAGCCGTTCCTCATAAGGCATCGTTTCCAGGCCTTTGACCATTTTGGTTGCCCTCCTCTGGACACGTTCCAGTTTGTCAGTGTCCTTCTTGAACTGTGGTGCCCAGAACTGGACACAGTACTCCAGGTGAGGTCTGACTAGAGCAGAATACAGTGGCACTATAACTTCCCTTGATCTAGATGCTATACTCCTATTGATGCAGCCCAGAATTGCATTGGCTTTTTTAGCTGCCAATAGGTAAGTGCCTGGAACCCCTGGAATCTCATACCGCTCTGAGATTGGGGTGGTGTGCAACAATATGCTTTGGCGCCTCAAGAAGCTACTACTGTTGCTGAGCCTCTCCAAGGGGTTGTGGCAGCCGGCCTGAGAGCCTGTGGCACCACTGGTTTACCCAGGCTGAGAGTCATGAAAGGGAGCTAAAGGGCTCCCTGCCCCTTTCGTTACAACATAGTTGGAATTCTTTTTGAGTAATTGCACAAACACACACAGGATCAGTCTGCACAAGTAGCAAAGTAGGAGATGGTCAGGAATGCAATCTACCCTTAAGTTATCCAGTATAAGTGCCATACTCCTCTTCACTGAAGGCTTTCACAGGAAAGAAACAAACCTCTCTGATACTTATTGGGATCACTGGTCCGTCCAGCCCGGTGTTGTCATCTCCCAGGGCTTCAGGTAGGAGTCTTCTTCAGTCCAGCTGCGACCCAAGACCCTTTGTCACTGGCTCTGCCTCTGAGCCATGGCTTCTCTCCTCCTTACTGGATTTTGCCATGTTAATGCGAGCGCCAACTACTTTGAACTTGCCCCGCTCTGAAGACAGACCCATGCAGAAGGGCTACCATTTTGACACCCTCTCAGACCCCGATCCCTGACTGTCATTATTTTACCAGCAGTTTGGCACACTGAAATTGAGCAGATTAAGCTTTTCCTAGCATAGAGATAGCAATGCTCTTTCTAAGCAGGAAAAGATTCCCCAAATCAATTCTGAATGCCAGGCTACGGTTTGGGTCACAGGGCCAGTGAAAAGAAACAAAACCAACCAACCAACCCCCCCCCAAAGGGAGCAATTGTCCTTATGTCTGTCCCCTCCTCAGAAAGAAGATGCAAATGAGGCTGAAGCAAGGCCATCAAAGAAGGGGGCAAACAAGTCTGCGTCTTGGAGCTCAAGCAGCTCTTGCAGCCTGGCTGAAAGTGATGGACACATCCTTATTTGTAAGTATTTAATGTTTCTTAGGAGGCACTTCTCAAAGAAATTGGTATGTAATGGCAGCACTCACTGGAAAAACAGGCCGATTAGAAAATGCACTAACTTATCTGGTATTCATTTGAAAAGTAAATGGATGCAAGCAAAGGTGAGAGTTCACTATCAATTCAAATATTTTTGCTTTAACAGGCTCTAGCACTCCTGCTTTAATTCAAGCAGAAACACAAGTATGAATAATCAAAGTGGATGATGCTCATATAAAAAAAGAAACCCCTTTGTGCTTTTGCACCATTTCCAATGGCCATTGAAGCTTAATGGCACAACATTTACATTCTTCCCTTTAATTTGTATTCCGTTCCTTCCTTCCGAGTGATGCGATTGTGATTTTTCTCTTGCCCGCCGTATTATTTTGATGCAAATGTTATGTTATGTGTTGCTCCAGTCCAATTTCCTGCCTTGTCTCAACCAGCGCCCCTCCTCTTCTCCTCTCTTGCACAGAAAGGAAAATAGTGCAAAAAATTGGGGTGATGGAAATAAGTTCTTCAACTCCCGCTTCTAATTAAGGGAAAAAACAAGGCAGGGATCTTGAAAAACCTTGAAAGGAATTATTATCTCCTATATGCAGAGAGAAAGAGCAGCACCAAGCAAGCAAGCAGCAGGCGGGCAGGCCGGGGCGGGAGTGGGCTTCCAACCTCCCCCCACCCAGGGAACCAAATCCAAATTCTGCCCCGTTCGTAATGGGCTGGTTTGCCACGCTTCCTTCCTCGGCCGCCTCCTAATCGCCAGGGACGGCCCGCTTCATTGCGATGCGCCGAGGCTCCGCGCCGAAGCCTGCGAAGGGAAGGCCCCGAGGGGCCCGGCGCCGCCTAATGGATGCAGCGGCTAATTTAGCATCCTGTGACTAATTTCCATTTCTTGTGCTCGGAGCTGGCTTGCTAATTACAGGGATGTTGTCTGAACTTCGGCTAATTGCGTCCGCCTGGTTTTCTAGCAGCAGCCGAGCAAATGAAGGAGGCCTCTCGCGGCGGAGCCTCCCAGGCAGCGCGGGGGGACGAGGCGCCGCGACCAGCCAGCCAGCGAGCGAGCCGCCCTCCGCCTCCGCGGGCCGCATCCAGCATCCAGGCATCTGCGCCCCGCCGGGCGGGAGGGGGGGAGGCTGCCTTTGAACCCCCTCACCCACGGGCGCAACCAGGCTTTATGTTGGGGGGGCAGAACCAAGATATCTGTGAGGCAAGTGATCAGGTAGTTAAGTATTTCTATTTTCTTCCTTGATCGAGAGGGGCTCCTGCCCCCTGGCTACGCCCATGCCCCCCCCCCCGGTGTCAGAGCAAAAGTGGAAGGGGGGGGGATGCCTGCAGAGGGCAGAAAGGAAGCCCGTCTGATGCATGTGCGATGGCCCTTCAGATGCAGGATTTCCCTTGCAGACGGATTAGGTAGCAAAGATTCCAGGTTGCACCAAAGCTTACTAGGACAAAGCTGCAGCCAGAACAAATGATGGCGATTATTCAGATCTTCCACAGGACTCTCGATGATTATGATTGGCTCTTGGAGACTGATCAAAAAGCGTCTCTTGAATTGGGGAGTGGAGCAACACTGTGGCCCTGCGCCCACCAGACTTTCTACTGGGCTTGCTTGCTTTTATTTTCCCCTGTGCAGGTGGGGGGCAGGCATATTTTTAAATGTACCCACACATAAAGAACTTATTGCATATAATATGAGTTGGAAAGAAATTGCTGGGTGAAGCTTCTCATGGCATGGAGAGGAGTGATGGAAGTAGTTTTATCTGGTACATTTCTGCAGGCAAAACTGTTTTTAAAGGCACATGAAAGGAGCAAACCGAGCTGTGCAAATGTTTAATTATTTGAACTGTCGAGATTTTCAAGTGTCATATGCCTCTGAGCATGTGCAGAATGCCTTTTCTACAACACAGAATTCTCACAGACAACTGCCAGTCAGCTCTGATTGAGAATATGGAATTTTAGGCCTGGTTATTTTGAGCCCCAGGTTCGAGTTCCAGCATTGATTTAAAGACTGAGCACTACGCTGGAGATGTCCATGTGGTAGATACATGGTGGACTTTCAGGTGGAGCTACTAAAGGAAAAGAAAATACTGTGCACATGGGGTGTGTGCATTTTCTGTCACAACGCCTGCTTCTAGGACGTCAGGACAATCTGAAGGGGACACTTTTATTAGTCTGCCATAATCTGCGCCAGACACAACATCCTCCTGCACAAAACATGCAATGAAGTGGGTTATGTGAGGGTGGGGGGGTGGGAGAGGGGAACTGTTCACCAAATGCAGTAGAATGAGCTTTCCTGGTTTTCATGAGGCCGAGCTTGAAAGCGGCGCATGCACAATTGGCTCCCACCCCAGGCACAAATAGTTTGAAATGCCAAGGACAGCAGCAGTGAGCAGAAGCACAGCAGTGAACAATGGACATGCAAACAAACTCCTTGTATTCAAGCCCTGGGCAGAGGTTTCCAGCTCCATGCTTCCTTTCACACAAAAACAAGTTGGGGGGGGGGGAGGAGGAGGAGAAAAAGACACTGTTGTTTTCAGAGGGGGACTGTACAGCTGTCATTAATAGGCCTAGACAACATTGTCCCAACAAGTGCTTCCGTTGTGGGGGAATCACAGTTCTTCAGCACCCCAAGCACTAAATCAATTATTTTTGCCTCAAGATGTGTAACTGTCCTTGTGCTAATATGGCATGAAAATACTTCTCATGGGTAGCTATTGGATGGTACCAGTGACTTCACCCCGAGTCACACCAGAGCTTCACATCAAGAAGCACACACACACATCACCAACCCATGCAATTCGGAATATCCCCCCATTAAAAAAACTTCCCCTGCCCTCCCCCACTGCCCCGCCATGCAATCTCTCTAGACTAGAGCAAGAACACATTTCTCTTATACCAAAATGCACATTGTCCTTACATTTAAGACTCTCTGCAGCCCTTCCTTATAAAATATATCTACCCGTGATCTTTATTCTGCTCGTTCTACCACCATATGCTGCCCTCTAAGGCTGCAATCCTATGCATACTTACCTGGGATTCAGTGGGCTTACTTCTGAGTAAACATGAATAGGCTTATGCTGTAAAACATTTGTTGTTGTTGTTGCTGTCCCCTGTTCTTGGGACTCCTAGAACAACTGTGATAGCAGCTCCCTCCTTCAAACCTTAGCTCAAAAACAGTATTTTCTGTAAAGCCAGTGGATTAACTCCTTAGCCTGTATCTCCAACTGAAATGAAGCCCAAGTATGTGTACCTATATTTGCTTTCATTTATCCCTTGTTATTTCTCTCTATCTTACATATCTCTTTCCCCTATGCTATAGTCAGTATGTTTATAAAGTGAGAAGATCAGAAGTCTCTCCTGATTTTATCTATGCCAACCACTTGTTCATATACATAAGATTAGTATCAAGAAGAAGAAGAGAAGAAGAGTTTGGATTTGATATCCCGCCTTTCACTCCCTTTAAGGAGTCTCAAAGCGGCTAACATTCTCCTTTCCCTTCCTCCCCCACAACAAACACTCTGTGAGGTGAGTGAGGCTGAGAGACTTCAGAAAAGTGTGACTGGCCCAAGGTCACCCAGCAGCTGCATGTGGAGGAGCGGAGAAGCGAACCAAGTTCACCAGATTACGAGACTACCGCTCTTAACCACTACACCACCCTGGCTCTCAAGAGTGTCAGTTACCCCACACATAGTTCTAAGGTGTTCCCACTACAACTCCCATCATCTCTGACCACTGGTAGGGGCTGATGGGAAAGTGAGTCCAACAACAGCTGCCATTGGCCACCAACAAGAACTGTGGTAGGAGCAGCTTTGTCCTCCTGACCTTGTAATTGACTGGTTTGTAGTTGTATAAAACACTAAGAAATGGTTTGTTTAACCATGAGTGGTCCACAGACAAACCATGGCATGTTACTCCAAAGTGTGGTTTGCTTTCCAGCTGCCTTGCATTTGTGCCTTGATATACATCTGGGGCATGGTGACCAAACAGCCTATGTTTAAGGAAGAGTGCTGGGTTAACATGCAACTGAGTGATAGTTTTTAAAAACCAAACTTTGAAAGCCAACAACAAACCATAGCTTTCAGTAAACAAAATGATAGTTAAGCTACTGTGTAGTATTCAGAGAACCAAACCATGATTTAATAAGCCATGGCTTAATGTTGTGGTTATGTGCAAGCCAGGTCATTCTTTTCTGCTCCCATACCTGACTGTGAGGGATGATATTTCCAGGGCCTGGTTCAGTGGCAGAGCGCATGCTTCCACCGCCAGGGGCATGGAGGGAGCCCACTGCGGCTCACCGTAACCCAGTGGAGCAGCGCGGGGGGGGGGGGGCAGTGCTGCCCCTGACTCTCCTTCACTCTGCCCTGACCTGGGAGTGGAACTGTGGCTGGGGGCAAGGAATCTTCCTTGGCAGCTCCCTCACACACCAGAGCCAGACTCCAGTGGGACTTTGTGAGGGCATCTGGTTGTGCCCCTCCCAAAATGTTCCTGGGGCGAAAGCCCGCCCACACTATGCCACTGGTGAGGTTGCTCTTTGTCAGAGCTGCCACAGGCCTCAGGAGGGGAGAAAGGGAGCGCCATCAAGGTCTCTCCTATGGGAATACCAAAGGCCATCAAGTCAGCTCTCTGAGAGAAGGTGCCTTGTCCTCCTGACTTGGAACATGGTTCCTTCTCTGCTTCTGGATCTGATTGTGGGTGGTGAACAGGGAGAGGGGCTTTGGGGGGGGGGAGGGGCTGCTCTGCCAGACAGCAGAATCTGCAAATTTAGAACTATATAACTGCATCGTAAGAACTATAACTTTCAGAACGGGTGCCTGGCCTTGCTTCTCACCCCCTTCCCTTTTCTTCATATGGCATGCTTTCGGATTATAAACCTGAGGGCAAGGAATGGCATACCACTGATTTTTGTTACAGGCTCTGGGTGCTATAAACAAGCAAACTGGAAGGCCACAGATTCCTCACCCCTGTCTGGATCGCTTGCGTCACTTTGAGTGTCTTGTGGCTGCATACATGGGGTGACTGCTTGAATTCAGTAATTCTGCAGTTATCATCTGGAATCAGTGTAAAAGCAAGTCCCTGCCAAAGTTAGACCTTGTCCCCTGGGTGTTTTTTCCTGTTAATGGTAGGGAAAAGACCCTGCAAGGAACAGATGCAAATAGTGTGTGTGCACAAACACAGTGAGTGAAAAGTAGAATGAGAGAAATTGCATTAGAGTTGCTGTTTTGGACTTCAAAACCCACAAATAGCTTGCTATTCCCCAGTGTATCATTTGGGAACTGCACTGGTACAGTCCGATAGGTGTCTACTGGGCTGGATCAGTGTACCTGGCAGCTAAAGACCCTTTGTCCTCCAATTCATTTATGTTACAAGAACCAGTCCCCTGCACGCATCCTGCAGCACTAATGAAAAGCAGGCTAGTGGGCCATAGTCTTCGCTGTTTTTATGAAATCCTGATCTACAGTTAACATCAAGCTGAATTCAGTCACCAAATTAATGTGTGCCCTCAGGAGAAAATTTCAGCCTGTGTTTCTTTAAAACCATATCCAACCTCTTCCCCACTTTTGATTCCTCCCCCCTGCTATGGGAAGTGTACCATAACAGTGGTCAAGCTGTAATGGCCCATAGCTCTCCCCAGAAAAGCTAGAAAGCAGAATGTAAGGCCACCAGCCCCGAAGAGTTCTTTGTGTCCAGAATGGGACTCACTTCCACACAGTGCTTTTAGGCTCCTGTCCAGGGTCGATTGCCAAAAATAGGCACTCATTTAACGGGCATCAGTTTGCTTTATTAAGAAACCCCCATCTTTGGCAACTTTTCAAGATTCCAATTTTGCAATAATAAAAGTCCCCACCTTCTCCCATAGCCCGCTGTGTGTGCTTTCCTGCCCCCCTCCATTAGTAATCTATTTGTCCCCTCTTGAAAGTCTGCTGTGAAAAACAAGCCACTCTCTCAATGGGACCATTGACCAAACACGAGGCTCTCAATGGGGCTTTGTTGGAAAGAAGTGTGAATAGCGTCCTTTGGATCTGGGTGAACTGGCCCACACGCCCCTTGTGACTGACGATTGTTCCTGCCTATTAATAAATCTACTTTAGCCTCTCTTTAAGCGGAGAAGCCCACAGTGGCAGAGAGACTGCCTAGCTGGGCTAGCAGCAAATATTGGCTGTTTTTCCTACCAGTTATAAACATTTAAAACTAACCCTTGGTTAATTTCCAGCACAAAAGATGGTGTAGGGAGAGTATGATCAGTGCATTTACATCATGAATATATAAAGGAGTCACACTCCAAAGAAACTTGCACACTGCACAAATAAAGAGTCTGGGCTAAGGGCTGCCTATGTCACACTGGTCCAACTAACTGGTTTGCAAATCACTTAAAACTCACCATTATGAGAAGCCTGGGATAGCTCAGTTAGTAGAGCTTGAGACTCTTAATCTCAGGGTTGTGGGTTCAAACCCCATGTTGGGCAAATGAGTCCTGCAGTTCAGGGGTTGGACTAGATGACTGGTCTCTTCCAACTCTGCCATTCTTTGAGTACCCGCTTCCAAAGAACCACAGATCTGTGCTCTTTAAAAACAGTGGTGGATTTTTTTATTACTATTATTTGATTTGAGCCAAAGGTTGCCAAAGCACACAAACATGGGGCTCCTTCCATGACATGCCTCGGTTCCCCGACCCTCTGTTATTGCCAGAAATAATTCTCTCCCAAACCACCTTTAAAAAACCCAACAACATCAACATAGCTGGATAGCTTTTCACATTTTAAACATAAGCTAAGAACATGATAGCTCGAGCTGACCTTAATGTTCATACACTGAAATAATTCATCCATTTAAAACTATTACACAGATAATCACTTCCTTGAAATCATGTCAGCACTCATCTACAAGAAAAAGAAAAAGAATTCTTTCAAAAGACTCTTAGGTAAATGGGCTCAGTGCTACTTTCTGTATGATGCAGGTCAATTTAATTCTGTTCTGTACTCCCTATACAGCTAAACAATTGCTTTTCACAAACTAGAGAGCAGAGTAAATGCAGTTTGTAATATCCATCTAGAGGTGGCCTTGAACACTCTCCTTAATAAGAAGCTTGACACCTGAAATTCCACCTCTCTATTCATCTCCTATCAAAGAGTTAGGCAAGATTTCAGAAAATTAATGTTGTATTAATCAATGGGCATAATTAGGAAATGAATGGCGTCAGACATTAAAAATGACATGAACATTGCCTCTATTCTACATACACCTTTGTTGCATCTGCACATGGGAGGGGCAGGTTAGGCTTCTGGTCCTGCACACAAAAGAAAGAAAAACCAATAAGCAGAAACAAAGCTGCAAAACAGAGTGAAAATGACAGCCAAACTGGATTCATTTGTTTACAAATGCCTGATCATACAGGAAGTTTAGCTGGAACTGAAAACGATCACATCCATTAGCAGCAAATCTAAGAGCCTGTGACAGATCTGGGGTAACACAGTTTGGGGGTGCAGGGGCACCCACAACTGCAAGAGTCATTGAATATTAGAAACTAGCAAAGGGGTAGAAAGTAGCTGATATTTGGAATATTAAAGGGAAGATGCCAGAGACATTAAAACACAGGGTGAAGCAGTTTTCCCGTGCTCCATTCTACATCATTGTTGCAGCGCTCGCTGCAATACCGGTGCCCAGTGTAGCTGAACCTGTCACACTACCCTATCACCACCTCTGAGGAGATCCTTGATAGCGATGCCATTAAGAACAGGCCTTGTTTCTTCTAATAAAGAGTTAACTTCCATTGACTCCTTGTCATTTATTGCTGGCTGGCTCCCTGGCAGTACCTGACCATGCAGGTGCTGTCTGCCCCTGCAGCTGTGTGTGTGTTAGCAGAATAAACAGCAGGACACATGGGGTCGCACAGGAAAAATGTGTCCTTCAAAAACCCAGACCAGAGGTCTGGAGAAGTGGGGTGAACAGATGGATGGGGTCCTGGGAACAAGAAGGAGGAAGCAAGGGCAAGTCCCTGCGACGCTGGCTGGAGGAGGATGTGCTGAGAGACAGGGGGCCATGACTGGCTTCCACTTTGGACCCCAGCTTGCTGAAGCTGCTATGAGGGATGCTCTTGAGGCATCATGTTCTGCACCCCCTCCACTGAAGGCTTTAGTCTCCCCTGTGCCTTGATTTCCCAACGGAAACACAGCCCTGGGTGAGCACCTAGAACCCCCTGGCATCCAGGGGCGGGGCAGAGAGCGGGCGGGGCGGGGCTGGTGCGCGTCCCAGGGGTGGGGCAGCTGCGATGGCACCCCCCCGGGATTGCGCTGCCGGGTGCGGTGCGCTCCCCCCGCACTCCTCTTCCTCCGCCAGTGCTGGAATCTTGCTACCGCTTGACAGAGACTGGGGAGGTCTGCAATCTCTGTAACAAGCCTGTGCCTAAGCAACAATTTGCTGGGAGTAGTAAGTCAGACCCCAGTCAGCAAACTGATAGGGCTTGGTTCTTGGAGTCCCAGGTAGCTGCAATACCACTCTCTGGTAATGGGTGGTAGTAGTGAAGTAGTAGAGCAGAGAAGAGGTTAACAGTGCCTTCCTCTGGCAGATCACCATGATGGTACAGAGAGTACCCTGACAAACTCCCTTATTCAAAACCCTTGACATCTCAAATCTCCTTGGATCAGGTAAATAATTAGATGATATTGGATCCTCCTAACTATTGGATGCTTTAAAACATTTTTACTTTATGACGTCTGGGGTTTCATCATAATGCAACTAAGAAACATCAATAGCAAGCAAGCAAACAAACAAGCAAACAAACAAACAAACAAACAAACAAACAAACAAACAAACAGGATTGCATTCCATTGTGTCCCTCTACTTGGTGGAAGGCTCTTTGATCCAGCAGAGGTTTTTGTGAATGGAAAGGTGGGGAGGTGATTTTTGCTGTTTCCCTTCTCTTCACCCTCCTGCCTTCTTCTTATCTGCTCTAGAGGGTTGAAGAACTCCCTGGAACAGCATGGAAAGTGGTGTTTGGGCTACAGAAGAAAGGTTTTTTTGGGTGAAAACCACCTCCTTTGCCTTTCTGCTCACAGACGCCTCCACTGGATCAAAGGACCTTCTGCGTGTGAAGGCCAGGACACAACTGGATGCAATTCATTACCGGATGAGTGTAGGCCAGTAAGTTCCATGCATATGTAATTTTTAAAATTAAATTTCTCTCACATTTTCACAATACGTTTCATAAGTTGACCTCCCACCCTCCCGCAGTGTTTTTGCTCAAAACTTTTCTACGGCATTATATCTTTATTACAAAAGTTTCTCTATTACAATCATTTTGTCATTTTTATGCTGCTGCTTTTATATCAAATCTTGCTCGCAATTTCATCTGACTGATGTATTTTTAAATAGCCCACAAAAGGCAAGTTCGTTGTTTTGATCTCTTAATTTGGCTGTCAGCTTTGCAATTTCTGCATATTCCATTACTTTCAAAAGCCACTCCTCCTTCAATGGAACCTCCTCTTTCCATTTCTGAGCATATAATATTCTAGCTGCTGTTGTCAAATACATAAATAGTTTGGAAATCTTCTTTAGAACACCTGTCCCTATTATACCTATAAGAAAGACTTCTGGTCTTTTGGGAATAACTGATTTAAACATTTTCTTCATTTTATTTTATATATATATATATATATATATATATAATTTTCCAAAAACCTTTGGCTTTTTTACATGTCCACCACATACGTAACAATGAACCACCTATCTGCTTACATTTCCAGCATTTACTTGACACATTTTTATACACCTTGGCCAGTTTATGGGTGTTATATACTACTTTTACATCATTTTAGAGAAGAGAAGAGAAGAAGAGTTTGGATTTGATATCCCGCCTTTCACTCCTTTTAAGGAGTCTCAAAGCGGCTAACATTCTCCTTTCACTTCCTCCCCCACAACAAACACTCTGTGAGGTGAGAGGGGCTGAGAGACTTCAAAGAAGTGTGACTGGCCCAAGGTCACCCAGCAGCTGCATGTGGAGGAGTGAGGAATCGAACCTGGTTCCCCAGATTACGAGTCCACCGCTCTTAACCACTACACCACACTGGCTTTTAACTATTTTAAGATAGTTTTCTCTTAATGTATAACACGCAGTAAATTTTGTATGCTTTTCCCATAACTTCTCCCAAGAAGCCATATCAATCTTATGACCTGGGCCTGTCTGGGCCACTGTATCATTGTTGTCTTAACAAATTCATCTTCAGTGTCCCATTCTAATAACATTTTATACTGATTTTAAAAATCAGTTATTCATTACTCTTAAGCAACCCCATTTCAAAATCAGATCTTTCTTAAATAGCTCATTTACTTGATGATATGGAAACCAGCCTGCTACCAGGTCTTGGATTTCTTCTAATTTTTTGTGCTTTCAGTATAACTTAATATATCTCTATAACTCCCCCAATTCTATTTTATTTCATATTTATTTCTTTTTGGGCACAAGCCTCTCTAGGGGGATAACCACAGTGGTGTTTTCCTTTCTAGTGGATTCTTATGCCTGGCCCATACTCCAAATAAACTCCTTACAGTTTTAAAAGTCTTTATGGACCTTTACTTTTTCATACTACAGATATGCTTGCCATACCAGATCCTTCGAGATCCAACAATCTAGTATTTTTAAATACCATCCATTCCTTTATCAAACATGCTGCATTATAATATAATTTTAGATTTGGAAGGGAGAATCCACCTCTTTCTTTAGCATCTGTTAATATTTTAAATTTAATCATTGGTTTCTTCTCTTGCCCGATAAACTTTTACAGCTCTTTTTGCCTTTGTTTTAAACACCCAATATTACATATTATCAGTACTGTTTGGAATAAAAATGACATCTTAGGCAACACATTCCTTTTTATAGCAGAAATTCTCCCCAATAAAATTCACATACCCCAACTCAGCATATCTTGTTTTCCAGTAAGTTTCTAGCCCAGCTTGAGAAGTTTTCTATTGATTTGGCAAGCTTTCTTTTCACTATGCAATTCAATCTATACAGTACTGAATTGACCCAGACAGATTGTTTTTGTGGATTGATGTACCGGTATATCCTGCTATCTCCCATAACTCAGAGTGGCATATTGGAGTTCTTCTAAATGTGAACAGTTCTGTCCCCCTAAGATGCTCCTTCACAATCTAAGGATTTGATGCTCTTACACAATAAACTTGCTTCTATTACTTCCAGTCTTTTTGCAGTAAGAAAAGTGATGGGGAAGAGCACTGGAAAATGTGGGCAAACAATTTCTTGATACAACATCATATAAGGTCCCTGCAGACAAATTGGAATGAATGTTCAATAAACAGCTTGCTTGGGAGTGACATAAGTGACATTTCCTACAACTTTCTTTTCTCTTAAGTGGAAAACAACAACTGATAGATGGCTATCTCAAAGGGACAGTAACACATGTGACACAGGGAACACCCAATAATCAAATTAAGCTGATTATCTGGATCCATTTCAATCTGCTTTTAAGCCTGGTTTGGGTTCTGAGATCACGCTGGTTGATGAGATGCTCCAAGAGTAAAAGGTGGGGGGCATGGCCCTGTCAATTCTTCTGGAGCTGTCAGCAGTCTATCATGGTACCCTTCTCAATTGCATTGCGAAATTAGCCGCTCCACAATTTTATGAGCAGGAGAGTGGGTCATCAGTGACAGACCTTGTGTCTCAATTTTCAGCACTTCCTGTGTGACGCCAAAATCCAGTGCCCCCACACCACCTCTCGCCTTCCATTGGACACCATAGTTATGAAGCCCGTTGCAGTGTGACAGAAGCTCCACACCTGGTGTGACTGAACTGGTTGTGCTCCCCTAGATTCACCTGGGGGCCCCTGCCTGGTAGTCTCACATTCCCTCCTCCACTGTTTACACTTTGGGAGGCAACGTCTGTAAAGGTGAACCTGTTCTACATCCATAGACTCCTCTTGTGATGTTCAGTCAGGTTTCCACATCACAAGGGAGTCTATCTATGCAGGCTTCTCCCTACAGATTACCTACCCACCCCCAAACTCATGAATGGCAGGGTGGCTAGACTGACAGGGATACAGCAGCAGGGGCTGTCCGCAATTGGGATTGCTTATATAGGACTTGGGATGCATTGCTTTGTAGAGGCTCTGATTCTTGAGATACAAGTTTCAGACTATGATATTGAGGTACTGTTACTTCTCTCCAACTGCTGCCATTCTGCATTTTTAAGGTTCGGTATTGTCCTCCACCCTATTTAACATCTACATGCTAGGAGGGATCATCTGGATTTATGTAGCAAGATGGTACCAATATGCTGCCAACACCCAGCTTCTTCTTTTCATCCAGTTCAGGTGAGCCAGCTGCTTTCCGAAATAAGTATCTGCATCTAGAAGCTTGGATGAGGGTAAACATGTGGGAATGTTGTAGATACAAGGAGAGGATATATTGATTTAATAGTATCCTTCCTAACTCACACTTGTGAGTCAGTAGCAGAACGACATTCCCCAGTATATAGCAGGAAGCTAGTTGGTAGATTTGTTTGAATCTCTTTACTTAAGCAATCCAATCTGGCTTTGTCCAGATTGGGTTTTGTTCCTGGCAAGTCCCCTTTTATCCCTCCTAAAAAGAATAAAAACACAACCATCTTCTTTGAAAAGTAATAAGAAGTTTACTCACATCTAGTTCACGGTTGGATCCCTGAAGGCTGGCTTTAGCTTGTAGTTAAAGAAGACAGTTTGAGTTCATCCCATATGGAGATTGAGCCCATGTGCTGCTGTCTGAGAGCCAGCAGACAGCAAAATACATCAGTATCAGCACCAAAAGAAGAAGAAAAACAACAAGAGGGGGGGGAATATGGCTGTGTGACTAGGCGCTTTTATGGGGTCTCCCAGGGTCAAGCCCATCTACCTGGTCACATGCCGGGGGAGGAAACTCCAGACCAGGTGTGACAGGAAGTCCTCCTGGCTGGAGTAACACCCCCCTGTGTGTCCACTCTGGGCAAACAGGAAGCGTTGTACTTGACTGCTTATATTAACATCCCACAAAACAAAGGTCAATCCATATAAGACAGATTTTTTTGGGGGGGGCGACTTAATGGAACAGTTAGTTGAGGAAATTTCCTGTTCTTCATTGGATCACATTCCCTTAAGGAAGTAGATTTATAGCCTGGAGGAATCTTATGTAGCTGACATTACTGAATACACCTCATTAGTTAGCTTTTTATTTTTGAAATATATTTACTTCGGCAAACACTGACTATGCCTGCAGCTGCTCATCCTAACTGTCTCATCCAACAGGTGGGAATTTTAAAAGAGCATACAGTATGACAAAACAAATGTAAATATTAAAAAGCGAACAAAATAGGTAATTAAGGTGCCTTTTAAAAAGTATCTTAGGCAAACACTTTGATTTAAAGATCACCCAGAGGACCAACAACTATTTGGGGGGGGGGGGTCTGATTCTCCTTTCCTCCTTTCCTGGAAGACCTCAGTTGCCCCATGGCTGCAGAAGGGAACAGGAAGATAATCTGGCCTCAGGCACCAGCCAGTCATCTCCAAGCGTAATAATATTTTCAATAACATTTATTAATTGTGTCGTGTTATTTGCGTAGTTAGTCCTATGGAGAAAATGTAACAATGGCCTCTGTTCAATGAATTCACATCCTAATTTATGCATTAATATCCTTTTAATTCCAGATACATGTAACAGATACAAGCTACTCTCAGAATCACTGAGGGGAAAAGCTATTTTGGAGGTGTTCAGGGAAAATTAAATTTATTTGTGTCTTTTCCCCTTTTAAGAAATGTATATGTTAAAACATGTAAGCCTCTCAGAACCTTTCAGATTGAGCAGAATATCAACCAAGCAGACATCAATGAATAAATTGGTTATCTATAGGTTACAATGCATTCCCAAATTCAGACTTTGGCAGACCTTAGAGGGAAAGGCATTATAGGTCTGGGTCCGATTCATGAAAACCGAGCATCCTTACTACAGAGGACTCTGTCAAGAGTGTCACTGTTGTCCCTATTACTGGGGTGTGTGCTTAACTACTGCAGTTATATGCTGTGCTGGACGTGCCCTGCAAGTGCGCAGAGGGAAAGGGGTATGTGCATAAATGTTTGGGTGCCTGAGGTGCAGTGGGATGAATATTTCCTCAGATGTCTGCTGGCTATGGTGATACTGAGGGTGAATGTGAGAGAGAACAGGAGGCTGCTTGAAAGCAAAGATGAGAATTGCCTTGCTGGCCCAGACCAAGGATCATTCTGTTCCAGCATTGTGTCTCCTAGAGTAGCCAAAGAGCTGCTTTCAGAAGCGGACAGACTGCAGGGCATGAGGCAACAACCAGGCCCCATTGTTTGTCACCAGTAACTAGCAGTCAGAGGTATAAAAACCTAAGAGAGCGAAAGGGAGCAGCTTCTGGCTGCAGCTTTGTCCCCTGTTTCCCTGGAGAAGGCTGGCACATGTCCCCCTCACAGAGCAAAGTGCCCAGTTGCGCTCCCCATGCCAGAGCAGGCACACCCTTCCCCTAATCATTTCCCAACATGAAAATGGCTCCATTGTCATTACAGTGCTGAGATTGAATTCGCCTCATCAAAGCGGAGGGTGACAGGTGCCTCAATAGGCTAGTGCCAAGCGTGGAGGCAAGGAGATTAGCGGGCCACTGATATCATTATTTCCGCCTATCACAGATTCGGCAGGGAGGCAATTGTAATTTCTGGGTTTATTAGTCTGCATTCGGAGGGGGAAAAACTGCGATAAACCTCAGTGTGACAGCCAGGCATTTGTGCAGCAAGTGCTGTCATAGCGACACTTACAAAATGCCAATGCGGTTGTGTCCTCCTAATCCCCCCTAATGGAGGTTAAAGCACTGCACAAAAAAGCACTCCTATCAACGATCGGGGCACTAATAACATTTGCATTTTTAACTTCAACACAGGAAGTAAAGAATCTTCTCTGCAGTTTTGGCAATTAATGTTCCATTGGAATTATTCAGATATGATCCTTGTCAGAAATCAGTCAATCCATCTCCACCTTCCCCGTTGCCTCCAGAAATAATAACAGAGAGAGAGCTTCTGGAATGACTGACGCCTGCCCAATCTGCAGCAACATCTCTGACTCCCCAAATATTCTGTGCCTAATGGGGAGCTGACTAAAGGGGAGAGTGCCTGGCCACACGTCTGTTTTAACAGCCTTGCTTAAATCGCATCTGAAAGCTCTGAAGAGCCATACTAGAAATTCTCCACACCGAGAGATGGAGAGCACAGGCTTCCCTCTCTCTGCCTCATGAGCCAGCTTGTGGGGTCTCTGGAAGCACCTTGTCTGCAATCTTGGAAATGTTCAAGCACTCAGGGAAGTGCTTTCTGTTTCTTTGACTTGCTGCTTCCCCTCCCCCTCATTAGTATATATTTTGCCAATACTACAGCTTTAGTAGTTAGTATGACTATTATTAACCCATGCACACAGACCTAAGGAATGTCTTGGGGGGTGAGGGGGGGTGGAATCCGGTTGGTAAACTCTTATTACATTTACGTAATAGACCAATTAAGATGACTCTGTAATTCAGATCTTGAGTGACTGCAACTGAATTCAATTTCTTTCAGGTCAATGAATATAATGTGAAGTCATTAACTAAAAGGTCAGGGACAGTATAAAAAATGTACACACATGACACGGGCTGCAGTTATTAGTACACACATCACATGTCCCGTCGTTTTGACATATGGTGTACAAATTCTTAACAGGATTAGATGATAATAAATGTTTGGCTCTGTGTCTGACTGAAATTGTGTTGTTTTGTGTGTGTTCTTAAAAAAAGCCCCATGGCACCTTCCCAGTCCATTGATAATTCAACACAGCATGCAGTACCAGTGATATTCCGTGTGGTTCCTTAGAAGCTTATCAGGGCTTCCTCAATTAAAAGATCTGTAATAGTGGATAAGCTTCCATGAAAGACAGCTTGTCTGCCATTATCCACTTTCCCTTACAATATGTAGCCTCTGGGGAGACTTGGGTGCATACGAGGCCTGGTGTCTGCCCTATGCAAATGGAGAGTGCACCATAGTGGGTATACCAGAATCTTCTGCAGCCTGAAATTCATGGCAGGATATACTAGCAACATGCTTCAGCAAATTAAAGCTTTGAGAAAGCTGTTTATTTGAGACTTCTCTCTCTTTAGCAGGCTGAATCATATTGTTGCATGCCACCCCGATCTCCAAGCAATGAGAGCTTCCAGGGGCTCCAGGCATTTGCCCAGGGTTTGTGTTTCCTTTGGGAATGAGGCACAGCAGACCGGGGTGTCTTTATAATATATGGCTTATTTTCACATAAATACAACCTAAGCCCACAAAGAGAGGGGTTCACAAACACCCCCAAAGGGTCTTGTTCCTCCCTGTAAGCAGCAGTGATGCAACCTCCTCCTGGTCAGGTGAGTGGCAGCACCACAAGCTACTCTCTGCTACCAATAAAAAGACTTCACTTTGGGTGACTTGTGGTCACATTTAAAAACTGGTCACAGCTTTAAAAGCTGCCATCAATTGTTCCCCCAAATAGGAGAAAATAAAGTAGATCAGAGGTGGCCCTTCAGGCGCTGTTGGATGGCAACTTCCTCATCTCTGTCTCTGCTGGTGGGGCTGAAGGAAGTTTGCGGTCAACAACTTCTGCAAGGCCATGAGTGCCCTGCCCCTGAAGTAGAGAATCAAAATTTCAGAACATGAGATTGAACACAAACCTGCAACAAATTGTGTTTGAGGAAACGTGAGGGTCATCAACATTAAATTTTGGGTTCAGTGCTTAAATGTGTGCTTAAAAGTGCAAAGTTTATAAGCTTTTTAGAAAGCCAAAATGAGAATTCAGATATTTTAGAGTTAGGAATCTTGTCAAATTCCAAATTTCAAGGAAATCTGTTTCAGGCAAGAGCACAGAGAAAGTAGTGGAATGCAGCTCTTGCTCTTACAATTTGCTGTCCCACTGCAAATCAACACCACCCACATTGCACAGCTGAAAACAAAGAAATAAAGACCGAGACATCCATTCAAGGAAATACAGTGCTGTCAGCGTGCCAGTAAATCAAAGCAATGGCTAGGACAATAAATTACCATCTGTTTGGCAACACTGTTCAGCCATCACTCTCTTCAGTACCAGAACCACTGTGTGCTTCAGTGAAGCTGCAGACAAATTCTTTTTGATAGAATAACAGGGTGGTATTTTAGGAGCCATTTCAGTCTCTTTTTTCGGAGATACGATTTTTCATCTTTTTTGTATAAGCACTGCGGCTACAAGATGTGCTGGGTGAACCAGAATTTTATCTGGTTCAGATCTTGTTTGTGCCATGAACTTACTAAGTAACCTTTGGCAAACTATGCTTCTAAGTGTTTCAGTCTGCATTATCAGGGTCGTTATGCTGACCTACCTCACAGGATTGTTTGTGAGGCTTGTTGAGATAATGTGAACTAAGTGTGATGAGATTACTTAATATTATATTCAAATCCAAAGGGATTGATTACAAATATAAGCAACCACTGAAACAGGAAAACAATCTGAATGGCCACGTAGCAGGAATGAGTTAAGGAGCCTAAAATTCCCTACTTTAAACATTATTGTATTTAATAAAGGCAGGAGACTGGTTCCCTAGGAGAGAGCTTCTACGTCACTTGGGGACAACCGTCAACCGTTGTAGCTCTGTTGGTGCTACAATGACAAGTTAATGGAGGACAGGTTTGTTTAACAACTACCAGACACTCAATGGAGCCTCCATTGCCAGAGGCAGCATATATGATACAGTACCAGATTGTGGGGGGTGGGGGCGGGGCGGATGGTAGAGGACGGTTGCTAATGAACTAGTTTACAAATCACTGGCCATTGCTGGAAGCAGGATGCTGGGCAAGACAAGCCCTTGATGGTCTGAGCAAGCATAGCTCTCCTTATATTTTTATGCCTGCACTAACCCCTTCCTCAAGTGCAGGCTTCCCCATTTTCACCAGTGATGCAATGCAGACCAGTGTTTTGCTTGTTGTTTTGATTGCATTGTTACCTTATTTCGTACTGGGCATCACTTAAGATTAAGGCTGCATCTGCACGTTCTTCTGTGGCTTCATAAAACCAGGGTGGCTGCATCCTCTTCTCGCACCCCTTCGCCACTCATGTGCGGGCTTTGACCCTGGAAAACTGGTTTGCATCAAGCAGGGTTCCCTGCTCTGCCTGAACCGGGAACGTGTGCCAGGAACTGATCAGTTTGCCACCACAGCAGTCATAAACCAATGATCTGTTGGGGGGAATCCTGCCTGAGGGCCACATTCTCAGGCGCAGAAGAGGGAGGGGGCAAACTTGTTACATACCCAAGGCTGCGTGTATATATACGGATGCATGGCAGCCCATAAGAATAGTTCAAATATAAGGCTAGAGGAGAAGCTTTATCTCATAGAATCATAGAGTTGGTCAGGACCCTGAGGATCATCTAGTCCAACCCCCTGCAATGCAGGAATATGCAGCTGTCCCTTATGGGGAATCGAACCTGCAACCTTGGCATTGTCAGCACCACACTCTCACCAGCACCAGCACCACACACTCCTCTTTGTTATTTCTCATAGTCTTCTTCATTGTTTTCTTCTGTGCTTGTGGGGTAGGGTTAGTAGCACGATATTTTTGATGCATGTCCTCTATGGTTGCATTTGTAATGTAACTTTTACAACTATGCTGAACATCTTGTATTCTCTACACCTCACTTTTAATGATTGCATACCTTCCTATTCTTCATTTTTTCTAAAATGGTAAATCCCAGTTTTACTTGAACTACATTAAAAACAAGGTTAGAAATATCCAATTAGATTTTCTGGTCCATTGTGGTATTCTCAGAAATAATTGTAAAATCTTATCAAGATTCAAAACACATTATATTATATGCCATATGAACAAAGAGTTAGGAGCTTCTTCTACCTGAAGAACTCTGAGCTTGGAAGCAGGAGATGAGAGGTGATTGCCCTTACTGTGGAGACAAGGAGAAGAGGTCAGAGCAATGAAGTAGCGTGGTCAATGTTATACAAAGAGGCTGGATTCGAATCCAGATCTCCCAAGTGTATTAAGCAAAATTCTAGAACCAAATAAAATGTATTTAATATGTAAGTTGTTTAATAAATGGTTGGCTGTAGGGAACAGTATAAAGATTGGAGAAATCAGGGGCTCAAAGATCATTCTATTTCCTATTACTTGTTTTTTTGAGACAAAAAAGAAGAAAATTTGTAGCAATGAAAAGTCCACACTCCATTATTTCACTTTTGTGTCAGTGTGTGACTGACTCATATAGAGTATTTTGTGATGTTTTTTCCTGTTGAGATTTTAAATCTGTAAATAATTAGTGGTTCTCCCATAAAGAAGCAAAATTCAAATTCCTCTTAATTCCATCCCTTAATTAGACTGATATAACATGCATTTTCCACTTCATAAATGAATGTTCCTCCAGTTTTTGCAGAAGATTATTGGATGGGTGGCAGTTGTTTCTTAGCTAGCCTCTTATTCATCATCCAAAGCAGAATGACCATTTCTCTGTTTTCTGTTTTGCTTTTCTCCCCTTACCTTTTTTCTGATTGTAGCTGTTGGAAACACAGTGTTGGAAAATGAAAGCAACCTATTATATGAAACAAAAAATAAGATAAAAATGGTGCCAGGGGTGAAAATTCTCACCAGCTCCAACTTTCAAGGCAGCAAAGATTCCTGAGAGGACACAGCTGACCACACGATAAAGCTCTTTCTCGACAGCACAATTCCAGACTGCAGATGGGAGCGTTCACATGATTGAATAAGCACTCCTATATATGTCTGTAGATAAACTCCACCTGCAGCCTAAAGGGTCTGGTTGAGGAAGACATGATGAGCTGTTTGTCCAGAAAGGCTCTTGGCTGCAGAATGGCCTCATTTATGGTACAGAGCAGAGAGGCACCTCCAGCTACCATTTTGTGTGAGGACCTAGCATTCTTTGATCCCATATTTCTATTTCTGTCATAGCATGAGCAGGCTGGTGTTGACACTGCCTTTCATACAGACTTTTTACAATGATGTAGACATTTGAAAGACTGCAGCACCAGGACCAGAGGTTAGCACCACCTTTCAGGTCAAGTGCTGGTCAGAATGGGCAGTGCTACTCCTTTCTAAAGTGATGCTTCATATGCATCTCAGCATGACCTTCACTTTTCCACACATTGATCTTTCATGTCATCCCAGCAATACTCAGTCACTTCCTTTGATACAAGGCCTTCAGCTGGGGGAGGCAGGAGGTGCAGCTTAAGTTTAAGCTAAAAAGGATCCGTGACAGTTAAGTCCAGTCGCAAACGACTCTGGGGTTGTGGCACTCATCTCGCTTTACTGGCTGAGGGAGCTGGCATTTTCCAGGTCATGTGGCCAGCATGACTAAGCCGCTTCTGGCAAAGCCAGAGCAGCGCACGGAAACACCATTAACCTTCCTGCCGCAGCGGTACCTATTTATCTACTTGCACTTTGACATGCTTTCGAACTGCTAGGTTGGCAGGAGCAGGGAAAGAGCAGCAGGAGCTCATCCCATCGCAGGGATTCGAACCGCTGACCTTCCGATAGGCAAGCCCAAGAGGCTCAGTGGTTTAGACCACTGTGCCACCAGCAGCCCTTTACACTGCTGCTACACAAACTTTTTTCTTTTTTTTAATGCAAAGAAAGTTCTAAAGATCATGTTGTGAATGATTATCCAGCCTCGTCTTTCCTGACAAGAATGCAGAATGCAACCTGGAACAACCATGCCTTCCTTCTAGATGCCCTTCAAGGTGGAAACTAGCTATAAACCATGTTATAACTATCCAACAGCTCATCAGGAGCAATGGACCCAGCTGGCAGGTGTCAGATCCAGGTGAGGAAAAGTGTCAGTTTGGAAACTTTATACAGGAGGTGATATCACTCAGGCAAGAAGTAGCACCCATATGGGAGAGGGTAAAGAACAGCACCAAATCGGAAGCTGTGTACATATTACTGCCTATTGCAGCTCCAGTACACTTCCACAACTGATGTTTAAAGTTCAGTAAACAGAGTGTTAGCTAGAACCCATGTGTATCCTGTAGCTTCTTGAGAAATACTGCTGTTTGATGCATTGCTGTATGGTGCAAGAAAGAGGCCATCAAATCTTAATGAACCTTGCAACTGCCCTCACGTCATCCTATCTGTGCCCTTCAGATTAACCTGCATAATCCAGACTGCAGGATGCCATGAACAGAAAGGAGCT
Organism: Podarcis tiliguerta; assembly: GCF_965153285.1. Classification (NCBI taxonomy): domain Eukaryota; kingdom Metazoa; phylum Chordata; class Lepidosauria; order Squamata; family Lacertidae; genus Podarcis; species Podarcis tiliguerta. Next base: position 87,058,587 of record NC_139540.1, on the reverse strand, counting down.
GCACCAGATGTGTTGCACATGAGGTAACTGCAGGTGCTTCAATAAAGTGAACCAAACTATGGATTATGCCAAAAAAGGTAAAAAGTGCTATGACCTGAACCATTATGAAATTTCTCCAAATATTCTACAAAAATATAAGGCAAATTTGATTGTCACATTCACTGTTTATTTGTAGCTGGAGTCTACATGGGAAGAAATGCCATTCTAAAAGAGGCTGTGGATAACATGCCCACTTGCCATGCTGCCTACTCTTATGCAACTATGTCACATCAGAAACGCAGCACTTGCATTTTCGCCAGTGGGTGCTAAGCAGTCTCCTGGTGCAGAGGTGCCTTGTATTTCACCTGTGGGGGGGGGGGAATGAGATGCAAGCACTCCATGCACATAAGCAGAAAGGAAGGACAGGGAGCCTCCTCACTATGGTTAAATGTTAAATTAGTTTGGGTTTCCAATTACATACAGACTTGCAAGCATGTTTCATTGAAAGATGTCACTCCATTTCAGGAAGATAGATCCACACGTGGAAACAGGTTTCTGTGTGTATGTTCAGTGAAGATGCTGATTTGCCTCTAGATGGGCATTCAGATCTACATTGCAACAGTCATCTGGGCCTCAGTGAATCTGTTTGGACGTGGCTTTTTGGTGCAAAGGAGGCTGCACAGCTCCACCTGGACTCCAGAGCCAGTCCTTGTCTGGCTTGGTTAGCTGTATGCAAAATGCACCAGATTGCGCCCACTGTCTTTCCTCCAAGTGGGGAAAGTAGAGGTGGTCCTGAGAGTCACAGTAACAGCTTCCTCTGGAACAGAAACAGAACAGAAACTCCTTACAGGAAAAGAGGTGAAAAGGCTGGTGGGCAAGGATGCGGCAGAAGTTAAATGGTTAACTTGAAAGCTACTGCAAGAATCCATGCCCTTTAAAAAGTTACATAGATATGCAGCTTCACAGATTCATTCTGAATGAGATGGAGGTTTCTATTTAAACTTCTCTCTCTCTATATTTCTTTCTAGGCTTATGGTTTGGTCTACAAGTCCAAGTGCTTTTCCTTTAAAATGTGCCTATTATGCCTCCGCTATTGCTGCTGCCCTTCCCAATACACGGCAAACAGCCACCACTAAAGCCAAACAATAGGGAGAATCAATAGCGCACAGATAAACCAGTGCAGCAAACTTTGCACACTCAACAAGTCCTCTTTACAGACAATTAGGGGCAAAAGATAAATATTGACATATTAGACTATTTTCTCAAATTTGTTTTTTTGTTGATTGCCTGAGCAATCTGTTGTGGGTGAAATTCCACTTTTCTGATGGTGGAGATTGCGTGGTTAATAGAAACAAATAAAGTAAAAGCCTTTGTCCACAATGGGTGAGGAACATCTATTGTTAGGAGGTGCTAATCGGATTAAATTGGCTCCTGGTTCCATTGCTAGGAGGCGAACTCATTCCAAAAAAATGTTCACATCTCAAGGAGATGTCTCGTTATTGTTTTCTTACTATTTAAATCTGATAGGAAGATATAAAGGAAGGCTCAAGGTTACAAGAGTGTTTGTAACATAGTAAAATATATTGATATACACATTGCAATTAAACTAAATGTTAAAAGATAATACAAGATATGTTAATCCTATTTTCCTGTCTTGTTTTCTTCATTGTTAATAATAGAATACAAAAGGGTGGGGGACTTAAAGTAACAGTGAATATGTAAATTACATGGAAACATATTATATACAAGCAATGCGGTGCTTTCTAACCATTTAAAAATGCTAATAGAGTAAAGGTAAACAGTTTCATTTTTTTTATTTTGGGTTGTTTTCTATTAGCATTTTAATATGTATCTTTTGCATTAGTTCTCCTTAAAAGAAACAAACACATTTATTCAGGGCATATTTTTTTGTTAGCCTTAATAGGCAGCAGCCTTAAATAATGTCACTCATCTCTCCATTTGGACTTGAGCCTGTGAGTCAGGAGGTGCATTTTTTTTTTGCCTACAGTCTGATAATTTTCAAAGCTATTGGCAACCTGGGAATTTTCTTTCCTTATCACTAGGGCTCAGCTAACTTCAGTAACACTAATCAGAGCTGAAATCATTCATTCAAGGATTGCATGATCATGTTTTTCTTTAGCAGTGACAGCTGCCTGAGCTACATTAGCAATGCAGATGAGTCAGCCTAATAGGTTAATGCAGAACACGCGAAAATTAGGTTTAATCCCCAGTGAAATAATCTAACATTTTCACATTTCTTGATGTTAGGATAGAGACATCGGTGGTGACTCAATTAGGTGTAATGTAGATCAAAGCAAATTTACCTTCTGGTGGAACCTTCCCAATAGTTTAGACAGTAGCATATAAGGGTTGCATTTAATAGTAATTGGTGGAGGCTGTAGGGGAAATTATACCAAAAGGACAAGGTACAACAAGAATTGCTTTCTGGTTTCACACGGCAGTTGCTGTAATTTCTAAAGAAAATAAAATGTGTTCTGTCTGACACAGCTACAGATATTTAAATCATGGCTTCTACATTAACAAATTTAGAACTATTCCCCTCTTTAAAACAACCTATTTATTTGAAACGTCCCATAGAGAAATATCACCGGTGGGGTTTGAAAAAAACCCCTTAATTATATGGGACCCATAAAGGAGAGAGACAGTGTGTATCTAGCTAATGTTTTCATTCTTGGGGAATAACATATCAAACGCCCGTCTTCTTCAGCTGTAAAGGAAAAAGAAACAAAAATTACAAGCCCTTCGTTGCCATTTTTTTTTTTTTTTTTGCCTTGACATCTTAATTCTTAATCCTTGTGTGTGGTCAAATCAGTCTACTATAGACAACCAATCAAGCTATTATTCCTAAATTATATTTGCCCAGCTCACATTGATTGGTTATTCTTTTCTTATTGGCTAAGCTCATTAATTCTGAGCAGCTTGCTTATTATGCTTTCCACATCATTTTCTTTCTGAGCCTATCTCCGCTCACCAGCCTGCTGATGTTTCAAGATGCCACACCGGGCTGGGGGGGGGGGGGGAGGAGAGCAGGGCCAGTGATCTACTGCATTGTCTCTTCCAGCAATTACAATTCACATTGCTGATTAACTTTGATGTGAAAACTAATGAGATAAGGCAAGTTATCAAGGCGGACCTGATCGTCATCTCATTTATACAGCATTTGCCATCGGTGAATGACAAAAACTAATGAAGATGTATCTGACAGCAGGCCGAGCCGAGACAGGATTTCGTTTCTCATCAGCAAGTGCTTTGCTTCTTACTCATCAGTCTATCTGAAACATGTTGAAATTAGCTTAATAATGAAAACACTTCATCTAAACGGGCAAATGTTTACATTAAAATAACAACATGACAAATAGATGTGGAAGATTTTTGTGCGTTCCTGAGTTTAAACAATAGAGTTAAAATGTTCACTTAGCATTCCTTTGACTGTTGAGGTTGGGTGGGGTTTGCTCCCCCCTTTTATTTGCAATTTATACCTGCTATAGCACAGGGCTCATTTAGTTATATCAAACATTGGGCCCATATTTCCCCTCATAGTTTTTGCCAGTGATACTTTAATGATTTTGCTCAACAAAAAAGTGTGGTAAGCAGAAAAACAGACATGTCTGAGAACAGTTATTTTCCCCCATGAAAAAATATGGGGACATCTTGCAACCGTATTATCTTCCAGATTGTTATTTTACCCCTTTAGTACATTTCTCAGCTTGTGCAAAAAATAGCAATTAGCCTGTGAGAACGTATGAACATGTGAAAATATATATATATATATATATATATATATATATATATATATGGTGTTCTACAATGCTAATTGGGTAAGTAAATGCTGTAAGATCCCCAGATCTTGCTACAGAAACGTTCACTGCAATAATGCACCCTAGTGAAGATTAATATATCAGTAAAACATAAAATCTGCCTCTGTTATTCCCTTTAATATTTGGGGTTTGGCAACTTCATTTCTGAGAAGTTATTTTATAAAGCTGGCTCAAAAATCCTGTGTGTCTTTTAAAAAAATCCAGCTATGATTTGGCATTTTGAACAAAAAATGCTATTAATATTCTGCCAAAGGTATATTTTCTTACATTTGAGACTAGGTGTTTGTTTGTTTTGTTTTAGCAAAAGCCTTTTTTTTTTTTTAACCAAAGCCTTTCCTTGATTATTATTATTTTTTGTAAAGCTAAGGTTTTAGTTTTTAAGAGGTCATTTTCAATTGTTATGATTTTCCTCTTTCATACTCATCATTTTGACCTTCTGTGCCGCCAAACTCTTACGCAAAATGTACATTTATGTTAGAGATTCATAAATATTTGATCAAGTAAGACAGTCTTGCAATTTTTTTAGCGTGAGCCAAACACTCCTCTAGATTTCAGTAGAGATTAGTAATTGTGCTTACAGACCTAGCTACAAGTCAGAGCAGACACAGGAAAGCTTAATTTTAAAAAGGAAGATACCAATCTTTACCATGTGCAAATGTGAGGGTAAAATTGTGAAAAAAGATTTTAACATCTTTTTTAGACTTCTGATTTTTAGTGTTTTGATGGAGTTAAGAAAACTGTGTGTCTAAACCAATCAGAAGAATTCTTTTTTACTTTAGAGTATCACATCTTAAACAATTATATATCATCCTTGTAACAATGTAAACCCATATTTTATGAGTTACAGAGTGAGACACAACACACCCCGCTCCCCCGAAACTAACACTTCATTTTCAAACTGCCTAGACAAAAGTGTCTGCATCTTGAGAAAGTTAAAAGAAAATCTTATTTTAAAGCTGTGGCAACAAATTGCTACTCCAGTGCTGGATTAAATTTAAAAGCTCTTCACATGGCTGAAGATAAATCCTATATATTAGAGGAAACCATAAAAGCACTTGCTGAAGAGACAAGGCACAAGTGGAGAATTGACCTCTGAAGATTTTTTTTAAATGGTCTACTAAATTTATAATTTGTTCCAGCAAACAGGGCGAAGGCTGCATCCCCTGTGCTACCATCCCCCCACAATATATAGAAGTGGGATGTGAGAGAGGGCTTTTTAAGTAACAAAACAAAATCAGTTTGCAACAATGAATGTGCACCATTAAATAAAACAATCCCAAAGTTTTACTTATCAAATGCACCCATAGGACCCTCTGCCTTTTTATGAGACCTTTTTATGAGCTCTAACTTTATTTTAATATTTTGGTGGAAAAGCATAAGAAAAAGGGGGCAGTGGGAACAGGGCTGTCGTAAGTTTTGCTTTGTTCACAAACCTCTTTGCCCAGTTTTATCAGAACACCTCTTTATGATACCTGTCTCACTGCTAAATCCAACGTGGATGTTACATTCTTTAGATACATATCTAATGAAAGAAATGCATATGGGTGATTTATAAAATATTTCCTTATGATGTTTTTAACAGCTTCATTAAGAGTGATTTCGCCTCCCTTCTCATGCTCTGTGCGTCTGCTCAGTCTTAATTAAAAAATTACATATAACTAAATGATTTGTACATTTCAAAAGGTCTCACTCACACCTATTTCCGAGGTTCTGCTCAAGCAGACACGACTATAATAAGAGGGACTTGGAATCCCCTCCCCACAAGGTCTTTAGAACCTGGCCTTTAAAAAATATGTGTACTTGCAGGGGGGCCAGGAGTGAAATGTACATTATACCTAAAAGCATTACAAGGTTACAGTCTCATCTCCAGGAATATGGAATGTTGATTGAGAAAAGAAGCTAATCCAAGAGAAGCTTTGGAAGGAGATTGAAAGGGGGGAATTAGATATACACTTTATATTTTAAAATGCTCATTTACATACACAATGGCCAGGATTAATCCTCTGCTAGCACAGGGCTTTCATATTATTTTTCCTAATTATCTTCTAAGTTGCCTGCCTAGTAGCTTTTGCTTTTTTCTCTACTCTATGCTTTTTAAAAAAGTATCAAGTCCTTTATTATCTGACTTTAACACTGCACAACAAGTCATTACTAACCATGCAATTTTGTTCCTCAGAAATGTGCTGAAAGGATGGATTGATACTCCCGTCTTGAGGCACAGGGACAGCAGCCCAACTAGCTGGGAGGCTCCAGTCTGATACCGAACTCAGACAGAATGATGAAAAAGGAAATGAGTTTGGAATAGTGGCTGGGAGTCCAATTTTATATATAAAAAACACCAGTGTAAATTAGCACAATGAGCGAACGATCTTTGCTATTTCACTGTACTCACAATGGGACCTCTTGGAAAGGTCCAGAAACAGATACATATTCAAATCCATACTCAAAACGGCACTTCACAGAAGCCTTGGTTGCAGGTTCATCTTAGTTTTAGCATTCAAAAAGTACAGTATTTAATGCCAAAGAAAAGCTAGCTGCCCAAATATTACTCACTATAATTTCTAAGGTGTCCTTCCAAACATATTGAGAGATAATTTTGCATGTACCCATGCATATGTCTGTGTATACATATATATTCAGATATTCAGGCAAGAGTAATGTTTTATTTAAAATAGTTACAGTATGCCTTTTGATTTAGAGTTTAAAGTAAATAATATTTGTACATCTGAAACATACTCAAGACAAATGAAAAGCCTCTAGATGCTTTTGTATAAGGCGTTGAAGAGCTCTACAAACTTAAAAGCACAACCTCAATTAAGCTCATCTTCATCTGGAAAAAAAATTAGCAGCTGAAAGCTGAATATATTAGATAATGCACACTTGCAGAAGAGCATTCTCTTAGGGAAAAAAAATTCTTGATAACCAAGCTAACGCCGGCCTAAGAGTTGTTCAATGCTAATTTTGTTTGAAACTGTCTAACTAACTCTGAATAGCTATCCATATTCAACAAAGGCATAATTAATGGCAACCTTTTCTTCCGCTTATAAGACATCATAACAAGTAGGAAAGTACAAAAAGATTTTTATAGTAACTAATTTAAGGACAAAGGGTTGACCTCTAGCATTTCATTAAATAAACTGAGTGAATAAAAGGAGACTGGCAGCATTCATCCTTGTTCAATTCAAGCAGTCTATTTCAAAATGCTAATCATAATCTGCAGATGTTGGGGGCTGATTCCCCCCCTTCAAATATCATTTAAGAACATCAGACATTCAGAGTTTAAATAAAAATCAAATACCAATTTTAGGCATAGGCAAAAGTTATTCATGGAATAGCAGAAGTCTCCAGGTTAGCTTTCTTCCTTTCAAGTGTTTAAAATTATTACTGTAAACCATTAATTTCTTATATTATTTCTAAAAGCTTTGAATGAAGAAGTTCTATCAGAAAATACTCCCCCCCCCCGATTATCGCACTAAGTAAGTGCCAATTCGTTCAGAACCTTGTAGTGGGGGGCAGGGAGCAGCTATATAACCCAGAGACATCCTATTCAAACATGTGGACATGCTTTGCTAGGCACTCCTGATTCAGTTACACAATTTAAACTGTCTAAGGGTCAATTCACACATGACCTTCCTACACTCAAATGTATGACATGACTTTCCTCCTGACATACTTGTGGGTAGCATGATATTTCACAAGGGACAACATACATGCCAGGGTGCATCTCCGTGTCCTGAGATTATCTCTGAAGGGAAAATAAATGAAGCAGGCTGAAAACGGGTCTCATATGTCTATTAGAACAATGGCTTTCAGTCTTTGCCTTCAGGGAACCTTTCCCATTTTCTCCTGCAGAACCTCTGCGCAGTGTAGGAAATTCTGAATCATGTTCTAGGGAGGGTGCACATTCAGTTTATGCTGAGTACCTGCCAAAATTTGGTGTCCTCATCACTGCCCTTGATTAATTAAGCATGTGCCCTGGAACACATCCATTCATCTCCTGTATCTATGCAAAGCAGGGGAAGATCAGAGGAGGAAAGGCACTTTTGACATGCTCAAGGGATGTCCATCATTACTTACATATTTCAGAGCCATGCCCCGGTACTGAACACAAGTTCCAGAACTAGTGAGCCCTGGTATAAATGTTGGTTGTTAATTTGATTGAACTGTAAAATAATACTGGAGGCAGCAGAACAGAGGCATTTTGAGCAAGCACGCATACAACTGGGCTGCATTCAAGTTAAAGATGTAAGTAGGAACGGAGCCAGCATGAGCTGGAGTGGGTGGGAATGGCATATTCCCTTAATAGTTTATGAGGGGCGGAGAAGGAGATGAGCTTCTGTTATGTGCTAAGCTTGGATCCTAGAACAATATGCAGGTAGGATCCTAGAATGCAACAACTGATTAGCCTGCAGGAGCAGACCAATCAGGCTCCAGGAGGGAAGCAGAATCAGCCAATCAGATGGAACCCATTGTGTAAATAATGGATATAAGCCTGAGGTCTGCGGGGAAATAAGATTCACTGTTGTATGAGCTGCCATAAAGAGCATGAAATCACTACACGGCTCCCTGTATATTTCAGCTTCTGTTCTTTTTGTACTTTGGAAACAAATAATTTGATGGGGGTAGGAAGCAGAGAGGAAAATTTATTTGAGGGGATTCTAGGAGCAATAAATATTTAGAGGGAAATGGTTTGGGGAGGAGTCTGGGAAGGAAATGAATATGTAAGGAGTGGCCGTTGGGGTTGACTGTTATTAAAGGCCATAAGTCCATCTCTTGTCAAGCCTTCTGTTTCCAAAGCAGGCAGGTGTTTCTTCCTCTCTTGATTGGTCCTGGCTTTCAAAGGCAACCGGCCTTCGCACAAGGAAGTTTCACCTGGCTAATGGTCTTTAATGGACACATCTTAATTCTTTTAAAAAGCCATTTAAACGGTGCACAATTTGTTTCCAAAGGCTGTCTTAATTTGTTTTTGTCTTTGTAAACATGGGAAGTTTGGACTGGTTGGTACCAATTGTGGACCTGGCATATAAAAATGTAATTATAAATATGCACCTGAAATCCCATGGGGAAAGCAGGTGGGGCTGGGGGTGGACAATGGGTAGGAAAAATTGCTGTGGAAAGAAGTCTGAGAACCCTTTCCTTCCTCTAATGACAACTGCAGCCACTCAGTTCTTAAAGCAGCGGGGTGGGGGTGGGGGGCTTGAGTGCAATGTGTAGTTTATCCCGTTAGCAATATAGGTGTGTGTTTTTTAAAAAAAGATCAGCATTGGCAGACTTACTTAATTGTACAGAGAACTGCCTTTCAAAATAAACTCTTTCTCAAAAATATTGGGAATAAAGGATGCCCTCATTTCCTTTCCACCTAATCATTGTTTTGTTTTTTACCTCTGGCCATCATGGTCAGAGAGGGAAGCGGTCATCTCGGAGGAGGCGGGGCTTGGCAAAACAAGCCCCTTTTATCTGGCTGAACCCAAAGGGGCATGAGGCTCACCCCATCTACCCTTTCCATGGGCATAGCCAGGATTTATGTTGGGGGAGGCAGGTTTCATGTTAGGAGGGCACATCTTGCCCCAGCCAGAGACAAAAGGCAGGCAGAACTGCAGACCCTCCAAGTGCCCCTATTTTCCAGGGACAGTCCTAGATATACAGAAGCTGTCTTGGTTTCTGATTTGATCCCGGAATGTCCCGCTTTTCCTTAGGACATCCCAATTTCCACTGGAGAAATGTTGGAGGGTATGGAGTTATGCGACCCCCTGAGCCAAGGAGATAAATAACTATACAACTTTTAGAAAACATCTGAAGGCAGCGCTGCATAGGGAAGCTCTTTAATATTTTATTATGTATTTATATATGTTGGAAGTCACCCAGAGTGGTTGGGGTAACCCAATCAGATGGGTGAGATATAAATAATAAAATTATTATTATTATTATCATTATGGAATAGGGCATCCCTATTTTCATCAGCGAAATGTCGGAGGGTATGGACAAGCAATGGTCAGTCATCTTTCCTTGCTCTTCGCCAGGAGCAAGCGCTAAGAACACCCACCCACCCAATAGTAAGGTGGTTGGTTTGCATTATTAACACACACCTTTCATACATTTACCCCAAATTTGGCTGCCCAGAGTTGGAGAACTTGAATATGGCAATTCTGGATGCAATGATAGCCACAGTCTGTTTGGAACTGCAAAACAACAGAGATGAAAGTTATCAACCACCAAGCAGGCCAGAATACACTGCAGTGTTGTCACAAATTGTACAGGCCCTGTTTACCTTTTTGATTCAAGTCCATTTTGACACATTCCTATTTTCTCTCCCTCCCTCCCTGCCTCCCTTCACATCAGTGCCTCTCTGCCCCTTGCAATGTCAAGTCAGGCCTGCAGAATGGCCTTCAATAGTTATGTTCATCAAATATATTCTTCTTCTTGAAAGTTATGTAGCTGACCATCAGTAAATATTCCCCAGGTGGCTTACTGCAAGAAACTATTACCAATCTAAAACAACAGCAATAAAAGCCAAGAAAAAACAACAACAACCCTTCCCTACAACAGATACCACATAAAACAATTTACTGCCCGGATATCACAGCAGGTCAACCAGTCACCGCCGGAGAGGTATTGCTACCACAAAGTCCCTTAGCCCTTTATTGTCTACATCAAAAATATATCCTACCTCACCCTTTCAGGTCAGCCCTGGAGGTCTGGCAGCCCTACTCCTCATGCAGGCCAGATGGAATATGGGGAGTCCAAGAGAGCACACTGCACAACATGATGCTAAACAGGCTGGCGCAGGAGGCAGCATGGCTGGGAATCTGGTGGGCCCCCTCCCTCCCCCTTGCAGGGACCCTGCAGGGACTCCAGGCCTCCTCCTTCTTCCTCTTCCTTAGGGTGGCCGCTTTACATACTGCTGAAAAACAAAGAAACAAGGCAGCACCAAAGAGAGGACCAAAGAGGATGCACATTTACATAAAATGTGTACATGTTAATTTATATGCATAGGTGCATATTTAGAAATAATTAGTATAATTTAAATAAAAAGATGATACATCTCACCACAGAGTAGGAAGACGGTGACCAGGTGACCTTGGGCTTGCTAAATGTAGGTGGGCAGGTTCAAGGTCCCTCCTCTCCCTTCTTAGGGCTTTTTGTCTGTAAACCAGACAATCCTTCAAACAGAAGATTCTCCTCTGACAGTCTGTCACCTGGAGGGCTGCCCCCTGTCAAATAGGACACCTACCCTCCTCCTTGCTGTTGCTGTCTGCTCACGTGCCTTCCCCAGGAGTGAGGCGATGGGGCAGCACCTTCAACTAGCCTTTTGTTCCCCTCTGGCAGTGCTACTGAGAGAGTCCAGAGAGGGAGCATCACTGAATGAACAGCAGTGACAGTGGCAAGAAGGGACAGGACCCCAGTGAGGACATCTTGCCTAAAGGCCCCTCAAAGCCTTGAAGTGGCACAGATGTTTCTTTAAACATCTCCACAGGTCTCTGGTATTCCTGCCACTGCTGCACTTAAAAGTCTGTACTGAGATTATTTCCTTGGTAGGCTAGTGGGATATTTAAGAACAGTGCTTGTTAGGTGAGGGGAAACATTTTCCCCCTTCCTCATCCTCCCACCCCTAACTCAGACCCCACCACACACTTTCTGTTTGAAGTTTAACTTTAAACTAGACTTGGACCAGACAGTCCTTCAAACAGAGAACTATCCTCTGCAAAGTAGGACACATTGCCAACAAAAACGCAGCTGATGAAAATGGAAAATGAAAGCACCAAATAGCTTTGGCTCCCTACTATGCTAGATCTTGACCTTGGCATCTGAAAGTATTGCCTCTTCTCACATGTATCCATCTGTGTGTATTGAGATAATTGTCAGACGCCTTCTCCAATGGCCAGTACCAACTGAGGTATGGTGGGTGGTTTTAAGCGAGAGGGCTTTTTCAACAGTGGCTCCTTGGTTGTGAAATACCCTCCCAAAGAGGTCTGTCAAGCTCCTACTTTAGAATGCTCCCAAATGGGAGTTTATTGTAGAATTAGTGCTGCCTATGCAGGCATGTGGTTTTCCCCCCAGTGTCCATATACAGTCATGATCATCAATATGGATTCTCATGCTTTTTTTTTTAATTGACCTTTAAGCAAAAATAACCTAGTATACATTTGCTGTCACTGCTGGTGATGTGGAAGCTCATCAACACGTTTTTATGGTGGCTGGTCTGTCATGTGTGTGCTGACATTTCATTGGGAGGCCTCTAACATCACACCCAACCTCTCTTGGCTCCTCACCTGAGCACAACATAGGGCTATTTTCACCAGTTGGCACATGCTGAAAGCAAGAGCTGATGCTGTTGAGAGAGCAGTTCTCTCAAGATCTCCATGTGGGAGGTTATTACGTATTTTGTGTTTTTAGTCTATATTTTTATGCTGTGAACTGCCCTGAGATCTTCAGATGAAGGATTGTGTACAAATTTAAAAAATAAAATAAAATGAATACTTTGGAAACTGTGCTCAGTACCTGCACTTTATTTATTTTTAAGAAATAGGTCTCGTGCATGACCTCTTTATCATGCTGGTGCAATTCTTCAGTACTATTTCTTTTTCAAAAGCACCAAATGGAAATTGATGTTGCCCCACACCACAAAAAAAGCACAAACTTCCATTTTGACCACTGTGAAACATGATAACATGAAACATTTGCTTTTGTGTACTTTCTGATATGTTTTTATTTTAATATATGTGTGCCCAGCTATCTGCATGCATATGTGGGGGATGAGAGAGGAATGAGTGAGGGAAGGGACAAATGAAAACCTACATTAAGTTCCATCCACTGGTAAGCAGCCAAATAGCACTGAATATCCATGCTGGGGGGGACATGGAAATGGGTAGAAGCTAATCACAGAAAAACCTGGGTTGAACAATGAATTTGCAATACATTGTTTATGTAATGGGAGAGGTGTGTCTCTATTTTTGTGAAATGCTTTTAAGGCATAATAGTTGCAGAATTTCAATGTTCATCTAAAAGCCTGATTCTGTGAGCTGCTGGGTTGCTCAGGTAGCCTTAGTGAGTCAATGCTGCTGGCACAGAGCAGTGCCACCAGGCTGGTAAATGCCGTGCCATCTTTTTGACAAAACAACACAACAGAGTTGAACTGAAGTGAAAGATACACTTCTACAACGCCAAGAGAAACAGCAATAGTGCTTGTAAAGAAAAGCAACAAGGAAATATAAATATGTAAAATAAAGTGGTATTTGTGGGCTTTTACGTTTTTTAAGGGTATGTAGTAACATACATTTAACTATAAATATTCTTTGTTGATACAATTTGGGAGAAGAAAGTTAAACTAGGCAGAAATATATCTGGATTTGTTTGAAATCAAAAGATGTCACCATGCTGTTGAGAAATAATGAGCAATTCCTGTTCTGATATCAATACTGGCTTCCTAATGCCACAAGGTGCTCTTCAAGGAAAGGGCTTTTAATAAAGAACAACTCCAAACTATGCACAACTAATTAATTCCAATCACATCTTTATATCCTTTTGGAGCCAAAGCCGAAGTCCGCCCCTTCCGTCAGCTGTTGACTTTCTGAGTGTCTGAGACAGCTGTGCGTCTGTCTATAGTTCCCTCAAATGACTTGTCTTGCCCTGATTTTTTTAAAAGACTGCTGACTTGTAATGGGGCTTCCTGACAAAGGCTCCGCTTTGAGTCGGATGTGTGCTAGGCTCCAAGCCAGGATGCAGGAGGAGATCAGGGGCCGGGACCAGGCAGTGCAATCCTCCGTAACTGCCTTTTTAAAACCATGTCACGCTTGTGTGACAACTGCTTCTCTGTGCTTGTTTGAACTGTCCCTCCCAATTAGTGGTAATAAGTAACTCTGTAAAGATGAGCAAACATAGTGCATTCATTAGCTCCCTGCCAACCTCAAACCTTCCTCCCCCACCCCCAGCCCCAGCCCCTTCTTCATGCTTAATCAGTGCCACAAATCTCCCAGGGGCTCGGCTCAGCTCATACTTGGAGAATGCTAAACAAAGCTCGTTTGGCGTGAACAAGTGCTGGCAAAAGGCAAATTAATGACAAAGAGTTGATTTGAAATTATTTTATTCTGTCCTTTCACTGAAGGATTGCCTTATTCTCCAAGTGAAAATATGCCCAGATCAATAAGCTCAAGCCTTAGAGCAAGAAAGGCATGCTCCAGCACCATTTATTCAATCCACTTTTTGGTGCAAAGGGGGCACATAATTTACAGGACAGGAACTGCTAAACAAGAACTAATAACAAGTTCTGGGAAGCATGTGCTGCCATCCATCTCCCGGGTGAAGTTCAGGTCATCACATTACCCAACCACTATCTCGGCTGCGGTGAAAACCTCCAGGTCATTGACAACAGGCCCCCCAACCGTCTTGCCATCTTTGTCTGACAAGCAGATGTGCAGATGAGGAGCTTCACTCAGAGTTCCAATCGAGGAGACAATTTCAAACCTCTCATTTAGGTGAATGATCTAAAAAAGCAAACACACAAACACACAAACACACAATACAAGGAGAAGCAGCAGAGATGAACACTGGAATAAACATGCACATATGCTGTTTTACTCAGGTTCAGAATCTAGCCCATTCTCATATTTTAAAACGCCAGCATTTTAAAATGCTGATGTTCAGAGTGTATTTGAGGACTTTGAACATTTTGTGAAGAAAAAGTCCCTGCAGTTTCTGATGATGAGGCGCCTCATCCCATTATTTGTTTGTGCTGCCTCAGAAGCTGATAGGCAAAGAATTGCCAGTGCTGTTATGAAGAAACAACACAGATGCATTTATGATGGGGATAGGTAACAGGAATCCAAATCGGTCATCCGCTATTCAGGGCCAGCCCTACAATTAGGTAGAGGGAGGTGGTCACCTCCAGTGGCTGATTTGGGGTGGAATGAAAGGACAGCAAGTGGTTTATTACTTAATTTATTGTTGTATTTTTACTGCCAGCAAGGTGAAGATGCATTTTCGAGATATCCTGTCTTGTGTTCCAAAACAACAACTTGACTGATCTTGGATACTATACACCTTTACTTGGGGGCATTGAGGCACCATTTGCTGTCCCACCTCCAGCAGTCAAGTTTTGGGGATCAGCCCTGCCTCCTTTGCCCCCAACAGAGTTTCTGTGGCACCAATACACAGTTAGACGTATGATAACTGCCCCAAATTTCAGACTCTTCTTAATGACCAGTAGGCAAATTTCTCCATTTAACAACGCTTCTTCTGGAAAACATCATCTGAACATTTAGTTTTGAAGGACCTAGAATTTAAGAAGCTTAGCCTTTAGAATGCAGATATAATTTGTAACCAAGAATCTTTCTGGAAATTCCAACTCTACAATTCTATGTTTCTGTGAAATATTTGCCTATTACAGGGCCTCAGTCTGTGCTTACTGCCTTATTAGTATTGGACGTGGCGGCACTTGCCAGTCTCAGTGCAGCTTTGCAGATGCTCCACACACAAGTCACGAGAAAGGGAGATTTCAACTTTTTATCCCTCACAAATTTTACCAAGGATGTAAGGATTTCTTCTCTTGGTCCTAAGGGCAAAGCCTAAATAGAGAGATGCCCAGGCCCAGGCTGTGCTGAAAATAAACATTTAAGGCATTAGTGCATGCTCATCAGTCTAGTGCTCACTCCATGTCTGATTTCATTGCTTGGTGGTGTATTTCAAAATATGTTGGCAAATCCATTTGAATTGTATAGTTTTGCAGCAGTCGTGTTTTGTAAGAATTATTGCTTCCTGCTCTAAAGATATATCTATGCTACAGTAAACATAAATTGGTTTCAAACCAATTTACCCATCCTAGCTTCTCCCTAAAGAATCCTTGGATCGGTGGGTGTTTTTTGTGGGGGGTTTTTTGTGTGTGTGTGTTGTTGTTTTTTTGCAGGGGTGCTAAGAATTCCCTATTGCAGTTCTCAAGATTACAAAAGATGCCAGTTTTAAAGCTGATGATGATACGCCAACACTTTCTGGAAATATATTAATGAACAGATGTAAAGCACTACTATAGAGTTTCATTCTTCAGTCACTATAAATGCAGAATGTAGCATTTCAGCTCTGAATACATTTTGTGAAAGTACAGCAACAATTATTCTTGGAGAGTTTGCACAAATGTCAACAGAACCAGTCCCGAATCAAATTTATTAGCTGGTGAAGACCTCTAACAATTTTACATAGAGACTGATAAGGCCAGCTGAGAGTTCCTTTCAATACTTTGTGATTTACAACCCCTACAAGACCCCTGATTCCGTTTTTCACATATGTAAACAGTTTCTTGGTACGTAATAACATGTTACTGAAAAAGTAACAATTTGGTCATGAAAAATGTTCAATGTATACAATTTGCTTTAATCTGGAACTTTTACCAGCAATTCACAGAGAGCTATTTTAAAACAGTGAACATCAATGAGCTACTGTCATCCCTTCCAACATTCCTTAGATGAAAATAGGGACATTTCTCACTCCCCTCCCAAATGACCCTTCTCAACCCCCATTTTTTTGTCCCCACACCCCGGCAGAGCACTTCCACCACCACTACACCAATGGGACACAGCTCACATAACTTCCACCGTCCTGAGAAAATCCCTTAATCCTGATTTGATTTTATTACACCAATTAATAAATTTTAGAAAGGGGCAAAATTAGACATGGACACACATAATATTTTTTTATTTAAAAAACACAAGACTCCTTGTGCTCCGCTCCAGTCCCCTTTTCTTCCTGACCGAGGCAGCGCTACCCTCTGTCTGCACCTCAGAACTGGCACCTCACGTGAGGCTGGGCCTCAGGGGTGACAACCTCTCTTGCTCCTCGCCCGCTCTCCAACAGCTGCCACAAGCTGCCCAAAGTAGGAGGCCAGCGGCCGCTGCCATGGAAAGGCCATGGAGAAGCCACAGAGAGGCCAGGGGTTGCTCACTCGCAGCTGCAGCCGCCATTGTCACTTTGGAGAAGGGCTGGATCCTCTCTGAGCTCGATGGCCTCAGCACTGGTGGGGGAAACAGGGACACGCCAGGATCAAATCAGAAGCCTGGATGGCTTATGTAGTTCTAGGTCTGTCCTTGGAAAAGAGGGACAATTTGGAGGGTATGCTGTATAATAATAATAATAATAATAATAATAATAATAATAATAATAGGTTATTTATACGCTGCCCATCTGGCTGGGTTGCCCCAGCCGCTCTGGGCAAAAAATAGTAAAAACACAAGACAACATCAACACTAAGAACTTCCCTGAAGTGGGTTGCCTTCAGATGTCTTTTAACAGTCACATAGCTGTTCATCAGACATCTGCTGGGCAGGCATTCCACAGAGTGGGTGCAACTACTGAAAAGGCCTGGTTCCCTGTAACCTCACCTCTTGGAATGAGGGAGAGGTGTACTTTTAAAGGCCTATCTACAGTTTAACAGCAGGCTTGGAATATGCAGTGCCATCAATGGTTACTTTCACATTCGCCAGGGCCCACCAGTCCCAGAAAGCCTAACTGAGCTCTAGCAGTTTTATTATTATTATTTAAAGCTTTTAAAAGTTTTAATTTTTTCTATAATTGGTGCTGTAAAAAGAAGTACGGGTCCAGGCAGCTGCAGTGGCTTTCGTATTTCCCAGTCCTTTCTATCCAGCGGCCTGGGGGCTGATCTAAGTGGCATTTCTCCTCAAAGTTGGCTGAGGGGAGGTGCAGATCACCTGGGAGGCAGGTGTGGGTGATGGGGAAGCCCCAGAGGCACCCAGAGGTTGTCCGGGGTTGCTCCATGACTGGAACTCCCTTAAACCTGTTGCCATACCTGCTTCTCCCCAATGTAATTACATACCCCCCAAGTGTCCCAATTTTTCAAGCTCAGCTTTTAAATAGACAAAAGCAGTTTAACAGACAGTCCCCAAGTTATGAAAGCCATCCTGGCTTCTGATTTGATCCTGCAATGTCCTTATTTCCCCCATCAGTGCTGCTGCTGCTGCTGCTGCTGGGAAGTTTGGGGAGGAGGATGAGCTGGCACTTGTCCCTAGCGATAATGGCAGCTGTGAGGGAGCAATTCTGGCCTCTCCGTGGCCTCTCTGGTCTCTTTATGGCTGCTGCTGGAGAGGGGGCCAGGAGGAGGAGAGGCTGCATTTGCTGAGGTCCACCCCCGTGTGAGGCACTGACTCTGAGGGGCAGGCAGAGGACAGGGCTGCCCTGGGTGGGAAGAAAGGAATAGCATAAGGAGTTGTGTGTGTGTGTGTGAGAGAGAGAGAGAGAAAATGCTTTGTGCATCTGCGTTTAATCTTGCCCCTTTCTAAAACTTATTGGTATGTATTTTTCTTTTTGTAAATCAACCAAAGAATAAAATATAATAAAATTGGGATGAAGAGGTTTCCTCAGGACGGTGGAGGGCGTGTGTGCTGTGTCCCGTTGGTGTCGTGGTGGCGGCACTCGCCCCTCCTCTGATAGGAAATGCTCGGGGGGGGGGGGGAGGAAGCAGACAAAAATGGGGAGACGAGGAGGTCTGTTGGGGGAGTGAGAAATGTCCCTAATTTCATCTGAGAAATGTTGGGTGGTATGTAATTAACTGGTAAATGCTATTAATCCATTTAGTACTGTTTGGGACACAACATTACAGTGCAAGCTTCTGGCCTCTATAGACCAGCTGAAGGGCCACAGAGTACCATGTAAGGCTCTACTTCATTCAACACATTGGGGCTTACTTCTGAGTAAACGTGCATAGGATTGTGCTGCAACTAAGTCCTCTCATGTAATGATCCCGGCAGGTTTGTATGTCCGATTCCCCTTCCTCTGGAGATGAGGTCAAGGAATCAAGAGTCAGAAGGGGAAGGCGCCCTTTTGAATCCCTGCCGCCTGGCTCAGCTTTTAAATAGACAAAAGCAGTTTAACAGAAAGGTCTGGGGAAATCTGCTGTTCTTGCAGCACAGAGAGAGAGAGTGTGGGTTGTGCTTTATTTAAAGGGATCCTCAGGGGTCGGGGAACTCCATACCCTCCAACATTTCTCCAGTGACAATAGGGACATCCTAAGGAAAAGGGGAACATCCTGGGATCAAATAAGAAACTGGGACAGCTTCTCTGAGAAGTATAATATTTCTACAGTATTTGACTTGTAATAATAATTCCTATGGGAGAAACTCAGTGTCACACTATCATGATCTTTTCATCAGGGCAAGCATTTCTGCACCCCTCTCCATCCCCTGCCTGCTGTTCTGGGGGTTCTCTTGACAGCCACCCTCACCCCCCAACTGATTTGGGATGGCATGGGCAAAAGAGGGGGCATGGAAAGCCCAGTTGCATAGTGGGACTTTTGCTGGCTCCTGCTAAAGCAGCTATTTCACTGAATCTGGCCCATGAAATATAAATCAGATGATGCACATTTCATGCAAATGATTTTTTTTGGGGGGGGGGTTGTGTGTGTGTGTGGTGGTGCCCAATTTGTCACCCTCTTTAGGAGCCACATATAAAGCTCAGGGGAAGGGAAATGTCATGTTGCTCTGTGACATCCCCTGTCACATGGAGAGGGAGAATTGGAGAAGAAGAAACAAGATGAGAATAAACCCTTTTTGATCACACACGCTATATTCTTGCAGCACCTTTGTTATCTTAATTCCAACTTTAAAGGAAATCAGTCTCGGACCTCCACTCAGGGCTGAGGTTTAAATTTCAGACTAACTATAAGTACTGTCATCTATTAGCTTTTGTTTTGCTTTGTTGTAGCTTTGCAAAAATTTGTGTGTAAATACAGCCAACCTCTCTCCCTCTAATTGCTTTTTTTGCACACATTTTTAAAAATATGTCATTTGCATTTTAGTCGATACAATATCTACTTTTTAAATTTAATCAATTGTTGTGCTTTTCTGTGTCCCAAAGGATAAAGAGTCTTTTGATTTCTCACCCCCACATGTAAACGATTTCCCAAACTGCAGGAGAGTCATTTCAATTAGTGCAAAGCTGATCATTAGCTAACTAATAAGGACTAATTTTCTATCACAATTATTTCCTAATTAAATCCCAAACTGAGATTTCTAACCCAGATGGTCAGTGATGCTACAGATTTGTTTAAATTTCTTAGCACAGTAACAAACTGCTAATTAGGTTTTGTAAATACATTAATTCCCTTGCGATTGAGTTAATAGTATTGCATGCTGCCAGTTTATTAGCGCATTAATTGTGACAGGCTTTCCTTGGCCTGACATATAATCCACTTATCACACACTGCTACTAAAGAGATTATAAACAAAATCATAACTGAAGTCTTCCCTTTAATTTAAGAGTGCTGTTGTCAGTGTCTGACGTCACAGTTAAGGAATATTCTGTTTCTGTAATGATTAAACCCATTTATCTTTACAGTCATATTTCTTCTTCTTCTTCTTCTTCTTCTTCTTCTTCTTCTTCTTCTTCTTCTTCTTCTTCTTCTTCTTCTTCTTTATTGCATTTATATTCTGCCTTTCCTCCAGAAAGCTCAAGGTAGCATACATGGTCTCCTTCCATCATTTATTCAATTTTGTGTATTACAACCCTCCATGTTTCATGTACTTTGACTGAACCCCAAGAGCACTCATTTGTCCCCCTCTTTGCTATCCTTCCACCATCAGGCAAATACCTTCTTCTTCTTTTAAGACAGGCCTTCTAGCTGATTAGTCTCTTAAAGCTCAATATATTTTGACTAGCTGCTGCTTGGTGTTTTATTATTTTATTGTGTCATCCTTGATTAATTCCCCAACCCACTTTGCTCTAGTAATTATCAATTGATGTGCATTATTACTGCTTATTGTGTTTTTGTTTTTCTTGTGTCGTTGGTAAAACCATGGGATATAAATGAAAATAATGAATACATAATAAATGCTATAGACATTAAAGAGGGATGTATTCTGGCCCCTTAGTATTCACATCAGGTAAGATGGCTCTCTCCCTGCTGTTATTATTTTAAATTAATTAATCAGCCTTCCACACACATATCAAATCAATTTACAATATATCATATAAATAGCTAAACATAGTTTTTAAAACAGCACAAAAACAACATAAAATAAATATCTAAGCAGAGTCCTTTTCATCCAGCTGGAAAAGCTTGTTGAAACAACCCCCCCCCCAAAGCCTTCTGTTGTTTCCAGACAGTGCAGATAGCGAGTGCCTGTTGTATCTCAACAAGAATGTGGTTCCATAAAACAGGGGGAAGCCACAGTGAAAGTGAGTTACTGTGGAGTGGACTTCTGGGGCTTTGGGGGGCCTTCCGTGTTAGTGCCAACATCCTGAACTTGGCATGGCAGCAGATCAGCAGCAAGTGAAAATCCTACAAACAAGGTGTTCTATGCTGGCAGTACTTTGCTCCCAGCAACCTAGCTGCTAAGGCTAGCCCCACATAGAGCACATGGTTGTAATCCAGCCTTGATGGGTTGCCATATGTCCTCTTTTCCCAGGACACATCCTCTTTTTTATGGGTATGTAAAATGAGAATCATCATAGTTAAATGTAAAAGCCGGCAAATCCTCTTTTTTGCTCTTCAAAGTATGTCTTCTAATAGCTGTGGTTAAGTGATCTTGATACAGGAATGGTCATGGCTATCCCTATTATTATTATTATATTAAGTTATTTGTTTATTTATTTACACACACGCATCCCTTGATGAGGATGCATATTGTCTAATCCTGGGTCATTGGATGCCAGCCTATCTTGTCTGTCAAAGCGAGTAAAAGGGGCTGCGGAGGCTGCAACCCCACCCAGAGCAGGCAACTGTTCAGCGTCCCATACTAAAGTGTCACCCACAGAGCTGTGGGATATTTAAATTGCAGTCAAACCCACAATTCATGTTTTGAGAGATTGACGCATGAAGGGGCTGAGGCTCACAGAGCTCTCCCCTCTGTGCCCTGACAGGAAGAGGGCAGGGCTATATTTGCTCCTCCCTGCCTGGGCACGCTCTTCCCCTGCTCTTCTTCGCCATGCCTAAGACATAAGAACAACAGCAAACCTGAGATCAAGGTCAGGCTCCATATCTATATCATCTATATCTATATCTATATCTATATCTATATCATCTATATCTATATCTATAAAGTTTTAGATTACAAATTTAAATTCAAACATTAAAGATCAAAATCATTATTTAGGACTCCCTGAATCCTTCAACTCCCCTCCACCCTTCCATGGTTACCATTATCAATCTTTTTTTCTAACTGCTTCTCTTATTTTCTCTATTTTAAAAAAATAACCCATTTTTACCATAGTTTTTCACACATTACAAGCATTATTCAAATCCTGCCAAAGTTTTTAGTTGTTTACAGTGTTCTCTTAAATACATTATAATTTTTCCCATTCCTTCTAAAAGTTCTTCTCTTCCTGGTTTCTGATTTTCCAGGTCAATTTCGCCATTTCGGCAGAGTCCATCATCTTCATCAGCCATTCGTCTCTGGCCAGGACCTTATCTTCTTTCCATCTCTGGGCCAGTAGTATCCGCGCTGCTCTCATCGCATACATAAACATTCGTTTCTGCTCCTTTTGTATCTCTGCATCTAAAATACCTAGCAAAAAGGCCTCTGGTTTTTTCACAAAAGTTATTTTAAACATTTTTTTCAACTCATTATATATCATTTCCCAGAATGCTTTTGTTATCTTGCACGTCCACCACATGTGGTAGAATGTGCCTTCCTTCTTACATTTCCAACAAACATTTGAAGTAGTTCTGGACATCTTTGCTAATTTTACAGGTGTTAAATACTACTGATACATCATTTTCATATAATTCTCCTTCAATGCACAGCACGCTGTAAATTTTAAATCCTCCCTCCATAACTTTTCCCAAGATGAAAATTGGATATTGTGCCCAAGATCTTGTGCTCATTGTATCATTACAGATTTAACTTCTTCATCTTTTGTATACTACTCTACCAACAATTTGTACATTTTTGAAAGTAACTTCATATTATTTTCCATTAAATATTTTTCAAACCTTGAAATTTCTTGACTATATCCATTTTTCTTATCTATTTTAAACACATCATTTAATTGATGGTATTGCAACCAGTCTGTTACTAACAGTCTTATCTCCTTAAAACTTACAATTTCCATTTCTCACAGCGTTTCATTTTCAAGTTGGCACCACAACTTGCCCACAAAGCAGGCAACCCCAACCCTCTTGCATTCACAGGCTGGGATGCAGCAGGTGCCGAAATTGCCAAGGATGCGCTGGCCAGGAATTTTTAAATGGTATTAATGCGATCTATTTTGAACAAAAAGCAAAAATCATAGTTAATAATGTGGTCTCAGAGGAAATCAGAATTGAGAAAGGAACCAGGCAAGGGTGCCCGCTTTCCCCTCTGCTATTTATTTCTGTTCTGGAGGTTTTGTTAAACATTTTGAGGAAAGAGGAGGAGGTTAAAGGCATTGTAGTAGGATCCAAGCAATATAAATTAAAAGCCTTTGCTGATGATTTGGTTTTAACTTTACAAGATCCAGAAACCAGTGCAGTGAAAGCACTGGAGCTGATTCAAGAGTTTGGGCAGGTAGCAGGATTTAAATTAAACAAGAGCAAAACCAAAGTTTTAGAAAAAAACTTAGATAATGAGGAAAGAAAAAACCTTTTTGAAAGGACAGGCCTTGTTTTGGTGAAAAAAGTTAAGTATTTGGGTGTGATTTTATCGGTAAAGAACTTGAATCTTTACAAAGATAACTGAAAAATTATGGAATGAAATCAAGAGAGATCTTGAGGTATGGTCAAATCTAAAACTCTCATTGATGGGCCGAATATCGGTGGTTAAGATGAATGTATTGCCGAAGATGTTGTTCTTATTTCAAGTTTTACCAATCATTGATAATGTCAAATGTTTTAAAGAATGGCAGAAGGTATTGTCTAAATTTATCTGGCAGAGGAAAAAACCTAGAATTAAAGGTGTAGAATTGCCCAAGAAAGATGTTAAATTATTTTTGTATGCCACAATGGCTGCTTGAATATTACTTGCTAAAAATTGGAAAACACAAGAACTACCAACAGTGGAAGATTGGCAGATGAAGATGTTGGACTTTTCGGAGCTGGCTGACCTGACTGGAAGAATCCGCGACCAGAAAGAAGAGGAGCTTCAAAAGGACTGGAGGAAATTCAAGGACTATTTGAACAAATATTGTAATATAAAAAAATTAGAAATTACTTGAAAGAAACAAATAGGCCTAGGACAAATTAAGTTATAATTAAATAAATGGGATTCAGAATGTCAAGAAAAGTGAATAAGATGACTATAATTGGAAATTGTTTTAGTTTAATAATGATATTGGAAAGCTGTTACTTTTAAATTACAAGGAAACTCAGAAGGGAGGGATTTGAGGAAGTCAATCAAGATGTTTAAAAAGTTGGATTTGTGAAGAATTAAGTTTGTTATTATTGTCTATTTGTTTATTGTTCCCCCCCTTCCCCCCCCTTCTTCCCCCCCCCTCTCTTTCTCTTTTTCCCCTCTCTCTCTGTCTTCTTCTCTTTTTCCTTTTCTGTTTCTGTGTATTAATCTGCTTTGTGGTTTGTGTTATTATGGCGGAAAAATCTAATAAAAATTTATTTAAAAAGGATGCGCTGCCCAGGGTGCAGCCACACAAGGCAAGCCGTAAAGCTGGGATCTTCCTTTGCAGTGACTTCCAAGCCCTGTTTGGATAAGCTGAGATTTCCCTTTGCAGCCAAGGGGAAGTGGGTTATCTGACGTAATAGTGATTTCAAGTGATTGATAGATGTGTGACCTGGACAACATGTCAAAATGGTCCCCCAGGGGTGGGGTAGATAAGGATCTGACCTGTTGGGCTAAAAGGGTTTCTATCCATTTCTATTTTTTGTTATATTTTGAAAGTTTATTGCTTTGCATCAGCAACTTGCTTAGAAAAAGACAAAGGTTCTCATTTAAAATAAGAAAGTAGCCCATTGTATGTGACTTCATTTACTTTCTTATTACAAGCATGTTAATCTGCCACACATAGTGTGTGGCTAAAGAGCCTTAACTGTAATAATTCCTGTTGAGTGCCTGAAAAACAGAGTAAATGATAGATAATTCTGAATGGCAAGATTATAGAAACATTGAGGGTTTAGCAGGGGGTTATTAAAACAAAAAAATAGCAATAGTTTATAGTATTTCTTTTAATAAACAACTTAAGAGATAGAGGAACAAAGAACAAGGTGCATTATTGTTACATTTCAGGGGAATCCATTGCAGTTCCTAATGATGAAAAAAGAGAGTAATTAACGAGCAGCTGAAATTCCCTTCAAACGCCAGTTGCAGATATGCTGTCACCCTATCCTGCTTGCCCCCACTGCTTCCATTGCAAGCCTATATGGGATCATATAGAGAGGAGGGCATGACAGAGACAGCAGAGGCTGCGCAACCACAATACCTGGGCAGGGTTGGCACCAGCACCAGTCAAATATGCCAGGATGCCTTATAGTAGAAATTAGGGTTGTGCATGGCCCCTCAATCCTAATTAAACCCTAAAACCCCAGTTAAACCTGTGGTCCATAGGATAGTGAAGTGAAGCAGTAGTGCCTGGCAGGGTGGCAGGGCAGGCACGGCGGCAGGAGCACTGGCAGGAGTCAAGGTAGGCAGTGCCACCCCATCTTCTGCCCAATGGTAGGGCTGGCTCCCTGCTGCTGCTATTAAACATTGGTAGTCAGAAATCCTTGCCACTCTAATGCAAATCGCCCATCAATATATACTAACTACGCACCCTCCCCTCTGCTCCAGGCAACTGCAACTAGCAATAGATAAGAGATCAGAAACTTGATATCTCATAAAATTATCCTTGCACCTTGAATGTGGTACTAAAACAAAGGCAAACTTCCCTAACCTGCCAAGAAGCAGCCTCATTAATTGTGTGTTAAAATTCCACTCATTACGCACAGCAGGTAATAAATTCTAAGCAAAGCAGATGTTCTAATTTTTAAAACCATTAAGTTGTGCGTCTGGTACACAAGGGGGAGGTGCTGTCTAGGGTGCACAGAAGGCACTCCTTGAGATATGAAACATTTCCCCTCTTCTACATCTGGGTCAGACTCACATCTACTCTCTTAGAAGATATTTTATGAACCTGGTGAATAGCAATATATATAAATATACATGTAGAACAAACAGTAACCAAAGCAAAACAAAAACAAAAACCACCATCATACAAAACAGGAACCACCACCATACATTGCAATAAATTTGTAACCTATACATCACCCTCTACTCATAAATTAATCAGGGGTATCAATGGTGATATCGCCCAAAACATAGATCATGATTTAAAACAATGGTGATATCACCTAAAACATAGGTCATGGTTTAAAGGGGTTGTCCGAATCACACAGGAGACCGTTTCTCTTCTTTAGGGATAGGACGCTGATCAGGAATCTGGCAACCATGAGTGATTTTAGGGGGTCATCATCAATTAGTAGATATCTCAGTTTGGCTTCAATTGTGTCATCGGCAATTCCCTTAAGATATTGAGCAAGAAACTTGCTCCTGGCCGGTAGGTGAAAAGCACAGTCAAAAATTATGTGATGCAACGATTCCGGTGCCCCACTGTTACAATCACATAAGAGCGATATCTGTCCATTGGAGAATCTATTTCTCAGCACGTTCGATGGGAAGGTGTTGAATCTTGCCTTTACAAAGGCATATCTATGAGCTGAGGAAGTTAAGGAATTCAAATAGTTTGGGAGCCTTAAGGGGGGTAATAAACCAAGATTTAGAGGTGAGCAGGTACCATTGCCCAAGATCATTTTCTGCTGCAAGTCCATCTCCTCTAGCTTACAGGTTACTGTTCTTTTAGCTGGGACTATGTCCTGCTCTAATAATTTGGATGGGGAGATTCCCATTGCCGTAATTTTCAGCTGTAAATTTTTTACCCATGGGCTCTGGAAATCATCTCTCCACATACATTGTATCAAGTACAAGTTTGGGAGATTGTGCCATAGAGATAACCAGTGACAGAGTATGTGCTTCCACAGAGCATTTTCCAGGGATACAATATTAAGTTCCATGCGTAACGCTGTATTACTTACACAGTTGGGTAGTTTCAATATCCCTCTTAAGAACTGATTTTGAATGACCTCCAGGTGAGATAGGTTGGCAAGGGTCCCCCAGATTGAGATGGCATAAGCTATTGTCGGGATCACCTTGGCCTTGAAGACTTTCAGCGCCGATGGGATATGAAGGGCCCCATCGGTGAAGAAGAATCGCAAGATCGCCAAGGAGATAGCTTTGGCTCTATTTGTAACATAGGCTACATGGGCCTTCCATCTGAGGTTATGTTGTAACCAAACTCCCAAATATTGGAATCTATAGACTTGTTCGATGACTCTCCCATCAATTCTCCAATTATGGAGTTTCCGGCTCTTTGAGAAAATCAGGATCTTAGATTTTCCATAATTAATTGTAAGGGAGTTTGCGCTACAGTATGATCCAAAAATTTTTAGGGCCCTCCTGAGACCTACTCTAGAAAAAGAAAGAATGACTGCGTCATCCGCATATAGTAACAAGGGGCAGCGATAAAGTGCTAGGCGGGGTGCATGAATCCTTTCTTGGGCCTCTATTAGGGGAGTCCTCATGTCACTTATGAACAAATTGAACAGGAGTGGAGCCAATATACAACCCTGTCGGACACCTCTGTTAATGGGAATTGAATTCGTGAGATCACCCTCCGGGGTGAATCTCACTCTGGCCGCTGAGTTCTCATGGAGTTTGATTATTAGCCAGAGAAGCCTTCTGTCAATGCCCCAGCGGATGAGTTTTTCCCAGAGGATGCTCCTGGGGATACTATCGAATGCTGCCTTTAGGTCAATGAATGCTACACAGAGTTGGCCACCCTTTGGGGTGGAGTATTTCCAGGCAAGATGCTGTAAAGTTAGAATGTGATTAATTGTTGACTGTTTTGGGCGGAATCCAGCTTGTTCGGGCCCAATTAATTTTTTCTCTTCGGCCCATTGGTTAAGTCTGTTCAACAGGAAGCGGGCATACAGTTTCCCCACTATTGAGAGCAGACTGATGTTTCTGTAATTCCCCGGGTCATCTGGTGAGCCCTTTTTGTGGATTGGAACGATAACAGCGTCCTTCCATACTTCCGGGATCATTCCAGAGTTGTTAACGGCATCGAAGATGGTCGCCAGAACTTTGGCCCACCAGTCCGCGTGGTATTTTATTGCTTCTGCCGGGATCAGGTCTGGCCCAGGCGCTTTCCCTGTTTTGAGTTTAACGATCAGGTCATGGATGTCTTCTGGATCGGTGGGGGGCCAGAGGGGAAGCTGATGTTGAAATTCATCTCTTATGTTAGCAATACAGTCAGTTGTGGCAAAGTAATTTTTTAAGTAAGATTCCCAAACCGGGGCAGGAATAATAATCAAAGGGTATCTTTTAGTTCTTTTATTTACCAGGAGCCAAAATTGTCTGGAGTTCCGTGATGATGAGGCTTCTATGATTGCTCGCCATTGATTCACTTGCCATTCCTGTCTGGCTCCCTTTTGAATTTGCTTGTAGGCCGATTTTGCTTGGAAATATTCTTTTGGCAAGACCGTTGCCCCGGAGGCTTTATACTCTTTGTAGATGTTACCGAGAAGTTGTCTAGCCTGTTTACAAGCACTATTGAACCACAATGCACCTATCTTCCTTTGTGTTCGATTTATTTTATGCGTCGGGACAGAGAAGAAAGACGTTAGATCTTCCGACAGATTCGAGAATAGTCTTAAAGTTTGGTCATAATCATAATAATCCTCGGTTAAGCCTGAATATGCTTGTTTTAGTCCTTGTTGGAAATATGCTGAGTATTTTTGGGCCTGTAATTCGGACCACTTTACACTTTTGATTTGCAATACTGAGTTCATAATCAGATGTGTTGGGTGTCTGTTTCCATCTGGGGTCCAGTCTATAGTCATTGTGGCGACCAACGGTAGGTGGTCGCTCAGATGAATATTTTCAACTTTGAAATGGGAAACTCTGGGGAATATGTCATGAGATACTAATATATAATCCAGGACACTGTTTGCAGAGGAGCTTATGTGTGTAAACTCGCCCGGTACGTCAGGCAGGCAGTTCCCGTTTAGAATCACTAAGTTTAGACGTAGTACCAATTGGTAAAGAAGGGTTCCCGCTTCATTTACCCTTTTGTCTTTGGAAAGTCTTTGATTATGGAGGGAGAGGTCATTAATGAATTCTGGGGTTATCCACCATTTGGCTTTAATTAAAGACTCCCAGTTTGTTGCAATGCGAGCGTTGAAGTCCCCTGCTATAACATTGGGTATATTGGGGTATTTGGAGTGGCAAAAAGTGAGATGTTCCTCCAAGGTTCCCCATTTATTGTGTAAGTCTGCAATATTGCCTCCAGGAGGAAGATAAACATTTGTTATAACAAGTTCAAAGTTTTCCCCCGTAATCAGGGCTGTAATTGCAAAGGTGGAAGCATTTACAAGCGTGAGTTTTGCCTGTATTTTCAAGGAAATTGCTATAACTAATCCTCCTCTGGGCCGGCCTCCTTTAGTAGACGGGCATGCCGGTAATGATGTAACATCAAAACCATTAATATCTACTCTCCCCTCTTCCCATGTTTCCTGCAAGAGGATTACTTGGTGTGAGTTTATTAGTTTTACAAAGTCCGGGTCAGATTTTTTCCCCTTCCAACCTGCTATATTCCAGCTTAAAAGGGAGAACGGGGGAGGATTTGACTGAGGTTTGGGTAGTCACAATAGGGAAGGGGGGAACGCTGGCCTTGGTGGGTTGTCAGATTTAAAGAAGTCAGTAATTTTCCTTTGACTAATAGTAGATGACTTCTCTCCTTTTGGCGCAGATGTACCTCTTGAGCTATTTGTAATTATGCTCTGCTCAGCCGGTCCTATAGGGGTAGTGTCCTGATTTGGTCTAGTCTCCTCTCTGAAATCCCTTGTTTTATCAGAGAGCTTATCACCTAGGGGAGCAGAGATTAAGTCGGTACAAGTTTTAACTATTCTTAGATTTCCCTTCCGTGGGTATGTCATCTTATTTATATGGCCCAAGGGGTCTTCTGTCCAGTCCATATCGATAGCGGTTTGAGCTTCTAAATCGTCAACTAGAGATTCTCCGCCCGATAATGATGACTCCAGGTCAGGCATTGAGGAGTGTGTCGAAATTTTGTTTACATTTTGCTGTTCTTTAGTAGGTGTGACCATTCCGGCTGGTGCCGGAAGAGCTGGTTCCAGATTGACTAATAGGGGTGGCGAGACGATTGTCTGTATCGTTGCCTTGGATTTTATGGGCCTATTTTGGGGCTGTGGGCTAAATTTGAGAAGGTCCACTGAGCCTCCAATGGCACTGTTGGTTTGAATTTCTTTGTTTCCTATTTTGCTTTTGGCCTGAGACATCTTCTCTCTTAGTTTATCTAATTTATTTATTATTTTTTCTTTTTCTTGTGACTGTAGTTCGTCAAATGAATTCATAAGGGCGCTTTCATCATTAGATATTCTGGAATCACCCAAGTTCGTTCCTGGATGTGGACTGCAGGCAATCTCCTCCGTTCTCTGTGGGGAAAGCAACATCTCTTTGTCTGGCGATTTTGTAGAGCTTGTTCCTGGATCTAATGTCTCTCTCTCTTTTTCCACAAGTAGTGGTTTTACTATGCTGTCCGCAAAAACCCTTGTGGGTATGATTTTTGTTTTTATGAATTTCCATTTTTGTCTTATTATTAATAAGGGTAGTCTCAGCGAACGGAAGGCTAAAATAACTTTGTAAGGGCCATTTGATTGAGTTAGCGGGAGTAAGGCATGAAGATCAATATGAACTATGCTTATTCTCAAGATTTTACTTAGGGCAATTTTAGCTCCTTCCAAGCTTGACCAGTCCCAAATCTCAGACCTTATCGTTAGGCACACCTTCTTAGGTTGCAATGTTAGATTTTGCTTACACATGAGATCGTTTAGTTTGTATTTTCTCATCCCCTTTGCCCCAGAGTTTGGTGGGGCTATCACTGGAGGTCCCCTCTGGTAGTTATTTTTGAAGGCAATTTTGGCGTCCATATCCATCACTTTTTCCGTTAGCTTGGAAATTGAGCACGTCAGAAAGTCTATCTTTTTAAATATGCAGTCCAGTGTCCTAATGACTAGTTGTAAATGGGAGGACTCATTTCCCAGCTGGTTCTCCTTATCCTGGATCTTTTCCCCATCCACATCGGGCCCACCCTTGTTGGGAGTGCTCGTTAAGTTACAATTGTGTAAGGAGGTATTTTGGGACTTGGGAATGTTATTAGCTACATCCAAGTCACTTAGTGGAAGAAATCTATTGTATGTGGTAACTGCTGCTTGAAAATTTGGCTGATCTCTTCTTCCTTTAGCTTGTAGCTTGGGGCTAGGGAGAAGCAGTAATTCCTCTGCTTCTCTGAGGCGTTTCCTCTTGCCCATAGCCACAGTAGATATGAGCTAAATAATGTGAGTAATACAGGAAAGAAGAAGGGGACTTCCTACCACAGTCAATGATTTAGCTGTACAGCTGAGTATTTAACTACAGGGATTTCTCCGCAGTTCGTTGAAGAGTGCTTTGTGAATTTCCAGGCTTTGTTTTGTTTAATTTAAACTTCCGTCTCCTCTCTCTTCACCCCTCTCTGCCAAAAGACTTCTTCACCTCTCAGAGTGTAATTCCAGCAACCCGAAGCCTCACAGCCTCACAGCTTTCCACTCTCGCTGTTAGGATGACGAAGTGCAGCTGGAGAAGACGTCTCAAGAGGGAGGCTGGGTCCTCAAGCCCGTCGGGTTCAACTGCCCGCCCAGGCCTATGATCTCCTCTGGTCCTCCCCTGACCTGGCTCCAAAACTTCGGCTTGGCTCTTTCCCTTCCCCGAGTATTAAAACTCCGCTCAGGCCCTGTCTCCAGGCTACAGCTACCGCAGAGGTGATCCAGTGCCCAGGAGTAATTTTAACCAACGCTTGCCTTCTAGTCTTCCTGCTCCGGCGGTCAAGATTGATGGCGTCGTTTATTATTCCTTATCTGCGAAGCGCTGACTCATCTGGCCGGTGGGGGAATTCAATGGGTGGGTTGCAGAATACCCACATAGGGCTGGAAGAGTTTTCAAACACACTTGTTTCGCGTCCTCTCCGCTTTTCCTCCTTTTCCAGTCTCTTTTCCCCCCCAATACCGGAGTAGCTCAGATCAGATACATGTAGAACATAAACACACAATGCATATGGAGAGAATAAATAATGGCTAACTGTGAATTAAATACATTGAATGAGTTTGTTAACATTATAATAAACCATGAGAGCAATGTCTGAGTCTGCTGGGTGTGCTGCTGGACACATCAAATTCTAGTAGCGTCTTTCTGCCCAAGGAAGGGCATGGTCCTGTTCCCCAATCCTCTTCTCTTGAACCAGGAGCTGGGGTTAAATGCACAGAAAGATGCCCTAGGCTGGAAATCCTATGCATACTTAATTGGGAATAAATACATTTGAACTGGGTTGTCTTACTTCCAAATAAACAAGCATGGGCTGTAGAATCACAGAATCATAGAATTTTAGAGTTGAAAGGGACCCCAAGGGTCATCTAGTCCAACCCCCTGCAATGCAGGAATCTCAGCTAAAGCATCCATGACAGAAGGCCATCCAACCTCTGCTTAAAAACCTCCAAGGAAGGAGAGGCCACCACCTCTTGTAGGAGTCTGTTCCACCGCCAAACAGCTCTTACAGACAGAAAGTTTTTCCTGATGTTTAGTCAGAATCTCCTTTCTTGTAATGTGAAGCCATTGCCTCGAGTCCTTAAGAGCAGGAGAAAACAAGCATCCTCCCTCTTCCATGTGACAGCCCTTAAGATATTTAAAGATGGCTATCATGTCTCCTCTCAGTCTCTTCTTTTCCAGGCTAAACATAGCCAGCTCCTTCAAGTGCTCCTCATAAGGCTTAGTTTCCAGATCCTTGATCATCTTGGTTGCCCTCCTCTGCACACGTTCCAGCTTGTCAGCAGCCATCTTAAATTGTGGTGCCCAGAATTGGACACAGTATTCCAGATGCGTTCTGACCAACGCAGAAAAGAGTGGTGCTATTACTTCCCTTGATCTGGACACTAGACTTCTCTTGATGCAGCCTAGAATAGTGTTTTTGCTGCTGCATCACACTGTTGACTCATGTTAAGCTTGTGGTCCACCATGACCCTTAGATCCTTTACACATTTACTGCTAGTAAGCCAGGTGTCCCCCATCCTATATTTGTGCATCTGTTCTTCCTGCCTAAGTGCAGAACCTTACATTTGTCCTTATTGAAATTCATTTTGTTAGCTTGCACCCAGTTCTTCAATCTGTTAGACTCATGTTGAATTCTGATTCTTTTACTCCTCGCAGTTTGGTGTCATCTGCAAATTTGACGAGCATCCCCTCAATTCCTTCATCCAAGTCATTTATAAAGATGTTGAGCAACAATGGGCCCAGGACAGAACCCTGTGGCACCTCACTTGTCACTTTTCTCCAGGATGATGATTAGCCATTAATGAGTACTCTTTGGGTTCAGTCACTCAACCAGCTGTATGACCAGATAACTATATCTTTTGGCTGATGCGCAAAGTGGTGAACTCAAATCTACGCCTCCTTTTTCTTCCTAGTGTTTGTAAAATATATGGCATGACTTCATAGTGATGCCATTTCCACTACCACTGCAAACGTCCACTAAGCTAAGCACCTGGAAATTAGGTGTTCCCGTGTTCCTGTCCTCCAACCCAGACACAAAATGCAATTTTCCAACTTGGGAGGTGGGCTAGAGTTGGTATCCAGTTTGTACCACATTAATCCAATCTGGGGTTTTTAAAGCACTTCTTACACTGTCAGTCAAAAACAGTATCTTCCTAGTAACAAATCAAATAAAACCGTAAGAGTGTGCTAAAGGATGTTGTAATCAAAGCTCTCCTGTGGCTTTGTGATATCTCACAGAGGCCATAACTTGCCTTTAAGGACACTGCTATAAAATTTACTTGAATCAAACATCCTTAGATAGTCCAGCTAAACAGCACAGGGTTTCACAGCAGAGCCTGCTGTGCATTAGAGATTATGCTTAATAACTTTCCAATTCCATCCCACTTGCAAAAAGAAGGGTGTAAGTATGTTCAAAAAGTCAGTGACCCTGCTCATTCACTCTGGAAGGGCGTTCCTGAGATTTGTTGAAAAGTTTGCTACATTTTTTGTGGATCAAGAAGATAGTTACTGTATATCATGTGTTGGCAAACTAAGGTTCGCGGGCCGGATCAGGCCCAATTGCCTTCTGGATCCAGCCCGCAGACGGTCCAGGAATCACCATGTGTATCGCCAGCATGCGTGTTCTTTCCCTCTCCCTCACACAGCAGCAGCGGCGCCTCCTCCCTCCCTCCTCCTGGCTTCCCCCCACCCTGCCTAGAGGAGGAAGGGGACTGGGCTTTGTTGGTGCTAGAGCTCAAGCGGCCGCCATTTTAAGCAGCCCCTCTCCGGAGCCCTTTCATGTGCCACTCATCGTCTCCCCCCCCCCCCGCTGCCGCCGCCGCCAGCCCCTGCCGCTCGCAAGACACAGGTAAGCAGCCACTGGGGCTCTTGCATCATTTCCCCCCACAAAATATAGTCTGACCCCCCACAAGGTCTGAGCGACAGTGGACCGGCCCCCTGCTGAAAATGTTTGCTGACCCCTGCCGTATATGAACGAAGGTATGCAACAGTTTTGACTACATTCCAAAATTTACACATCAAAACTGCAGAAAATAGGGATTTCAAAATATTAATGAGAGTAATGAGAATTCTTGTATATTATTAGAGGGGCATTGTGCCCTGATAGGTGCAGTTCATTCCCGTTTTTGTTTAGATATTGGTCCTTTTAGGGCAGGGGTGGAGAACCTCCAGTCCAATAAGTCCCAGTCTGGGTCCCTATTTGGCCAAGGCCATTTCCCTAAAATCACACCCACCTGCCCAACACCTGCTGTCATATGTCATGTCACGTGATGCAGGTAGCAATGCAGCTGTGCATGTATGGCCAGGAGCCTTAAAGTGTGCCCTTAATCGTGTGCTATTGGCAGCAAGGAAGGCTTGCTGCTGCCCCCCAATCTGCTGGCTGGTGGTGAGAGAAAGCCCACCAGGCTCAGCTGCACTGCAAGGTTCTCCACAGGGAACTCAGCAGTGCAGCCTCTCCCCTTCCCAAGTGGGGCTTCAGGTCATCACTTATCAGCTGACTGGCACTAACGTCAAGCCCCCTGGGTCAGCTGTGCTACTGAAACCCTCATGGATAAAAGTCACCTATGGGTATCACCTGTTCTCCTGTGAATGTATTAGACGCTTTGAACAGCCTTCTACAGATGCTTCTACTCTAAGAGTTTTGGCAGGGAAAGAGTTGGGATTGCCTAGTTTAAGTTCAGAAATGTATCAGAAGGGAGAGCAGAGGCCAGGAAGCTGCCCCCACCAACAGTTAGTCCTTGTCAGAGATGTGGCTGAATCAAATGAAACATTAGGAAGAACTTCCTGACAGTAAGAGCTGTTTGACAGTGGAATTTGCTGCCAAGGAGTGTGGTGGAGTCTCCTTCTTTGGAGGTCTTTAAGCAGAGGCTTGACAACCATATGTCAGGAGTGCTCTGATGGTGTTTCCTGCTTGGCAGGGGGTTGGACTCGATGGCCCTTGTGGTCTCTTCCAACTCTAGGATTCCATGATTCTATGAATGTCTGGGAAGAGTCTGACTCTGGAGATGAAGGAATACCAGTACAGAGGGAGCCAGAATCTGACTCTGGAGACAAGGGAATGCAGTCACAGACAGAGCAGGATTGGGTTAGTTTGGCCTCCCCCCCTCATCACGAGTTCCCAGTCTCAGATAGAGCAGCAGACTCAAAAAGCTCACAGGCAGAGGGAGGAGACAGAGAGCATTAAGGGGGTTGCTGTGCAACCAGGAGGGAGGCAGCGTTTAGAGGGCTCTTCATTTGAGGGGGGAGAGTCCACCCACCTTCTCCCCAAACCAGAAGAGCTGAAAGGGTTAAAATGCAACGGAAGTACAAGAAAGGAAGGACTGGACTTTGACGCCCTTCGTGCTGCAAAAGGGGCGGAGACTCAGAGTGACCAACTCATAGCTAAGAGCGGCAGGTTCAGAGCCTCTCTCTGGATGTTAATTGTAAATAAACATACAGTGGTACCTCAGGTTACAGACACTTCAGGTTACAGACTTGGCTAACCCAGAAATAGTACCTCGGGTTAAGAACTTTGCTTCAGGATGAGAACAGAAATCACACAGTGGCAGCAAGAGGCCCCATTAGCTAAAGTGGTGCTTCAGGTTAAGAACAGTTTCAGGTTAAGAATGGACCTCCAGAACGAATTAAGTTCTTAACCCAAGGTACCACTGTATCATTAAACTGCCAGAGACTAATTCTTATCAGAGCTTGCTTGCCTGCCTGAGATCATTACAATACTGCTGCCAGCAGACTGGGCAGGCACACAGATCACCCAGACCTCCCTGCTATGGTGAGATGCATTTCTATTTAAAATTATAGTAAAGGAAAAGGGACCCCTGACCGTTAGCCGACTCTGGGGTTGCGGCGCTCATCTCACTTTACTGGCTAAGGGAGCCGGCATACAGCTTCCGGGTCATGTGGCGAACCAGAGCAGCGCACGGAAACACCGTTTACCTTCCCGCCGGAGTGGTACCTATTTATCTACTTGCACTTTGACGTGCTTTCGAACTGCTAGGTTGGCAGGAGCAAGGACAGAGCAACGGGAGCTTACCCCGTCGCGGGGATTCAAACTGCCGACCTTCTGATTGGCAAGTCCTAAGCTCTGTGGTTTAACCCACTGCGCCACCCGCGTCCCAAGAATAGTAGTTATTCCTAAATGTGCATCTGGTCATATAAATTGGCGCTTGTAAATTGTATTTGAATCTGTGCCCCTTTTTTGGTGATGTACTTCCATTTTTTTGTTAATGCTGAAGACATAACTACTGAAGACCTACCGGTAAACTGAATTGTTTATATGGAAACAGCAGTTCTTG
Source organism: Podarcis tiliguerta (assembly GCF_965153285.1). NCBI lineage: Eukaryota > Metazoa > Chordata > Lepidosauria > Squamata > Lacertidae > Podarcis > Podarcis tiliguerta. The sequence continues at coordinate 87,021,864 of NC_139540.1, read as the reverse complement.
TATCTTAGGCCTAAGGTTTAAAGTTTTAGTACTTTAAGGGATCAGAATAAGCACTGGTGACATGGCATTCTTGTAATATCTGTTTTTTCCAGTGTGTAGGTGGGTAGATGGGAAGCAATTTGGCTGGGATGGGGAGATAGCAGGTCAAATCCAATTCCTCCCCTCCAAGCTAAGTTTGATATGTGGGTGGAGCTGCCCACCAGTCAGTCACTTGTCACAAGGTGCCTTGAGTGGCGCTTTGAAGTCCAGACAATCAACTGATAGTAGGAGCACCATGTGCAGCCCTCTGAAAGCACCAGTAGTGCCTGTATGCAACTTTACCTGCACCACACCTGATGTCACATCACAGGGCAAATGGTGAACCTGCTTAAACCCACGGGCTGGAGGCTCCCCACCACAGAAGTAGACTCACCTACAGGTACTGCTACGATTAAAGCAGCACTGTCATGTCCCTCAAAAGAACCACTGCATGACTCTTGCAGCACCCTAAGCGCCAAACTCCAAACTCCAACTGCTTTCCTTCCTTTCTAGCCCAATTAAAACGTGTCTCTTCTTCCCACCCAGGACGTTGGATTTGACATTAGTGGTTGTCACAGGAGCCAACTGCTAGGGGTCAAGGTCCCTTCAGCCCCCCATAAAATATTTGAGGGGGCCAGACTCCCCCAAAGTTGATGGACATTGCCATTCAAAATGTGTGTGCATCTTGTGACCGTGGCTTGATGGCCCATCAAAGACCAAGCTGTTACCTAGAAAACAGGTAATATTTTTATGATCAAAGAGCATTTTTGCAACAATGACATTTGCAATGCAGATGAACATGGATGCCTACAAAAACACATAGCTTCAGATCCGGATCCTTCAGTATCAAGAAGTGCAGTACTTTCCAGTCAGAAGTGAAATGTACAGTAATGGTGATGAGGTAAACTGGATTTTCATTACAAGACCTGTGCATACTTTCTAATATGTCATTATAAATTCAAAGATGAATTCCTCTTTGAAGGCTAGATGCAGCAGTAGATCATTAATTTTAATTACCCATAAATAGTTAGAAATTCTGTTTCTGGGAACTGGAAGTGGATATAGCTACCCAGGGAGTCCGACACAAGCCTTCCTTAAATGGTGAATTATTTCCAAGAAATATAAATGCAATTTTTTTCTCTAGCAGAAGTTTTGAACTTCATAAGCAAATAAGCATAAACCAACAGTATAATCCACTGCAATATCCAAACTATTTTTTATTTACAATTATTATTGTTGTTGTTGTTGTTGTTATTTATAATAATAAACAAAAATGAATAAAACAGGTTCTATCCACTTATAAATTAACTCAACACATTAACAGCAGAGTTGACAGTCCCTTACTATCTGGCATTCTTCACCCTCCTTAATTATTTCAAATTATACTGGCAGTCAATCATATGAGATCCAGCTCACTTCTTTTAAAAAGGTAAAGCCACAGCTAGAAAAGTAGCTAGAGCTGCTTGGTCTGGGTGTGCAAGAGAGCTCCCTGCTCCCAAATCCCGCAGCATCAGCTGCTGTGAAGGGAGGGAGATTCTGCCTGGTCCAGGTGTGTGAGTGGAACATAACTGGTCTTGCTCAGGTGATTCCTTTTTGTTTTGCGTTGTGTGGCAGAAGTGTGTGCCTGACATCCAGTCTTGGGTAGGGGGCAGGTAGGTGTTCTATGGGGACCAAGTAACAGATATTAATGGCAGGCTGTGCTTAATTTTAAGAAGGCATTTTGGTCAAGGAAGTCCACACAATATGTTTCCTAGAAAATGATACTTATGCAAGGGCACTTCTCTTGCATCTGAACAAAAACAGAATTCTTTGTTAGTGAAAGACATGATTTTAATAAAAGAGGATACACAAGAAGAAAATAGATATGCTTGATTTTAGACACTGCAACTAGTGCAAAGTGACAAAGCTGGCTGGTCTTGACATTATGATTTATACCTTATAAAGCATCTTCTAATTCTCACAAGATGATAAAACATGGCTGTACAAAATTATCACATATAAATGAGAGTGCATGCCTATTAGTTGCTCTATTTATCACCTGGTCCACAGGCTGTAGAGTTGTTTAGCCATTTTGTAAAATAAATTTATTTGTAGAAATGAAGACTAACTGACAGCCCAAGACTCACAGCTGGTGTAGAATGACATCACATTGCTGAGCCTGATAAAGCAAAAGCTGAGAAGCTTCTGAGGTACTTCAGGGACCGAAACTGAGAATACGGCTTAGTTCTTATGAACAACACAAATTCAATGGAAGCTGTGAGAGAAGGAGCAGCTGCTCTTGACACTTCCTTGAGAGTATATTTTATTTTCCCTCATCCGATCGGCAGCCCCCCACCCACCCAACCCACACACACAACACGCACCAGAAAACTCAACTTTGCCACTGAGCAAAGTTCCTTTTGAAAAAGAAAGCACAGCCAATCCCAGCTCCCTGGTGAATGGATCCAAACTACAAGAAAGAAGATTCCACCTAAACATTAGGAAGAACTTCCTGACAGTAAGAGCTGTTTGACAGTGGAATTTGCTGCCAAGGAGTGTGGTGGAGTCTCCTTCTTTGGAGGTCTTTAAGCAGAGGCTTGACAACCATATGTCAGGAGTGCTCTGATGGTGTTTCCTGCTTTGCAGGGGGTTGGACTCGATGGCCCTTGTGGTCTCTTCCAACTCTATGATTCTATGATTCTATGAAGTTGATGCATCTCTGCCACAAACACTGCTTGGGCATCATGTCTGACCTACGTCAACGCGCACGGAGCACTTGTAACACTCTAAGCATGAAACAGTAACAACAGCAATAACAAATAGCAACAATATTGAATATTTGGTTGAATTTGACCTTTTATATATATCATTATTTAATGTCACTATATTTGATAGCTGGAAGTCAATATTATTTAAGATGTACCAATGAGTCTAAAGTTCTTAGTTGTTGTTTTTAATGAGATTAAAAGTTGAAAATAAAACGCATTTTCGATTAAGAAATTGTAAATTCTATTGAATTTGAAGTATTTATGAACATCTGTTTGAACTTTGAAACGAATGACAGTGAAATAACCATTACAGGACATTGTTGATTCCAGCAACATTCATTCTTTAAATTAAGGTAAAGGTAAAGGTACCCCTGCCCGTACGGGCCAGTCTTGACAGACTCTAGGGTTGTGCGCCCATCTCACTTAAGAGGCCAGGGGCCAGCGCTGTCCGGAGACACTTCCGGGTCACGTGGCCAGCGTGACATCGCTGCTCTGGCGAGCCAGAGCCGCACACGGAAACGCCGTTTACCTTCCCGCTAGTAAGCGGTCCCTATTTATCTACTTGCACCCGGGAGTGCTTTCGAACTGCTAGGTTGGCAGGCGCTGGGACCGAACAACGGGAGCGCACTCCGCCGCGGGGATTCGAACCGCTGACCTTTTGATCGGCAAGCCCTAGGCGCTGAGGCTTTTACCCACAGCGCCACCCGCGTCCCTGTCATTCTTTAAATTAGCCTACTCCAAATTTCTGCCTTCTGATGCTTTAAACCACAGTTCTCTTGAGGCCTCACTTATATTTCCTGAGTCACATAGGAAGTCACATTTTCTCACATTTGTTACTCAGGGTGCTAACGTTCAAGTGCCTAATATATGGGAAAATTAACATTTTAAATGCATACATTTGTGGGAAAGATATCTGAGGCTGAAAGAAGTACCAACGATTTCAGTATGCTGGTTTGTGGCCAGTTTTAAATCATATATGAACCACATTCCACTTGGCAGTGTCCAAAATAAACTTTGCCCATGCCAAAGTGTTCAAAATGGTTGGCCCTGAAAAAGTAAAATTTTAGAAAAGTTGGAAAAGTCACCCCACCACTGCTTGTCCTGGTGCTTCTGTTGTGAGGAAACAGGGACCAGAGCAGCTCCCAGCCAGGGGATAAAGAGACAAGCCAGGGCGTACCTGCCAAAACCATATGCCTGTTATCACACCTGCACCCTCACTCAATTCCAAGGTGGCTTATGGGGCTGAAGGGAATTGCTGAAGTCTTTTCCCCACACAGCCTGACATTCCCTGAAAGGATGCACACAAACCTTGTATGGATATCTGTCAAAGAAAAAATCCTCACTAAATAAAGCTGTCAGTCATTCTTGTTGGACAAAACATAGGACATGAAGGATTACATCAGTAAAACTCTAATAAATGACTAGGATAATACAACTGGCACTCTCGCCATCAGTAAATACCATAGGCTATGTGCTAGTCTCACTCCCACTCATTTTCCCACTTGTTGTCGGTCTTTTTATGGAAAGCTTTGCTCCCCTTCTTGGTCAAAGAGTCAGGATTCTGGAGCAGAAGAACAGGGTAGCGAGGCTGCTTTTACTCATGTTGAAAAGAACATGACAGACGTCTTGAACTCACTACTAAGGACCATCAGCTGCGGTGAGGACTGCAGGGCCTGCTTCCTTACAAGGCCTGGCCCAGGGCCGCCCAGCTCAGCGGGTGGGGCTGGACTCCCTGGAACAAACCCTTGGGGAAGTGCGGGGGGGGGGGGGGTTGTTCTGCTATTGCTTCCCTGCTCCAAGTGTCGAATGTGTTTTAAAATGTTCTTAAGCAATCAGTTGCATTGTAAGTTTTGGTTTTGGTTTGGTTTGTTTTTGCTCTGTTGAGGATGGGATAAACATTTAGTTGGGGCTGGGGATTAGTTTAATTTTAGTATAATTGTAAATTTTGTTAGTTAGTTAGTTAGTTAACTAACCATGTCATTACCGAGGAGGCAGGTTTAGTCATTGTTTGAAGACTATCCCTGCCTCCAGGTCTGGTCTTGACAGAAGGATACTGGAATCAGCAAGGGAGACCCACATGACCTGAAGGTGCTGCCGTGCAATGCCTGGTCAATGATTCATAAGACTGCTGTGAACCACGACTTGATCTGGCATGTGTAACAGAGACTTGGTTGGATGAAGCAGATGGGCCCGTTCTTGCCACTGCTTGTCCACCAGGTTTCTCTTACGCACAGCAACCCAGGTCATGTGGGCAGGAGGGGGGATTGCAGTTATTTCTAGGAAGTCACTAGCTTGCACCAGGCATCCTATTGGGAAGACCCAGTTCTCTGAGTGCATGTTCTGGAAGTTGGGCAATAGGGGCAGTACAGGATTCCTTCTGGTGTACCGACCTCCCCGCTGCACCAAGGATTCCCTGCCCGAGCTGCTTCAGGTCGTGGTGGATGTTTTCCTGGAGACACCCAGTTTGGTTGTCCTAGGGGATTTTAACATCCACGCCGACACAACAAGGGGCCGCTCGGGACTTCATGGAAAGCTGTCCCTGAATAAGTTTGGCCAACTCACAGTTGTGGACATGTGTGACCTGGTGTTCACATTTATGGATGTGGGTGATCTGACACTAAGTAAAAGCGAAACAAAAGAAAGGCCATGGTCAGATCACTTCCTGGTGCAACTGGACCTCTCCGCAGCCCTTCCCCTCTGTCGGGAGGTGGAACTGATTCGGATGGTCAACCCCCGCCACTTAATGGATCCAAATGTTTTCCAGAGAGTGGTAGGGGATGTTTTATCCCCTGTTGATGGCCTTTCAACTGATTCCCTGGTGGCCCGCTGGAATGCGGAGTTAACCAGGGCTATCAACTGTCTGGCTCCAAAGCGCCCTCTCCGATTGCATGGAGCCCAGACAGCCCTGTGGTTTTCCCCAGAGCTGAGGGTGATGAAACAATTGCTGAGACGGGTAGAACGCTGGTGGTGAAAAGCTCATTCTGAATCGGACCAGACACTGGTTAGAGCTCAGTGTTGAGCCTACTAAGTGGCGATAGCGACAGCGAAGAGGACCATCTTCACTGCCTCTATTGCATCTGCAGAAAACAGCAGCAGGAAACTCTTTCAGATGGTTTGTAATTTAATGGAACCACCTTTGCCATCGGGGCCTGGTAAAGACCCCAAGATCTCCTGCAATGATTTTGCAAAGTTGTTTTTTGTTTTTTTGTTTTTTTGCAGATAAAGTCGCTCAGATTCGGAAAGAGGTGGACTCTACCATGGGAGCAGGGCCAGGGCGGGAGAGTACTAGAGTCCTGTCTAGCCAAGTTGCATGTGATCAATTCCAAACTGTTACCTCCAAGGATGTGGACAAACTGCTTGGAAGAGTGAAACCGACCACCTGTCTCCTTGATCCTTGCCCATCCTGGCTCATAAAAGTGAGGTGGAAAGGGCTGAGTGATGGGCTCTGCGGGGTGGTGAATGCTTTCCTCTGTGAGGGAGCCTTCCCAGACCCACTGAAAGAGGTGGTCATGAAACTGCTTCGGTTCATCAGTATGTGGATGATATCCAGCTCTATCTCTCTTTTAAATCAGAACCAGTGAATGAGGTAAAGGTCCTGTGTGAGTGTCTGGAAGCGGTTGGAGGTTGGATGTAGGCTAACAGATTGAGGTTGAATCCTGACAAAACAAAAGTACTGTTTTGGGCAGACAGAGGACAGACAGGTGTGGCATTCTGAATGAGGTAACTGTGCCCCTGAAGGACCAGATGCACAGCCTGGGAGTCATTCTGGACTCACAGCTGTCCATAGAGGCGCAAGTGAATTCTGTGTCCAGGGCAGCTGTCTACCAGCTCCACCTGGTATGCAGGCTGAGACCCTACCTGCCTGCAGATTGTCTCGCCAGAGTGGTGCATGCTCTAGTTATCTCCCGCTTGGACTACTGCAATGTGCTCTACGTGGGGCTACCTTTGAAGGTGACCCAGAATCTACAACTAATCCAGAATGTGGCAGCTAGACTGGTGACTGGGAGTGGCTGTCAAGACCATATGACACTGGTCCTGAAAGACCTTCATTGGCTCCCAGTACTTTTCCGAGCACAATTCAAATAATAATAATAATAATAATTAATAATACATTTATTGTTATTGTACAACCCGTGTAAAATGAAATTAAATGAGCCTCCCCCCACACAAACAAACAATCTCTTATCAAACAACACAATTCAAAATGTTGGTGCTGACCTTTAAAGCCCTAAACGGCCTTGGTCCAGTATACCTGAAGGAGCGTCCCCCTTCGCATAATTCAGCTCAGACACTGAGGTCCAGCTCTGAGGGCCTTCTGGCAGTTCCCTCACTGCAAGAAGTGAGGTTACAGGGAACCAGGCACAGGGCTTTCTTGGTAGTGGCTCCCACCCTGTGAAAGGCCCTCCCATCAGTTGTCAAGGAAATAAACAACTATCCAACTTTAAGAAGACATTTGAAGGCAGCCCTGTTTAGGGAAGTTTTTAATGTTTGATGTTTTTATCGTGTTTTTAATATTCTGTTGTGAACTGCCCAGAGTGGCTGGAGAGGCCTGGCCAGATGGGCAGCATATAAATAATATTATTATAATAATATTATTATTACTCCCTGCAACAATATTTAGGAGTGTCACTTGGGAAACTCAATGGCAGCAGTGCACCTGACCATGTTTCAGACCACATGTCATCACTTCCTAGGAGGACTTATAGTTCTCACTAGCTTATGGGTTCTACACATTAATTGATCCTTCTTAGAAAGGGACTTGCACCAGAGAGACATACCAAAGTCAAAGGAGCCCTTTCCCCTGGCAGATCTGCACAGCTTTGCCACTGCTTGCACGTGACACGAGAGAGTGGCTAAAGCTTTTCTTTTAAATCAGGCTTTTAAGCCCTTTAAGGTATTTTGGCTGTGAATTTTGTTGCTTACTATTGCATACAGGAAGAGTGATCTATACATGATTTGAAATAATAACATTAAATTCTAACAACAAATGGGAAGAAAGCTTTGTATAGATTTCTATAGATGGATTTGTATAGATAGCATCAACTACAACATATGCTGCTTCTTTTTTTACAATTTATGTCATAAATATATCATTTAAGTGTGTCTTTGCCTTGCTGTGAATTCTTATCAGCATTCAAAATTTCTCCTCACTCCTATGCCACCAAATTGTGAAAAACTGGAAAAATATTTAGTTTTTCATGTACTTCATTTGGCATTTTCCACATGGAAGGAGAATGACACAAAGCCAGAAGAAGCTCACTGGCTGTTTTTTGAGGAACACTGTTTTAATGACCCTAATGAAATATTTTGTTGCTTTTTGGCTTTACATAACAATATCAAGACCCACATGTACATCAGTTTTAAAGAAAAAGGGAAAAATGTATTTTATGATGTTTCCATACAAGAAAAGCATACTCGTAACATCATGCTCTAATTGCGTTTGGTTCAGAAACTTTACCTTGTTGAGGGAGCAAAAAGATTTGTGCTTGTTCATCATATTTTCATTTTAAGTCATTATTATGCTTCTTTCTGTGACATATAATGCCAAAGTCCATTCATTCAGGATGCAGTTCTGCACAAATCACACATACTTTGTACCGTTCATTTCAGAGAGGGTTAAAAAGTATTTATGTGGTTCATTTATATATTGTTCTTAATTTAGAAAACTCCAGAGTGGTTCACAAATTAAACTATCAAAATAGGTAACAAAACAAAACCACATTCAGCCTTAAAACAGCAATAAGTTAAAAAAAAAACCCCATACACTTTTACAGTCACACACACACAAGCTAATATTACACACATTCAGACAGTTAAAATAACAAGTTAAACATATGCATAATTGGGTTTAGGTCTGCCATGTTATGTATGTATTATCTGAGAGGACACAACCCCCCCCCAGGAAGTTCTCCTGGGCAAACCCAAGTCAAATGAAGGGCAGCTGTGGGACAGTGTTCATTGACAGCTTCCATTCATTGACAGGAGGAGTGGAGAACCCTCTTGATGGCTGGACTATAACTCTCATAATCACTGACCACCTGGACATGCTGGCTGCAGCTGATGGGAGTTAGAGTGCAAACACATCTGGGGGGCACAGGTCACCACCCCTGATTTATAGGGTAGGGCTCCTGTGCAGCTACCATTCAAACTGATAGAATGTGCCAGAGATTGAGCCAATTGTCCTTTTTATTTTCATTCTTTATCTTCCAGAGGGGCAGTGTGAATGTGTTTAAGATTTGATTCTGGATGAAATACCAGTGAATATTGAGTGAACATATTTCATCAACTATATTTCTCCTAAGCACATTTGTTCTAGAAATATATTACAATATCAGATCTGCATTATTTAATCAGCAATGGTATGCATATATCAGAACAATACAGGACACCCATGGCCGTGTAATTCAGCGGAAATCAGCACAGATCCCTTTAAAAATGATCATTCCCTCTATTTTAATCTTATTTGCCACCGAACTCGTATTGTCTCCCTTAAATTATCTTTGAAGTGCCACTTCTACAAGGTCACTAGTAATGAACTACGAGGCTCCCATTTTGCACAGTAGACCAAAAGATATGAACACATGAAGTAACTTCAAGTTTTACCCCTGAGCTGAAAGTTAATCTAAATTCAAGAACAAAAGTATTCATATTTGTCCTTGTATGTCAAGGATTACTACTATTGAAAGTGGTTTCCATTATCTGCTTGTCACTTTCTGAGCTTCTTAATCTCTTTCTTTCTCTTATTCAATGGTTGCCTCTTGCTTGCTTTCCCACTGCAGAAGTAAGTCCTTCCCCCCTTGCTTGTGTGTGTGTGTGTGTGTGTGTGTGTGTGACTCCCTCCCTCCCCTCCCCTCCCCTCTCTTTTTATGCTTCCAAAGTTAAAAGGACTAGACTCAGTCTGACCACCTGGGCATAGCAATGGAGCTTACACTCAGGTCTGGCTCCCAGCCAGTTGCCAGCTGTGACATTGTATGCAAGCATCTTATTTAATTCCATACACTTGGATTGCACTGGTTCTGTTTACAACAACCTCTTGTCCCTGCTGTGTCCAATTGCAATTGTCCCCAACGTTCCTTGTTTAATACTGTTTTGCAAATTATTAAGCACTGGAAGTCTATTAATCACAGTTCATGCCCTGTGCAAGCCCACACAACGAAGGGAGAGGACGGCGAAGCCAGGATATGCTCAGATCCCTGAAAGAGCTTGGATGGTGGTCCATTCAGATCCTTAACGAGATCATTAATGCTAACTAAATACAAACCTGACCCCATGACCCCCTGGGAAATTATGTGGGCCAGTGCAAGACATTAATATGTATCCCAGCCCCCTACCCCCCGAATCCCTTGATAGGCTGAAAGCTAAACCTGTGATCAAAAGAGGCCTAATCACTGCTCTGATTGTAGTAAACCAAGCCGGACACAGAGTTGTCTGAATTCTCAATAGCTATTGCAGTGCCACCCCCACAGCCTTGCCCCCCCCCTTCCAAAAGAGCCCCGGCTTTTCAGTTTACTTGACACACTGTGTCTACTTTCTGGGACCACCTGGTAGGCTAATTTTAACATGACACCAGTTCAGCACCCCCACTTAGTGCTCTGCTCTCCCACACAGCCGAAAGGCAGGGGAATTCCTCAATTCACTAGCCCACTGGAAGAGTTCAAATTAAACAAAAAGTAACATAACACAGACTATGCAATAATAGATTACATGAATTTAGCTCTCCCCCCCCCTTTTGTGGCGACACCTGGAGAGAAAAAAGTGGTGTGGCGAGGTGCAAAATAGGCCATGCAATAATTAGGCCACACAAAATGTACACCTTTTCATGTTTGCTTGTTCAATCACAGCAGTCTGCTAACCCATCCATAAAGACTAAGTATCACAAATTTACTTGAAGCAGCATGACATATCGGACTCTTCTTGCTCACTTAAACAACCCCAGGAATATGAATGGGCTTTGCTACTTTTCACTATCTGTCTCCTAGAAGATGCTGTCATTGCAGAAGACAAGTAAAATTTTGCAGCGCTGCCATTAGTGCTTTTCAAACTGCTTCAACAACATGGTAAACTGCGGGTTGGGGAAATGAAATGCAAATTTAAAAAGGCTTTAAAACATGCTTTTCTGTTTCTGGCATTGATAAGGCATCCATAGAAACAAGGTAGCATCCTTTACACCACCACCATCATTTTCATTCTTTGTGCAAATGGACCTCTGCATACAGGGCTGGAGCTGTGCATACAGGACCTCTTACTGGATTGGGGTTATGCACATGTTGCTAGGGACAAAGGATCAACTCAGATCACTATCATCATCCTCATCATGAAGGATTTATTGATCACCTTCTAAACAACTAACTCAATGCAATTTACACTAAAGATAATTAAAAGTTGTTAAAATCACAAAAGCATCAAACACATTTAAAACAAGAGTAAAACCATGCAAAGGAGACACACATCTGGGACAGCCAGTTAGGACTAAATTTTCTTCCATTTCCCCCCAGAAAGTACAACTAGCGGGACCTGTCATATCTTGACAGGTATGCTATTCCACAGAGCAGACCATGAAAGCCCTGCAGACTGGGTTTCTGAGGTTTTTGGAGCTTGCAGGAGAAACTGCAGACCACACTGAGCTACTGGGTATACATAAGCCAATCAGAAAGTCGGTGGTTCAAATCCACGTGACGGGGTGAGCTCCCGTTGCCCTGTCCCAGCTTCTCACGGTGTTCCACAGCTCCAGAAGCGGTATAGTCCTGCTGGCCACATGACCCAGAAAGCTGTGGACAAACACCTGCTCCCTTGGCCTGAAGCGAGATGAGCGCCACACCCCAGAGTCACCATTTGACTGGACTTAACCACCCAGGGGTACCTTTACATAAGCTATACACAGTGCTTTTTTCTGGGGGTACACAGGGGTACACATACCCCTAAACATTGTGTGAATCTTTTTACTTTTCTCCATATACTGTATTTATTTCCCCCAATCTGCACTATAAAATGGTGATTTCCTTGAGTCAAAATGAGAGTACCCCTAAACATTTTTTTAGGAAAAAACACTGGGTATACATATATAAGGGATAAGGCCATCTCTCAAGTAAACTGGTCCTGAGCTGTATAGGGATCTATATGTCAACACAAACACCCTGAACTTGGCCTAGTAGCAAATGGGGAGTCAGTGAAAATCCTGCAAGCGAGTCTTCATATGCTGGAGGTAATCCGTCCCCCAAAGCCTAGCTGCCATGCTCTGCACCATCTGTAGAAATCTAACCAAGAGGTTACCAATGCACAGTCAACCGGTCAGGCTATCCCAATCCAGGAACAGCTATACAGTGGTACGTCAGGATACATCCTGAATGGAACATAAGACTTGACGGTGCATCTGCACGTGCCACATTTTGCCGCTTCTGCGCATGTGTGTGACATCATTTTGAGCGTTTGCGCATGCGCAAGCAGCGAAACCTGGAAGTAACATGCTCCGTTCCTTCCGGGTTGCCGCAGAGCGAAACCCGAAAGTGCTCAACCTGAAGCACATTCAACTCGAGGTATGACTGTAACTGTCTTACCAGCCAAAGTTGGTAGAAGGACACCTGTGTCTCCAGTGGCCGAGTTGGATCCAGGAGCATCCCCAAACTATACACTATGTTTAGGAAAGTTTTTAATGTCTGATGTTTTATTGTATTTTTAATATTTTGTTGGAAGCCACCCAGAGTGGCAGGGGAAACCCAGCCAGATGGGCGGAGTATAAATAATTGATGATGATGCACCTGCTTCTTCAGGGACAGCACAACCCCAGCCAAGACAGGCAATTTACCAACTTCTAGAACCTGGAATTATTCACCAAGAGAGCTTCTCGTTTCCCAGCATTCAGACTCAGTTAATAAGCCCTCTTCCAGCCCACCGCTACATCATCCAGGGCCTTCTTAGCCATTTCTTAGGCAGATGCTACAGAGAGAAGGAGCAGAGTATCCTGCAGAACAGTTCCCCCAATGCCCCTCTCTAGTAGACAGTCTTGGAGGGCACCATGGTTGGTGGTATCAAAAGCTGATGAGAGATCTAGTAAGAGCAAGAGGGTTGCACTCCCCTGTCCCTCTCCTGATAGAAGTCATACTGGGTGATCAATTGGGCATGTTCAATCAGCCTATATTTCAGATTTCATCACATATACAATCTTTGGATAAAAATACATTTTCACCCAGATCCGCCAATTGCTTCTGGATAAAGGAACTTCAATGTGTCCAGAGGGATCCTCACCTGTTCCCTCATTCACTTCAAGACAGAAGACACACCTGCTCATTCATGTGTCGCCTGTGGAGACCTGTCCCCTGGCTAAAATGAACAAGGAAGTCTCCCTGAATATGAGCTTCTTGACTGTTTCTGAACCTGAATGAGTTTTTCCTCTCCAGCTCTGTTCTAGTGCTCAAGCACAGTCAATGTGTAGAGGGGAACCATTATTCCCCCAACATCCATGTCTTTGTCAACTCTTGTAGATGTATACAAATAGTACACATTTAGTATCCTTGTTTGGTCATGTGAATGGGGCTTTCATATATATATATATATATATATATATATATATATATATATATGGAGAGGAACTTCTTTAAAAAGGTGCAACTCACCAAATACATTGAAAATCATTGATCTCTTAAAAGCACATGCTACACTGAAAAGCAAGCTTTCACATATCTCCATCTCATTCTAAAGAGTCTATGATCTGTAGCTGCCATTTATTTTAGGCAGAACAGCAGAGGAGAGATCAATAAACAAACATCAGTTTATTTATTAGAAACTGTACATTGCATTTAAGAGTTTTGTGGTGTGTATTGAGAATTATTATCAGTGCCCATATAGAAAACATGATAAAACTTTACAGACATTAGTAAGCAAATGGTATTTAACCTGTTCACTTTTTAAACAACTGAATACAACCTTTCTATGGTTTCCAAGTTACTGTCTGCAACTAGCTTTCTCCCATGCATTCCAACTAGTACTTAGTTTTCTCTGTCTTGTGTTCACCTCTCTCTCACCTATACTTTAAGCATAGAGTGTAACACAATCCACTACAACTAAAGACTCAGCTAAGAGTCAGATTAAAATTATCCCTGTCTGCCCTGACCTCTTTTCTCTGCAGGTGAGAGTGTCCCCCTTCACAAGCTAAATGAAGCAGAAATGATGAAGTGTTTGTTTTCCCTGACTTTTCCTCAGCCTGTCAGTAAATTTACAGGCACGAATATGGAGTGTTAATTTAATGTTCCCACTGAGCATCTCATTGTCAACAAAGGCTTCAAACCACAGCAGAGGAAAAGGTTAGCTCATGCAGAAAATGACCCTTATGGCTTGATTGCCTCGTGGTCCAGACTAACAGCGAGCAAAAAAACCAGAGAGCTTTGACTTCCAGCGTCACACATTTGATGCTAGTAATAAATGAACACTCTCCACCTTAGCTCAAATAAAGAGGCACCTGTAATGCTCACTAATTTATTATCTTTGCAGGTAATCTACACAAGCTGAAAGGGAAAACGGGACTGTCTTTGCACAATAATTGCTAATTTAATTTAACCAAAAACTTAAACCCTTCATTATCCACACTTTAAACAAAATCATTTTGGTCTCAAAACATTTTTTTAAACACACACGCACACATGATGGCATGGCCCAGGAAATTGCTTTCTTCACCAGACAGTTTGAGTCTTTCAGGACTTTGGTGACATGTCACACAGAAAGTCCTACAAGAAAGAGTTAAAATGTTTTTAAAGGTTAAATATCTATACACATATATTTATTTGCTCTTGTTTGGAAGAAAGAAAAACAAAACGTACTTAAATAAAATATTTTACACCAGGCTAGTGTTCGCAATCTAGGAAAGCAATTCGGAAACCTACACAAACACCATGGTGAAAACCATCTTGATTATAAATGAGGGAAGGAATATACCAGTATATAACACCCCTCCAAGGCAACATGCTTTCTGGTATTTGAACCAACACTCCAGTTCTTTCTCACAGTTGAGTCCCTAATGGTGCCAAGGTGTTGTCCAAATGTTTCTGTCCTCCTGCACCTTACATTTGTTCGTGTCAGCTGTCCCTTTCCACCACCGCCAGTCCCAGAACCTGATCACAGGTTCTCCCCTCAGCAGATGCCCTTCACAAACTCACAGCAGCACGTTCCTCTTCCTTGCCTTCCTCTTTCTTCCCTCTCTTCCACTACCCCAACTTCACCTGTCACACTAGCAACTGGAATAATCCTTAAACCTGTGAACGTGCAAACTCATTCCATGCAGGAAGTAAGGTTTATCTAGAAGAGTTGTAGGTTTAAAAAATACCTTAACACCAGGCAGTAGCATACAGCAGGGCAGCACTCACTTGCTGCTTACTGGAAGGTAAAGGGGCAGGGAGAAAACAGTTTAGTGCTACATTAATGAAGAATGGGAGGAATTTTGCCCTTCACCTCAAGTAACAAACTGCCCAGGGCCAGCCCCATGAGTCATCTCAAGGCAGCCTGATCTTATACCCACCTACACATCCTTCAAAAATAAATGCAGATTGTATAATATCGATGGCTGAAGGCTGAAATATGTATACCACTTGGAGGATTTTTGTAACAACTATCCTTTGTCAAAAGAACTCAAAAATATTTTGAAGGAAATTATTTTGTCATGGCTACTGTGGGCTCAGATGTGTTCTTTTATGCACAGACTCATGACAACGCCGCAAGGCAACTAGTACAACCGATAGTGAGAAAATTGTGACTTGGGAAACGGACAAGTATAAGCAATATAAAAACTGGACTTCAGGCAGTGTTCTGACCTAAAAGGGATGTGAGAGAATAAATTGATGAAGAAGACTGGAATCAAATACAACCCAAACCTCCCTTTAAAACAGTATCAGCCCAGGCCAGAAAACTGGGTCTTAAAACTCTTCACAAGTGGTACCTAAAACCACAGAGACTTTCTTTTAATACAGAGTCCTCTCACTTTTGTTGGAGAGGTTGTTGTGTAACAAGCACAAAACAAACAAATGAAAACAAACCTTGCATAACCTGTTTAAACAGGGGGCATAGTGAAATGGGTGTACCACACCATTCTATCATTTTAGTTTCAATACTCTGAACTGGCCATTGTTGGCCTCCACTAATGTTTAGTTTCTGTGGCAAAAGAAGTGTCCAAAGTTTACAAATGGGAAATTTACTACCTCACCTGCAATTTCCATTTTGCTTCCCACTTTAATATGCAATTTTGGGTCACAATGGAGATCCAGGTATAGATCACGAGACTAAATGGCAGTGTTGTCATGGCGGGTGAGAGGAAGAGTGTGGACATGTCTGGTGTCTCAAGGTGGAGCCAAATGGACATGGAAAGGAAGGTAAGGAGTTCTCAGGCCAAGCATAATAAAATAATATGCCACATTAATTCTGGCCTTTTTTGTATTTCTTCCCTTAAAGACCCTGAAAAGAAGGCTAAAACCTTGAAATGGGAAGCCAAACCTGCCATCTATCAACTCTAGGCCACAGTCTATGACAGAGTTAGGCCTCAGTTCATTGAAATAAATAGGCTGAAGGAGACCTAACTCTCAACTTCATCGTGATATTAATCTTGTTCCCTGCAGAACAAATTAGATCCTGTACTTCACTGCCACCGTACCATGATTTCCTTTTATTGATGGACTGTCGTCATTTGCACTTCAGAATTATCATGGACATACTATAAACTGAATTGCATTTAGAAATCCAGTCTGCAACTGACAAAACGTTATAAACAAAAAACATCCTGTTTTTGGCAATCATTTGCCAGTTACATTGTCAGTGAACAGGACTCATTCTGAAAGCAGTGATTCATTCTCGACAATCCTTTCTTAACACAATTTTCAGCCTGCAATTTAGATGATAGGAAAATTACAACCTTTGTGAGCTATATCTTGCAGTATAAATGTTATTGCAAGCCAATGAGATCGTCCCCACAAAGCACAACACCATCATCTCCTCCTCTTCTTAGTCTCCTAAGTTTTATTGGGACATAATGTGGAGGACAAGGGGCAAATTAATTGACATTTGTAGAGTACACTTGTAAATAAAAAGTAATTAAAAAGTAAGAAATATAGTTGTTTGGCCAGTGATTTGGGAATTTTAGATCAAAGCAAACAAGCTATTTTCTTGCGAGATGCATATAATAATATAATAATAATTTGTTTTTTGTACCCTTCCCCTCTGACTGGGTTGCCCCAGCCACTCTGGGTGGCTTCCAACAGAATATATAAAAATACAACAGAACATCACACATCAAAAGCTTCCTGATACATGATTGCCTTCAGATGCATGTATGAGGACACAAACATTATCTGAATTTTCAAAATATTACTTAAAAGGTTGCAGATAGTAAAGAAACCTAGCAGTTAATAAAATAGAGGAAAACTGCCTTTGATACTATTCTCTGTATCCTCACTTCAGATTTAGTTTGACTCAGAGTTAGTTTACTCCTTTTGCTTTATCATGTTTTCTCATGTTTTAGGTCTCTAGCCTTCTTCCATCTATGCTTCTTTAAATCCTCAGCCATCTTCGCATCTCTCCTCTTAACCCACCCAACTTAGTAGTGTGTCCGTGTGTCTATGCCCTGTATTTCAGGGGAGCACATACTGTAAAAGGTAAAGGTACCCCCTGACCATTAAATCCAGTCGTGGCTGACTCTGGGCTTGCAGCGCTCATCTCGCTCTATAGGCTGAGGGAGCTGGCTTACAGCTTCTGGGTCATGTGGCCAGCATGACTAAGCCGCTTCTGGCAAACCAGAGCAGCGCACGGAAATGCCATTTACCTTCCCGCCGGAGCGGTACCTATTTATCTACTTGCCCTTTGACATGCTTTCGAACTGCTAGGTGGGCAGGAGCAGGGACCGAACAATGGGAGCTCACCCCGTCGCGGGGATTCGAACCGCCGACCTTCTGATCAGGAAGCCCTAGGCTGTTACTTTAGACCACAGCACCACCCGCATCCCCGTCAGGGCATACTGTAGATTTGTATAAATGCACTATGATTGTATAAATGCACTATGATTGAAAAAGAAAATATATGTGTCCTGTTGCCCTATAGCTCTTGGCAAAAACAACAAAAAGGTGGAAGATGCCCTTTCATGATGCTTTTTGAGCTTATATCCAGGACGATCATACAAATCCTTGCATGTTTACTATAACAATGTTTTGCTTAGATAAATGTCCACAGCAAATTTGATGGCTTCCCATAGGAACCTAATGGCCGCTTGGAGACACTTTCTAGCTTACACACAGAAAGATCCAGACCTGCACATCAATCAAGTAGGTGAACATCAGGGGTTCTGAAGCTTATTCTGTGCTGGCAACATTTATGGAACCAAATGATGAGTAAGAATGTTTAGCAAAAAGAAAAAGCAATGTTACTCTACCATATTTTTGAGATGGAGAAAATATGCTGAAAAAATCAACCATAGAGATTGATTACACAGATTGGATCTTTAATTTCTGTGCTATCAGTCTATGTCCTCCAAAGAATACTTATTATAATTTGATAAATCTTTATCTTCTCTTAAAAAGGGGGGGCTAGGAGTTGATTCTTAGATTACAAAATAGGTAAGGTTAATCATTTTTCGCTTACATATGAAATAATTTATTATGCTTTTTAATTTAAATCATATATATGTGAAAAACTGTTATAAGCTGTATGTTTACAAAAATAACAATACATCCGTTTCTTCACAACATATAATTTATCCAACTTAATGTGATTCTTGTTATGATTAACTAGACAGCTTCTTGTAATGTTGGATGGTGAGAGAGAGAGAGAGAGAGAGAACTAAAGTCTCAACTGTTGATATATCAGAGAGGGCATTGACAATCCCTTCATAAAAAGCAAATACTTCTGAAGCAATTACATAACCTGCTCTGTCCTCTTGCCAACTAAGATGGCACCATGAGGAAAACAAATAAAAACAGTCCTGACAAGGAATCTTGAAAAATAAGAGACAGCAGCTGACATAACTCTTAGTCCTTTGCATGCAATGTAGATAATCACAAAATTGCTCTTGTGCACAAATTAATTCCTGAGGGCAAAACATCTGGTGATTTGATAGAGAGCATCTGTAGTTAGGCCTTGAAGACCAGCACATAACACTGAAAGAATTTATATTATCCTTGAAGTGCACAATGATACTGCCATTAAGGGGGGGGGGGGACTCAGCAAAGGGAAATAAAGGGACATTCTCTGTATTTCTAGAAAAAATATCTATTTAGGCATAAAGTCCAAAAAATTGTTTCTTGGATGTTCTGTTAGCAATACTGCTTTCCTATGCAGATGGGAAACTCACAAATTATCAGGAAAAATTAGGATAAGAAAAACCCACGTATGCCTCATGTTGGAAATATAATTAAGATTTTAGCATGCACTTTCTGGACAATTTCTCTTCTCAAGAAGCAACAAACATTTGCAGAATGTTACAATCAACGCACCTTTATTAAAAAGTCCCTCGAAGAGCTTGTCATTTTCTGAATTGCCACAACTCCGCTGCAGATATTGGATGACTGGTGCCCACAACCCCTTATCTGAATTCCACATGCAAGCCCCAAAAGAGAGCTATAAAGTAGGGCACATGACCCATACTTCTGCCTTCAACATGAAGTTCCTGACTATTACATTCGGAGACACAGATACTGACATTTTTTCATTATATCTATTTCAGAGTTACATTGTTTAGACAAATTCATTTTTTTATTTTTTCGAAGTCACTTGAAAAAGGAAGTCAACAGCATTTCTCACAAATGTGAGATGGGTTTTCTTTTGAAGTAGGTTTGTTTACTATAATCCCTGTGTATTATTTGTTCACACTGTCTGGATTCTACACAATGCAGCTTATTTGCAAATGTTTCAACTAAGCAAACACCAAATTTAGCTGCAGTTCTGCTTGACATTCCTTCTGAGATGATTACTTGATTTCAAAAACATATTTTTATATTGCCTGCATACCTGTTCCACAGCAGGGAATAATCACATGGTTCCAGAATCAGCAAAGACTCAAAGATGTAGAAAAATTAACGAGGGTAAGAGCAATTTTTTAAAAAACAACAACTGTTAATGATCAAAAAGCAACCACCACAGGTTCAACAACAAAGTCTGAAGAAAATAAGCCTACAGGTATGCCACTATACAAAAAGTGATTATTCAGCTTTTGATTCAAATAAACTTGAATGTTTTCCAGACTGGGAAAATTGATTTTCTAATAGTTTCTCTTGAGAGTTGGAAGAATTTAATGCAACTTTAAAAAATCTTTCATAATCCGAAAATAAGTAATAATCTGTTGCCTTCAAATTTTAAAGTAAAACAGTAGAATTTAGAAAAAAGATGAGACAGCAGCAAAAAAACCTGTTCTAATATATATATTATTTATTGAATGTGTGTGGAGAGAGAGAGAGAGTTTTGAAAAGAACAAAACACTGTGTGAAATCCAATTGTGGGAACCCACTAGCAGAATAGCCATTCCACCAACGGGAGCCCCAGATTTAACATGGTAAAGCTGAATCCAATGTGTGGCTTGGGCCAGCAGCAATGTGTAACTGCTCTACATACCCGCCAAGTGTCTGAATTTAACCGGGACATCCTGGATCGACAAAAGCCACCTCTGCTTCTGATTCCAATCCTAGATGTTCTGCTTTAGCTTCTGTGCTCTGGCTGGACTTTTTGGTTCTGCGCTGCAGCGTGGGTCAGCTGGCTCATACCAGAGCGTGGGATCAAAAAATGGAAGGAAAACTTACCTTGACGCTGCAGGTCACCCCTCCTCTTCCTCCTTCAGCTGTGGCACCAGAGGAGGAGGGGGAGGGTGGTCTGGTTCCCCCAGCATCTCCCAAGGCTGTGCAGGCCAGGGCAACCTTCCAGCAGGCCTCTTTGGGCCGGTTGCCATCTCCTGGGGCTGGGGAGCAGGAGACAGAAAAGAGCAGGCGAAGGAGAGGGGAGGGTGAGGGGGTGAGCTAGTGAGCGGGATGTTGGGGCAACGGTGGGCATATAGAATGCACTCCTTCAGTTCTCCCTTTGCAACTGCAGTCACAGCTTCAACTCAAGCCATGGTTGCAAAGAAGAAACATCTCTTTGCAGGTGCAGCTTGAAGAAGCCACGCCTACAAAGGAAGAAAGGGAGAAACTGGAGTGTACTCTGAATTGCCTGACATCATGTGATTGGCAGGTGGGTGCCCTCAGCTATGTGCCCAAAGTGATTTCAATGGGCCTTAGACTGGCAGAGTGATCACAAGTCCCTGCTGCAGTTGCCAGGGCTCTGGGGAGCCATTGCCACATCCGCAGTCCAGACATTCACAACAGCGGGGGGGGGGGGGGCAGACAGATTGGGCCCAGACTCTGCACCAGCTCCAGGCAGACACAGTGATCAGCAGTACCAGATCCTGGGCTGCCTCAGCCGCACCCCACACCCAGCACACGTTGTTTCAGGATTCCCACTGGGCTCCACTGGCAGGGATACCTTCTGCCCACATGCAGGGGTGGGTGGAAGGGGGTGGTCAGCAGGAGGTGGCTGTCTGAGCTGGCAGAAGCAGACAGAAGGATGACTCCACTCAATCCACACAGACACCACAGCTCAGCGTAAGGCACCACCCAGTGTGTGTGAACCATTAAGAGGACCCAAGAACCACTATATAAACACCAAGTACATTGTTGTTAATACACATTAAATTACAACAACAACAACAACAACAACAACAACTTTGTTATACACCTTAAGGGATTATAAAACCAACAAAAGTCAGGCACTTGAAAAATAGATTATCAACAGAGCTTTGAACCTTTAAACATAAGTACACACTTAACATATTTATCTTTGGGTGCCTAATACCTGCCTTGAAATGTAGAAGACGTACGGTAGCTGGTCAACATGCATGGTGCCTCCCCACAAGCCAGGAAAACACACACACACACAAAGCAGCCTGTAAAAAGCATTCATGTACATTTAACATTCTCAAACCATTTCCATCCAAACACATAAACAGCTTTAAATACATAGTTAACCCACTGATTTTTGTCCTCTTTCCTAACCCTACCTGAGTCATGACATCACACCTATGTGCACTTAGCATCTTATTATTTTGGAGCTGCTTAGTAAACAGACAATGCAACAAAAAATATCTTAAGTAAAACCAACATTTTCAAGGACATTAGAAGTTACAACTTAGAATGTCAAAACAATATTAAAATCCCTATGAGCATGAGTGATTTGTAAAATTCTGTTCAGAGCACTAGAAATTGGGTTTTGGTCTGTCTCTGTACCTTACAAGAATGTTTCATCTGCTTCTCTTGTCCCTTTAGTGTTTAAAATCACAAGTCACTTTTCTTTCTGGCATCATCCACATTGCATAATTCAAATCAGGCTTGTTTGCATCCACATTGCTTTTATCTTGGATTTTTTGATCTATATTATAGACAGGGTCACCACAATCATTTACAAGTGACAGTTGCACAGAGCAGCTGCTACAGCTGTGTTTGCACACCTGCGCTCTCAGTGTCAGTGCATTGAAGAAAAGTCCTGGTTGCTACCCCGTAATGCCTCCACATGAGTTAGAATCTCATATCAAAATGCTCCTGAAGCAGCAGGGGCAGCTGATGAGGCAGTGTGGCTGGGGGTTTCCCACTGCTCAGAGCTAAAAAGAGGAAGGGGGATGGACAAATACACTCAAGGCCAATGTATGAAGATGTGCTAAGAAGTCTGTAATTCACATAATGATGTTCTTCAGGCTTGGGGAAAATGCTGTCATCCAACCATCACCACTATTTACTGTGCACTCTGCAGACAAATCATGGCAAAGTTTGTGTGCTTAAACACGGAGCTGTATTCATATCCCATAGAAAGACAGAGTGGGCATCTAGTGTGCTGCAAAAGGGGGTATTGAGTGACAACTGCAGAATCCTTTTTTCTAGCAGCCTTTGTCTCCAGCACCACCCGTTCTGATATAAGACATCACCTCAACTGGGTGAGAAGCGGTTGTGGAGAAGGAGGAGAGGGAGGCGGACATGCAGAAGATCCAGCCCCCCCCCCCCCGCCTCTAGGCCCCTTGCGCTGTAAAAGCCTCACACGGAACTCCTGCTGCCACATCTACTTTGTCCCACTTGGCGCAGATTCCTAATCCTAAAAATAGTCCTATGCCAAAGGGCTAATTTTACTTCAATAACATGCGTGTTTTATAGACACAACAGAATCCATTGCTAGTAATACAACAGAATTCACCCCAAGTTCTGATGCAGAGTTAATAAAAGTGAAGTTTTCAAATAATGTGCAAGGAAATAATATATGAGTGAAGTATGCACTTTCACTACCAAGGAACATTAGGTTTTGTTTTCTGCTCCAGCACTCAGAACGAGCACCAGAGAGCAGACGGAGCATCATCATCCAGAGACAAATCTATTGATCTATGCAATAAAAATGGATTTAGCCTGTGGTCAAATGTTTCGGGGGGGGGGGGGGCTAGCAAGATGTCACCATGGGTATAAATGAAGCACCACCACCAAGAATGCCCTTTCTCAGGTCACCATTCCACTGACTCCTCCAGCAGGACAGCCAGAGGTTCTCTTGCACCTTCCCTACTGCAATAAACTGGAGACGTATAAGAACACAGTATTTTTTGCAATCAGCTTAGAAAGAAGAGGGCTAGTCTGCAGACCAGATCTAGCCGTTAAGCCACTCTAACATTCGGTAAGTTTGTGAGGGGGTTGCTAATCAGGGTGCTGACAATTTCATTCATCAGGAAAAGAAAGCTTTTTCCAGAGCTTGAGAGACACAGACATATTCCAGATTTCAATGCTATGGCTCACGGTTGTGGCACCTTTGATGGCCTTAATGCGTTGCTGACCCCAGAAGTGCTGTCTGAGGAATAGAGTAGCTCCTCAGACTACATGTGGTCATCCATGAGTAAGAGTGCACATTGTCTTAACTTTTCTTAAGCACAGAGCATCCCAGTGGGCCTTTTCCTTCCAAGATCTTTTTTACGCTCGTCAGTTCATGAATCAATACTCACATACTCCAAATTCTGTGTTCTGTGTTACGCAGGAGTTTAGGTGTTTTCATGATCCCAAAATCACTGTACTCTTTTCAGCACCTGCTAAAAACATTCTTGTATAGACAAGCCTACCCAGATGTTTGGGACGCGGGTGGCGCTGTGGGTTAAACCACAGAGCCTAGGGCATGCCGATCAGAAGGTCGGCGGCTCAAATCCCCACGACGGGGTGAGCTCCCGTTGCTCGGTCCCTGCTCCTGCCAACCTAGCAGTTCGAAAGCATGCAGTGCAAGTAGATAAATAGGTACCACTCCAGCGGGAAGGTAAACGTTGTTTCCATGCACTGCTCTGGTTTGCCAGAAATGGCTTGGGCACGCTGGCCACATTACCCAGAAGCTGTACGCGGCTCCCTCGGCCAGTAAAGCGAAATGAGCGCCGCAACCCCAGAGTCGTTCGCGATGACCTAATGGTCAGGGGTCCTTTTACTTTTACCTTTACCCAGATGTTTAGAAAAAAAATTGTATATTTTAAAGCATGGTTGTGATTTTTTTCTTGATTTCTTGTTTTATCTTTTTGTAAACCGCATTGAGGTTTTTTAAAAATAATAATAAGCAGTGTATAAATTTTATTAAATAAATGAAATAAATAAATAAAACATTTATCATCAACACTTTTCTTTTTAAAAGAACAGCCAAGGAATGTGAAGTGATACCTAGACTTGCACATTATGGAGAGATGAAAACCAACCCGTTACAGTCCTGTGATCTGCCAGCTGACTTCACAACAGCAGATGTCATCTCCCTGTGGGAGCACTGTTGTCTTGCTATCAATGAGACAGATGCACAAATCAGGTAGGCTTATTAGCAACTCTGTAACATCTTAGAAGAAATTAATCAATTAAATAGGAGCCCATATGTGTTGGGGGGAGCACTTCTGAGATATAAAAATTGTTTTATTCTGTCAAAGCACTAAGATATTGTTTAAAAAAATTACTTGCTTTGTGCTGTACGCAACAGTTGCCTTCTTTGCCTCCAAAATTAAGGAAAGGGAAAGTTGCTGTGTTTTTAGCAAGTAAACTACTGGTGGGGGTAGGAATTTCCAAGCTTTTGTATTACATAAACCTTTTCATCAGGCAGAAATGAGTCACATTTTTTTAAAAAAAAATCTGTACCTCCAAAAATCATTTCATTGGAACATATGCCAGCTCAACACTGAATAATGGTGTTCCAGATCTGGAGATAATATGTAATATTTTGAATGAGAAAAGCTGGATGGCTGCCAACTTGAAATTGTGCCAAACACCATCTCCAGCATTTTATCTGATAAATGATGTTGCAATCAGGAGAACAAGCACAGTGCACATAATCCACCAAGGTCTGCTGGGGGGGGGGGAGCAAGGAACTTGATGTGGCACCAGGGCTTCAAGACAGTATAACCCTTAAATCGGGTCTAGAAACAAATATGCCCATATTTTCCCCCTCTTTATAATAATCCTGTTGAAATATTCACAAGATTTGTACATAGTTATGTACAAAATTTCAAATAAACTTTGCAGTACTGTAAAAAGGAAAATATAATCCCTGCAGTTTACAACATATCTGCACTACTAATTTAAGGTGATTTTATAGTCATTGCTTCTTCCTAGGAAACTCATAATTCTGAAGAGTTTTCTAACAAAATTCTTAGCATCTCGCCCAAATACAGCTCCAAGAATTCTTTTGGGAAAGACGTGACTGTTGCTTTGAGATTCAAGACCGGAATTTGCAGAATTTCCATGATGTTCCTTTCCAGAAGGAGGCTGGAAATGTTAGTCTGCACATTCACCACCATTACAGCTGCCCTAAGGTAGTGCTGCCAAATGGCCATTATTTTAAAGGTCCAGCAATCTAGTACCCTGTTCTTCAGCTGAAAAGCCTGTCTCTGCTCTCAGGTGTACAATTTAAAATACACATCACAAAATGAAAAGAAAAGCAAACATAGGTACAAGTTTTTAAAATTCTATTTTGTATATTGAAAAGCTGGAATGCACAAAAAGTTTGTGGAGCCAAATGGAGCTGTTCTCTCTTGTCAAGTCAATGCAGTGAGCCCTGCTTGCCATCTCTCCCTGCTAGAATACCTACTGCCACATGACAGCTGAAGGAGAGAGAAGCTGAATGGAGTTGGTCTTCCAGCAGAGCAGAAAGAGTGGGTCCTGCTTCCACTTTCTCCCTCTGTTGCAGCCTGATAGCATGACGGCAGCTAGGCGACAAATGCGGAAGAGCCAAAAGCAACTGGTTGCTCAACAGAGCCAATGCAGTGGTCCTCCCTCCCTCCACCCAAGTATGTCTATTTCCACCTACTGAACAGCCTCAGCGGTGGAGAAACAAAAGCACCTCACCCAGGTCTTATACATTTTGGAAATGTGTTTCATAACATTAACTTCTCCTCTGCTGAGTCTCAAGCTAACATGCTGCAAAGATTTCAGTGGAATCATCCTTGCCATCATCCTTGCCACTGTATCACCCTCAGATTCCCCAGTAAAACAGGGGTCTGTGTTGACTCTTATGAGTGACAGCAAATGAGTCTCGATACATTTTCTCATTCCAGGAGTCAGCCATGATCTCAGCAGAATTGTCAGTTATAGCCATCATGCCACCATTTTCTTTTTAAAAGAATATAATTAGAACATTGACCAGTTTAGTACTGACTTTCTTATTAGCAAACTTGAACAGTAACAGTTAATGGATTGATACTGTTTTTCCAGTCATATTTTCTAATTAATTTTACTTTCTTTGTAATTAACTTTACTTAATTGCATAGGCTGTAGTCATCTGCCAAAGAACACACAATTGTTTATCATAGCAACAAAACATTGTAGCTTGAGTGTTGCATTCCTACAACAAAAGCGCTACCTGGTGGACAGAGGTTTGGATCCTAGTCAACAAATGAGGAGCTAGTACTGTGCAACTTGTTGAATTAAAAATACAATTTTCTGGGAAGACCCAAATTCTAACATACCAGTGCGGGAAATATAATTGCTGCTTGCAGAAATACTAGTTGTATTACAAAACTCCTATTTAAATTGGGGATTCAGTTTCTTCCTGTGCAGCATCTCAAGCAATAAAGCCTTTTTTCTGTAGAACCTCCATCAACTTTCACATCCAAACCAAATACTCATTTTCAGCTCATGGCAGGTGTTCCCTAGCCCAAATAATAGACAGATTGAGATACATGAACAGAAATAACTGTGTTCCCATCATCTTTGCTTGCAAGACTCAAGGTCAACAAAAATCTTTAATAAAAATGAAGAGCTTGGAGTTTCTCAAGCTGTGTCTTGGCATCCATTTTTAAAATATTCAGGCAGTAATTAGGAAATTACTTCAGCAAAGCTAATGCAGCAGGGCAGAGGTCATGAATATGCTTGGATCAACTTCACTCTTTCTCCAAAGGGACCTAGCTCATCTCTTTCACTTTTAATCTGAGGGTGAGAATAGCCTGGTTCCCTGTCCATAAACACAGACAGACAGAACTACATATTGCAAGACAAACACAGAGTGGGCAAGGGAGCAGTGCTGAATCCTACCCAGTTTTCCCACTCAACTACCTCACATTTCTGCAAACATGGGTTTGTAAACACAAATTTGCTGGGAGAATGTTCTTTTCTGCCCATACAACAAAGTGATGTATGTTTGGTACAGGGGTAAGTAAAGGAGAGGGCAACACAAACGTACTTTAGTGATAGAAACCATTTAAGAATTGGCGCTTACTTTTTCCCTTAAGCAGCTACAGTATATTGAATGTGAATGCTCTGTTTCTTTAGCCCAGCACAGGATTCTGTAAGCAGCCATGTGCATTTCAGACCAGGCCTTGTTGGTTCCCCATTTCCACTGATGAAGGGTGCAGCTAGCAGGCAGACTAGGGAAGCTTTGCCAATGCTGCATGGATGTCACGGAACCTTTCACCCCTTTAATAAGACCTCACTCACAGAGTTCTTCTCAGTAGCCAGGCACAATCTCTGTACGTCCCTTTCTGTCAGCTCCCATTTTATAGTATTGGGTTGTGGTAAGTGGTTGGGATGGCCTTGTTCAAGCTTGCAGAGTGCTATGAATAAAACACCAGATTAACAAGTTTCACAAGTGTTGTGTATATATAAGCAGAATTAATTAGTGACTTGTCAATAACACAGAGAAGCCCATAGCTTACTCAATGACCATTTCCAGGGATTTGCGCCGTTCCTTAGGCTGAACACACACCACTAATAAACCGTCTTATCAACTTAAGATGAAGCACTGGAGTGGGGGGTGGGGTGGGGGGCTAACAAGGCAAAGTGCCAAAAAGCAATAAAAAAATGTCCTACTTGAGCCTTGTGCTTAACTCCACCAGTGACTCGCTCCCTCTGTGAGGTTAGTTGCAGTGGACAACAGCCAAAGGAGAAACCATCTCCGGGATTACTTTGCATCAAATATCTTGAACCCAATGGTGTAGCTCCTGCTCCCCCTGCCGGATAAAACGCTGTTTATATTCTGCAGCATTCAAAAATGAAAACAGCATCACTTGTGTGTGTGTGCATATAACACTTCTGTTCCCCTGCACTGCCATGTCATGCACTGGCTGAGGGCTGCTTGAATTACGCTGTGTTCTATCACCCTCTGCAATGGCTTGATCTGCACTGATTTAAAATCAATGAGAATTTTGTTCTTAATGATGACAATATACTTTAAACAATTGTCCTGTCCTGTTTCTTCACAATAGGCCATGCAAGCTGCAGCAAGTGCAATGGCAGCATTTGTATGCATGTGCAATTGAGACAAGAATGGACCTAACCTCGGGTATTCTTACATGCACCAGAAAGGGCACAAGTGTTTTTGACTTGGCATTCATTCCCAGAGTAATTGACTTTTTCCTTCAAAAAAGAAACAAAAGCCAACGGAATGAGTTGACGCCTGCAACTCACACTAGGAAGCAGTTCCCCAAAACTCCAGCCACTCACCAGACTGGTCAGGTATCAGAAAATCAGGACTGAAAATAAATACAGTCCTACCTCAGGTTATGAACACTGCGGGTTGCGCGTTTTTGGTTTGCGGACTATGCCGAACCCGGAAGTACCGGAACAGGTTACTTCTGGGTTTCGGCCCTCATGTGTGCACAGAAGCACATATAATGACATCACGCGCATGCGCAGAAGCGCCAAATCACACATGTGCGCAGATGTGGCGTTTCAGGCTGCGGGTTGCAAACGTGCCTCCTGCACGGATCACATTTGCAACCCGAGGTATGACTGTATATGAAATCAACAGCCAGGATGATGCAAAGTTCAAAATGGTATCTTACTGAGACATTGACACCCGGTGGTGAAGTGGTAGGCTGTTTTACTGAGTCGATATAGCTTATTGTTATTTAATCTTTTATTTTACAAAATTGTACCGAGCTTTCTTATAGGAACTCAAAGTGGCTAACAATAAAATATAAAATATAAATAGCAACAACATGATGCATTAAGTAAACTTGGCAAATGATTATTCATTAAAAAAATGGCAGATACCAAAATAGTCAGCAAAATAAAAGGGCCATCTCCACTCAGAGCAGAAGGAAAAAATGAGACAGGTCAGTCATTGGTCTCCCTAAAATGTCTTCCTAAAGAGGTAAAGGTAAAAGGTAAAGGACCCCTGGACAGTTAAGTCCAGTCAAAGGTGACTATGGGGTGTGGCACTCATCTTGCTTCAGGCCAA
Organism: Podarcis tiliguerta; assembly: GCF_965153285.1. Taxonomy (NCBI): domain Eukaryota; kingdom Metazoa; phylum Chordata; class Lepidosauria; order Squamata; family Lacertidae; genus Podarcis; species Podarcis tiliguerta. Next base: position 86,992,399 of record NC_139540.1, on the reverse strand, counting down.
GGGAGCCGGCGTTTGTCCACAGACAGCTTTCTGGGTCATGTGGTCAGCATGACTAAACCGCTGAACCACCTTTTGGCAAGGTTACAAGGAAGAAAGGAAGACCAGGGAGACTTGTCTGGAGAGGGCATTCCACACTGTTGGCACCATAACATAAAGGATCCACGACACCTTATCTTAAGAGTCAGTGGGTAAACTCAGTGCAAATCCACAGGTAATGAATGGAATTCACAAGACAGAACAGGCAGGAGAAGATGGTCCTTAAGGTTCCCAGGTCAGGGTCACGTAGTGCTTTAAATATAGGAGCCAATGCCTTGAATTCAACCCATAATGAAGCAGGTGAAGTAATCATAACCATCAGAAGTAATATGCTCCTCCAACTAGTCCCAGACAAAAGTCTGGCTGTGGCATTTTGGACCAGTTGAAATTTACAGACACCCCAAATATAGCTTCTAACAATATTCGCATGAGGGGGGTTTGGAGGACCCATCAAACCTTGAACCTGTGTCTTGACCCCAGATGCAGGCTGCACATCTAACCCCAGACTCACCCACACCCCAAACCAGCAGTCCTTAGGTCTTATCTGAATAAACTTTCATTGTTCTCCCTCATCCAATCCCTATCACCACCAGACATCATTCCACTGCCTCTGATGCAAATTAGATACTGCTGAGTAGCAGCATACTTGTTACGACACCTTGGTCCAGATCTCCAGTTGCCTTCACCCAGCTGCTTTTATGTACATGTTAAAAAGCGTGAAGGGAATGGAGCCCTGCGGCACCCCTAGGCCAAGGATGACATCTGGTGGTTTAGTGGTTTAGTACACACCTGAATATATTTCAAGTGAATGTAACAAGACATACTACTGTGTGGAAAAGAAACATGACAAGGAGTAAGTAGGACACACTGATTTTGGCAGTATGATAAAACATTATAGTATATCTAGTTTCAGAATAATATTTCAATGGTCATCCAGGAACTATTTCCTGTTCAGAAAGTATCTTACCACCATCACCACCTTTGTGTTCAAGTATCAACTGGGAGAACTTAGCTGCTTCTGTAAATCTGTGCATAATTCTGGTCTTGAACTCTACAGCACATTTTTAGAGATGAGCTTAGGGACATGGGTGGTGCTGTGGGTTAAACCACAGAGCCTAGGACTTGCCGATTAGAAGGTCGGCGGTTCGAATCCCCGCGATGGGGTGAGCTCCCATTGCTTGGTCCCTGCTCCTGCCCACCTAGAAGTTCGAAAGCACGTCAAAGTGCAAGTAGCATCGGGAAGGTAAATGGCGTTTCCGTGCGCTGCTCTGGTTTGCCAGAAACAGCTTAGTCCTGCTGGCCACATGACCCAGAAGCTGTATGCCGGCTCCCTCGGCCAGTAAAGCGAGATGAGCGCCGCAACCCCAGAGTCAGCCACGACTTTACCTTTACCTTTAAGGTGCTCTTAAACTTGCCTAACAAAACATAATTTAGTGGCAAAGATGGATATTTTAATATCGCCAGGGGGTTGGCATTCATACTCCAAATAATTTCCCTCTTTTTTCATACTACAACAATATTGAACATTTAAGGTGACTATATTACTTTGCTTGCAATCCTAAACACACTTATATGACAGGACACCTCTTTAATTGCATGTCTTTAATCTGTGTTTTTTATTCTTCCTTGAAAGCTCATGTTTTCAAGTGCTTCAGATTTTCAAAATGTCAGGCCCTAGGAAGGAATGGGAAGGAAGAGGAAATACTTGCCTTAGGGGGCTATGAAGGGTACAGAATTTCTAACCCTGCCCAGCCTCCGTGGCAGACACTAACTAAACCCTTCCAAGCAGTTTGTACAACTTTGTGGGTAGGAAAAAAGGAACAAATAAAAATTTGGAGGCCGGTTCTACAAGTTTCAGAGGTTTCAGTAAATCAAACATAGTAGGCAGAGAGATGTAGCTTTAAATACAGTACAGTGAGTAAGACACAGAATCCCGCATTGCTGTACTGTATAGTTAGTATCAATGGTTGGATAGTGTTCTCAAAGCTACCAGCATGAGTTTGACCAAACTGCGGGAGGCAGTGGAAGACAGGAGTGCCTGGTGTGCTCTGGTCCAGGGGGTCACGAAGAGTCGGACACGACTAAACAACAACAACATACTTAGTATCACCAACTCATTATTTTAAATGCATGGAGAAAGTGACTAAAGAAAAGTTTTTCTCCCTCTCTCAAAACACTAGACGAGCCAGTGTGGTGTAGTGGTTAAGAGCAGTAGTCTCGTAATCTGGTGAACTGTGTTCGCTTCCCCGTTCCTCCACCTGCAGCTGCTGGGTGACCTTGGGCCAGTCACACTTCTCGGAAGTCTCTCAGCCCCACTCACCTCACAGTGTTTGTTGTGGGGGAGGAAGGGAAAGGAGAATGTGAGCCGCTTTGAGACTCCTTAAAATGAGTGAAAGGCGGGATATCAAATCCAAACTCCTCCTCCTCTTCTTCTTCTTCTTCTTCTTCTTCTTCTTCTTCTTCTTCTTCTTCTAGAACTCATGGACACCCAGTGAAGCTGAATGTGGGAACATTCAGGAGAGATAAGAGAAAGTTCTTCTTCACATAGTGCAGAGTTAAACTTTGAAACTCGCTTGCACATGAGGCAGTGATGGCCACCAACCTGGGTGGCTTTAAAAGAGGCTGAGACAAATTCACTGTGGATAAGGCTATCAGCCACTACTGGCCACTGGGGCTCCATTCTACCTCCACAGTCGGAGGCAGGATGTCTCTGAGCACCAGCTGCCAGGATTGGTAGGGAGGCCGATGACTGAGGTGCTCAGGTCCCACAGGCATCTGGTTGGCCACGGGGAGAACAGGATTTGGGACTAGACGGGCCATTGGCCCAGTCCAGAATATAAGGTTCTTCTTATATGCTTATACATATAATGGGAATCTGGCAGTCAGCGGCAAAAGCCTGCTGGGGCACAGGGCTTGGCTGAAGAGGAGAATACTCTGCTTAGTTGGCTTTTATAACTGCTGTTTCACCCAGTGCTTGTTGCTTGCCAACCCCCAGTCTGAAGGGCTGAAAGCACAAGAAAACTGGATTATTGGCAGTCCTATAACAATGAAATAGTGGCACCATCACTCACCATGATGTAGCCCTTTTTGCTGTTCTTTGGTTACTTGCGTTCCCCACCTCAAGCTCACAGACTGTGTAAGAACTGCACTTATTCATGGCCAGTAAACAGCAGGCTGGACTTTACCCTGTTAAGTTAGAGGCTTAAGTAAGGGCAGCATAGCGGGACAGAAGTAAAGCACCAGCTGCCACGGGGTCGGAAAAACATCTCCAGGGGTTTCTATGAGGAACCCCCCCCCCACCATTTTAAGCATGTTACATAGAAGCAGGTCCCATGGACATCAATGGAATTTATGTCTAACCATGGAAGAACTGAATGTCTGTTTTTGTAGAACAATCTTTCTGCCCTTTCCTTCTCAAAGGATTGTCTTTCTGATTCTGGTTGCAATTGTATGTTTTGCTGCTTGACATATTTAATACAAGGGGTGTGTGTGTGTGTGTGTGTGACACAGTATGATATCTTCATTTGTTTGCTAATCCCAGTTTACTTCTGAACGGTCGGGTTGGCTCGAAACTGAGCTGCCTTGTATGTGTGTGTGTGTAACACATTATAACCTGATATTTGGCTAAACAAAAGCGTAAGATTGTGCAACCATATTTGCGTAAGGTTATAATGGGTTGCGTAAGGTTATAATGGGTATGTGTCCATATATGATAATATTGTTAATTAACATGTTCATGGTAAAAAACAACAACAAAAACAACGCTTGACTCAGGGAGAGAGGGAATGTGTGGCATTTGCCCTTAGATAATCAAGGGTAAAGGTTTTCATTGCGCCTCGAAAAAGTTTGGTTGATGTAATAAATAGGATAATGAAGATGCCACTCTAGATACCACCTTTGTTAACATGCACCAGTGTAAAGAAACTGAGTTGCCCTGCTGCATGCCCTGACTTAACAATTAAACCCGGTTGGATTTAATTTCCCACTACTTCAATCATGAATTGTGAGTCTTCTGTGCACATACATCCCACATTTACACACTCCCTTTCAAATAGCTGGAGCTCTTGAGTTGAAGCACAGGTTAAGGCCAATGGGTACAAGCTTTTATGTGTAAGTGTTCCAATTTCCAACCATGATCCTCGTAATCCACTTATGAATGAAAGGTTGCAACAAGATTTCACGGTGTTGGCAAACTTCTCCATGGTCAAGGAGAATTTTGTACCTGAGTACTAGTTGTCATGGTCCAATCGCTGTGCCTTGTGCCTCTCCTGTTAAGGGTGATGTTGCTAATAGAAATACATTTTTATTTGCTTCTGTTTACTGCCACCTTGTGGTTGTACAGTTGAATTCCAGAGCAGTGGCCTTAATACAGTATCTGCCTTCCCATGCAAGCTCCTGATTAGTTCAGCTTCTCTATTATAAAGGGCAGGCTTTTTATCAGGAGGTACTCGTGGGTACTAGGGACGCGGGTGGCGCTGTGGGTAAAAGCCTCAGCGCCTAGGGCTTGCCGATCGAAAGGTCGGCAGTTCGAATCCCCGCGGCGGGGTGCGCTCCCGTCTTTCGGTCCCAGCGCCTGCCAACCTAGCAGTTTGAAAGCACCCTTAAGTGCAAGTAGATAAATAGGGACCACTTACTAGCGGGAAGGTAAACGGCGTTTCCGTGTGCGGCTCTGGCTCGCCAGAGCAGCGATGTCACGCTGGCCACATGACCCGGAAGTGTCTCCGGACAGCGCTGGCCCCCAGCCTCTTGAGTGAGATGAGCGCACAACCCTAGAGTCTATCAAGACTGGCCCGTACGGGCAGGGGTACCTTTACCTTTACCTTTACTCGTGGGTACGCAGTACCGGCACCTCTTTTGGGGAGGTTAAAAAGTGTGACACTTGCTGTAACAACTTCATGGCGAGTACTGGCACATATTTTTTCTAGAAAAAAAGCACTGATAAAGAGTTTCCGTGGAAATATACATATATAAACCTCCCTCACCCACCCGCAACACAATGTGAATGAGAGTGTTCCTCACATATGACCAGCCATAATGGAAACACTGAAATGAATAAAGAAACGTGTTCCATCTCTTATTAAAATGTACCAGATATAACCAGAGGTTGTTTTATAAAGGGTTTTTTTTTAATAAAGGGTCGTGTTTTTCTGCACCTCATCCTCAGAAGCTGGAAACAGCTCAAAGAATTCAACCAATCTTTATCAAGCTGGTTTTAGATTCCTAACTTCCAGTAAAATAAAACCTGTAATCCACACTCCATATACTTGGGACTCTGGGAATAAGTCCCACTGAATTCAATGTGACTTACCTCTGAGTTAGGATTGCACTGTAAATTGCCTGAAAAATGGCATTTTAAAAATATGGTTTGGGGTGGTTGTGGTGAGAAGGATGAGGGAAGGTTTTGGAGTTATATTACTGCAGTAATAGCTCTTCATGCCTAAATTGCACATCTTGCCTCATGGGTGGGCCCGCCCTGGGGACAGTTGCAGAATGGGAGAGCCCTCTTTTCTTGAATCCTGCTTGTGGGCTCCCACAGGCATCTGGTTGGCCACTGTGAGAACAGGATGCTGGACCAGCGGGACCACTGGCCTGATCCAGGAGGCTCTTCTTATGTTTGCTTCCTCCTTTTCAAAAGGGAAAGGCAGAACACGGTGAGGGAAGCAACCACCCCATTGCCTCTATCTCCCACCTTCATCAGAAACCCCCTTCATCAGATCATGTCAAGGCAAAGAACCCTTTCTCTTTACCCACGTCTTCCAAAGGGCAAAGCAGCAGATCACAGTGAGGAGGGAAATCACCTTTCTCTCCACCCTCTCCTTCCTGGCAAAGGTCCCAGACACCATCACCACTTAGGTAGGCAAGAAAAAAGGAAGCAAAGTGGGAAGGAACCCTCATGACACTGTTTCTCTTTCCCTTCCTTCAAAGACCCTTCAAAAACTTTGCTGCCACCACCAATTTGCCCCCAAAGACCCTCCAAAAAACCTACAAGAGGCAGGCAGCCTACCTTCAGCTGCAACCACACAAACTCACAACCTTCCAAAGAGAAAGGGAAGAGGCAAGGAAGGGGGCCCTTCTGGGACTGCTCTGCAGAGTGGTGTGAACCCGTGTTGCCAACTTCAGGGCAACATTTTGATACACAGTTTGCCTTCTGGAAGGACTAGAGACTTACTTGGGGGAGAGAAGAAAGAAAGCTCAGGGCCTTGCTTCAGTTGCACCATGGATACATCTGGCTTTGCTACTCGCCAGAAACAGCCATATCAGAGGCAAATGTCAGGGAGGTGCCAGGAATAGTACATAGTGACCGAAAAGTCTTCATGGGGCATCCTTATTTTTTTAGAAACCAGCTAATCAAAACTATCTCTAATGTGTAGATAAAACAGCCATGCCACAGGCTCAGTCATCTACACCACTCTTGGAATGGTTGCATAGGAGTCCCACCTCTGTGGAAAAGCTCAGGGGTCACATGACGAGGCCCTCCTGCTGGGAGGAGCCTTCACACACACTTCGGTGGAGAAAATGGAAGGTAAAACTTGAGTGGAGCTACTAAAATTAAATATATGTCTCTTTCCAAGGAAAAGAGTTGTGCATGTAGGTGTAACTGTATATGTGTGGTTCTGTATTAAGGGTGGGGGGGTGGTTATGGTCCCATCCACTAGTACTGAAATACAGCCCCAGCAGCTTTCAATAAGGTAATGCAGTGCTCAGCCTGAAAAAGGTTCCCTCGCCCTGATATGCCACCATCTGTACTTAATTTTGATTCAAGACAATGCAAGTTAGATCTTGATATCATCTGTTCTGCTGCTACTGGTAGACACTGTGATATGCAAGTGTTCTCTTTAATTGGGAACTCTTTGATATAAAAGCAGCACGTGTTCTTTTTTGTTTTAAACTCAGAATGTTTTGATGTTAAACGAGATAAGACCTTACACATCAAAGCAAGCTTGGACTGTGTATCTTTGTGATATTGATTCCTTGTGGACACCTGCTGTGCTTCTGAACTTATACATCCTAATTCATGCCTCCAAGAAACCGATTACAGTTGCTTTAACTAGGAAAGTTTCAGGGCACTGCTGTGATTCATAGAAGCAGATGCTTTGAAGTGGTGAGGTTTCTTTATTGCACTGTGGGATATGCCAAAAAGTGGGTGTCCAAGTGACACAAACATATATTTTCTGCTCTTCCGGGTAAACAAGTGTTCAAATAACCTGTCTATCTTTCTTCCAACAATTTATATAATAAAATTATTTAAAATTTGTATATGTAAAGCTACCTAGTTATTGGATTTATTCCAGAAAAAATCAGACATGCTTATGTTCCATGGAAAGCACATAATTTCCTCTGAATGCCAGTTGCTGGGAACTGCAGGTGCTGGAACATTTGCAAAGCTAAGCAGGGCCCAAGGTGGTTTCAAATTGGATTGGGGACCACATGTTGAAATTCCTGCATTGCAGAGGGCTGGACTAGATGGCCCTTGGGGTCCCTTCCAAGAGTGGTGGAGGAAGCCACTTGGGTGCCTGGGGCGGTGCCCAGGGGTGGGGAGAGCCACCCATGGGGGCGAGGTGCACCGTGGGGCCGCTGGAGTCTGCCTGCCTCCCCCCATACAGCCACCCTACAGCTGGGGGGGGGGCAGCGGGCGGACTGTTTGGGCAGCGTCTGGAGAGACGCGTGGCTCAGGCACACTGCAGACCCTGTGGTGAGTGCCGCCTGGCATTTTGTCACCCCCCTCAGTGGTGGCACCTGGGGCGGCCTGCACCCACCGCACCCCCTTCCTCTGCTCCTGCCTTCCAACTCTACAATTCTGTTGCACTCAGGTGCTGCATACAGGCTTGCCATAGGCGTCAGGCTGACTGCCCTGAGAGTGCTGGCCTGGCCTGGTCAGTAATCTTCTTATACAGTGGTACCTCAGGCTAAGTACTTAATTCATTCCGAAGGTCCGTTTTTAACCTGAAACCGTTCTTAACCTGAAGCACCACTTTAGCTAATGGGACCTCCTGCTGCCGCCGCACCCCCACCGCACAATTTCTGTTCTCATCCTGAAGCAAAGTTCTTAACCCGAGGTAATATTTCTTGGTTAGCAGAGTCTGTTACCTGAAGCGTATGTAACCTGAGGTACCACTGTATTCTTATTGCTTTCATTAGGAGTTTGAAAAGCTTGACTTTCTTTGCCCCATCAGAGCACTCACTCCAGTCGCAGCCGGGTGATGCTGCTAAGGTTGAATTGGGAACAAAAACAGGGCAGAATCTAGCACAATTAACTCATTGCTTCTCATGTGATTAACACGCATGTGAGGGCGTGAAATGGGACCATCCCCGCTTCTCCCCCCATTGCTGCCCCTACCCCTGTTGTGGAGGGGAGTGACTCAAAATCAGTCCTCCTGTCAGGGAAATGTCTCCTTGCTCACCCAGTGCAATATATTCCACCTTCTCCTTCTTTAGCAGAGTGTCTTTTCATCCAGTGGAGTAAACAGCTCATGTACATACATGAAACAAAGCTTTGATAGTAGAAAAATGCAACATAGAAACATACTGATGGAGAGAAACAACACATCTTGAGACAAGGGACAGTTAGTCTGACGACCTGAAGGAAGGGGCCGATTCTAGAGTACAGCATAAAAGCCCAGCCAACGAGAGGCCAGGTATTCTATTAATCAAATTAGGCTTCAGTGCTTTTCCTGCACCCCGGCTACCCCCCCAGTCTCCTGCTGGGAGAATCTGGGAGACATGGAGCTGATTTATAGGCGTGGACTCCCCATGCGATTTAGAAGCCCAGAACATGTAGATTCCCCTCTTCCAACTTCCCGCCCTGTGCATGGATAGTGAGGGCCCAGCAGTGTGGATTCATCCTACAACAATTGTACGTTACGCAAAAGTAAGCATCACTGAATTCCACCGGGACTGCTCCCTGATATGTACAGGATTGCAGTCTGAATTAGTCTTAAAGCTGCAACACAGTGCTCTTAACAAAGGAAGCCATACATTTCCAGACTGGTGAGAAAAGACTATCCCCCCTACCCCCACATTATCCATCTCTACATCTCCCCCCCCCCGAAAGTGGAATAAAGTGCAGGGATAAGTGGACCAGGACTTGGGAATTCAGGGTGAAGACCACTACTCAGCCATGAAACACCAAGGGGCTGATTAAACAGCTGCATATTCTGGCAGGAGGTGGGACCTGCTTGGTGGGAATTGCCCCTTTCTCTGATACTATTAAAGTTACCTATGCATTGTTTGAACTGGCATTTCAAAAACATGAATTGAAATTTTGCAGATAATCTAAACCATTGGAATGCCTTCCAGAGGCACTGAAAGGTGCTGCTGGACTTTTTAGTTTCTCCAGGGTAGTCTAGGAAACACCTGGACTTGGTGCTCCGAACAAGAAATGTAGCTTCCAAGCTGCTTAGTACCCCAGAATCTATACTATGCTCAAGGTCTCAAACAATAGACAATGCTCTCTTTTCACTAAAACAAACTGTCGAGTTGTCTTTATTGTCCAAATAAGAAACTGTACAGCAGATCTGTGATCAGAACTGTCAATGTTTTCATTTTAACTTGAATATAGCTATGTTGAGGGCTTCTGAATTTGATGGGAACAATGGTTCCGGAGAAGGGAGCATTGCTTAACCCGTCTCCCCTGTGATATAGCAATATTTCTTGAGCTGGTGGCACAAGGAGAAGAGGACATACCCAAACTGGAAAACAGCAACAACCAACTCTCCTACCACCAGTACTCTGATCAAATTTGGTGTCCCCCATAACGGCTTTTGAATAAAAACACCTGAGATCTCATCAAACCCCCCACTCCCATTTCATGTAGTTTGGTGCTTATGTGTGACTGCACACTGGAAAATGAGTGTGGTGGAGTCTCCTTCTTTGGAGGTCTTTAAGCAGAGGCTTGACAACCATATGTCAGGAGTGCCCTGATGGTGTTTCCTGCTTGGCAGGGGGTTGGACTCGATGGCCCTTGTGGTCTCTTCCAACTCTATGATTCTATGATTCTATGATTCTATGATTCTATGAAAATGAAAACCAATAAATCATTTGCATGGTAGCAGTTCCCCCTTCAGGTAAAACTGTAGTATTTCTCACCTCTATCTAAATAGTCAATATATAAGTGAAATTATCCTTTATATTATTCATTCATTTATTCATTTATTTTGCTTACCAAAAGTTAAGGGACTCACAGGAAAGGACTTATACAGTGGTAAATAACATAAAACTCTTAAACATCTGGTGTTGCCACCCTCTAGACTTCTTGAGGAGCAGGCACCTGAAGAAGGGCATCAGATGATGGTCTCAGGAACCAGGTTGGCTCATATAGGGAGAGGCAGTCCTTGAGGTACTGCAGTCCTGAGCCCTTTGTCCCTGTGAGCAACCTGGCCGCCAAATTCTGTACCAGCTGAAGTTTCCAAACCATTTTCAGAGGCAATCCTACATATAAAGTATTACAGTAACCTAGAGGGCTCAAATGGGCTGTGACACAGCAATTAACCTTACAGTCCTAGGGAAACCCAGCCAGATGGGTAGGGTATTAATATTATTATTATTATTATTATTATTATTATTATTAATAATAATAGAAAAACTTCCATAAGCAAGTAAATTGTACTGCTGTAGAAATTCATAACTCATTTTAAAACTTTAGGGAAATCTTACTGCAGAAAGGAGACAACATGTATTGTCCAAACTGTTCTGAGGTAATAAGCTAGTTGCCCATAAAGGAGGCCGCTCGCTGCTTCAACTCTACCACCGAACAATATACAGTGGTGGGTTACATAAGAAGGTAACTATTAGACTTTTTTCATACATCCACATCACTAGCATTTGGGAAACACCACTGTCTTCCAAAAGGCTTTTGAAAATTTAATTCTCTTGGAACTGAAAACTAGTTCTGATTTTAGGTGGCATATAACATGATGCTGTTTTCTGCTTCACTGTTTTTGTTGGTTGGTTTGAATTACATTTTTATTTACAATGTAACAGTGTATTATCTTGCTGAATCTATATTTATTAGCTGTTTTGATGACCTTAATGACAGATGATCTCCGTAGACAACTGGATCGAGGCGGGTCAGGACTGCTGATCCTTTTAGATTTGTCAGCAGCCTTTGACATGGTCGATCACGATCTTCTGGACCACCGCCTCGCCGACGTGGGGATACAGGGCATAGCCCATAAATGGCTGTGCTCTTTTACCTCTGGTCGGGGACAGAGGGTGGCGCTAGGGAGGTAGATGTCGTTGTGCCACTCCTTGGTGTGTGGAGTGCCGCAGGACGCAATCCTCTCCCCGATGCTTTTTAACATCTTTATGCGCCCCCTTGCCCAGATTGTCCAGAGCTTTGGGCTGGGTTGTCACCAATATGCTGATGACACTCAGCTCTATCTGCTGATGGATGGCCACACCGACTCGGCCACAGACACACTGACCAGATGTTTGAAAGCTGTGGCTGGATGGTTTGGTGGGAGCCGATTGAAACTAAATCCTGCGAAGACAGAGGTCCTCTGGCTGGGTCGGGATGGCATGGGGATGAGGGACCAACTCCCTTCTCTTGCGGGGGCCCAATTAGCGCCATTGCCTTCTGTTAAGAGTTTGGGTGTAATCCTTGACGCCTCCCTTTCCATGGAGGCGCAAGTTACAGCAACAGCCAAGGCGACATTTTTCCACCTTCGCCGCATCAAGCAGTTGGTCCCTTACCTTTCCCGCCCCGACCTGGCCACAGTGATCCATGCGACGGTCACCTCCAGGCTTGACTACTGTAATTCGCTCTACGCAGGGCTGCCCTTGAAGCTGTCCCAGAAACTCCAGCGGGTGCAGAATGCTGCAGCGAGGCTCCTCACGGGGTCTCTGCCATGGGAGCATATTCACCCAGTGCTTTTCAAGCTGCACTGGCTCCCGGTGGAGTACAGGGTCAGATTTAAGGTGCTGCTTTTGACCTTTAAAGCCCTTCACGGCCTAGGACCCTCGTACCTACGGGACCGCCTCTCCCGGTATGCCCCATGGAGAGCCTCAAGGTCCGTAAATAGCAACACCCTAGTGGCCCCGGGTCCTAAGGAAGTTAGATTAGCCTCAACCAGAGCCAGGGCCTTTTCAACACTGGCTCCGCCTGGTGGGACGCTCTGTCTCATGAGACCAGGGCCCTGCAGGATCTGATTTCTTTCCGCAGGGCCTGTAAGACAGAGTTGTTCCGCCTGGCCTTTGGCTTGGAGCCAATTTGATTCCCTCCCTCCCTCTCTTTCTTTTTTCTTTTCCTTCTCCTGCTGCGATGAGGCTACATTTTAATATTTTAATGTTCCATTATTTTAATGTTGTATTTTACTTTTGTTTTTAAGTTGTAATCATTCATCTTGTTTTTATTATTGCTTGTAAGCCGCTCTGAGCCCGGCCTTGGCTGGGGAGGGCGGGGTATAGATAAAAAATTATTATTATTATTATTATTATTATTATTATTGAAAAGGAGGATATTTCTAACAGAAGTTTGTTCACACCTGTAATTCTGCCTTCACACAAATACAGACAATATGTGTCCCTAGCAGGTTTTCTATTTATTACAGACTATGCTTCTGAAATTATGAACAGGGGGCAAAGTGTATTTCATGATTCACTCAGAGGCATCTTTCCTTCAGCCGGACCCTTTCTTCTCTCAAACATATTCTCATGGGAAATTGCATGGACACAGATGAACACTTTTAAAGACAGACTTAGACTGTGTACACATTACAGGCTGAAAATGCAACTAGGCCATTATTTTTCTCAATTCGGATTAAAGCTAGCAGGGGGTAGGATACATTAAAAAAGAGTATTTCCTAAGAACCAACAGGATGGATAAAAAGTTATGGATTGTGGCTAACATCATGTGTACACCACTTTCTAAAAAAGTGGTGGGAGCACAGGATACAGAGCAAATTGGAGTGTGTATGAATTCTTCCTTGGATCATTTCTAGAGGAATAGCCTGTTAGTTCACTTTTCATGAGCATCTGTGCAAAGTGTCATGTCGCCTAGGGGGTCTGAAGGTTTACCTTCCCTGAATTGGCCCTGTCAGACATCGCCACTGCCTTTGCAGCACGGTAAAAGCCAATGCAGCAAAAATAGCTTCCATTTTCTTTGAGGGCCTCTTACTTTACTTTCTCACAGCATCCAAGTGCATTGTGCTAGCAGGGTCAAATCAAGTAAACTTAGCCTATAAGAATAACTTTATACTCCTATTGGTGGGGGGGGGGGGCTCTTTTCTTTCTAGCAGTGCCCCTACTGCTTTTGGTTCCTAAAATTTTGGAGTGGCTTGTGCTTGCACAAGGTTTACAATTTCTTTCCTCTGATTAATCTAGTTTTTATCCTGTTAATTCTACTGAAAAGTTGTTTAACATATATTACTGACTTCTCCCCTATCTGAACAGTGTCACTTGTTTTAATTTCTCTTGCTGTTGGATCTTTCTCCTGCTGTTAATCATGCTGTTCTTTTGTCATCATTTTGTAAACTTAGCTTTTAGGGTGCTGTTCTGCATGGTTATCATCTTTCCACTCCAGCCATTCCCATCATGTTTCTATTGGGGAGCATTTCTTTGATTCATTTCCTCAATCTGTTGGCAAACTCCAGGGTTTTGTATTGTCATCTATTTTTCCCTGTTGTCACTTGCATGCTTCTGGTACTAGTTATAACTAGTGTAGAGGTAGGCTTTTGATATTTCTACTTTAGATGTGTCCAAGAAGTCCACCATCTTCTTTACCACACGTAACTGCATGAGTAACTCCCTGAATGGTCTGTTTTGTGCCTTTCTTCCACCTCATTGAGGATTTCATAGCTTTGTTTTGCTTTTTATGTTTGAATGAAGCAGCAGAGATGACTTTACTGCTGTAAAGCTGCTCCATATTATAGTAAAATCCTCAGCTGAATCAAAGTTTTACAGCAAAATGTGATCAGTTTAGACACCAGATACTCATTATTTAAAGTTTTCATTCTGCAGCATGATCTAGTTCTAAGAGTTAGATTTTGTCTCAAAAAAATAATTCTAGATCAAGATTACAGGAGCATGGTCCACAATTCCACAAAGTTCTGTCTTCATTAAGCTTATAGCATTACTCTTAGATAGAAAGGGTATTTGGCATAATTTTTTCCAAGCCTGCCAAGACTGAAATGGATATCTAAGCTGTGTGCTTGTAAAGAAAAAATATTGTTATTTTCAGACATCTGGGAATGTATATAGAGTAACATGGATAATAAATCATGGAAAACTAATAAAGCAGATTATTATTTGGTTTGGTTTGATAATGCTAACAACAATTTTATGAATTTAATTAATGCAGCTTACCATAAAGTGTATAATCAATTCTACACTGACATAATTGACATTAGCAAAAACAGCAAAGACTATTTGTGGCACCTTAGAATCACAGAATCATAGAACCATAGAATTGTAGAGTTGGAAGGAACCCCTAGGGTCATCTAGTCCCACCCCCTGCAATGCAGGAATCTCAACTAGTCCATACATAACAGATGGCCATCCAACCTCTGCTTAAAAACCTCCAAGGAAGGAGAGCCCACCACCTCCCAAGGGAGTCCATTCCACTGTTGAACAGCTCTTACTGTCAGAAAATTCTTCCTGATGTTTAGTCAGAATCTCCTTTCTTGTAACTTGGATTCCTAAGTTCTGGTTCTAGCTTCTGGAACAGGAGAAAACAAGCTTGTTCCATCCTCCACGTGACAGCCTTTCAGATAATTGAAGGTTGTGGTGATACCTTAAAGAATGTTGTTTTTCTCAGGGCCTAACGCAATGTTATGGGAAGCACTTGGCTGCACAGCTCCTTGGTAATAGCTGGTAAAAGAAACAGACTGATTGCTATTTGCAAAGGGTAGGGAAAGCTTCCCGTTATGACATCACATAATTCTTTCACCAAACGTTTATGTGGAAGTGTGTGGGTAAGAGGTAAATGGGTTTGGCAGTAGTCTATATAACATGCCATTTACACTGAAAGCATGTGAACGGGGCCTGTTGCTCTTTCTTTTTTAAAAAGTACTATGCCTAGTGGTTTTAAGTGATTTATACATTGTGAGGGCAAAACATAGAACTAACAGTATCCCCAACAACCCCCCGCTTAAAGCTTTTGGCTCTTAGTCATATTTTTCAACTGTTAGTTTTACTTCATGTTTTTCAGCATCCCATTACCTTCCAAGCAGTAAGCAACAGTAATCCCAAGCGGCAGTGGGACATTAATTAGTATATGAGGAAATGGCCCTTATTACTGCTCCTCTGCTGCAGCCCACGGAGGTGCTTTATAAAGCACACCACGTACAACTGAGGTATCTCATTTATTCCTTTCATCACCCAAGAGTTTACCCTTCAAAGGATGCTAAATTGTCTTTCTGCAGTGGCAATACTTATTGGTATTAAAGTCCAAACTATTGATGCTGCATTAATGCTGAGGTAAGACTCAGGGTTTAGGTAGTGCTAAAGTACATTTGCACTGAGCTTCACAAGAAATGGGACATGCATTTATTTGCCGTGTCAGCTCTCCAGTTCATTTTCAACAGTTCCAGGCAATGCACTGTATCACTTGTTTAAATTACAACTTAAGTAACTTCAAACAAGAAGCTTCTGGCATAATATACTCCTCTCATGTGACTGTGTCACCTCATAAATCACACGAGGGGGTTCCTGATTTAAAAGTGTCCCCTGTTTTGAACTGGGCAATGCCAAACAAATAACAGCACCCCTTCCTACCCCTCGATGTGAAATCTGACATAAAAACAGCCATGTGTCATATCACGAACTACACACTTGAATTTACATGGACCATCATGAAACAAGTATTCAGATACCATTGAGCATCTATGATATGTTCCCAGGATCACTGTTAAGAGAAGAGGTCCTGACAGACCACTCACACTTTTTTGCTCAAGATTCCTGGGTTGTTACACCAAAAAAGGTTGTCAGTTCTGCCACAGCTATCTGCCTGCAAACCTTTGCAACTCAATGCTTTTCAGAAAAAACTACCTTCTTCCAGTATCTGTCAGAAAGTCATCTTTCTAGCAGTCATTTTACTTACTGTTTCCACAGAAGATAATTGTAGTTACCCAAAGCTTGTATGTTGGTCACATCTGGTAGAACACATCTGGTGTTGTTGTTGTTTTTATATTTTTATTTATACCCTTTTTCTCTAACAGGGACTCATATGCAAATATAATCATATATGCAGTAGATAGCAAATCAAAGTAAAATGTGTCTTTTAATGTTTATCTCCATATGACCAATTCTGTTCACTCTTGCTGATTTTTAAGTTAATTTGAAGTAGAAAAATCCAAGTTGCAGATCCAAGTATTACGTGGCAGAATGTGGCTTATTAGCATAATTATTGAGGAAGCTAAACCCAAAGAGCCCACAGGAATAGGGCTCACAGGAATGGGACAAACCGTGTTCCACACTTCATGTCAAACATCAGTAGGAGATGGGAGAAACTGCTGGATAAGATACACTTGGAAGAATACTCCCATCCTTTTGTCGTTTTGCCAAAACAGAAGGCCAAACAATACCTGATTTCAAAGGCAGCCAAATAAATGGATGATATCTTAACTGCAGCAAGGAGCTGGTTCCAGAGCTTACAGTAGCTGCCACCATCAGAAAAACCTGTTCAGTAGGGCCCACCTGCTGACAGACAGTGCGACTGCCAAAACTATTTTCAGTGCCTGATTCTGTTCCTTAAACTTTGGCACTGGGAATCTTTTGGTGGTCTCAGCAAATATGATGTGGGTAGCCACTGCTAAACAAGCTCTGGAACGATCTCTCTGCCAGGTGTTGTTTAGTTTTCAGGCTAGTTTAGAAATAAAAAGGCAAACATACTTGGATAATTTGATCAAATAACATGGTGGGATGGGGTGGGTTGGAGTAAAAGTGTAAAAGATAACATAAAAAAATTGAACAACAAAATAAAACAACAGGGCATTAACATTTAGAGCAAACAGTAAAAGAGCACTAGACATAGTCAAACCCTAATATCAGCAGCCGATAAAACAGCAACAAACTGATGTTTTGGTGAATAAAACCTCTTTTTCTTGTCAAAACTGCATTGTATTAATAAAGCAACCATTGCTAAACAGGCCACTCTATTAAATATACTATTAATAACAATCTGGTTTCCTTTTCATAGGCACCTAACCGTTTCTGGGCTCAGTTTAAATCCCCAAACACTTTGGCATTTGGTTATCTGAAAGAAAGTTCACACCCATATAAATGGCCTGCACAGGGTACAACTAGACAGTTAAGATTTTTTTTTGTTTTGTTTTCAGCAGGCTTTTATTTTTAGTTGCTGCTCTGAATTCAGAACTCTTCCGTTTTAACTTTCCTCCCTGCAATAGTTGCTTTGGTTTTATGATTTTATGCTATATTTGGAAATATTTCTTTGCACACGTCTTTGAAAATCTCACCTGAAAAACTGGTTATAAACTGGTTAAAGTAGAATAAAAATAAATAAAAGCGGGGATGGTACACCAGGAACAACAGTGGCTCAGTCTCTTTTGTTCTGCTTGAATTTCCAGTTATACAAGAACAACAGGTGAATTTTGTTTTTGTTTTGTGAAAAGCTGTTTCCCCCTTTTGCGGGGCCTTGGACAGACAGTGTGTGCACTTAGTCAGAAAATACAAATGTTAGTGGCTGTGACATTCAACAGGTGACCTTTTGTTGAACTGGGCGGATTCAGCTGAGGCTTCTAAATAACTTTCCAAGATGGGATGTTTATGGACAGACACTGCAGTACGTGTATCATAAATGCAACTGTCATGACAGGGAAAACATTATATTCAAGACTCTTTTCTAAATCATTCCGATCCAAAAACATAGATATTAAAACAATGCATGCTATATGATCAGTACTAGGAGATTCATCACTAGATTTCTTCAGTTTCTTCCAGCACTAAAAGCATCTTCAAAGGGGCCCCATATGGACTGGGGGGTTTTCAGGGGGAGGGGTTAACCTGGCCCTCAACATGATTTCTACCACGAAAAGGACAATGTAGTGCTGCAGCCAAGAAACAAATCAGCCCCCTTTGACTTAAAAACATCAACAAAGAAGAACAAGCCACATCTCTCCCCAAATCTTTTCTAGCTTGGTCTTTCAGTTCGCAACTGAGGCCCTGCTTTGTGACCCAGTGACCCCAGAAGTGTTGCAGGGGCCACAAGAGAGAGAACAGTTTCATCCATAGAGTGTGGAATGGCTTCCTGCAGAAGGCCACCCGATTCCTTCACTGCTTGCTTGTTGGCAAACTGCAAACATGCATTTGTTCTGTATTTAGCTATATTCCCCTCTTTGGCAATAGGAAAACTCCAGAAGGCACAACCCCAGCTCTATAGCCAATGTCAGATGAACTTCAGCCCACTGAGGTGGCCTGGGGGAGGGGAGCACCCTCATCACTCGATGAGCGTCCTGGTGTTTCAAAGCTCAAGTTTGCCTGTTGGTACAACCCACTTTCCTTCACCCCGAGGGCCTTTCTCTTATTCCTGTCCACTTCTTCTTAAGGTCCAGGCCTTTCCTCTCAGTCTCAGTCTCCATTGCCCCCACCCCACAGCACTAGGCCTATTTAAATAATTGTATTTCAAAAGCTAGGCACTGAAAACAAATTGTGGGCCTACACAATATCTATAGAAGGCATGCACATCTCACAGTAAATAAATGATTTGGAATTGTCATCGTACAGGGAGCCCCTTGCGCACAAATTCTGCTCCCAGGGAAGCCTTGCACACCTGCCAGGGAAGCCCAACACAGTGCAGCGGATTCTGGGAAATGTTCAGCTCGCCTTGGACCCTGGTCTGTTCACATGGGCCTGCGACCCTTTTTGAAGTGAGGAGACCTAGACTACAGCCAATACTCCCCTGCAGCCCCAGACCCCAAAGGAAGATCAGTAACACGATGCGTGAGAATTTGCCTTTCAGTCATTTTTCCATTATTTACCTCTTTGGCTTCTACGAAATCCCTGATACCATTTGAAAAACATGACATTCAAAGACCATTGAATTCACGGTAGTCAGACGCCATCTCATAAGGTGTCTTATAAGGTGTCAGCATGATTTGCCAAAGAATATCTGAATGTATCTTTAGGTGCCAGGCAAAAACGTTTCTCTTCAACCAGGCGATTTGCTAATTAACACTCTATAGCTTTTTAAATGTTTGTGGGAAGGGGGTTATTGCTTTGTTTTTTGTTTTATTATGTATTTGTATTCTCATTTTGTATTTTTCTGTTGTGAACTGCCCTGGGATCATGGGATGTAGGGCAGTATACAAATATAATAAATGATAAATAAGATGGTTCCTTCCTCAATTTAGCTAAAAGCACGGCTACTCGACAAGTCACAAATTTCAGTGGGGCTTCCCTTCTCAGAAGCACGTTCAAGACTTCGTAACACTGCGCATTTTATTTCCACAGTACAGTTGCAAGACTCGTTTCCCAAGTAAATAAATATACTGTGTTAATCAAAAGTGCAGAGCCAGCAAACAGCAGTTTTAGGTCTACAGATTAAATAAACTAACAATAAATATAGGTAAAAACTTTTAAAGGTAATATTTAAAAAGCGCCTCAAGCTATTAACAGTACAATAATTAAGTACAATAATTAAGGAAGGCTGTTCCATATAATTTTTTATCAAAGATGTCGCCTGCAGGGTTGCAAGACGGCAAGTGCTTCCGCGCGGCGAGACAAGGGCGCGCGAGGAAGAGCCTCCTCCGCAAATACTACGACTCCCAGCATGCCCCGCGCAGGCCAAGCTTCCAAAGATGGCCGCCCTTTGCGCCGCCGCTACTGGGCTCGGCTGCGCCGTCGGATGAAGAGAAAGCGAGGCAGGCATTGGTCCGCCCCCCCCCCCCCCCGCCCCGGAGAAGGGAAAACCAAGACAGCGCCCGCGAAAGAGAACAACCGGAGGACCTCCGCGGCGGGCGCTTCCGAGCCCGGCAGCAGTCCTGGCCAGGCCCCGCCCGCTTCCCTCCGGAGCGCCGCCGCCTCCCCTCCCCCCTCAGCGCGCCCGCCCTTCGCTCCCTGGCTGAGGAGGCGGCGCGGCGCCCGCGGGTCTCCCGGCTGACGGCCAGGGCGACGCCCCCCACCCAACTGCCCGGCGATGTTCTCTCGGAGGGGCCACGCCGATGTCAAGAAGTCCACCCAGAAAGCGCTGGACCCGCGGAAGGACGTCCTGACGCGCCTCAAGCACCTCAGGGCGCTGATGGGTGAGTGGGGCAGGCGGGGGGGGGGTCGCCTCCGGAGAAGGGTCCCGGTGGAGGGTACGAATCCGGGATGCCCCGGGTCCCCTCCCTGCCGTGTGAGGGCGTCATGATCACAGCCATCACTACTTAATGACATTGGCGAGTTGCTTTGCCCAGGGCAGCCCAAAGCGACTTACAATCGGACAGACAGGCAAAACCGAACCGAACCCAGAGATAGGTTATAACGTGGCTCTTTCCTGCCCCCCCCCCCCCGCCAACCTCCAGAGGGGCAGTGGGTCAATGGATCTGGCTGTTAACCAAAAGGTTGGTGGTTAGAGCTCACCCAGGGATGGCTGTGGGTAGCGTTCATGAATAGCAGGGAGTTGGACTAGATGACTGTCAGGATCCCTTCCAATTCCACAATTCTATGATTCTCACAGCCCCCATATATGCAGTGGGGTGGGAAAGAATTTACTGTTGTACTGTTGTACTTCAAACACAGTTCAAATCCACACAACAGGGTGAGCTCCCGTTGCTCTGTCCCAGCTTCTGCCAACCTAGCAGTTCAAAAGTGCACCAGTGCAAGTAGATAAAGAGGTACTGCGGCAGCGGAAAGGTGAGCGGCATTTCTGTGCACTCTAGCTTCCATCACAGTGTCCCGTTGCACCAGAAGCGGTATAGTCCTGCTGGCCACATGACCCAGAAAGCTGTGGACAAACACCTGCTCCCTTAGCCTGAAGCAAGATGAACGCCACACCCCATAGTCACCTTTGACTGGACTTAACAATCCAGGGGTCCTTTACCTATTTTTTACTTTGTACTTTAAACACTCACTGCAGTTATGAATGCATGCTAAGTTGAACCAATCTCTGCAGTTAGTGCTTTTGTCTTGCCATGTTTCATGTGTGCACCTAAGGTCTTGCCTGTGACCTCTTCTAACTCTGTTGTTTACATTCTCTTCTCACAAAGAGCTCCCCCTTTGTGTGGAGTGTGTGTTGGATTACCCCTCATAACCTACCTTGTTAGAGTACATTGTTGTGATGGGGTATGGGGATCAGCAGCTCTACATGGATATAAAAAAGATGGCAGGTGTATTGTAAGCAAGGGACAATGATAGGGTTAACATCCTTGTGCCTCAACCTCACATGCACTAAAAAAAAGTTGCTGGCTTGTTCTGCAGTTTTAAAAAGAAGTGTTTTTTTAAACATCAAAGTGAATCCTGGTTCATGGTATTGCATGTTGCCAGGAGGCAAAAGACAAATCTTGATGTAACTAGATCATGATAAAGAACTGGTTTCTCTGTTCAATTGTTCCAGCTTTTGTTAGTTAAACTTGAACCAAAAGCATATTGTAGAAATCTAAAACTAGGGTTATGCCCAGCATACCCACTTCCTGTGCTCTCAGCTAGACTGGAAATATGAGCAGTGTCTCCTCCTTGGGGACAATAATATTCTTGCACTCACCCCATGTGCATTCACTGTAAATTTCACAGTTTGTTGTGATCTTGCAATGGTCCCTGTCAGTTGTGTGGATTGTCCATTGCCAGCATGGGCTGAACCATCTTGCAGAGTCTTGAAGCAGTTCCACTGGCTCTGAAATCTGAGATGGCTGGATTATGTCAAGCAGTGGGGGAGGTGGGAGTTGTTGAGTAAAATAAACATCCATTCTACCTAACTTTATCACCCTCCTATGAGTAAACAGAACACTGATCTTCCAGGAAGTTGCATAAGATAATGGCCTAATTCACAGTGTATCCCTGCTGTGCTGCTTCACACTGCAGGTGGGACTCAGCTGTCTCAGTGCTCCATTAGAAAAACACCTGCAAATGGAAAACCAGGGGGAGACTAAGCGTGGAATCTAGCTTTATAGGTGGATAATTTTGTGTGTGTTGGGAGGTGTATCCAATTGAGTGAGCTCCTACCTGCGGGCTGCAGTAGTTCTGCTTAAACCAGGCTTCCTTAACCTCGGCCCTCCAGATGTTTTGAGACTACAATTCCCATCATCCCTGACCACTGGTCCTGCTAGCTAGGGATCATGGGAGTTGTAGGCCAAAAACATCTGGAGGGCCAAGGTTGAGGAAGCCTGGCTTAGACACATAGGTTTGCCGTGTTAATCAAAGCTAGACCAATATCGTGCTGGAATTACTGAGGCCTATTTAGATAGTGTTCTGAACCGTATCTTGTTGAGGATATTTTAAAGATTATACCAATTTACATGGGAGTAAGGCCTATTTAAATCAATGGAACTTGCTTCTGAGTTGTCACGTATAGGATTGTACTGTATGTCTCCCAACCCATTTTGTAGTCTACAACTGTTTTAAAGTTCCAGAAAGCCCTTGATAAAATGCATTACTAAAGAAGCAGCAATGTATCTGCTGGCTCCAATTATCTGAACTGAACTGTCTTGTTCAAATATACATTGGTTTATTCTCCAAAGATTTTAGAACAAAATAAACCAAACTGTGAAGTCTTGATGTGCGTAATTAACTTGTTTAATAGCATCAAGAGGAAAACCAGGAATTCACAGGAAAGTATATTGGGTTTGTAGGTAGGAGCACTGCAGAGAGTTTGGATGAATAAATAAATAATTTTATAATCTGTTTTGTGGCCAAGGTTAACTCCCATAGTGGTTTACATTTACAATTAACAAAAGGTGCAATGTATTAGGGATACTTAGAGGTGTTCATGGCAGTCTCTTCTGGAAGCTGATTACATTATCCAGATTCTACGCTCTTCTATTCAGAGAGAGGGGGTGGAAGGAGCTGTAAATGGATGCAGAGGTTGACTTAGGGAAATACACCAGACCATAGGAGTGTCTCTCCATTGATTTTACTCTATATATTCAGTGCAAGCCTTTGCAGATTGTGTTTGGTGAGACTTACTCTCTAGTAAGTGTGTTTAGGATTGCAGCCAAACCAAGCTTTTCTTAGCTACAGAATATGTAGTGGTGAAAACCAGTGATCTGTCTGTGTCATATTCACTATCACAGAGAGCCAGCATGGGTTTCTTAAGTCAGCCATGCCAGAATAACCTTACCTCCTTTTTTGATAAGAGTTACTAGTCTTGTAGGCTATGGGAGTGCTGTAGACATTGTATAAAAGCTTTGACAAAGGCTCCTCAGTATCCTTGTTGGCAAGCTGGTAAAATAGGGCTAGATGATGGTTTCATTAGGTGGATTTGTAGCTGATTAATAGACCGTATCCAAATAGTGCATTTCAGTAGTTCCTGGTCAACCTAGAAATAAGTGACAAGTGGGGTTCTGCAGGATGCTGTCCAGGGCCTAGTGTTGGTTAACATCTTTATAAATTACTTGGATGAAGTAGTAGAATGTATGCTCTTCAAGTATTCAGGGCAGCTAACAAATTATGTTGTGAACCACCCGGAGAACTGCAGAACACAAATTCAATAAACAAACAAGCATACTTAGAAGACAGAAATAGGATCCAAGATTATTTCTCCATGATGGAGAACTGGGATTAAACTAGCAAAATGAATTTCAACAGAGATAAATATAAACTTCTGCATTTAGGTAGGGGAAGCCAGATGTACAAGTTGTGAGAAAGAACTGGGTATTTTAGTAAAGCTCAGGCATTAAGACAGGTGCATTGAAACATTTTCACACCAATCCAGATAAGTAGATCCACAGAGTTCTGCACACATACCACTTGTTGGATAAGGAATTTTGGTCACAAATCTGGTCCGGATGTTGATGTTATTCATTTGCACTTTATTGTTTTCATGTGGATGTGCATCTCCCTCCTGGCACAACTCATAACATGAAAGTACTTGCAACTGGAACTAAATCACATAATTCATTATTTAAACGAAACAAGTAAAATTCCAGCATAAAAACTAATTTGAATGTTTCTGTTAAATAACTTGTGCAAATTAAACGGTTGCCCAATAAACATTGACCAAAGGGAATCCTGCCTGGGTAGAACCTTTCATAAATGGGATACCACATCAGCAGTTGGGTGAAGGGAAGTACCGGTAGTCTTTACTGTGCAGGAAAGCATTCAGAGTTCCAACTATTACATGTACTTAAAGCTAGGTAAGATATGAAAATGAAGAAGATGAGCCCAAAGCTGTGTGCAGGAAATTGGGGTTTGAGGAGGGGCACATTTCTTGGCATATTCATTTGTAACCAATATTAGGAGAATTGAAGCCAGTTCATGGCCCCTGATCTCCATTGACTTAAAGCTGCTTCTGCCTTTTACCTGCGTTGTATGATGCACTGATATATGTCTCAAAAAAGTTTGAGTGCGCGTCTGAAGTCTATTTGAGATCTAATAGTATCTTCTTGATGGAGCTAAGTGCAAGTTAAAATGTGAATGTTTGTTCCATTAACTCATCTTAGTCATGTGTTAACCCAGAAAAAGTGCTGTCTGTCTCCTTTTATATCGAGTCATGAATTATTCAGTCTGTTCTGTTGGTTCATGTAAGAATGTTGAATCTATTAGCAGAGCTTCTAACTGTCAGGATGAACCCCAGTGTTTTGCACAAACTCTTCTTTTTTTCCTGCCTTGATACTCTTGATGGCCCTCAAGGTCTCTACATTCTTTCTCCTTCTCCGATACCACCCTAGTACATCCTGCAAAGGATGAATTGAAGCAGAATACAAAATAGATAATAGATAAATAAAAGCATGCAATTTTCTGGCAGAGAATACTTTTGATAAGAGTTCCCATAGTTTGGCAATGATTTCAGTTCACCTTGCTTGCTCTTCAAATTGTTTTATGTTAACAGTTAAAACAAGTACGTAATGTTATTCTCATCTGACTGACTCCTGCCTGATACTTGACCTGGGCTTCCTGTAATTCTCTAACTCCTGATGGCTCATCCAGAAGTATGTGCAGCTCATCTGAGTTCATTTGAAACTGCAAGTCAGCAGCTGCCCCACTGAACTTCCCAGCTGCTTTATAAACTTCA
This sequence comes from Podarcis tiliguerta, assembly GCF_965153285.1. Classification (NCBI taxonomy): domain Eukaryota; kingdom Metazoa; phylum Chordata; class Lepidosauria; order Squamata; family Lacertidae; genus Podarcis; species Podarcis tiliguerta. Next base: position 86,967,264 of record NC_139540.1, on the reverse strand, counting down.
AGTTATTGAAAAGGAAACAGCTCCTATTATATGTGCACTACTTTTTCAGTGAGCTTTTCCACCCACCAGACCCTCAAGCGGATTTTTGGATTCAAGTGAGTGGTGGAGATTATTTTTGTAAACCTCTTTGAGGTGGGGTTGTTGTTTTGTTTTTGTTTTTACAATAAGGTGGTGTATAAAGTTTATGAAATAACCAAATAAATATGGAAACTTTAGCTATTTCCTTGGTGAGAATCCCCATTTCCAAGCTGCTATTTGCCCTGGGTCCCCAAAAGAAATGGTAGATCCTATTCCAAATCTCCATTGTTTGTCTGATTGTTTTGCCCTATTCAGGCAATTAAATATCTGGTTGTTGTTTTAAGTCTGGGCTTGTATCCATTAAATAATCAATCAATCAGTGGGGTAACTTAATAGAATCAATCTGATTTACCCTCAGGAAACCATCTTTTTCGGCACAATTTTTATATTTGTTTATAAAGATGAGCATTTAGCTATGCATTCCATTTGTTTCCAAACAGCCTTATCTAAAATTTCAGTGTCGTTTGGATTATTTTTTAGGAATATAAATCCCTCTACTTTCTATTCAAAACATAAAACACTGCAAACTTGAGAGTGAGCACTGATAAAAACCATAGGAAATGTAGTTTAGATATGGTACAAATATTTGGCAATGGAGCACATGAGATCTGACAGTTGGACAGAGCCACCCGCCTGTCAGTGGCCGATGTAATGATGATGCCAGATGATGGGGTTTGTAAAGACCCCTGCATAGTGCTTTGAAGTGCCACCAATCAGCTGATCTTTTCTACTTCAAAGCACTAAGTAGGGCTGTTTGCAAGCGGCTTGCAAAGGATCCTTGCTTGACTTGTGACTTCAAGGATCAGTTTGCTATGGAGTTCCCTGTGGGGAACACAGTATTATTACAGCTGATCCCAGCTGTCTTGCTCAGTGGATTGGTGGTGACAACAAATCGCCCTTACCAATGCAAATTAGGAGTGCACTTGAAGGCTCCTGCTTGTGAATTGCAGCTCATTCTCACTTGCTCCTCACCTGATGTCACATCAGTTGTGGTGCCAGGTTAGGCCTGGGCGATATATCAATATATTGCCCAGGACTGTTATGAGGAGCAGACCGCGATGTTGGCTTCACTCAACGGTATATTGCTGGTGAAACCGCCACCGCTCCTGAGTCTCCCTGCTAGCAGTGTCCGCTGAAGGGGGTTAAGAGTTCCTTCCTCCAGCGGGCGCTGGTTCCCGCAAGCCACCAGCGGGGTGGGGACTCTGTGAAACTGCTCTGCTGAGGGGAGTGTGGTTGCCGCTCCCTGCAGTGAGCAGTTAAAGGAGCTCTGGTGCTCTTATCGCTCATGCACGAGTGGTGGGAGCGCTGGGCCTGTCTGAGCAGGAGGGGGGGAACCTTACCTCTGCTCAGCTGAGCAGCGCAAACTAGCTCCGTTGTCCCAGCCTGCGAGCCTGGGTAAAACCGCCTCAGCTCTTGAGGCAAGTGCACTTTTCCCCCCAACCACGATGTTTAGCTAGCGATACAGTGTGATGTTGAAAAGCTGATATCACCCAGCCCTAGGCCAGGTAGGTGTGGCCCCATGGTCTTAATTGCGACCTGTGACCAAAATATAGATGGGTTTTTATACTCATGCGGGGAAAGTTAATACAAGCACAGTGTTTACTTTGTATTTCATTATCTGCACTATATCCTGGGCTTGCATGTGAACTTGGAGCCAGTTATAGACTTTTTTATTTTTTAAATTCAGTTTATATACCACCCTTCATTTGTAGATCTCAGGGCAGTTCACAACATAAAAATATAGCATTGGTATGAGAATGTCTGGTGCTGATATAATTAATATAAGTTGGAATTGCAATTCTATATATAAAATGCTTCGTATTAATCCTATCAATTGAGAAGCACACTGTTCCAAGGGTGCATTGGCCACAGATGGAAGGGAAATGGCAGAAGCAATGCAGTGAATAAAATTATCATTTATGTAATGTTTGAGGACTAAAAATTACAGCAAATACTGCTTGTATTGACTTGTATGATTTCTGTTCCTGACCTCAAATGAACATGTGAATTGCAGGAGTTCCTACTCCCATGTGTAGTGGAGTTTTTTGACATCTCTAGTCTTAACTGTGGTTCACTGAAATAAGCGAACCAGACATTGATGTTTAGTTAAATAATCCATTGTTCAAATTAGTTCTGCTTCTGAGTAATAACTGTAGTTGTTTTTAAAAAAATGTAAGTGAAAGCTTCCAACTTCCTCCTTGCAGTCACAGTGAGAAGGAGCGGGGGGAGCTTGTGAACCTGATGCTTTCCTAGGCTATCACAGTAATGCTGAAATCATACTTTACTATTATGTACATATGTAACTACTGTGTGGTAGAATCTAATTTTACTTATTTGAACAGCTAGCCTTTGTTAAGTTTCCAGCAGTTGCAAGGATGGCCAAGGAAGATGAGCCTCTTTGGAGAGCATGTTTCAAGGTTGTGCATCTGTAGTGGGCATTGCTCTTTGGGTTCACAGTTCCAGTCTACAAAACCATGCAGAGGGTTTGTTAAAAGGCAGTAGCTGCAAATGGGGAGCTTGATATGAGAGACAATGGCCTAAAATATGTTGAGTCCCTCCCCCTTATAGCTGTATAGGAAATAAGAAACAGTTCTTACAAGCCCAGAATCCATTGCAAAGTTGTACAGCTGTGTTAAAAGTGAATAATTTTTAAAGGAAGCTCTACACAGAATTTATTTCAGTAGTTGGGCCATTGTTTTGTTGCAGTTTGGATCAACGTGACAATGTCCCTGTGTTCCTGCCCTGGGCAGAAAGCATTGTCTGATCTGACTGGAAGATTGTACACATGTCTGCCACTTTAATCTCCCAAAGCAGTATCTCTTTCCTAATGCAGAGAAGGTGGCAGGACAATGCTCAGCGGGGTTATCATTTCCCTAAAACTGAACTGTATTTTTTTCCTTTCATTTTTATTTATTAAATTTATATCCCACCCTTCCTCCTGCAGGAGGAAGGATACGACAATATATATTTTATTATGTTAATGTCCTACCTTCCTTCCATGTTGCTTAAGTTGGTGTACATGGTTCTTTTCTTCCCATTTACACCTTGGTCTCCAAGGCCCTACTACTCCAACACTCTCCTCCCCACCTTCTATAGATCACACAGATGGTTAGTGTATGTTGTGGTCATAGGGTTGGATTTGGTGAAGGGTCATTAGGCCTAATCTCATCCTGCACATAATCTGTGCATAGATTAGCTTGGTCTAGGCCATGATGTACTGTGATGGTGGAAAGGCACACTACAGTAAAGTGCATGAAGAGCAAGTGTCTTCAGAAGATGTAATTGATGGAGTCAATTATGGAGCCTTATGATAAAGTGAATGCATTGTGAAGAATCTTAATACAGCAGCCTAGTTTCTCCACAGGTCATAAGTACCAATAATTTCTGATCCAGTGCTGGGAAATGTGGGATTGTGTCTTGATGCCTGGTGCAGTTGTCCAGCCTGGAAACCACTTGCACACGCCATTTTGTGTGAATGGTTCTTGATCTAATAGGGGAGATACACATGAAAATAAACTTATCGTGCACTCCAATCTCACTGGAAGGATGTAAGAGGATTTAATTTTTTTCTATTTATCTAAACTTCTGATTATCTAAATGTTCACCTTAAGGTCAGGGTAAGACTGTCTTGCAAATAAGTCTACAAATGTGACTAGTTTACAGACTTCTTATTTGCTTGCCTATCTGCATATATCTGTCAATATTTTGTGACATATTGGCAATCTGAAGGAAAGAGTGGTCCTGTTCTTTTATAGTTTATAATAGCTTCTCTGCATGGTTGCTTAGGGGAGGCCTTTACCCATCTACGGCAAGCAGACCAGTGGCTATAGTTTCAGTATAGTGATATGAGATGAAACTTTGATTACAGGATCTAGAATAAGGGCTTAAAAATAGGTAACATTCATTTTATTCAGGAGGTTGCAAAGAGATTACCGGTATGTGACTTCAGTAGCTGAAGTCTTTTTTTTTCCTTTTTTTTTAATTCTTTTTATTAAGTTTTTCCACACCATTCACAGCTAACAAAAAATCCAAAAGATAAACATAACATACACACCACATTCATTGGGAACAAAAAACGACGAAAAACAAAAAACAAACAACAAACGAGATAGTAAACCATCAATAGATAACTCAAGAGAGTACTTCCCTTCATCTCGGTCTGGGTTGTATAGCCATCCTTCCTTTCTGCGGTCTCTATGTTCTCTCTGTATCTTCACTTCACGGATTTTATATTTCGCCTACTGTAATTTTGATATTACCTAAATTTGTTTCTGTATATGCTATAAATTTGTTCCAAACGTTAATAAACTTTTTACTTTTTTGATGCCTGATTCTTTGTGTCAACTTGTCTAATTCTATGTATTCAAATAATTTAATCTGCCATTCATTAATTGTTGGGATAGTAGTAGTTTTCCAATTCTGCGCCAACAATATTCTAGCTGCTGCCGTTGCATACTGAAACATTATCTTATCCTCTTTTTTGATATCCTCCCCGACCATCCCTAACAGGAAAGCCTCCGGTTTCTTGGTGAAATTGTATTTCAAAATCTTTTTTAATTCCTCATAAATGAGTCCCCAAAACCTTTTCACCTCTACACATGTCCACCACATATGGTAGAAATCACCCTCTTTTATTTTACACTTCCAGCACTTCTTATCTCCGGTCTTATACATTTTCTGCAACTTTACTGGAGTAATGTACCAGCGATACATCATTTTTTCTATATTCTCCCGAAGTCCCACACAGGCTGTAAATTTCATGTCTATCTTCCAAAGTTGTATCCATCTATCGTATTCTAGGTTGTCTCCTAAGTCTATCGCCCATTTAATCATAACCTCCTTCACCTCCTCATCTTTGGTATCCCAATCCAGTAATTGACCGTACATTTTGGATAGAAGTTTGGTGTTTCCTTCTACTATTTCCACCTGGAATTTCGATTTTTTCTCATTTATTCCTATCTTTTTATGTTCATTCCATAAGGCGTTTATCTGGTGGATTTGTAACCAGCTTACTTGCCTATCTTTTAACTCCTCATATGTTCTAATCTTCCACCCTTTATCCGATCTGACCAGTAGATCTTCATAGGTCCATCTTTGTTCATCCATATTTGGTTTTTTAATCTTTAAAATATCAATGGGTGATAACCACCATGGGGTGCTTTTTTCTAGAAATCTTTTATTTCTGTCCCATACCTCCAATAACGCTCCTCTAATAATATGATTTGAAAAACCCTTATGTATTTTCCCTTTATCCTGCCATAAATAGGCGTGCCAGCCAAACCTAGTGTTGAATCCTTCTAAGTCCAACAAGTCAGTATTATTTAGGGTAATCCACTCTTTGATCCAACACAGGCACGACGCTTCGTAATATAATTGCAGATTAGGGACAGCAAACCCTCCTCTCTCTCTACGATCGGTGAGAATTTTGAACTTAATTCTTGCTCTTTTCCCCTGCCAGATAAATCTGGACAGGGTTCTCTGCCAATCCTTAAACCTTGTAGTGCCTCTGATCACAGGGATGTTTTGGAATAGGAACAGCAATCTCGGCAACACCGACATCTTAATTGCAGCCATCCTACCTGACCAGGATAGCTTTATCCTGCTCCATATGTCTAAATCTTTTTTTATCTCGTTCCAGGTCTTGATGTAGTTATTTTTTACTAAATTTATATTTTTCGTTGAAATCCAAATACCCAAATATTTTACTTTTTTAACAACCTTTATTCCCGTTTGGAGCTCTAGTTCTTTCTTTTGTTCTTCCTCCAGATTCTTTGTTAAGATCTTCGTTTTAATTTTATTTAATTTGAAACCAGAAACTTTCCCAAATTCTTCTAATATCTCTATGACTTTGCCGATACCTCCTACTGGGTCTTCAAGGGAAATAACTAAATCATCAGCATAAGCCTTTAATTTGTATTCTTTTTCTCCAATTTTGATTCCTCCTACTTCAGGCGTTTTCCTTATCTTGTTTGTCAATACTTCTAGAACCATTATAAATAGGAGAGGGGACAGGGGGCATCCCTGTCTCGTACCTTTTGATATCATAAATGAGTTGGATAAACTATTATTTATGATTAATTTAGCTCTTTGTGTTGAATAAATCCCTTTTATTCCTTTCAAAAAAGGTCCATGTATCCCTGCCCTCTCCAAACAATTTAGCAGGAACTCCCATGATACGTTATCGAAAGCTTTTTCAGCGTCAATAAAAATCAATGCTGCAGATGTGTCAATCTTAAGATCTAAATATTCAATTATGTTTATTATGTGTCTGACATTATCTTTCAAATATCTACCAGGGAGGAACCCTGCTTGGTCTTTATGTATAAGTTTTACTAGGTGTTTTTTTAATCTATTCGCCATTATCTCCGCGAAGATCTTATAATCGTTGTTAAGCAATGATATTGGTCTATAATTCCTTATGTCTAATTTATCTGAATCTGGTTTAGCTATTAATGTAATATGAGCTTCCTTCCAGGACTCAGGTGTTTTCCCTCCTCTCATAATGCTATTCATCACATCACATAGCACCGGAGCCAGATATTCCTCTAATGTTTTGTAATATTTTGCTGATAGTCCATCTGGTCCAGGTGCTTTCCCCAGTTTCATCTTTCTAATTGCGTCCTTAACTTCAACCACTGTTATGGGTTTATTTAGTTGTTTTTTATCTTCATCCATCAAATATTCTCCTCTATTCTTTATCAAATAATTTTCTATTTCTTCTGTATCTTCCTCTTCCTTTCTATATAGTTTTTCATAAAATTTAAGAAATTCATCTCTTATCCTATTACTATCTTCCAAGATCTGTTCTCCTATTTTTATTTTATTAATCAAGTTTTGTTTTTTCCTCTTTCTAAGTTGCCACGCCAATAATAGCTGAAATCTTGAATGTTAGGTGTATTTAAGATCAAGCCATTTGAACACTGCCACCTTATACATTGTACCATGTATTTCTATTAATACTTCTAGTGTTATTTTTCTGCTGCTTTATTTTTCTGTAGAGGTTTTAATTCTAAATTTCTATGCTGATGATGTGCTCCTTTTTCACACATGTTTTGTTTTTTACTTTTGCAGATGCTATAGAGGGAAGTGAACTTAAACAGTTTTTTGAGATTAACTATTCTCAGATTTATTTTATCTTCTATGAAAATTTCATAACACTGGAAACTAGCTTGAAACAAAAAGGTAAGAATTTTAAGTGGCTTTGTTTGTTAGTATATTCTTTTAAGTTGTTTAATACTGATCTATACATACTAGACCCCAAAATCCACTCCTTGGCATATCTCTATATAATAAAAATGTAAGAATGTCACCACACAGTCCACATTGGAGGACATGTGGTGCCTCATCGCAATCCTGAATTTGCCTGTATCAGAGTTGGGTGGGGCGGGGCAAGGTGAAGGCAGGTTGCCAAACAGCAGTGGCCGTGGCACTGGAGCAATACAGGAAAAACAGAGGCGAAGACTGGCGGTTTTTAACAATACAGAGGTTTGAGTAGAGCAAGTGGGCATGATACTGAGCAGAGAGAAGTGGCAGTTCAAAATAAGGTTTGAGTGCAGTGAGAACAGTTTGGAGAGGCTCTGTTGTGTTAGCTTTTTGGTGTCAGCCATCTGTATTTCTCCTTGTTAAAACTAGTTTGTTTCAAATTTTTAAAAAAGTGTCCTTCATCCCTGCTTTATTTAAAACCTCTGTTGTTGTTTAAAATAGCCATTTTCCCCTTTCAGCATCCATCTGTGTAAGAGCTAAAGGATGTAAAGCCCTCAAATGCTCCATAGTATCTTCACACATGTTAGGAAAGTTCAGCAAACCTAACAGCAAGTGCTAGCACCATCATCCTTTGGAAAACTTTGTTGCAGCTGTTCAAACTTTGTTGTCAGCTCATGAAAAAATTGGTTGTGAGACTCCTGGCAAGTCATTTAAACCCCTCAATCTAGCTTGGGGCTCAAAAATTTTATTTATTTATTTGTAGTATGTGACAGTTTATTAAGATGTAGCCCTGCTTAGCATGCACAAGAAGCACATCTTCCCCTCCCCAAACACATTTTTATGTGATTGCAAAAAGCAGGCAAAACGTTTGCTATTAAAATATTATGTCCTTAGAAGTGTAAGATACTTTTATTTGCATTCCCTTTACACACTTGTGTGATTGTACTTAATACACAGGTCCCGCTATCCAAACACAATGTGTTCTCTGGAAATAGTTCGTTAGACAAGCATTTGCATAACAAATCAATGATTTCCACTTATTCCTATGGGGACATTTCTGATGTGTTCATGACTGCAACATTTTGACTTCCAAAGCCCCCCTGCCCCCCCGGAAAACCCTCTGAAACTGTACTAAAGTACAGATCACTAGAGTTTAATATAGTACAGTAAATAATTAAAAGGCAAACGAGGATGGAAAAAATGCTCTCTGATTTGTCTGATTGCTCCTCCTCCGTCCCTCTCTCTCCATTCCTCATCCAACCTGCAAAAGTGAAACAAGGAAGTAAAAAATGTTTTCTGTTCATATATCTGAATATGTGGTGTGTATAGTGAGTTTGGGGTACTAATTCCTCGTGTTTGGATAAGTGATTTTTTACATAGGAAGTGTTTAGGAAGTGTGACCTATGTGTATTCATTTTTAAGTGTTTATGTGCATTTCAGTAAAACTTTTGTTAAATTATCTCAGTTATTTTGATTGCATCACTTGCTGCCCTGTGGCTGAACAAAGCCCCTGGGACCAGACAGGTTAAATTGATAAGGAGGAGTGTAGGAGCCTCCAATTCCAAGTCCTGGCACCCCATTAAAAATTTCTGATAAAATCTAAATCCTATTCAGCTACAAATAAATCATTACTATATCTTTTTAAATTACCCATGAGGAAATGTAAATATCTAAACTTATCAAACACAAATACAAATATCAAACTACAAATACAAATATAGAGACAGTTTTGCAAGAATTTAATTTGCTGAGAAGAATCGCTAAGTGGTATATCCTTTTTCAAAACAACAAGATAACATGGGCCTAGGATAGCTCATTGGTAGAGCAGGAGACTCTTAAGCTCGTGGTTGTGGGTTCGAGCCCCTCATTGGGCAAAAAATTCCTGCATTATAGGGGATTGGACTAGATGACAGTGTGGTCTTTTCCAACTCTGCAATTCTACTTCAGTTTATTAAAAAGGAAAGTATGGCTGGTCTAGGCATAGATTGTATGCTGCTATAGAAAGTTTAATATATACCGTAGTTTGTTTTTGGCTGCTGCTCATGGTTGCTGAGGAGAGAGCTTAACCACAAGACCCAGTTTGGAGAACATGCTAAGCTAAACCTTGCTCAGTGTTGGGTGGGAGCAAAAGGGACCAGGGAAGAGCAAAGCTTCCAGGGAGCCTGAACATTTTCACAGTCCTGGAAAACCATAGTTTGAGTTACCATGTCGTGAAAACCAGGCCAGTATCCTTTTCTCCTGAATATTGGACTCCTCTTCATTTTGCTTCCCATTACATCCCGGTTTCTCTACTCACTAAATATTCCTTAAGACATAATGTGTGTGACAGAGAGCCTTGTTGTGGGCTGTCAGTTATTAGAGCAAATGGTTGAAGGAGAGAAGCTTAGATTTATCTTTAACTTTTTTCTGACACTGTATTCTTACAATACTGCTCCTTCGTACTGTTGCATACTTTTGTGTAGTAGATATGTGAGCAGAGCACTGAATTTGAAAGCTAGCAGTCTGATGGGATTTATTAACAGAGTAGTGTATTGTATTTATCCATACTGACTGGAAACATTCCTTTTCTCCCAGGGAATAAGTCACAAAGGGAGGAGCTGGACTCCATTCTCTTTCTTTTTGAAGTAAGTTATCACATTTCAGTACTTACTCAACATTATGGTTCCTTCATGATTATAGTGAATAAGTTACATTTCTGACAAACATTTGTTTCCCCACAAACTGTAAAGTGAGATTTATGGCTATTTTCCTCTATTTTAAATTGTGGGCAGACCCTCTCTTTCTCACATTCAGTTTGTGAGTGATTTAAAGAAAAATAGCCTGACATCTAGTCCCTATCATGCTTCCAGTGACTTAACTGGAAGTGTGAGGTGGGATTAGAAGACTCCCTGCATTTTACGTCTGTCCTGCAAGGGCATTGAGTTTCTAACTCTTGTAGAGCAAAAGCTAAGAGGCAAAATCTGTAGGCACCATTCAAGGCTATTGCTTTTTGAGAGATGAGCCACTTCCACTTCAGTGTTTTTAGTCAATGATTGAAGTCGGAGCTGTGATTGATGATTGGCGTTTTTGCAAGGCACTTGGCCCTTCTCCATACTTGTTGTCTGAAAGACCAAAGAGCTGTCTGTAGCGAATGGATAAAGAACTCCTGACCTGTGCTGAAACAGGGAGTCTACTTCTGGCTTCAATGTGTCACTGTTATACTCACTTGGTCACTTCTGCTTCTAAAAAGCATAATTCACAAGGGAAGACAAGCTTCACAGGTTCACCTTGGCTGGAAACCAAGCCACCCCCCCCCCAACACACCTAGTTCATTTTGAAGGGATTTGCTTATTCTTTATAAGTCATTGTTGTACACTGAAAGTAATTAGAAAATTCATGATTGTAGTGTAGCTTAGACTGAACAGTAGCATATCTGCCCAAAAGCAAAAGGTAGCAGCAAAGCTGGGTGTTTGTGCTATTTCTAACTCAGGTTTAATTTCATGGTAAAAATGTGGGATTTTTTGTCTCAACATATAAACATTTTAAAAATTGCTTTGCTAATGCAAATAAAATCCATGTTGCAAAGTGGAGATGGTATTATAGTTTAGAAAACCCTGCAAAGGGGGTGGGCGTTGATAGACAGTAGTGTATGACAACCATGAAGTGTAGTCCAATGTTTTCATCCAGTTTCTTGGTGGTAGTCCTTTCCCTCAGATGAACCTGCTCAGGCTCAGAGATCTTCTGTGGAGGCCCTTTTCTTGGTCCCGCCACCCTCACAGGCACACTTGGTGGGGACATGGGAGAGGGCCTTTTTGATGGCTGCTCTCAGACTTTGGAACTCCTTTTCTAGAGAAGTTAAACTGGCTCCTTCCTTGTTGTCCTTCCACCAGCAGATGAAGACTTCTTTGTTCCAACAGGCCTTTAGAAAAGGGCTGGTGCTGTGATATTTTTATTGTACTGATCTGTATGTTTTAATTGTGTGTGTGTGTGTGTGTGTGAGAGAGAGAGAGAGAGAGAGAGAGAGAGAGAGAGAGAGAATTCTGTTACTCTTTTTTCATTATGGTTCCCCCCCTATGATTTTTGTTGTTGTTGTTGTTTTATTTTTTTTTAAATTTGAAGTAATAAAACATACCCATACAAGGAAAACAGAGCCTAATAGTTCTACAGAAAAGAAAGAAAAATAGCAGCTGATGGTTGTAGTTTTAGATGTTCCAAGAAAGGCAATCAAATGAAAATATCTCTCCATAAGGTTCTATGAGTTGATGGAGAGTGAAAACCATATTTGATTGTCTTAATAAAAACGAAAAAGGATACCATGTCATATAGATGGTGTGAGTCACCCCCAGATCAATATTCCTTTTCTGAAATAGCTAATTTGTCTATAAGCATGATGTCCCATACTTGCAAAATCCAGGCTTCAAAAAGATTTGCAGTTAAAGTTTTCCAATATTTTTGCAATCGCAAATCTAGCTGCTGCTAATAAATGGAGGATGAGGTCTTTATTTGTTATGTTCTCAATTTGAAGTAAAATAAGGTATTACAGCTCATTTTGGGTCTGGTTGTAGCAATTTCCCCATCATTTGATTAATTGTCTGAAAAACTTACCAAAAGAGAATAATTTTTGGGCCAAACCACCACATGTGCACTAGAGAACCAGGCAAATTGCCTAGCCAGTAGCAAAGGCTGGATGTGTTACGTTTAATTCTGTATAATCCAGACCCTCCAAGTGTCCCTATTTTCCAGGGACAGTCCCAGATTTACAGAAGCCATCCCAGTTTCTGATTTGATCCTGGAATGTCTATGTAGCCACATGGTATATCTTTAAATATAAATTTTATTTCTGGAGCTGTAAGGGGCTTTTGACAAGTGTAGAAGTCTCTGAGCTTAAATAATCCCACTCTTTCCCACCTAGCAAATGAGCCCGATGGGGGTTTTTAGTTGTTGTTGTTATCTGTAAGCCACCTCGCATTCCTATCAGGAAAAAAGACGGGATGTAAATAAATATAACAACGACAACAACAGGATTTATTTTTATTATGGGTTCCAACTCTTTTTGCTAAAAAACAACAACAAATAAAATGGTGACTGACTGACCTGTGCTGATTGCATTACTGTGGTTATTATGACTATAAATAATACCTGATTCTTGCTTTTAAACAGTTTAATCTTGAATCTATCTAAGCATGGACATCTGAACCTTTCTTGTTGTAAATTTATTTTAATCACCACTGACCAACCATCTGAAGACCATACCTAGCTTTGCACTTCATGTACTGTTTCCCTTACTTCAGTTGATGCATGTTCTGTATTGGGATGGGAGACATGTGTCCCTGCAGATATTGCTGGATTCCAGCTCCCATCATTCCTGATCATTGGCCGTTGTCAGATGTCAGTGGTGGTTGCTCGTGAGTAACCAGTCAGGACTCTGACCTGTCTTTAACAGGTTTTATTTTGGTGCAAAACTATTTACAGTGCAGAGCCATCAGTTCATGTCTGCCTCAATCACTAGCAGAATCCATGAGTGGTCCTCCCCCAACATAAGAGCTTAGTCATCCCCAGCCTTTTTCTTCCTTCTTTGCATTTTACACCTCTGCGCAAGGTGGGCGACGGAAGAGGCATGCTTCCCTCCTGGCCAGCTTGGCAAGGAGCGGTGAGAGGCTCCCAGCAGCATCCTCTGGTCCCGCCCCCTCTTCCCCACTGGAGATGTGGCTTTCCCCACCACAGGAAGAGGAACTGCTGCTCAAGATTTTCGGAGGTTCCCTGTATCCCAGCTGCCCCTCTGCCTCCCTTCCCTGTTCTGATGGCAGTCCCCTGACAGCCGTCTTGGTTTCAGCAGTTTATACTTGGAGCCCAACATAATCCAGAGTGAGACAGGTTTCCGATTCCTGATCTACAGTAGCACAACCAATTTACACCTCATGAAACTTTAGTTCTTTGTTCTTTGTTGGGGTTAGGCTTGGTGCTGGGGGAGAGCAGGGTTCTTTTGCCTTTATAACAGCTGTTTGGCAGGCAGAAATTCTAGTATGGAAATACTATTAAGGGAAAAATTATTTCTTGTTTGTGGCCACTTATTTATTTTTTGGCTCTGTACACCACTTGCGAAAGCTGAATCAAATTTGCACATAACACAAAAGTATATACAAATGTGTGTCCCCTTTTCACATTGTAAAGAGTTCTGTGCCGAAAAGAATCTCTTGGTACTCCTGCTAACAGAACTATGACTCTTCCCTTTACCTTAAATGCCAGCTTGGAACAGCACAGTGAGCCTCAGTAAGAACCCTCAAGCTGCAGAGGTGCACATATGTTGGTTGGCCTAAAGTGCCTCTGTAGCCTAAGTCCAACTGAACTTTGTGTTAGTTCCCTAATGTATAAAAAACTGTTTTAGCAGTCGTCTGAAATACAGTATGCAAATACTGTAAACAAACATATAATAAAATACTTTATTTTGCTTTAACTGCTTCAAAGGGTTTGTGATAAAATCTGTGATACAATCTGAATAGTTCTAGATGCATGCCCCTGCTTTTTAGCTATATTGCTTTTGGCTTTAAAAGTCTCTTAAATGTTTTTAATACTTAGAAGGCATTTACTTGAATCCTCTCAGCAAGGCCTAATGATTTCATAATGGTGGCTGCTTCATTTTTACAACTCCCCCCCCCTGCAGACAGGTTATTATTGCCATAACCATCTGACGTGTGTTTAGTTTTGCTCATTCATTCAGCCTAAAGAGAAATCCTGGGTAACCTGAATGCTTACTTCCAGCAGTTAAAAAATAATTGATAAATTAATAGTATTATCCTATAGTTATTATTAGAATTGTCCTTTGGAAAGGAGCTGTTATAAACCCATTATGGATCCTTCAGAGCAAATGCGGGATGGAGAAACAGTGTAAATGTCATCTGAATTAAACATTTGTGTTTCTAAACCCTAGCAAATTAAGTTAATTGGTTGGTTGGTTGGCATATTTCATCCTATGTCAGCAGGAATAAAACTTTCCCCATGTTCTATTTTAATTAGTTAAACAGTTAATTAGGATTATTAATGTTTGGCATCTGGAATCAGAATTGAACTACATCCCAGATGAGTAAACAGATTTACATAATTATTGTACATTTTGAAATACTTGCTTATGTGTGAGTGGTGTTAATAACATTTCACAAATTAGCTTTAAATATCTTAGATCTCCGAGATAAATAATTCTTCTGTTTACATTAAAAGTAAATGTGTGGTGTATCTCAAGGGCACAACTCATCCCTGCCCTTAACCATAGCTGCTTCAGAGGAACCACTGGCCCTGGCAGAAAGATGCGAAGAATATCGCTGGAGAACTAAGAATTCCCCCAAGTAAGAAAGTGCAGATGGCCTCACAAAGTGTGTGGGTTTACAGTGCTCTCAATCTCTACTTGCTGTCCAGTGCTTCACAGGTAGAAGCTGGTGTGTCAGGTTGTCCTCAGACACTTCGCTCACCGATCTTTCTGTTTCCCTGTCCCTCTCTTATAATGGGGCATGGGTCTTAATGTTCACCAAGTTTCTCTCTCATCCTCAGTCCCTCAGTGCAGCTAGCACCGACCTTTTGCATAAAATGGTATTATAACTCCTGCAAGACACACAGTTTTAGGACTATTTGTAGCATATACTGCAGTGTGTTATATGGGAGGGGGAAGGTGCCTTTGAAGACTACAGGCGTCCCCCCACTTACACGGGGGCTGCATTCCGGGGCCCCACTCACATAAATGAACTAGTGTAAAGTGGGGAGCACCCTCTATAAAGTCTCTATAAAGCCTCTGCTTTTCAGCTTTCTCTCCTGCTCTCTCTCCAGTCCAAACCAAAACATCTAGCGTTGAAGAAGCTCTGGGGTTGGCTGGAAGACACACAGAAAAACTGTGACTGCTTTGCTGCTTGGCACATCAGCTGTTAGGCGGGGAAAGTAAGCAGCCTAAACAAAGGCCCGTTTTGCCTCAGGTCTCTTCAGAGCTTCCTCCACCCTCACTGATGCCCTCTTAGGGCCCCAGGGAAGGGCTCCTGGCAAGCCACATGGACTCTCCAGCTCTCTCTAGACATTTCCTGGTATGATTCTATTTATTTATTTATTTCCCAGCTCTGTGGGTATACATGGTTGCACACAAGTAGAATGCACGTAAGTGGGGGATGCCTGTACTTTGAAATAAAAATAACACTCTTGTAGCATGTTAAAAACTAATGACTTTTGTCTTAAGGTTTTGTTGACTAAAGTCCATTTCATCAGTTGTATGAAGGGTTATCCTACATATAGACCTGACCACCCATTAAAAAAACCCAGATAGCAGACATCCTGGCATTGGTAAGCCAACCAACACATGTAGTATGGTAACATTTACTTGTGCCAATTCATTCCACAAGTGATATAACAATTAAGCAGTTTTAACTTGAAAATACAACTGGTCTAAAATATACTTGTTAGGCTATTGAATGAAACTGAACTAATGGGTATTTTGCCAATTTTAAAATAGTTTTGTTAGCTTCTGGTCTGTTATCAAGCACAATTCAAAGGTGCTACAGTGGAACCTTGGGTTGTGGACGTAATCTGTGATGGAAGCACATCCGCAACCCGCAGCGTTCGCATTCTGAAGTGCCGCGTCTGTGCAGGCGTCGGCGCGATTTGGCACTTCTGCGCATGTACGAAGCGCGATTTAGTGCTTCTGCACAGGCATGAGCAGCAAAACCTGGAAGTAACCCGTTCCAGTATTTAGGGGTTTCCCGTGGTCTGCAACCCGAAAACACGTAACCTGAAGCATCCGTAACATGAGGTATGACTGTAGTTTTAATCCTAATCCTAGTTTTTAATCCTAGTTTTAATACAGTTTACAGCCTAGATATGTAAAGGTTCACTTCCTCTAACACAAATATGCACGGGGGCCACTAGGGGCGCATTGGAAGATGGCTGACAAGAACATCTCTCCGACCCACACGAGGTAATTAAGAGGCTGTGATGGGAGTATGCAGCCTCCCTGCCCCCCCCAAGGGAAAGGGGGGGACTGCCCTTGCCTGCTGTGCCCATAAATCACCCCCGGATTCGAGGGGGTGAGGGCACTGGGCAGAACGCCCTTGTGTGGACTTCGGCTCTCCTGGACGCTGTCTCCGATTCGCGCCACTAGCTGCAGCAACTTGAAAATAAACAATCAGGAAGAAGCAAATGCACATATTTCAAGTGAAGAATGGGGAGTAAAGACTGCTAATTGAAGGGACCTCTGTGAAATAAGACGGGTCGGTTAAACAGGAATATATCATGAGAAGACACACCAAGGCTCGGTATGTCGGCAGTGGGACTGGGGGGGGGGACTTTTCTTTCTTTCTTCTATGTGATTAACCAATAATCCCCCCTCACAAGTCAGAAATGCCGCTTAAATGACCTAAGCTGGATGATTTAAGACTGTGTGGAGATAAACTCTAACCAAAAGCATGTTTTAAGGAGATCGAGAAAAGTACAAGAGCTTTGGGATGACGCAGTAAAAAACAGCGTCGCCATTTTGGCAAGTTCTGTCGAAAGATTTATGTCTGGGAGGAGGAATGGATTTGTTTTCATATTGCGGGCGAACCTCCTCAGAGGACTAAAGAAGGCGAAGAGGGCGACAGATTTGCGAAGATTAATGATGGAAAGAGTGCCTTTATTTATGGAAGTGATGATATATGGAAACCATCTCGATATGGCTATTGGACGAACGGGAAAATTCACACAGGATTACAACTTGCTTTTACCTGCTTAAGGAGATTATCAGAAGAGGTCACAAAGAAAAAGGAAAAATATATGAAAATAACAAGATGAGATGTGGAAACAGCAAGATAGGACTGGATAGAATAATGAACATTATTTGGACAGATTTGTGGACATTAATGCAGCAGCAAGAAGATGATTGGATCCCCTTCGGAACTTGAAATATGGGTACCCCCAACAAAAATTTAAAATTCCACTTTGTAATTTGGAATTTATGTGATGTGATTTGATTGGTCAGTTAATAAAAATTATTTTTTAAAAAACAAAACACAAATATGCACAATTACAAAGATGGTCATTTGTGACTCTTTCCCAAGAGCTCCCAGTATCAAAGATCAGGTAGGAAGTACCTTACCAGTCATGGCACTCTATACACGGGACATTGTCCTCAGGCCTTAAGTGTTCAATCTGGAGGATGCTACTGTGAAATGATTCTATTATTTTAATCTGAGCTGTTATTTAATGTTATTTTTGTATCTTAAATAATTATAATGTTATATTTCAAATTTGTAAGCTGTCTTTGAATGGCTTATAAATAAAAAGGCAGGGTAAAAACATTTTAAATAAAGAAACCTAAAATAGTACACCTATTCACATAACTTGTGGGTGCAAATAATGGGTGTTATAACCCACAGTCCACACTCACAATCTTCAGTGGTGGATTCAGAGGTGGAATTGGACTGGGAGAGGCCCTGCCCTTAGAGCAAACCACAAGTGAGCCTCTCTCCTGGAAGCTGTGGGGCAAGCGGAACCCGTTTTGTCTGGCCTGAGGAATCTGTGTTGCTCTCCCCTGATTCCAAGGACAACAGCTCAGAGGCCCCAGTGGACCCACAGTTTCCCCTGCTGCCATCATGGTTGTGGGAACTTTCCAACTAAAGAGGTTTCTCTTAACGGCATTTGAGCTGTGGTTCTGTTTAAGGCTCAGTCTGAGGTTGGCTGCTGCTGAAGTATTTGGGTTTATTTTAACCCAGATTGGGGATGGCTACATAATGCTGGATATGGGAAAAGAGGATCATTGCAGTTCTTCTTAGCATAACATCTAAATGCTTTAGATTATCTGTAATTAAATGAAGTATCATCTGGTAAGAAAAATGTTCACATTTATTTTTTTAAAAGATTTTTAAAAACTCCTCTGCTTATCAGAGCAGCTTGTCTATGTCAAAGTTATCCTTCACATTATTCTTAGTCATGCAATAGCCTGGAGAAGAGAGGCCTATGAATCAAAGAACTGACAGATTCCCCTGACGTATTTATTTGACATAATACCTAATTTATATTTCAAGTGTACTAATGGATTTCCATATGAATAAAGTACAGCATAATAAGGAATATTCTGCACCATGGGGTTTCTTAAGTTATTTTGTATATCTTTACTCTGAAAATAAAAACAAAATGTCACTAACTATTTGGAGTTCACTGCCATATATATTTATACTGGAAGAGGTCTTTCGCTTTTGTTAGACACAAATGCCTAAGGCATATGTTTCTTGTCAGCTCAATGTGTGCAAAATCATGTGTTAAGGATACAAGCATAGCATACTGACAGTGGGTGATAGTCAACTAAATCATCCTCCAAATCAGGCCTGGCCCACCCATGAGACGAGGTGAGGCCATCGCCTCAGGCAGCAGTTGTGGCCTCCAAGGAGCGTTGCCACTTGCCACCCCCTCCTCTGCACATACCCACCTGCACCTCTCCTCATGCATGCACACCTCTGCAGTGGCAGGGCATGGTTTGGTGGCACCCAGGACAGGGCGCAGAGGGTGAATGGAGCCTGCCAGCCCAGCCCTTGCCACCAACACCACTGGAGCAACTCTACCCCAAGCCACTTTGTGAGTCTGGGGTGATCGCACCCTTACAGAGTGGCTCAGGGCTGGCAAGGAGAAGGACGCAAGGATTCAAGGCTGTTGCATCCTTCTCCCACTGCCCTGCCAGCCCCCAGCTGCTTTGCGATTCCAGCCTTGCAAAAGCAGCACAGGGCTGGTAGGGCGGTGTGAGCAGCAGCCCCCATAAAAATAGGCCTGGGACCATCGCCCCCGGCAGCTCCCCCCATGCTACACCCCTGTGCCTCTGCCTCCTTTGCACCCACCCACCACCTCTTCTACATGCCCACCTGCTGCCGCTGCCTCAGTTTTTCCTCCTGAGCTCCCTGACCATACCCTTCTGTTGGAGAAAGAGCTGTGTGTCAAAGCACCTTGCCCTCCACCTTTATAACTACCCTGCTGATCCCTCTCAGGAGCAGTGCAGTGCTTTGTTATTAGTGTTGAACTAGGATTCAGCAGCCATTCCAGTTGGCCACTCAATGGGGAGTGAGTGGGTGTCATTTTGTCCGCAGGCAGCAAAATGTCTTGAGCCAGCCTTAATGGGGAAAAGCTTGTAATGTAGAGCAGAGCCCAGCCTATTTAGAAGTAGAATGATACAGTTGTTTTTTCTTAATAGCTCTCAGGTAAAAATATAGATAATAGAATCATAGAATTGTGGAGTTGGAGGGGAAGGGACCCCAGGGGTCATTTAGTCCATCCTCCTGCAATGCAGGAATTGTGTGTGTGTGTGTGTGTGAGAGAGAGAGAGAGAGAGAGAGACCAAATGTCATCTGTCATTAAGATTATGTATTGCCAGAGCTGCCTGAACATAAGTATTTACAATGCTTGAGTACTAGCTACTTCATAAAGCATAAACACATGGCAGTTGACTGCTTGTTTTAACTAATTTTCCTTAACAATGATCAATAATGAATAATTTTGAGCAATGTTGTACATTCCTGAGTTAAGTGTCTGCTAAGACTCTTATACTTTTGGTGAAGAGATTCTTTCCATGTCAACAGAAGGCTTAAGTGTAAAAGAAATTATTTGACAGCGTTGACCCTCCCTAAAAAACCCTAATCTCTATTGCACTTAAGTGATGTAAACTAGATGCCAAGTAGCTGTTTTGTCAATATGATATAAAATATGAATTATCTGTGTTCTCCAGAAAATATTACAACTACTTCCAGAAAGAATTTTCTATCGGTGGCATTTCCACAGCATAGGTAAGTGAGGTTTGGCTTTAATTATTATTATTTTTTTAAGAATTTTTTTTTTTTTAGTTTAGTTCAGTTTATTACATTTCTCCACCTTCACTAAAGCCAGTGTACAAATGTCAAATGATTTTAATGGAGCTAGATGGTACTCTTTTCTTATTACTACCATTTAGCATTGTCTCTAAACATACATTAATGCATTCAGAGCATTTATACTTCACCCTTCAGTAGGAAAAGCTCTGAGCAGCTTACAAATCAATAAAAATAACACAGTCCCAAATTCTTAATGTTTCATTGGTCTTCTTAATGACCAGTTTGGATGGAAATTTGAGGCCCAGGTGGCTTCTGAGTTGAAAAATCATGGAGACCCAAGCTTCTTGGAAGTGAATGTAGTACAGCCAGAAGTTGTTGTTCTGAGGCCTAGCTGGAATTTGTCCGCTTCTTGTCACTTCACTCAGAGCAGGTAGGCTTAGGAGAGCCCAGCCGATATAATCACACTCGGAGCAGCTGGTCCTGCTGCTCTGCCAAAGGAAAGGTGAGCTGACAGCCTCAGTGAGGGGGAAGAGGAGCTCAGCCCACCTGGGAAGATCAGGAGCAGCAGCAAGTGTTGACGACAGTTTCTTCCTGCTTTTTGCTACTTTTCCTCACATGTCACTTGGAAAAGATTGTTTCCAGGAAACCTGATAGGATACAGGTGTACTATAATTTAGTTTAAATCAAATATGGAATATTAATAGCAGTAATTTGTTGCAGTACCAAAACATTGCAATAAGTAATCTAGTTATTACTATTATTATTTATTAAAATTGTATACTGCCCCTCCAAAGATCACAAGGCAGTTCACAACAAAAAATACAAAATGAGAGCACAAAATGCAGTACATAATAAAACAAGAACAAAAACAAACCAATAACCCCCCTCCCACAAACACATTTAAAATGCCATAGAACATTAATCAGCCAAAGGCCTAGTTAAAGAGAAATGTTTTCACCTGGTGCCTTAATGAAGTGAACCTCCCTGTGGGGAGCATTCCACTGCAGAAAACACCCATTCTCATGTTGCCATCTTCTGGAGCTCTCGCCGAGGAGGCACATGAAGTAGGCCCTGAGATAATGATTGCAGGGTCCAGGTCGGTTCATATGGGGAGAGGCAAATACCAGGTAATTACTTTGGCCAACATGTATAAAGAAACTTAAGTATTTCAAAGTGACATATATTATGTTTCTTCCATTGAGTCCTGAGAGAATCCTAATTTATACATAAAGTTGTGACCTTGGCATAAGTCATATGGTCATGGCTAAAAGAAGTGCCATTCTGCATAAATAATATGACATCCAGGACCCCAAGGGCATGAAACAATTGGGGTGATGGCTAGATTGCAAATGGTGTTTAACTAATGAGTAACCCAACCAAGCACTAATGGCACTCTTAGACAGTACACCTGATCTCTTAGAGAGAGTGCAGTCCCCTCAAGCACTGGTTGAAGACCATCTCAATGGACAGAAAAATTGCCTGACAGTGGCTCCTATGTCATGTCAGGATCGAGTTTCAATTTCCCAACACTCAATTCAACTTCCAAATGACAGATAAGCATTTCCTCTGCATGCTGATGAGGGTGAACCCTCATCTGCAGTTTGAAATGATACTGTGCAGAAAGAATATTGCCATCTTATCTGTGGTTTCTGAGAACTAGATATATAAATGTTAAGTATTTCTATGGAAGTTGTAAGAATAAGTTGCTGTGAAGAGATGTTGAGGCTTGCTGGCCCATCACACCACCAGATGCCAAGTAGGCAACAGCTCCTGAAGAGACCACATTTGGGAAGGAGGAGGAGCAAAGTGGGGCATTTTCAATCATCTGACTGATGGGAGGGAAGGAGCCTGGGTATCATGCCTTAGGCAGAACAGAGGGTGGGAAAACATGGAGGAGGGAAGAAGGGCACAATGCAGGGAACAGGTTGCAATAGGCAGACCCTAAGCTTAGTAAGGCTTCTCCAAGGAGATTGGCAAGACTTGTCTCTCACCCCCCTGCCTGAGGTCACCTGCAGGTTATCCCCTTAAGCCCCATTGGACAGGACCATAAGTGGAAATGCAGCCTCCTGGGTTTCCCCAGCCCCTCTCCTTGCGGAATAGGAGTTCTGGACTTAAGCCAGGCATTGAGGGAAGACACTCTGTAGTGAGAGGTTCCTCCAGAACACCAAGGTTATTTTGGAAGGTCTTACTGTCCCTGCAGTTTGGGATTTACTTCTGAGAAGACTGGAGTGGAAAAGAGAGGATTGGAACCTCCAGAGAAGGAATTATGGAATCGCACCCCAGGAGTGAAGCCCTCCTGAAGCCCTCCTGAAAGCATTACTTATCAGTAAAAGAAATCTACAGCATAGGTGGAAGCAGGGATGTGAAGCTACATATCTGAAATAAAGCTGCATAGCTGACCAGGTGTGAGTTGGTGTGTTCTTTAACTCCTTAGGCTGATGTGGCCAATGGAAAATATGAAACACACCTCCTTTGTCATGACCCTTGTTCTGGAGTATGGCACAGTTGGGTTAGTATATAAACAGCCATAAT
Source organism: Podarcis tiliguerta (assembly GCF_965153285.1). Classification (NCBI taxonomy): domain Eukaryota; kingdom Metazoa; phylum Chordata; class Lepidosauria; order Squamata; family Lacertidae; genus Podarcis; species Podarcis tiliguerta. The sequence goes on along the minus strand of NC_139540.1, from coordinate 86,944,675 downwards.
GAACTCACTTGTGGATTGAAGACATCATTTCCTACTGTATTTTTTCTTTTACTCTTCAGGTTCAGTTTTGAAGAAACTTTTGCACACTGGAAACTGTCTTAAGGTATTTCAACTCTTGTTTTAAATTCATTGTTAATTAGAAGTTTACAACCCAAGCTTACAAACCAGCATGTTAATTCAAATCAACATGTGAAATTCAGTACTTCTCCCCATTTACCTATTAACCCTTGTTACCATCTTTGAGTTCCTTTTTTTAAATTAAAAGTTTATTGGCATAAACACATACAGAATACAATAAAAATTATGGATATGGTGAATAAAAATAAATCTAAAAGCACAAAAAATAAAACACAGGTACAGAGGAGGAGTAAAAACCAATAAACTACTGAAAGTACAATGCCACTTTCAGTTGTTGCGCAAGGAGAAAAAGGTGGGTCAATTAAGTTCTCAGTAAAACCTCTCCACATACTTGTATGTAAAACAAGTGGGCTGTTCAGTTGAGTTAGCATAGGGGGAAAAACTTATGCCATATTGAGTAGAAAGGATCTACCGTATTTTTCGTCCCATAGGACGCTCCGTCCCATAGGACGCACCTAGTTTGGGGGGGGGGGAATAAAGGAATTCCCTCCCCTTTATTTGCCCCCCAAAACCAGGTCGGGGAACAGTGGGATGGCGGCGTTGCGCCTCCCCACTGTCCCCCGAGCTTGTGGGGCTGGCCGATGTCTGCCCGGTGGGCGGGGCGCTCTGCTTCAGGGCGTTCTGCTTGCCGCGGGCTCCCCAGGCTTGCGGTTAGCTTCCTGAAGCCTGGAGAGCGAGAGGGGTCGGTGCATTCGCCCCATAGGATGCACACACATTTCCCCTTCATTTTTGGAGGGGGAAAAGTGCGTCCTATAGAGCGAAAAATACGGTAGTCTTCAGCCCTGAGCTCAATACAAATTTTTAGTTGCTTCTGTTTTCTTTGTGTTCTTGATTGCAGCACTTGTGTTATCCCTCTTTCTTCCATTGTTTGAGCAATGAGATGTTCTGTACCTAACATTTTGTTTTTGTGCAGTTTTTTTTTTCTTTCCTTGGCTCAGCAATTCCACTTCCTTGGATCTTTCTCTTTTTCCAGGTGCACAGAGATACAGCCTATTTAGGATATCTATATATTGCTTAATCATCTATAAATCTCTAAGCGGTTTACATAGAACATAAAATGTTCATTAAGCAAGTAAACGTAAAAATCATCAGTTGCTTATACATAATAAAATAAAATTAAAAATTGTATGTCTGATTACATGCTTGAAACAAAAAAGTCTTTAGCTGGTGCCAGAAACAATACAGTCTTAATATTCCAATATCCTTGGAATAATGGAATAATGGTTGGGATAAGAAAGGAGTAAGAAAGCTACCCATTCAGTCATTGCAGTCTTTCTTGTAAAATATGGAAACAATGGGTTGTATTCAGAATAGCACAAAGTAGCTTCCTGTGCGAGCGGAAAGGCTTCCATTTGCAGAACAGAACTTTCCCCTCCTCCCCTTGCACACCTGCTGAATCTTTTCTGGGGTTTACCTCAGTCCTTCGGAACAGATTTGGGGACACCATGGGGCATGTGTAGGGGAAGGAGAGGGTGGAAGTCATATTGCATAAATGGAAGTCATATTGGTTCTGTCTGAAACCTGGACTTCGGAAAATATGTCAGTATTAACTATAGTGCCAAATCTTTTCTCCAATTAAACAACTGATGGCAAACTTCTTCAAAGGGAAAACTCTTTCTCTGCAAAGTGAATGCAGTGACCCTTTATGGCAGTAATGGTTGAAAGCAGTTACAACAAAGTACTTTATTAAGGTGTTAAGTCTACAGTGGTACCTCGGGTTAAGTACTTAATTCGTTGTGGAGGTCCATTCTTAACCTGAAACTGTTCTTAACCTGAAGCACCACTTTAGCTAATGGGGCCTTCTGCTGCCGCCGCACTGCCGGAGCAAGATTTCTGTTCTCATCCTGAAGCAAAGTTCTTAACCTGAAGCACTATTTCTGGGTTAGCGGAGTCTAACCTGAAGCGTATGTAACCTGAAGCGTATGTAACCTGAGGTACCACTGTATTTCTTAATTTCCCAGCGTTGCTGGACTGTTCTTTTTATATTGCTTTCTAAAATGTGTCTTCTTTCTAGATAAGATGTGAAGGAATCAGACTGTTTCTTCTCTGGTTACAAGCTCTCCAAACAAATTGTGCAGAAGAGCAACTGTTAACCTTTGCTTGCCTCGTTCCTGGTTTTCCTGCAGTGATGTCTTCACGAGGTCCATGTACACTCGATACTCTCATTAGCCCTCCTCCCAGTCACACTGATGGTTTGTTTTTGCTATATTCTGATATTTTCTCAAGTATCTTAAGTTTTTAGATGCACTGTCACCTGACTAAAGAAACTTTGTTGATTAATCATATGAATTTTAGTCAATCCATAGTTTGAATCTCTCTAAATTTGCATTCGAGAAAAAATAATTTCAAAGAAAAAAGTGTGTGTGTTTTTTGTTTTTAGACAATGTGCAAGTATTTTGCAGGTTTCACCATAGTAGTGGCATTCTCTCTCTCACATTAGGAAATGTCTCCAGATCTTCTTATAGGTACTTCCTTTGGGCATGGTTGAGGGGTCCTCAGTAGCACCAGTATACTGAGTGTTACTTAGAAAAGAGAAAGGGAAATTGGCAATGGAAAGGAATGGAATTTGATACCCTGGAGGAAGACATGGCTAACTAGAACCTTGAATAGAAGCACTTGTGTTGGGATATGAGAATACACTGCAAAGTTTTGCTGCAGGTGCTACCTATTCCTTCTGATATCAACCTTTAGTAGCCCAGTGCCTGTCACTTTCTCAGATACAGAGGGTCACCTAAAAATGACACAGTAGTTTCTGCATACTTGGGTTACTCCCAGATTTGCAGAAGCATATAAATTTTCCCAACTGAAAAGAAAAATGATTTATTTTTAAAAGTCCCACAAAAGTCTAATAAGGATCTAGTCTTGGTGGCTTCCAGAACATAGAGGGTGTCAGTTGGAAGGGGGGAAAGGAAAAAGGATCCTTGTCTAAAAATGATCCCACCCTCATCTATATAGCAATAAAGAACTCAGCTTTGTGGCTAGTACTATCCTGAGCCCTTTGGTATTATCTAGTGCATCAGGTGAAGGCTTCAGAAGGGTGAAAAAGAAATCTAAAATGTGTCAGCCTGCTGCATGTGTTTGACATTGCAGGCAGCCCCATAGCTGTCATGAAGTCCTGGGCTGCTCTAGATCCAGTGGCCCCTATCGGCATGGGTATTTTATACTTTACTGAACAATAATCCTGGGGATTTTCTTCTACCGGAGAGGAGGAAAGCCATCTGAAAGTGGAGGATTCTGGTGCCCGCAGTCTTTCTACTTGAGCTGACTGAGCTCCCACCCCCAACTTTTCATTTTAAAAAAAGAAGGTGTTTATGCAACTGTGTCTTAAATCTTTCAAAATTACTTCTTTTTTATTTTAGCAAAGATTTGTCCTGAAGAAATAACTCCACTTTTGCCACATGTTTCTGGAGAAAAAACCGCCGAGGACCCAACATGCTATTTCCTTCAGCTACTGTTAAAATATATGGTAATCCAGGTAATTACATGTAAATCTGCTTCTTTAGCGTTGGTTAACTTGATGATATATTCACCTGCTCACAGCATATCTAAATAAGCACAAGATAACAAAGCAGAGTATATTGTAAGGACACAATTCCATGTCTTCATTATTAATGTGTGCACTTCATAGGTCATAGGCACTGCCTCTTCCCCTGTGTTCCAACATGACTTTTAAGATCAGCCAAGATCTTGTCTGTATTGACTGTGCACTGTGTTCAAACAAGAAGTTAATGAAGAGAGGTGTTTTCAATAGCTACCAAAGTTACATCAGTAACCAAGTACTTTCTGTTTAGTGTCTGCTTGATTTTTAAACTCTTGTCTGTTTTGAGGCCTAAATATGGGATTGGAGAGCAGTGCATTTTTTAAGTGTTCATATAAATTGTTTCATTTAGACTTATTTTTTAGTATGCTGTGTATTAACATGACACTCCTTACTCTGGTGTAGGCTGCGAGCTTGGAATGGAAGAATAAAGAGAACTGTGATACTGGATTTAAGTTTCTCTTTGCATTGTTCAGAAAGTATTACCTTCCTCATTTATTTCCCTCTTTTACAAAACTAACCAATGTATACAAACCTGTGCTTGGTGAGTAGCCATTTTATTTTTATTTTTTCCAAATAAAGTGAGAGATATGTATATTTTCCGTGCGTCTCTTAATGTCTCTGTATACACATTTGAATATATTTTCTTACTATGCGCTCTGGTTCTAAATATGTTCACTCTGATCCAGAGAACCATGAGAGTGGCAGAAGGGTGCCCATCAGGGGACACCAGGCATGTCGCGGTTCTTTAGTTTCAGCCAGCCACCTGCAATATGGGGATGGTATAAAATTGCCCTGCCTTAGAGGGTTGCTGTAAGGGTTACAAGAATGCTTTAGGGAAGTGAATGTGTTTAGGGTGGAGGATCTTACAGCCTGATCCTATACATGCTTGCTTGTAGGAAGTCCCACTGACCTAAATGTGTTCTCCTTTCAGGTAAGCATGCATTGGATTGCAACCTTTGTCTTTTAATCAGTAGGCATGATTTTAACAATTGTGTAGTAAAAACTTCACTTCTCTCTAAAAGCTAAAGGGAAAACAACCTGAGTGTTATGTCTTTTTATATAACCATGTTGTAGGAGTGGAAAGCTGGACGTGTCGAAGAAACAATTTACATGTGAAACTTGTGACACTTTAGATCGTTCAAGTGATATATGATGACTTTCTAAATTTAAGCCACCATTTCTGTACTTTTTGCCTGAGGAAGACAAATGATCATTTATATGGCTTTGTAATGTTTCAAACATGGAGTTCAATACTTCTACAAAATATTGCTTTCTCTGAGAAAGCTGACTTCATTGTTTTCACTGAGCGGAAAAATTACTCTGTGAACCGTGTAATTCACAAGGTCAAAATTTTTAAAATTACATTTTCTGTTTTCTGATTTACAGACATTCCTGGCCTGCGACCCAAACCAGCGTATTTTAGTGTAGCTTGTAACAATGAAAACATTTATAGCACAAAAATACCATACATGACAGCTCGTGTAGTCTTTATTAAATGGCTTGTAAACTTTTTTCTGGAAAAAAAGTACTTCACACCAACACAGAATTCTAAAAATGGAGGGGACGTTTTGCCCAGAATCATTCAAGTGAGTTGTAAATTGTATACATGTTTGTATTCCTTTAAAAAATGTTAAATTGGAATGTTATAGCTAATGCTTTGTTAAATAAACTGTGATATTTACATGGGCTTTTAAACAGTTATTTTACCTATTCTGTTTGTGTGTTTTGAGAGTTACTGTTAGCCGTAGTTACATAGAATGTGTTCTGAAATAAGCTTTTCTTTAGTAGTAGAATAACATCTTTGTGACAATTGGCAGTTACAAAAAATGAAATGTGGCTTTAAACATGGATTTAAACAAATGTATCTTGAACTATGTAAAAGATTCACACATAATGCTAAGCCACTACATATTAAGTTTATAAATTATAATTTGCTGTCTTCTCTCTCCCCCCTCCCCAATGTTACTTAAGAGTGTGGGCGGTGCAATTCAAGATAAAAATTCTGAAGTGGAGAACAGTGTTGTATTGGATCAGGAGAAAAGTCATTCAACTAATGGCACATTGACTGAGAGGAGGCTCAGTGATTCCAGCTTTTGCAGTATTGAAGAACAACACCGGGTCGTCTATGAGATGGTGCAACAGATCCTTTTGTCTACACGAGGTTATGTCAATTTTGTCAATGAAGTATTTCGTCAGGTTAGTTCTGGGTAAATGTATGTATGCTGTGGAAATGCAGTAGTGTGCTAGGTTTAGATCATGATTTCCACATTAAATCCTTGCCCAGTCCTGACATGTACTAGGAAGACTTGGGCCAGTCTGTCTCTCTTTTTCCTAACCTTCATCACTGTAGGTTGCTGTCAAGGTAAAATAAATCAACGTAATCTTCTGAGGTCTTGGGAAAGTATGAGTAAAATATTTCTAGAGGTGTATGGAAGATAAAAGCACAATAAAGCTATGGTGGCAATCCTGAGCTCATGTACCTAGGGAGTAAGTCCCATTGATTTCCCTGGGACTTATTTCTGAATAAACTTAGGATTGTGGTACAAAAGGTTAAAGTTGTAATAAAGGCTGAGATAATTCAGCTAAAAATTTTTTGCTTCTCTCTAGAGAGAAAATTGTGGGATATACAAGTGTGACTGTTATAGTGAAAATAATAAGTGAGTGTAGGAAAGAGAGATAAAGTGCACAAAAATGCCAAATGTGCTGCCTGTGAAAAGTACCACTTTTTCTATTAAGAAATAGGTGAAAAACAAGGAGCTGGGTTTTTGTCCCTGCTCTTAGCTTTTCAGAAAAGGAAAACTTAAATATTGTTAGGTGAAATATGCCCTCTTCTGACATACTTTTGAATTGCACTATTTAGTTTAACTTGGACATTACTTACATATTTGAATGTTCAAAGGTTTTCAAACCGTTTCGGAAGTTGAACGGACTCCCGGAACAGATTAAGTTTGAGAACCAAGGTACCACTGTACTTGTATTTTTGATCCCTATGTTACACCAAGAAGGGACTAAGAAATCTAACTTATAGTGAGGTGATGTGGAATTTGTGAACCAACACCAAGTTAAATAACATGAATCCTCATTTACAATGACACAGTAGAGGAAGAAAAGTATAAAGCCAAACCAATTGTACCTGTTATAAATATCTGTAGAGGTTGGTTGTTTTGTGTTACAGAATTTATTTGATGTAAAGTCTAATTCTGTCTGTTTACGTGGATGTCCAAGCCTGTATGTTCAGTGGGTCTTACTTCCAAGGAATATGCATAGAATTGTAGCCTCATTTGTAGAGGGTCTGTTCTGTCAACAGAAATGTCCATACTACTTACACAGGGCTTTGTAAAATCAGAGAATCATTTGGGATTCAAAAACTTTTAAAAGGCTGATCATTTTTTAAAAAGATTGCAGATCTCTTGGTTCATTATCCTATAGTAAAAATTATATTAAGATAACCTCTAGGTTGGCTTCTCTTGATCTGTGACCTTATTGCATAAAAATCCTTTTTAATTATTTGCATATTGGCTTGATGTAGTAAGGCTTGAAGAAGACTTCTAGCAGAATGTTTTTTTCAAGCCCAATTGCAGTGGGCCAAGGAGGAGATGCTGTAGGCCTGATAGGAGAGCACCAGGAGCTGCTTCTGGCCTGCAGACATTCATCTGTAATGTACTTTCAATCTGTACAAGTGCACTTTATTTTTCTTATGTATCAGTAATGTGTACTGTTGACATTTTAGGCTTTTTTATTGCCTTCATCTGAGATATCGTCAACAGAAAATGTAGTGAAGGTATATAGGAAGTGGATACTCCAAGAGAAGCCTGTGTTCATGGAAGAACCGGATATGAAGGAGACGGTTCATGATGATGACGTCTTAGATTACCCAGCAGCAGAAACAGAAGGCAAACATGTATGCTACCAGCCTTTATTAAATAGGTGGATAGTTTATAATGTGTAATTAATTGAGGTTTGTGTGCTTTATGATGACTAGCCAGGCTAAGAATAATAGAACTTCAGAAAGTTTCATTTGTGGCCTTTCATCTAGCTATCTGCCACTAATAATGTGCCTGTTCCCATCCTAGCTATTCTTACACTCCATAGAGGACTAAACAGATCAAATACTCACTACCTCCTAATAAGGGCAAATATACCACTTTTGGATATTTTCTTCCCAAGTTTTTGTTATATTCCTTTGTGTGATAGTATGACATTTATTTATTTGATTAAAAATATTTATATGCTGCCCTTCATGCAGAGAGATTCCAAAGCAGTGTACAAAAGGTAAAAATTCAGTGGGTTGTATCAATGGTGTCACCCAGCTGGAGCAGATTTAGAGGTGGGATGAGAGTGGAGAAGAAGGAATGACTGAAAATTGCTTCCCTCCCTGTTCCGATGATGGAAGCCTTCCTGCCAGCTGAGCAATACGATTGGATACAACCCAATCAATAAAACATCAGCTATGTCATGATGGAATAAATTATAAAACATCTGAGTAATAAAATGTACTTTTTTCCTTGGCTTGTGAATACTGCAAGTAATGAACTTACCCTTTCCTATTTAATATATTAGACCTATAGAAGTATTCACAGAATTGCAGAATTGGAGGGACCATGAGGGTCATCTAGTCCAACCGCCTGGAATGCAGGAATCTTGAACCTATGACCCTGAAATTAAGAGTCTCATGCTCTGCCAACAAAGCTATATGCATTCAGTTACATATATTATGCCTTCACCTGGCAGTATATTGTGGGTGGGACTTGCCAGCTGGCTGGCGCCTTTGACTTCCTTCTCTGGCTGCCTCCTTCCTCTCTGTGCCAGGCGCTGGTTGAAGCAGGAGTGGCAGCGGTTTCACCCAGGTGCCTTGTGGGGCCAGGGGTGATGCTCTTTCCTTTCCAGCACCACCGTGTGTCACTATATCATGGTGTTCAGCTGGTGATACATCACAGTGTTGAAAACCTGATATCGCCTGCCCTAGTGGTAACATGTGTTGCCCAATTGTGTGGTGCCTACTCATGACAACACTGACTTTCCTGGTGGGAGCATTGACATGAAGGGATGTCATAGTTTAAGGAGCATTTGGATGTGTTTATATGATACAATTATGGCTAGTTAATAAAAATAGATATTGGAACTTCGGAATCACACTGATTTCATTGGGGATTACATCCAACAGAAGCATGTTTAGGATTGGAGAAAGACATGACTTGCAGATTTTTGAAAGGCTTCAAGGGCCGTGGAAGTTGCTTGTACTTCTTGGGCTGACCTGCTGCATTTAATTTATTACATCTTAACCATTTTAAAATAAATTTGATATGCTGTCTTAACCAGTGCATATTGTCATTTTTTTGCTTCTTTTTTGAAGCTTGCAACTGGCCATTCTGGACATAAAAGGTCATCTAGTTGGGGAAGATCACATTCCTTCTCTAATGCGGTTAATAGAGGGTGTATATTAGAAGATGAAAACAAGAATGTCAAAGCAGGGCTTCAAGCTACACTACAGGTAACATTTATGGGATATCACGATAGTCAAATGGAGCAGAATATTTCTATTTCCAGTATTATTATTTCTGTGTCTGAAGATGAATGCTTTGGACAAATACCACTGAAAGTATTATTGGGCCGCACTCTTCTTTCAAGCTGCTAAAAATCTGGAAATGGATGCAGTTGAACTGGGCAGTAGTTGAGAGGCTTTCTGGTAGTTTTTACTTTTAATGGTAGTTTTTGTATGCCCTCCAAAGAAGAAGTATAATAAGATGCTCTCTAGTCTGATCCTGGCCTAGAGAATCTCTAGGCTGCCCAGGAGCCTTGGGAGTTTCTAAGTTATAATGCTAAAGACCCTTTCCTTCTGCTATATTCTAGAAATACTAAACAGTAAAGACCTTTGGATTAACTTTACCAAAGTCCAGGGGACACAAAACAAAAATACTGTGTAATGTTTTAACAATACAAATGTCTAGCTCATGAGGAGATTTTAGTGAGAAATTCTAAAGAAATGCTTTTTAAAATCAATAAAGACAAATTTCAAAAAATAAAGTATTTTATTGGGAGGCAAAGGGGAAGAAAAAGGGATGACAACTATTCATTTGTTTTTTATCTTATGTTTACTATCAGATATTATTTCTAATAATCTTGGAGCAAGACAATAATGTATTAGAACCCCCAATGTCTTTTAGAGAAAGTTCCTGAATTTCTTCTAGGAAGAGAAATGCCACCTGTAGAAAGGTTTTGTGGCTCACCAGCAATCATATATCCCACTAGGTTGAAAAATGGTGGTGAGAGGTCCCAAAACGTTTTGAAAACCAAACTCTGTATGCCTTTTACCATAAAAGGAATGTAAAGGCGCTTTCCTGTTTGTGGTTGTGAGAATACATGTTAAGTGTTCTGAACAGAACATTAGAATAACTGAATAAAATTTGTTGATTGCTATTCTTCCCACCATCCCCTTTGTTTCTTCTTTCCTTCCTTCAAAATATTAAGGTATTCTTGACAAACTCTGCAAATGTATTTTTATTGGAACCATGTACTGAAATACCTGCACTCCTGAAGGAGCAAGTTGATGCATGCAGAGCAGTTTTGAGTATATTTAGGCGCATGATTATGGATCTTCCAATGAATAAAAAAACATGGTATGTTTTTAATGTATTTCCTCTATGTGTGGCATGCGCAACATATATCAAAAAGGATCTAAAACATTGAGTCTGCCTAGGAACAAGTCCCGTTGAACTTAACGGCTCTTATTTCTAAGTAGGCTCTGCTGCTAGCGTTGAATATTTCAGAATTTTAAAACATATGTATAAATTTATAAAACATACTGTACCTTCTTTTTTTACAACCCTATCTGAAATTTTCTACATAGAAATAAGTTTTGAAATCATGACATTTGGTTGTTGTTTCCCCCCCATCTTTAACTCTAAAAGGGAAAGATCTCCAAATGTATTATCTACATGGGGGTCGTTGGAGACCTGGCAGGCCAGATTTGGCCCATAGGCTGGAGTTTTCTAACTTCTGGTTTAATGCAATTCTTCATGGATACAGAGTGTCTTTTTACTGTGTTGATTTATTATTTTCCATATCTAATAAGCATACTTAAAAAATGCATTGAAAGTGCTATTTTCCTTTGTTCGGGTTGTGATATCAGTCTTTCTCTGGGCAAGTAAGTGTCCTCACCTTGGACTTGTGCTCCACCTAGTGGTTGAAGACAAAATTGCTGCTCCAAATGGAATTTTTGAAATTCCTCTTTGGAATCATCAGTGTTTTTTTATTATTGTTTCAATTCTATACCACACTTCTTCATCCAAGGATCACAGAGTGCTTTACAGTATCAATCAATCAATCTCCTTTATTGGCATCGACTTAGTGTGTCAGAACACAACACAGGTAATGTCAGGGACTGGCCGGAGGAGGAGGGGGAGTGGTGGTAGAGACCACCACCCCAAGAGCATTCCAGAGAATGGGAAGGGGAAGAGAACGAGGTCTTGGACTGGTAGTTCGAGACAGGTCACACCCCAGAAGAAAAGGAAAGGAGTTGGAAATAATGGGTGAAGAAGAACAGGAGCAAGGTATCAGTGAACAGAGGCAAGTGTCAGGTGTGTTAGAATCTGTGCAGCAGCCAAGTGAGTTTGCCAGAGTTCCCCCCCTTCCCCAAGAACTAGATCTGCTCCGCGTATCTCAGAACAGAAGGCGCAAAGGAGACTTGCCTTTAGCAGCCACCATAACCAGCAGAGGTCTGTCTGCATCTTCCTATGCATGTTCCTACAGGCACGTCAAGCAGGAGCAGACCCTTTTTTTCTTTCTGTCCATCTCCTGTTCACCTCATCCCCCAGAAAAAGCCTGACATTCGTTGGATGTGTGAAGTGCATTGAAGGTGTATATTTATTAAATCAAGTCCTTCTGCCAGTCAAATACTCTCATTCCCCCACTTTCCATTCTTCCCTATGCTGGAAAGTGTTCACTTCTACTTTGACTAGGCGACTTAAGGCCTGTATTTCTTAACTTACACCTGCCTTACATTGCCACCATCTACAAAAAAATTCTCATTCAGCTAGTGCTACAGACAGGATTTCCTCTGAATGCTGCATTGCAAGAAATTTGTAGAGCTTCCACCTGGACCAAAGCCAGTACTTTCATCAAGCACTACAAAATGCCCAGCCTGCCCAATCACTAGGCAGCCTTTTCCTTGTTTGTTTGTTTGTTTGTTTGGTAGTTTTCTGCCTTGCATGGGTCACCGCTGTGTCCCACCTGAGGTCTCCATTACATGTACAGAGAAAAAACCGTTTGGGTTCATTCTTGCAAAGAGGATTTCTGTGCATGTAAACAGGTGGCTTCAGGGCCTCACTCTGCAGTATGGGATTTTGCCTTGAGCTGCCTGGCTTTGTTGTTTTTCTACACGCACGACGTATTACCGGAGCCTTTTCTCCTTTGTTGTTATTTATTCCACAGAGAGTCTCATTCATTGTTCTGGTTTTGGTTGGCTGTCACTGTTCTCTGTTATGTGTCTCCTTTCTTTTGAAAATTCCATTTGGAGCAGTGATTCATCCACCAGGTAGGGTTCAAGTCCCACCTGATGTTTACATGCACTTAAATGCCTTTTGCAGAACCCAAATGATCTTTTTTGGAACACCATGGCAGTGCCAAAATTATTCCGAGGGAGTGTAGTTATTATTCTGAGCATCACATTTGTTAATATATTTTGTGTATTTTTCATATGTAAAATAAAATTATGGGATTTATTTCTAAACATGTGGTTTTTCTATTTTGTCTTAGGGAGCAAATGCTACAGATACTACTTAAGATAACAGAAGTTGTCATGAATAGATCAAAAGAGAACCAAGCAAAGGATACATTTGCTCAAAGTTTAGCAGGATTATTGTTTCGGGTATGGGCCGTCATCTTGAAATAATTGTAATTACAGAGTGCTTAACTTTTCCTGTGTGTGAAAACTGCCTCTAACAGTGTGAGAGTTAGAGCAGAAAGATTTTTAGTAAGAAAAATAGTGTAATGTTGTTCCTCGGGAAAATGATAGGCTGGTAGCAGTAGTGTTCAACTGAACTTAATAACTCCATTATATTAAAACAAGAATTGTCTAAAAATTGGAATTAGAAAATAAAGTACAGGAATGCTTAAAGGGTATGTAAATATTGAAATATTGAAATCTATTGAAATTAATTAACATGGCTAAGTTAGGTTCAACAATTCCAAAGACTCTACCCTGAGTGCCTTCCTTTGTTCTTAATAGTTTTTGGCAATTTAATTGCAAATAATGTATTATAGGTCTTGTAGTTATTGGTCAGAATATGAATAAATGGATTGAATGAATATCCTATATTACATTTGAAACATTTCAGACTGCAAAAATAGATAATGGAACAAGCTTTTAGGCTGTGGAAAAGTTACTGCTTCTGAGTGCAACTTTTTTTATTCCCTTGGAATCTAGAACATGGATTAGTGATGTTGCCTTGACTGTTGGGGGGTTGCCTTTGCTTGCAAATGTATCCTTTTATCTATTGTCAAATTCTAGATGAAAAGTCAAGATTCACCACTCTAATCCCCTTTCTTGTCTCCCCAACACAGACACTCATTGTGGCCTGGGTTCGTGCTAATCTGAGTGTTTATATATCTCGAGAGCTCTGGGATGAGTTACTGCGTGTGCTGTCATCCCTTACAGATTGGGAAGAACTAATAACTGAATGGACTAACATAATGGATTCTCTTACATCTGTTTTGGCAAGGACAGTGTATGGTGTTGAAATGACCAATCTGCCACTGGATAAGCTAAGTGAGCAAAAAGAGAAAATACAACGAGGAAAAGGTAAACCTTGATTCAGTTAAAATTCTAACAGTTGTGTGTGTTTAGCTGTAAGAGCTTGTCAGTCACAGCAAATATGATTATATATTATGTATAATAAATGTTAATCTACTGCTATATTGCAAAGTTAACCCCAAGTTACTTTCTGTGTTCTCTTGCACTTCATCTTCCTTCAGCCTTATTCACTCAGCCGTGTTTTTTGCAACTCAGCATACATTCTTCGTCTACTGTCCTGACAGCAGCAAATGAAGTACCAGCTTTTATGACTTACCGTATTTTTCGCCCTATAAGACGCACTTTTCCCCCTCCAAAAATGAAGGGGAAATGTGTGTGCGTCTTATGGGGCGAATGCAGGCTCCTTGGGTTCAGCGATAGCAACGCGAAGCCTCCAAAGCCTGCTCTTTGAGGCTGGCGGTGGGGAAAGCAGCGCTTCCCCCATGGCCAGCCCCAGAGGATGGGGGGCAGCTGGAAGGCGCGCGACGCCTTCCCGCTACTCTCCAACCCGGGTTGGAAGCTGGCGGGGGGGGGGGAGCAGCGCTTCCCCCATGGCCAGCCCCAGAGGATGGGGGGCAGCGGGAAGGCGTGCGACGCCATCCCGCTACTCTCCAACCCTCCGGTGGGCTTTTGCGGGAGATGGGGGAATTCTCCCACCTCCCACAAAAGCAGGCAAAAGCTGTGCGCTCTTTAAAGGGGCTCAGCGGCTTCTGCTGGCTTTTCTAGGAGGTGGGGGAATTCCCCCATCTCCCGCAAAAGCCCGCAGGAGCCGCGCACCCTTTGAAGAGCGCGCCCCTCTTGGGGGCTTTTCCCCGAGGAGGGAGAAGGGACTGACTGGCCGTTTCAGTCCCTTTTCCCTCCTGGTCGAAAAGCCCGTAGGAGTCGCGCACGGCTCCTGTGGGCTTTTGCGGGAGGTGGGGGAATTCCGCCACCTCCCGCAAAAGCAGGGAGAAGGTCTCCCAGAGCTGCGGGGGGGAAATAATATTTTTTTCCTTGATTTCCCCCCCTGAAAACTAGGTGCGTCCTATGGGCCAGTGCGTCCAATAGGGCGAAAAATACGGTAATTCTCGAGCTTTGATTGGCATAGAGTAAATGAGCTCACACAAAATCAGGAGATTTTCATGTGTCTTGAAGCTGATTGGATGTAGCGTTATATAAAGAGCAAAATATATTCAAACTGAGTGTAGGCAAGAAGTATGTAGCTTATCTGAATGTCTGTGTTGGAAACTTAGCAGCGGCTGAAGTGCTGGAACTTTAATTTTAACCTGAATTTGAACACAATCATTTATATTAAATTATATACATAAAATTATAAGTACAGTCCCTTGATCATATACATGTTGTATTTCTGTGATGCGGTTTTTGCAATTTCCTGTCTACATAAAAACAACTGAAGTTTGAAATGCTTTGTTAGTATCATGAGTTAAGATGGGTTCTCTGTGCACTGCAGAATCAGAAAGTGAAGCTGCTGTTTACCTATTCTTATCTACTAAATGGCTAATATAATTGGAACTGGGATTCTCCAGTACGTATGAGCAGTTCTTCTACTATCTGAAGAACAGATAGCTTTTATATCCTCATTTAAATTAAAACACCTTTCAAAGCCTAGTTTAAGTTTATCTACATTGTATACTTCTTGTACAATGGGATGTTTTTAGAAGCAGTACTTTTGTCTTGTCTCTGGGGTTGGGGCAAATGTTGAGGATGCTTTTAAATGTTTTAAATAGTTTTTAATCTGTGGTGTTTTGAATTTTATTTTTGTTTTGTTGGGGGTGGGATGGACATTTGGATGGGGCTGGGGATTTGTTTAATTTTAGTATAATTGTAAATTTTTATTATTGGGTTTTTTGGGGGCTGTTCTACTGTTTTATTGGTTTATTGTATGGTTTGTGTTCTGTTCTTAAGGGGAGAGGTTCAGGGCTGCCTGGGAGTGGGCCCCAGCCAACAGAATAGCTGGGGCTGGGTTCCACACGGAGGGATGCACTGGGACACCCAGTCATAGTGATAACGGGCTGGAGGAGGAGCTACGCTAAAACCAAACCACATCATTACCAAGGAGGCAGGTTTAGTCATTGTTTGAAGACTATCCAGGTCTGGTCTTGACCAGAAGGATACTGGAATCAGCAAGGGAGACCCACATGATCTGAAGGTGCTGCCGTGCAATGCCGGGTCAATGATTCATAAGACTGCTGTCAGCCACGACTTGATCTGGCATGTGTAACAGAGACTTGGTTGGATGAAGCAGATGGGACTGTTCTTGCCGCTGCTTCTCCACCAGATTTCTCTTACGCACAGCAACCCAGGTCATGTGGGCAGAAGGGGGGGATTGCAGTTATTTTTAGGAAGTCATTTACTTTCACCAGGCCTCCTATTGGGAAGACCCAGTTTTCTGAGTGTTCTGGAAGTTGGGCAATAGGGGCATGGCGGCTGTTCTCCTGGAGACACCCAGTTTGGTTGTCCTAGGGAATTTTAACATCTATGCCGACACAACAAGGGGCCACTCGGGACTTCATGGAAAGCTGTCCCTGAATAAATTGGGCCAACATGTCCAATCGCGGACATGTGTGACCTGGTGTTCCCTGCCACTTAATGGATCCAAATGGAATCCAGATAGTGGTAGGGGATGCTTTATCCCATGTTGATGGCCTTTCAGCTGATTCCCTGGTGGCCCGCTGGAATGCAGAGTTAACCAGGGCTATCGACTGTCTGGCTCCAAAGCGTCCTCTCCGATTGCATGGAGCCCAGACAGCCCTGTGGTTTTCCCCAGAGCTGAGGGTGATGAAACAATTGCTGAGACGGGTAGAGTGCTGGTGGTGGAAAACGCATTCTGAATCAGACCAGACACTGGTTAGACTCAGAGTCGAGCCTACCAAGTGGCAATAGGGACGGCGAAGAGGACCTTCTTCACCGCTTCTATTACATCTGCAGAAAACAGCAGCAGGAGACTCTTTCAGGTGGTTCACAATTTAACAGAACCACCTTTGCCATCGGGGCCCAGTAAGAACCGCAAGATCTTCTGCAATGATTTTGCAAAGTTTTTTGCAAATAAAGTTGCTCAGATTCAGAAAGAGGTGGACTCCACTGTGGGAGCAGGGCCAGGGCAGGAGAGTGCTAGAGTCCTGTCTAGTCAAGTTGCGTGGGATCAATTCCAATCTGTTACCTCTAAGAATGTGAACAGGCTGCTTGGACGAGTGAAATCAACCACCTGTCTCCTTGATCCTTGCCCATCCCGGCTCATAAAAGCGAGTCGGGAAGGGCTGGGCGATGGGCTCTGCAGGGTGGTGAATGCTTCCCTCTGTGAGGGAGCCTTTCCAGAACCGCTGAAAGAGGCAGTTAGTAAACTGCTTCTTTAAAAACACATCTTTGGACTCTGCCAATATGGCCAACTATCACCCAGTCTCAAATCTTCCTTTCTTGAGCAAGGTGATTGAGCGTGTGGTTGCTGAACAACTCCAGGCACGCCTGGAGGATGCAGACTATTCAGATCCCTTCCAGTGGGGATTCAGGCCTCATGATGGGATTGAAACTGCCTTGGTCATTCTGGTTGATGATTTCTGGCAGGCTCGGGATAAAGGTGAAAGCTGTTTCCTAGTTCTGCTGGATCTCTCAGTCGCCTTTGATAGCACTGACCATGACATCCTTCTGGACCATCTAGAGGAGCTGGGGGCCCTGTTATACAGTGGTTCTACTCCTTCCTCCCAGGCCGTGTCCAGAAAGTGGTGTTGGGGGATGAGTGTTCAGACTCCTGGGCTCTCACTTGTGGGGTGCCTCAGGGTTCCGTCCTCTCCCCCGTGCTTTTTAACATCTATATGAAGCCGCTGGGAGGGATCATCAGGGGGTTTGGGCTGGATGCTCATCAGTAAGAGGATGATACCCAGCTCTACCTCTCTTTTAAATCAGAACCAGTGAAGGCGGTGAATGTCCTGTGGGAGTGTCTGGAGGCGGTTGGAGGTTGGATGGTGGCTAACAGATTGAGGTTGAATCCTGACAAGACAGAAGTACTGTTTTTGGAGGATAGGGGACAGGCAGGTGTGGAGGACTCTCTGATCCTGAATGGGTAACTGTGCCCCTGAAGGACCAGGTGCACAGCCTGGGAGTCATTTTGGACTCACAGCTGTCCATGGAGGTGCAGGTCAATTCTGTGTCCTGGGCAGCTGTTTATCAGCTCCATCTGGTATGCAGGCTGAGACCCTACGTGCCCGCAGACCGTCTCGCCAGAGTGGTGCATGCTCTGGTTATCTCCCACTTGGACTACTGCAATACGATCTACGTGGGGCTACCTTTGAAGGTGGCCCGGAAACTACAACTAATCCAGAATGTGGCAGCTAGACTGGTGACTGGGAGTGGCCGCATAACACCGGACCTGAAAGACCTACATTGGCTCCCAGTACGTTTCCGAGCACAATTAAAAGTGTTGATGCTGACCTTTAAAGCCCTAAACGGCCTCGGTCCAGTATACCTGAAGGAGCGTCTCCACCCCCATTGTTCAGCCTCGACACAGAGGTCCAGCATGAGGGCCTTCTGGTGGTTCCCTCACTGCGAGAAATGAGGTTACAGGGAACCAGGCAAAGGGCTTTCTCAATAGTGGCTCCCATCCTGTGGGACACCCTCCCACCAGATGTCAAGGAAATAAACAACTATCTGACTTTCAGAAGATATCTGAAGGCAGCCCTGTTTAGGGAAGTTTTTAATGTTTGATGTTTTATCTTGTTATTATTATTGTTATTATTAATATTCTGTTGGGAGCCTCCCAGAGTGGCTGGGGAAGGGCAGCCATATGGGAGGGGTATGTATGAATGAATGAATACATAAATTATTATTATTATTAATTGTCACTGCTAATTTGAAATGTTCTAATATATGAAAATATGGAACATCCTCTTTCAGGAATAGGCTTAGTTAAAGAATTACATATTTGCCGAAAGTACATTTCGAGCCCGTTTTATATATTTGACTGATTTCTTTGGGACATCATACCTCCATAAGTTAGCAGACTGTGCCATTATGAATACCTACCCTTTTTGTAGCAAGTGGGTGGCTGTATATCCTCAATATGTCTCTGCAGCAAATATTTGTAACAGTAAGATGCATGTCTGTAAGCACACAGAAGAATGTGTCTGTGGCTCCCCAGTATGCAGCCATCTGCTTACAGACACACTAATATTTATCAATATATATATGTTTACTGTGGAAAGTGTGGATGGTCATAATTGCTTTCCTAAAACACTCGTGTTTGAAGAAAGTGAAGAGGTGGCTTCTCTCATTTCCCGTGCTACAAGAGATTAATATTTTTCATTCTTCCGCCACACTTTGTATTTTTTTGTATAAGAACTTGGGCATGAATATGCTGAAGTGTTACTTTTCGCCAACATTCAAATGAATGTGTTTGTCCATGTGTTTGATATTTTGAGAATTCTTAATGAATGCTAATTTCTCTGAAGAAGACCCACTGAATGCATCTTCTGCATATTCTCCTTGTTAATTTCCAAAGTAGCCTTTGCTCATTGGTTGAATCACTATCTTGAAATGCCTTCCCTGAATCAAGAGCCTGCTTATAATATTTATTCATCCTCTCTCCTCTTTTTCAATCTGAGATGCATCAACTGATGTTATGTTCCTGAACTAGATGAATTTGTTCATTTAGAATCTTTCCTTTTGAATTGTTTTCATTTTAAACACAGTGCAGTTACTTTCCCTCTGTATTCCATTATTTGAAAGGTGGCAATTTGGAACCTCAGAAGGGAACGACAGTTGGAAGATCATTTTCTTTAAGCTGGAGAAATCATCCTGAAGTTGTGGAACCAATGAGGTTTAGGAGTGCTACCACCTCAGGAGTCCCAGGAGTTGAGAAAGCAAGGAATGTAGTGCGTCAGAGAGCAACAGGTTAGGCACAGGCAATTTAATATCATCATCATCAATAAAAAATTTAAATGTTGGTGATTTTATGTTCATAGTAATTGGAATGTGTTTCTGCTATTTGATACTGGGTTGTTTGAGTATGTGACTTGCCTTGTAATTACTCTTTTTTATTATTATTTTTGTTCATGGAGTCGCACACCTGAGACTGTACCTGCATGGCCTTGATGCAGAGCCTTCCAGGTGTCTGACAGCCCACTCCCCCACCCTTAGCTAATTGCCATTTGGCACAGTGTACATGATCTAACAACCATGTGAGTGTTTCTGGTTCAGCTATCTCTACCATGGTGGGTGTGACTGTGAGGCACTGGACCTTTGCTGTTGAGATAATGGGGGAAATTAAACATTCTTTCTCTGTGCATGTAACAGTCACCTCAGATGGGATATGAGCTTCACGTAGTGGTTGAAGGCAAAATTACTACACAAAACAATATAAAAAGTTGCTTCCTCTTTTGGAACCCCCTGTTTCTGATTTTGCCTTCACTGAAGTGGTTCCTTCCTACCACTGCAACTTTGTGGGTTCAAGCTTGTAGCTTTGTTTTATTCATTTTCCCATCTGTGCCTCTCAGTTCTCACCCTTTCCTTCAACATTTTCTTTGTGGAGCTATCTTAAAATCTCTTAGTGTTCAGTACAGGTTCCCCTCTTAGGGTTTACACACTGTACTATCAGTCTGGCAGAAGCTGCATTTTGGGCCTTGAAATCTGCGCCTCTTTCTTGCTTTCCTTCAAAGTGTTGTTTTTGGTTGCTGTCACCTCAGCTTGAATAATATCTGAGCTCAATGCCCTTTCTGTGAACAAGAACCTTTGCGTTATTCCATAAGGATGGGGTAATCCTTCAAATTAGCCCTCCCCCTCCCTCCCTTGGAATTAGCTCTCTTCCACACTTCTGTCCACACTTCTGAAAACTCCTAGCAGTCATTAGGTGTGTCCTGGCAATTAAAGGTGTAGATTTCTAGGACTAAGCCATTCCACCAGTTGGATTCCCGTTTTGTTTTCCCCCCACTCTTCTTCCCTGAGCTGGAAGGTGTCCACATCTACTTAGGCTGGGTGGCTTAAGGCTTATATTTATTTAGCTTACACCGGCCTTAAATTATCAGCACTAACTAAAGCTTTTGCTCATTCCACTAGAGCAGTAGCTACATTGGCAACATTTTCCCTGCAGGCTCCTTTTTTCTTGAAATTTGTAGACCTAGGACCTTTGTAAAGCATTATAAGATTTGCTTCTTTGGAAGTGGCTATTGGGAGCTGTGTGCTATTACACATTCCCTAAATCTTAGGAAGCCCTTTTCTTCTTTCCTGTAGGTTCCCGACTTACATGGGTGACCTATGTTAGGTCCCACTTGAGGCCACTGTTGCATGTGCAGAGAAAAGACTATTTTGCTTCAACCATTGGGTGGAGCTCAGGTCCCACCTGAGGTCATCTGTTTAAGTGCACTGAAATCCCATTTACCTAATGGTCTTTTTCATGTTGGGGTTTCATGTTCCTTAATCATCCAGATATCATCATCTTTTTAATATAATTTTCCAATACACGTTTTTTACACTCCAATCAATACAACCATACAATAATCAACTACTTCCCCTCCCCCCCAATCCATGGTGGTTCTTGATTACCCAATAGTACTGCATAATTTATTTAATTCAGATTTTTTTCTCTCCCTTCTCATTATTTCTTTAAACTGTTTTTACTCTAGTCCTGCTAACGTTTTAGTTTATTTACCATGATTCTTCAGATTTTCTACAAACATTTTCCACTCTTCCTTAAGATCTCCTTGTTGTTCTTTTATTACATTAGTTAAATTTGCTAACTCTACATGTTCCATCAATTTCTTCTGCCATTCCTCCTTTGTTGGTGTTGTTCTCTTTTTTCATTTCTGAGCGTATACCATCCAGACTGTTCTAATTGCGTAAATGAATAAATTAATTTTATCAGTGGGGACATCTGTTCCTAAGATTCCTAAGAGTAAGGTATCTGGTCTTTTTATAAAAGTCTTTCTAAGCATTTTTTTTTCATTTCATTATATATCATCTCCCAGAAATCTTTAGCTAATTTACAAGTCCACCACATATGATAGAACCTAACTTCCGTTTCCTGACATTTCCAACAGGTACTTGGCTCCAATTTATACATTTTTGGTACTTTGTTCTGGGTTAGGAACCACCTATATATCCTCTTCATAAAGTTCTCTTTTAGTGTATAACAAGCTTTTCCACAATTCCCCCCCCCACTTAATTCTATATCATGTCATCTCTATCACCCAGTGCACCATAGCAGACTTTAACAACTCATCCCTTGTTTCCCATTCCAACAATAACCTATGCATTCTATCGGACACGGAGCAATGGATCCAAACTACAAGAAAGAAGATTCCACCTAAACATTAGGAAGAACTTCCTGACAGTAAGAGCTGTTCGACAGTGGAATTTGCTGCCAAGGAGTGTGGTGGAGTCTCCTTCTTTGGATGTCTTTAAGCAGAGGCTTGACAACCATATGCTCTGATGGTGTTTCCTGCTTGGCAGGGGGTTGGACTCGATGGCCCTTGTGGTCTCTTCCAACTCTATGATTCTATGATTCTATGATTCATTCTTAATCATCCAGACTTCTATCAGTCAGTTGGTAAATTCAGACATTGCTTCTGTTGGAGGTGGGACCTCATGATAGAAAATGCTTATGGTGCAACTGCCCCTTCATGGATCACTGCCTTGCCGTGGCGAAGAAGCTTGAAGAACTCAGAGAAGCTATGAACTGTGCCGAGCAGGGCACCCAAGATGAACAGGTCATAGTGGAGAGTTTTGACCAAACATGATCCACCTGGAGGAGGAACCGGCAAGCCACTCCAGTATCCCTGCCAAGAAAACTCCATGGACAAAGACAACAGGCATATAAAAGTTATGACGCTGGAAGATGAGCCCCTCAGGTCGGAAGGCGTCCAACATGCTACTGGGGAAGAGCGGAGGGCAAGTACAAGTAGATCCAGAGCTGATGAAGCGGCTGGGCCAAAGCCGAAAGGACGCTCAGTTGCGGATATACCTGGAAGCAAAAGGAAAGTCTGATGCTGTAAAGAAAAATATTGCACAGGAACCTGGAATATAAGAACCATGAACCTGGGTAAGTTGGAGGTGGTCAAAAATGAGATGGCATGAATAAATATTGACATCCTGGGCATCAGTGAACTAAAATGGACGGGAATGGGTGAATTCAGTTCAGATGACCATCATATCTACTACTGTGGGCAAGAAACACGTAAAAGAAATGGAGTGGCCCTCATAGTCAACAAAAGAGTGGTGAAAGCTGTACTGGGATGCAATCTCAAAAATGATAGAATGATCTCGATACGAATCCAAGGCAGACCTTTTAACATCACAGTAATCCAAGTTTATGCACCAACTACTGGTGCTGAAGAAACTGAAATTGACCAATTCTATGAAGACTTACAACACCTTATAGAAGTGACACCAAAGAAGGATGTTCTTCTCATTATAGGGGATTGGAATGCTCAAGTAGGGAATCAAGAGATAAAAGGAACAACTGGCAAGTTTGGCCTTGGAGATCAAAGCGAAGCAGGGCAAAGGCTAATAGAGTTCTGCCAAGAGAACAAGCTGGTCATCACAAACACTCTTTTCCAACAACACAAGAGACGACTCTACACATGGACATCACCAGATGGGCAGCATCGAAATCAGATTGATTATATTCTCTGCAGCCAAAGATGGAGAAGCTCTATAGAGTCAGCAAAAACAAGACCTGCAGCTGACTGTGGCTCAGATCATCAGCTTCTTATAGCAAAATTCAAGCTTAAACTGAAGAAAGTAGGAAAAACGACTGGGCCGGTAAGATACAATCTAAACCAAATCCCTTATGAATACACAGTGGAAGTGAGGAACAGGTTTAAGGATTTAGATTTGCTGGACAGAGTGCCTGAAGAACTATGGATGGAGGCTCGAAACATTATACAGGAGGCAGCAACGAAAACCATCCCAATGAAAAGGAAATGCAAGAAAGCAAAGTGGCTGTCCAATGAGGCCTTACAAATAGCGGGGGAGAGAAGGCAAGCAAAATGCGAGGGAGATAGTGAAAGATACAGGAAATTGAATGCAGATTTCCAAAGAATAGCAAGGAGAGACAAGAAGACCTTCTTAAACGAGCAATGCAAAGAAATAGAGGAAAGCAATAGAATGCGAAGAACCAGAGATCTGTTCAAGAAAATTGGAGATATGAAAGGAACATTTCGTACAAAGATTTCCATAATAAAGGACAAAAGTGGAAAGGACCTAACAGAAGCAAAAGACATCAAGAAGAGGTGGCAAGAATACACAGAGGAATTATACCAGAAAGAAATGGATGTCTCGTATACCCCAGGCAGTGTGGTTGCTGACCTTGAGCCAGACATCCTGGAGAGTGAAGTCAAATGGGCCTTAGAAAGCACTGCTAATAACAAGGCCAGTGGAAGTGATGGTATTCCAGCTGAACTATTTAAAATTTTAAAAGATGATGCTGTTAAGGTGCTACACTCAATATGCCAGCAAGTTTGGAAAACTCAGCAGTGGCCAGAAGATTGGAGAAGATCAGTCTACATCCCAATCCCAAAGAAGGGAAGTGCCAAAGAATGCTCCAACTACCGCACAATTGCACTCATTTCACACGCTAGCAAGGTTATGCTTAAAATTCTTCAAGGAAGGCTCAAGCAGTATGTGGACCGAGAACTCCCAGAAGTGCAAGCTGGATTTAGAAGAGGCAGAGGAACCAGAGACCAAATTGCAAACATGCGCTGGATTATGGAGATAGCTAGAGAGTTCCAGAAAGACATCTACTTCTGCTTCATTGACTATGCAAAAAGCCTTTGACTGTGTCAACCACAGCAAACTATGGCAAGTTATTAAAGAAACAGGAGTGCCTGATCACCTCATCTGTCTCCTGAGAAATCTCTATGTGGGACAAGAAGCTACAGTTAGAACTGGATATGGAACAACTGATTGGTTCAAAATTGGGAAAGGAGTACAACAAGGCTGTATTTTGTCTCCCTGCTTATTTAACTTATATGCAGAATTCATCATGCGAAAGGCTGGGCTGGATGAATCCCTAGCTGGAATTAAGATTGCTGGAAGAAATATCAACAACCTCTCATATGCAGATGACACAACCTTGATGGCAGAAAGTGAGGAGGAATTAAAGAACCTTTTAATGAGGGTGAAAGAGGAGAGCGCAAAATATGGTCTGAAGCTCAACATCAAAAAAACGAAGATCGTGGCCACTGGTCCCATCACCTCCTGGCAAATAGAAGGGCAAGAAATGGAGGCAGTGAGAGATTTTATTTTCTTGGGCTCCATGATCACTGCAGATGGTGAGAGCAGCCACAAAATTAAAAGACGCCTGTTTCTTGGGAGAAAACCAATGACAAACCTAGACAGCATCTTAAAAAGCAGAGACATCACCTTGCCAACATATATAGTTAAAGCTATGGTTTTCCCAGTAGTGATGTATGGAAGTGAGAGCTGGACCATAAAGAAGGCTGATCGCCGAAGAATTGATGCTTTTGAATTATGGTGCTGGAGGAGACTCTTGAGAGTCCCATGGACTGCAAGAAGATCAAACCTCTCCATTCTGAAGGAAATCAGCCCTGAGTGCTCACTGGAAGGACAGGTCGTGAAGCTGCGGCTCCAATACTTTGGCCACCTCATGAGAAGAGAAGACTCCCTGGAGAAGACCCTGATGTTGGGAAAGATGGATGGCACAAGGAGAAGGGGGTGACAGAGGACGAGATGGTTGGATAGTGTTTTCGAGGTTACCAGCATGAGTTTGACCAAACTGCGGGAAGCAGTGGAGGACAGAGGTGCCTGGCATTCTCTGGTCCATGGGGTCACGAAGAGTTGGGCACGACTAAACGACTAAACAACAACAACAAATGGTGCAACAGGCTCTTCAGTTAGAAGGTGGTAGAATAAGGGTAGTTTGTCTGCAGATGGACTACAACTCCCATCACCCCTAGCTAACAGGACCAGTGGTCAGGGATGATGGGAATTATAGTCCCCAAACAGCTGGAGGGCCAAGTTTGGCCATCACTGATGTAGACCTACGAATCTTATGTATCCTGATACAGGGTTGGAGACCTTTTGTTTATTATTACAGTGCCATATAACCTACAACTCACCATGTTAATGATACTTGTTCACAGCATAGTGTTAAAAGCTGGCATAGCGTAGTTTAATGACTAAGGATTGGATCCAGAGATCTCACAAGTGAAATTTCATTCATGGAGAGATTATTGTTGTTAAGCTCCTGGAGGGTAGGAGAACTCTCCAATGGAAGGGTTGAGGTGTCATAGGAGGCTGTAGGTAGAAGGATGAATACATGGTTTCTCTTCCCTCTTCCATGAGTAGCAGCCTCTGCTGGATTGCCAGGCTTTCCACAAATGGATGGAGCTTTTTCATTTGCTACTCTGAATTCAAGCCTAAAACTACCAACTGCAGCCTCTGATTATAATCTGTCCTCAACGATGAAGTCAGTAAATGGTTTACTCTTTCAGTCTTTTTTCAGATAGCTAACTATGTAACACTGAATTGCTTATCAAACCTGAATTTCATTAAGAACACGCAGTATGAAAAATGTAGCAGAACCAGCTGCACTGTTTGGTGTATTTATGACATTTTTAAAGTTAAACATTTTCATTTTTTTAAAAAAGAATATCACAAATATATACAGTGTTGGAGAAGAACCTGTGAGTTGCTGAAACCTCATACCTAAATAAATATTTCTTTTTGCCAAGCTAAAATGAAAGTTGAAATTGGAAACCATCAACACTGTAGTATACAAAAGTAAGTTTTTGTCATATAATAATAATAATAATAATAATAATAATAATAATAATAATAATAATTTTTTATTTATACCCCGCCCTCCCCAGCCAAGGCCGGGCTCAGAGCGGCTTACAAGCAATAATAAAAACAAGATGAATGATTACAACTTAAAACAAAAGTAAAGTACAACATTAAAATAATGGAACATTAAAATATTAAAATGTAGCCTCATCGGAGGAGGAGAAGGAAAAGAAAAAAGAAAGAGAGGGAGGGAATCAAATTGGCTCCAAGTCAAAGGCAGGGCGGAACAACTCTGTCTTACAGGCCCTGCGGAAAGAAATCAGATCCTGCAGAGCCCTGGTCTCATGAGGCAGAGCGTTCCACCAGGCCGGAGCCAGAGTTGAAAAGGCCCTGGCTCTGGTTGAAGCCAATCTAACTTCCTTAGGGCCCGGGACCACTAGGGTGTTGCTATTTATGGACCTTGAGGCTCTCCGTGGGGCATACCGGGAGAGGCGGTCCCGTAGGTACGAGGGTCCTGGGCCGTGAAGGGCTTTAAAGGTCAAAAGCAGCACCTTAAATCTGACCCTGTACTCCACCGGGAGCCAGTGCAGCTTGAAAAGCACTGGGTGAATATGCTCCCATGGCAGAGACCCCGTGAGGAGCCTCGCTGCAGCATTCTGCACCCGCTGGAGTTTCTGGGACAGCTTCAAGGGCAGCCCCGCGTAGAGCGAATTACAGTAGTCAAGCCTGGAGATGACCGTCGCATGGATCACTGTGGCCAGGTCGGGGCGGGAAAGGTAAGGGACCAACTGCTTGATGCGGCGAAGGTGGAAAAATGTCGCCTTGGCTGTTGCTGTAACTTGCGCCTCCATGGAAAGGGAGGCGTCAAGGATTACACCCAAACTCTTAACGGAAGGCAATGGCACTAATTGGGCCCCCGCAAGAGAAGGGAGTTGGTCCCTCATCCCCATGCCATCCCGACCTAGCCATAGGACCTCTGTCTTCGAAGGATTTAGTTTCAATCGGCTCCCACGAAACCATATGGATTTAGGAGTATGTAGACATTAGTATTAGCATGCATACACAGAATAAATTCATAGTTTTAGAAAAGAAGCTTGAATATAAGCATTCCTGTAATATTCTAAAACCTTTGGATGTTCAGTTAAACATAATAATCCTGTGCCTTCTTTTAAGAAGTATACCTCACTTTATCTCAGTAAATAATAAAAATACTATTATTACTCAAGTTTATTTTGCAGTTCATAATTAATCAGAAAGAGACATAGAAAGAGACTATGGATGTCAAGTTTGCATGCATTGAAACAAGCTTGTAAACTCTTTTGCATGTTGGTTACTGGAGTGAGAGAGAAAGAGAATGTTCTTTGTGTTTTCAAACATTTTTCAGTTTCTTTCACTTGGTGAAGGGTTGGTCCTGATTTGCTAGTACCAGTTCCTGGTAAATCACTTTCCTGATCCTCTAACAGTGTGTTCAAAATGTTGTTAGCATGTGCATACCTCTACACCGGTTACTCTTGAAGGGGTACAGATAGATTTCCCCCCACTCATTAATATGTCTTTAACCTTCACTCTCATCTCACTTTTCTACTGGTTCCTTGTCAACTCAACACTCTTTCCTTATCACTCTCTGGCTACCCCTGAGATATCCAATCCAATCCCTCCAGATGTTGTTGGACTACAACTCCCATTATCCCTGTTCATTGACAATCCTGGTTGGGGCGAACCGTAGTCCAACAACTTATGAAGAAAACCACATTGGCTAATGCTGGGACACCTTGTTTCCAAATACCCCTGCTTGCCTCAGTGCATTGAGCGTGTAGATTAGCCTGCTCACTTAAGCCATCTTGATTGTTTTACTTAAACTATTTCTCAAGGAAGCTCTGATATAACTTGTATCAAATTATCTTGCTACCCTTTTCTGGCTAGTTTCCAGTGCTTCTACTAAGGGCATGATAGGCAAAACGTTTAAGAGGTTGTTGCATCTCCACCCTAGGAAATGTTTTTGACTATTGTATTTTTTCTTGTCATTCAGATACTTAAATGCAAATCTTCCCACCTGCACAAACCCTACTTCCAAAAGATGGAGAACAAAATTTTCCTATTACTGCTCTCCATTTGGAAAAAACCAAACTTTTTTTTGTGTGTGAAGATAATTATTTTGAAACATGATGGGGGGAAAATGAAAATTTTAATTAAGGTTTCAATTTTTAAATTAGTTACTTTGTTATAAATCTTTGTTGTGAATCGCGATGGGATGACGAAGAGTGAGGCAGAGGAGGGGCTGGCACCACAGCATTTAGGCTGCTGAACATGCCCCCTCGGAGGCACCTGGTTAGGGGCCTGCTGATGGGCGTGGGCGCCAGCCAGGTGAGTGGGAAGCAGGGGGCTCACGCCCCCTGCTAGAGGCAGGGCTCGGGTTCCCGCCCACAACCACTCCCCTCTCTTCCAGGAGGAAAGTCTTTATAAATCTTAGTTAAACTGGTAGACTTTCTGAGTAAATATATTTATTTACAGCGAATCTACAGAGTAAAATAGAAGTTCCAATAAGACAGACAGATCCATTTTGCCCTTCCATCATATTTATCGTCCCGTCCCCCCGCCACTGATGTGCATTTGCTGTCATCTTCCTGCAGATATCCACGTATTCTTAGGTGATGGTATAGCCCATTTGCTCAAGAGTAACTGACCATGTGGGCACAGAATATGCTTCTGACATTACCAACAGACAAATGAATCACATCGAAGACAAATAATACTTCTTGCAAGTGAACCATTTTTGCAATTAGCCAACTTAAAAAAAAGTCTAGAATAATTCAGGCTGTAGAACGACTGGAGGAAGTATCTTTTATATGCTCTAGCATCCATTCTGGTGAGAGGTTTAGTAAACTGTCTTTTTTTTAAAAAAAAGTAGCATCTTCAGTAAACAATGTGAACTTTTGTGGATTACATTTTAATGAATTCCTTTTGCATTGTTAATTTACATTGATAGAAAATTAATGCCACGTGTACATGGGAATTCACATGTAAGAATTTTCTCAGTTCCCTCGCTCTTTTTCTTTAAATGCAATATTCTGCTAAATAAAGTATCCTTCTAACTGAAGTATTGCATTACTGTTTTGAATTTACTTTTGTCACTTTATTTCTCCCTGGAAGCTAAGCGAAGTCAGTCTATCAGCAACTGCGCTCATCTCTGTGAGGCTTTGCCAGTCACTCAAAGTGTACCTCTACTCCTTCATACTGTGAGCTCTTTCTTACCTGGTCTCTCTTACACTTCTTACTCTCACACACTTTCAGGTATGATATTTAAAGCTGCTTCTTTTCTCAGTATTCTGTATTCATGTTTTCCTGTGTCATACACACAGTATTCTGAACTCTATTTATATTATTGTATTTTGGTCAAAAATAGTAGTGTGTAATATCATAGTTCTACCCAAAATGCAAGTATCTGTCACCTAACGTTCCAAATTCTGTAGCGCAGCTTTCAAGTTCTCAGGATTCCTTGTTAATCTCATAGCCCTTTTCAAATTCCTCCTGGTTCGCCTATTCTTGAGCAATCTCAACTGCACCAGTTCTGCTTTTAAGATGTGCATTATGACTGACTCTTCATTCCCTCCACCTTCACGTTCATTTGGTGACATTTGTGTATTGACTGTGTGGGTGGATTTTCCAAGGGGGAAAAAGGTAAAGGCAAGCCCTAAGCTCAGTGATTTAGACCACAGTGCCACCAAGGAAAACTGGGGTTCGAAGAAGTTCTTCTGTGTAATGAACTCTGCTGTCTCCCCAATTTTAGCAAACCTAACAATTTGACTTCTAATAAGTGTAAAAATCTATGACCATGAAGTCTGTTATATGTTTGACCTCTTTAGGTCAATTTTAATTAAAATACACCCATTCTTGCTATTGTATGTGCCTCCATCTTCATGTACAGTCATTTCCGTAGCTCAAGTCTTCATGACAATTTTTTGTTGTTAGTTGTGTGGAGTTATGTTTTGCTTTGTAAGAATCCTAAATTTTTGTTTGATCACAGGCTATTGAATTTGAGTATGTGAATGACAATGGGAATTACATTTAAAGGTTTTATGAAACTTGCAAAATTATAAAGTAGCATTCCCACAAGAGAAAAATGTTAACATAGCATAGCCTATTAGCATAGTTATCAGGCTGCTTGCCCAGTTAAAGAAAATACATACAAAGATGACAAAATAGTAAATTGAGGGAAGGTATCTTAGCTAAACTACTATAATAAGAAAGATAAAGGAAGAAGAAAAAAAGTACTTTGTACTTACCAGCATAAACCAACAATACTAAAGGAAATGAAAACCTCCAAAGTTAGGGAACTACCTTCTTTGGGATATACATGTTAGGCCAAGGAAACATTTGCTACAGTTGCTGTTTGTTGTTGTTAATTACCTCATACTCTAGAAATATGGATTTCCCCCCTGCATTCAAAATACATATGAGACAGAACATGGGGTTAAAGTGGGGTTCACAAATCAAATTGTGCCTTGAACCAGATGAATCCAAAACTTCATATTTCTATTTCAATCTATGCCACCATATCTTATGCTGATGCATTTTCTGAGGCTCCAACACTTAAACTTCAAATAGCTAGATGAGATATCAAGCTGAAACATTGGGGTGAACCATTCAGGTGGAAAGGAAAATATTTTAACATTCTGGACTCCTCTAATCATGCTTATATTTGGTGGAAATATCAGTGCATGTTAATGTGATTGAGCCACAGCAAAAGTGAAATAGCTTCTAGATATTATTTTTAAATAATATAATTATTATATTATATATATATGAATAATAATCCCTGAAAGTAATCTTTAAGTTTTACATTGCAGATCAGTGTTCTGCTTGGTTCTTTGCGACTCCCCAAGAGCAACAGTAGGAGAATAAATGATGCAAACTGAAGAAATGTATACAAATTTGCTCAAAAAACAAACATAATTTAAACAGGTTGCAGAATTCACTTTCTCAGCACTTTATTGAGAGTGCAGATTTTAAGAGACTGGGGGATTACCACAGAGTATACTCACTCAAAATACCCTGATTATTAAAGCAATAAAGCAAAACTTAGGTTGTGAAAGACACTACACAACTCTGTTTTTCCACTATAAATAGGGAGCTTGATTTGAAGGAAAGAAACAGCATCCAAATAGATGTGTTAACTCTTTTGCTCATACCCTTGAAATCACACCCCTTCCCATAATTTTAAGCAGAGAACTATTAGCTAGGATTCCCAAATTCATGTTAGATCAGTCCTAATAGTTAACATTTTATTTTGTTTTCTCTGCTAATTAATAATGAGGTACAAATGTATTAATGGTTTGAATGTCTCACAATGTTATTGATGCTATAGGCATGGGCATTTGTAATTGGCATATGACTGAAATAGTTTTGTACCAATACCTACAGAAGCTGAAGAATATCAACAGTCAGAAAATGGAACAGGACTTGAATATCGCCAGCCAGAAAATATAGAAGGAACAGAATGTAATGGCACATTTTCAGACCAAGAACAATTAACTCGAAGTAGTAGCACCTCGGATATTAGAGACCAAAGTAATTCCGATGTTTTCCAAGGTAATTTAGAAGTAATAAGAACTGCCTCAATGAGGAAGTTAGTTCTTGTTTTGGTTTGAAATGTTTTGTGCAACAATGGCAAGTGCTGTGTTCTCATAGCTCCATGAATTTGTCACTATGCCTGTTGTATAATAGAATTCTTAAAAGGCAACAACTGTGATTTTTCACCACAATGTTCACTGTGTAATAAAAGTATATCTTATAATGGTAACTTTGCAAGAAGATTAGTTTTAGTCTGTAACATTGCAACAATACCGATCAACTGCTTTAATATAGTCCAGTCTGTCTGTCTGTCTGTCTGTCTGTCTGTTTATACCCCATGATCACAGACTTGGAAGTAAACCCCACTGAATTCAGGACTTGTCTGCACTTGCAAGCCTATGTTGGGGAGGGGGAGTATGCTCTCAATTCACAATGAATAAGCTGTACAAGTTTCAGCAAATCATGCTATAGAGTTTATGAATCCCTTTAATCCCATGTTCAATAATTTTGGTGGTCATATCATTTTAGGTAACTAGTGTTTCAAAACATGAGAGGAATACAAATATAACGGGTTAAAGGCAAAAAAAATCTGAAATGTTTTAATATTAATGCAACAAATAATGTAATAATTTAGTTAATGTTGACTATTTGGTTTATAATTTAACTAGCATCAGCTATGACGTTAAAACAATTTGCCAGTGTATTCCATGTTTATTTTCCTTATTTACAAAAAAGTGAAAACATCATGCTTATTCCTTAATAGGCTGTTTTGTGGCACCCCTCCCTCCCCAGGGATGGATGGACCAGCCAGTTTCACATGTTCATTCATAACTCTGTTCCATCCTGTTTTTGCATTAATCTATTTTTAAAAACTCATTTCCAAGCACATTTTGTCTTCTTGTTGTTTTGTTTTGTTTTGTTTTATATATATCCTGCCCATCTGGTTGGGTTTCCCCAGCCACTCTGGGTGGTTTACAGGGTGTGTGGGTGTGGGTGGGCGTGTGTTTAAAAAAACTTCGGTGCTTTTTGGAGCTGTGAGCTCTAATGTAAAATCTGGAGAAGCTTGAGACCCAAATGATGATTTTATTTTCCCATCAGTGCATTAGTTTGGGAGAATAAAATTAAGCCCATTCACTTAAAAATGCAGGCAGAAAAAAATGCTTTTGCATTCCTACTCGCTTCTAGCCCTCCCCCCACCAAAAAGCATTTCATTTAAGTACCTCCTCTTAATAATATTGTATATGTAACCCAGACTTTTTATGAGAGGTTTGCTAAATAATGGATTGCAAGTGGGGCCTGCAGCAAAATGTTGCCCTTGTACCACATGAGTCTATAAGGAGAGGGGAGTCTGAAGAGAGTGTTGGATAGGAGTCCCAGAAGTAACTTGAGTCATATTCATGCACATTTTAAAAATAGTTTTTGAATGTTTCAAAGTACAACCAGTCTGCATGCAAGTCAAGGCAGCATGGAGATTTTGATGGAGGAGGAGGTCTGGGGGACAAAATAAGCAGATTGACCTTTGCTGCAACCTGAGAGGTATGGGGGATTTTTGGCTGGGAATCAAAACTTGTCTCAGCTTCACCTCTGGGCCACAATGTTAACTAAAAGTGGTGTATGTTGCAGTGCTAACCTATTCACTCCAACGTGCAGTCGGGATATACAGGTGAACTGCAGTGCAGGGTTGCTGCATATTATTCTCTCAACCCAGCCTGCAATGTAGGGATTAAAGCAATGGATAACAACACAAGATTGTTGGATTCTCTAAGCTTCAGCCCAGTCTCAATGTACAAGAGGTGCCCAATGGCACTAGACAACACAAAAGAGTTGTTGTAAATCATTTGAAGCTACATGACAATTTTGGATTTAAGCAGAGGCTTGACAACCATATGTCAGGAGTGGTCTGATGGTGGTTCCTGCTTGGCAGGGGGTTGGACTCGATGGCCCTTGTGGTCTCTTCCAACTCTATGATTCTATGATTTCTTCATTGATTGCTGTGGGCAGCTCTCTTTCATCCCTGAAAACATTTTAAAATAGTGTAAACAAAGACTTGCAGAGGGTTAGACTAGATGGACTTCCAACTCTACAATTTTATGATTCTATGAAATATTATCCAATATAATGGATAATGATGACAATGGCAAGGTTTTCTCCACCTTTTTTTCTTTTTCTCATCTCTCCTCCATTCCCAGCCACTCAATGTCATTGCCTCTCCTACCCAAGCTTCTGTGCTGTCCCTCAATAGTTGGTCAGCATTCCATACCCGCTGAGCATAGTTAATCCTCATTAGTCTGTTTTCATTACTCTCCCCCACCTCCATTAGGGTTTTCCACCCTAAATTGCTTTTTGTACTTAAGCAAACTTTGGATTGCCAGGGTATGCTAATATCTTGTGCATGAGGATTGAAATTAGAATAAAATAGTCTAAGTGCATAGCTGACACAATGGCTTGATTAGCATGTCATATTTATTTGTTAACTGATAATCCCAATATTTGAATGAAGTATTTTTTAAAGAATTAAAATATTACTTTCTATTTTACAGTTAGAAAAACTGAAAGCTCACAGAACTTAACTTTGGATGCTGAATGTGTTCAAGGAACTGAGAGGTCCATAAACAAGGAAAATACAGCCCAAGAAGTAAGTTTTAATGTGCATTAAAAAGTGAAGGTACTCCTGTTTGGGCCATAAGAAAAAATCCTTATTAGGGCAATGTCCTCATTAAGTCAGCCAAAATAGCACAAAATAGTGTGCATGATTTTGAGTTCACCAGAGCTCTTGGTCTCCTGACTTTCCCAACAATTTGTGTTGCTGTTGATTACCAAGAGGAGGAGGGGGAGGGCAGCAGGAGTGACACAGTGTGACACAGCAGTGAAGCCAAGCCAATGCTCCCAACACTGTGCCTACAACCACCCACACAGCCCCACCAGCTGCTGCTGCTGCCACGCATACACTCAATCCCCTGCCCAACTCACAAAAAGTGGGAAGACGCTGATGCTAGCAACAACTGCTGTCCTCCAAATAATGTGTTCCAGCCCTTAATCTGCAAGTGTTTTCAGCAATTATTTGGAAGTACATGCCTCCATTAATTTGAGACAATTTGATAAGAAAATAAATTGTGGTCCAAACAATTTCCTGTATTTTTTTTCACACAGGCAAGCAACCCTCCATCTCAATTAGATCTCAAAGCAGACATGCAACAATCACATGGAAGTCCCAGAGAAGGAGAACAGAGTGAGTTTCAGTAAAAGAGGTGTTTATTGCTTTGCTAGTGATTTGTGGTACAATATGCTGATGTCACTATTGTGTATGCATATGTTTTAAAAATGTCTTCTTTCAAATGACTGTTTTACTCATCACTTTTGGCTATGTAGGTGAAAGTGTTAGCAGTGATACCTCCATTGGATACAATAATGAAGTAGATATCACATTAGCTCCCTGGCAAGCATGTGAAGAAAACCCTGATGTCAATATCCCAGCTGATATTTGCGTTGATCCTGATGCGTGCCAGTGGTTGCATCTGAGTCCTTCAGGTGTCACAAATTTAACAGGTATGTATGCTCAAGGAAGTGTGTTGTGTGTATGTGTGGTGGTTTGTATAACACACACACACACACACACACCACAAATATGTACACCCATGTATGGTTTCTTGAGTTGATAATGTTAGACTTCATAAAATGTACAGTTTTAGAAAGCCAAACTCTTTGGAGCAGGAATTTGTGTGGCAGAAGGTAAGTTATATTAATGAAAAGTGTACTGGGGAAAGGTAAACCGCATTAGGCTTTCTGTAAGAGCACTCTTTTGCTCTAGGAATCAGTTTGAGAAATTACTGCCCTTATGCAAAATGTGTATAGGTAAAGGGAGATATTATTCCTTCCATGCACATTGAAGTTGGTATTTTCCCCACTCCACCCCAGTCCTCCTCTTCCTAGATACTTGGGGGGAAGCAGGCCCAAGAAGGTTTCTACCTGTTCCATATTATCAAATTAATGAGTATTTTTCAAAAAGATCTATTAAAAGGTTTCATGGACCAAAGTTCCAGCTGTTTTTGTTTTTGTTTTGTTTTTTGAATTTGCATTTTATTTATTTGTTAACATTCTTATATTACATCGGTAATATTACATTACAGGACTTACTATAATATAATTTCCAATATGTATACAAAAATATATACAAATTTTATATACCTAGAAAGAAAATGAAACAAACAAAAAAAGAAAGAAAGAACAAACAATTTCCCCCCAAAATCATATACGTACCAACACACTAGACTTCCTGTCTTTCCTTTGTATATTCCTTTTTTACAAATGAATGTACTCTTATTATTGTATATTTCTCTACATATTATCTAATACATTCCTATATCAATATGTGCTCTTAGTCTTATTTCTCAACTCAATCTCACTCGCAACATCAATCAAATGCTAGCATAGATAGCGAACCTTTACTGTATTTTTGAACATATGTTTTATATCTATTCCACTTTTCCATAATTTTTTGTTTGAATTGCCTCTCAGGGTATTTGTTAACTGCACCATTTCAGCAAATTCTTGTAGCTTGTACTGCCAGTCCGTTATTGTCGGGGCTTCTTGTTCCTTCCACCCCTTTGCCACCAAAGTCCAAGCTGCGGCCGTTGCATATAAGAATACCTCCCTAAAGGCCTTTGGGATGTCCCTGCCAACAATGCTTAACAGAAATGCCTCTGGTCTTTTTAAAAAAGTTATTCCAAACATTTTTTTCAACTCCTCGTAAATTAAGCCCCAGAACACTTTGATCTTCCTACATATCTACCACATATGATACATGTCGCCATTACTTCTACCACACCTCCAACAAGTAGTCGCTAATTTTTTATACATCTTCAATAGTCTTGAGGGGGTGAGATACCATCTGTGCTGCATCTTTTAACATATTTTCTTTGATGTTATAACACGCCTTAAATTTCATATTTGTTCTCCAAAGCTCTTCCCATTCGGCCATCATTATTGGACGTCCAGTGTCCTGTGCTCATCTAATCATTGTTGCCTTAACCTCCTCCTCCTTAAACCAAAGTTCCAACTTTGAAAAGATTTTACTTAAAGGAAGAGAAAAACTGATTTCAAAAATGTATAAACTACTACTAGAATGGGAGGTGAAATGGTGAAATCAGAAATAATAAAATGGGCTAAATATTTAGAACATAATATAGAAATGAATGTCTGGGAAAAGTTGTGGAAAGTAGGCATGAAATTCACTGCTTGCCATGCTTTAAAATAGAAATATATGAAAATGATGTTTACATTGTAATAAACTATCTAAACTAATAAACTATCTAAAATGTATAAGACATTTTCTAATAACTGCTGGAAGTGTAAACAAGCAGACGGTTCTTTTTTCATATGTGGTGGACTTGTAAAAAAAGGTAGGGTATTTTGGGAAATACCCGTATTTTTCGCTCTATAGGACGCACTTTTTCCCCTCCAGAAATTAAGGGGAAATGTGTGTGCGTCCTATGGACCAAATGCAGGCTGCTTAGCTTCAGCGATAGCAACGCGAAGCCTCCGAAGCACAGAGGGAGCGCTCCCTCCCCGCTCTGGAGGCTTCGCGTTGCTTTCACTGAAGCCTGGAGAGTGAGAGGCGTCAGTGCACACCAAACCCTCTCACTCTCCAGGCTTCAGGGATAGCCCCCTGAAGCCTTCGGAGCGCAGCGCGAGTTCTCGCTGCGTTCTGGTGACTTCAGGTTCCTTTCACTGAAGCCAGGAGAGTCTTGCTCTCCCGACTTCAGCGAAAGGAACCCGAAGCCGGCAGGGAGAGGTTGCGCGCAGCCTGTACGCTGCTCGGGGGGGGGGGGGATAATATTTTTTTTCTTGATTTCCCCCTCTAAAAACTAGGTGCGCCCTATGGTCCGGTGCGCCCTATGGAGCGAAAAATACAGTAATATATGATGAGATAAAAAAGATGTTTAGAAAACCTGAAGTTTTTCTGCTAGGGATTATACAGATAGAAATTCCAAAAAGGGTGGTTAAATTGTTTATTTAACCAAAGCAGCTATTATTTACCAAATTCTGTGCTCAGAATTGGAAAGACAAAGAGGTTCCCACTAAAGAAGAATGGAGAAGTAAAATAATGGACTATGCTGAATCAGCAAAGCTAACAGCTAAAATAAGAAAATGTAATGATGACTTTTTTAAAGAATGGAAGCCCTTTTTGGATTATTTGAAGAAATTTTACAATATGAAGAACCTGCAACCAGGTTTCGAACTATGAGCAACAGAAAGAATTCAAGATTATTATGTTATGATTATGATAAAATAGAGTGATGATAGCTTGCAGCAAGGGGGGGGGGAGAATAACAACAGAAAATGGGTTATGAAATAGAAAACAGAAAATAGAAAAGTTTTTTTATAATGTGTATTGGAATTTTATTTGTATTTTTTTTTAAAAAAAACAACTTAATAAAAATATTATAAAAAGAAGATTCCTACCTGGAAGAAGAAATTAAGGGAAGCCACATTTCCACCCATAAGATCAGGTCATTAGGAACTGCTTAGACTATCAAAGAGGAAATTAAGAGGAAGGGTTCAGAAACAGAAGGTAGTAATAGGATCCATAGTGGTGAGGAGATCTAAGGTGCTGAGATCTGGCATAAGAGTCTTGTTGTGATCATTTGCTCATGCATCTCATGCATGAGTGAAGGATTTTCTCTCAACTCCAGAACAGGATCCTGTGTACATCTGCCATGCCCTACTCAAGATCAACTGGCTTGACCTTAAAGCAGTGTCTGGCCACTCAACCCTTTTTCCACAGCATGCCCATCTATTGCATCCTAATCAGAATGGACAACACAAATGTTCACTCCTATATCAACAGGGAAGGTGGAACCAAATCAGCAGATCTACAGCAGGAGATCACATTATTCCTACTCTGGGCGGAGAATTAACTCTCCTAAGTGTCTCAGTAGGAGACGTCCAACACACAAGACAACTGGTTGAGCTGCACCAGACTGGACTGCTTCTGTTTGGGAGCAATATATTTTCCTACCTTTGTACATTCACTCTTGAGCCACATAGCTGTTCTAGACACGCTAGAGACTCCTTATAGTCCTCCCTATGTAATAGACAAAAGCTCTCAGAAGGTTGGTGCTCTGAGGAGGGTAAGACAATTCTTGACCTTTATTGTCTGAGTTGTGCTGCTGGTATCATAACTGTATTGGATATGTTGCTTTTGTAGCACTAGAGGGTGCTGAATACCCACTAATTTCAAGTCTTTAGCTTGTAAGCCTAAAGGCAGGGTCTGTCTACAGTTTGTTTTTGTAAGCTGCTGTGGGAGACAATTTGGCCAAGAACCAGAGTGAAAAAATGTTATAAATAGATAAGTAAGCAAGTCTGAGAAATTTTCTGATAAAGAAGTGCATCAGTAGAAAAACAAGCTGTTCTGCTCTTCAAGATTTCCTGGCCTTTTTGTTGTAGTAAGTACTGTAGCTGTGATGAAGTCAGTTTTATTGCCCCTTGTTATCTGTGTGGCTTTTGATTTCTTCTAGAATAACATTAATTTTGTGTTAGACTTAGAAATGTAAGTGTTGATGTGAGTGAAAATGTACTCCTAAAGAGATGTGTGCCTTTTGAGAACAAATTGTTTTGTGTTAATGACTTTGCTTTTGAGTGAACAAGTCATGTTAAATAGGACATGTGCTGAAAATTATTATAGGCTGAAATTATTATAGGATGAAAATGGATAGTTGGAGTCATATGTGCCAAACCTTCAATACAATACCTCCGGTTGTGAACAGGATCCATTCTGGAGGTCCAGCCGGATCCCGAGGTTTTTGCAACTCAAGGAGAAGCGGTAGACCACTTTGCGCATGTGCGCAGGGGGAACACTTCCAGGTTTGCCGCTTTCACAACCTGAAGTTTACGTTACCTGAGGGTACCTGAGGGTAACGTAACCCGAGCTTCTGCGGTACTGATTTCATTGGGAATGCTGGACACTCGGAAGGAAATTTGGCTTAATGGGGAAACTTGATTAATTTCACAAATTGACCATTCTCACACATTTATGTAATTGTCAGGACAAATAAAGTCCATCATTATTATACCCATACTACAGGGAGCAGGACTGTGGCTGCAAAGTAATCCAGTTTTATAATACCCACTTTTTGAAGGAAGAAGATTAGTTGTGGATGATAATGCAGTGTAGATAACCTGTCATTTTGGAGTGGGAGAGTTGGCTTTTTTTAGGGAAATGTAGTGGGGAGGGGACTGTGAAGATAGTAGCAGCAGTGCAGTTAATTAAGGGCTAGAGGAGGTGACAAAAGCCAGGGAAATAACAGAGGGTTTCAGTGGTGTGTAGAGGAGACATACAGGTGCCAGGTCCACCTGTAGAGGGACAGCAGGTTTACCTGTTGAGAACCAACAGCAAGTAGACTTGGAATATAATTTTCTCCAAAGCCTGCTCTACTTAGGCCTCTTCACCTCTCAGTCACTATATCTAATATTTATTATTTATTTATTACATCAGCTTCATGGCTGAGATTTGAACCCTAGTCTCCCAGATCCAACACTCATAACCATTAGGCACACTGGCTCTCGATATCTACCAGAAATGTATATCTGTTTCCAGATGCTATGCTATTTATTTATTTATTTATTATGATAATTTTTCAATTACAATAATCCAATAATAGCCTCATTATAACAATGCCCAATTATAATACAATTCCTAATACAAGTCATTCAGATGCCGAATTATATAATTTAGGTGGCCCCCCCCACATGCTAGAATTGATGGTGATTTACTTTGTTTCTGTGTTCCAAAATCTTATTGGTTTCAATCACATTCCCATCATAATAGTAATCCCTTATACAACAGCTGCAATATTTATAACTTCTATTTGTGTTGACACATTGAGTAATTTGTAAGACTACAAGTGAACATCTCATAATGTATCATTGTTCTTCCTGTGTGTGACATTTATTCTGTCCATGATGTTTCTTCCTGTCCTTGTATGTCAATCTTTCCCTGGTTGTTGCTGCAATCTGTCATGCCTTGAGCAGAGCTGATATCCCAATGTTGTTCCATAAACTTCTCCCTTACTCAATCCCTTCCAGATTCCATACTCGCAAAATGATAATTAACACAGTCCAATTAAATTTCTCCCTCACTCAGTCCTGTGCTTCTTTGTTTTGCAACTTTAGCAATAGCTGCAAAGTCACTCTATCCCAGTCAGTAACCTGTTTTCGCCATTTTTCCTCCCAGCCTAGGAAGAGGAGTGATTTGTTATACTGCCAGTGCCCTTGGCAAGTTTCCAGGTTCCTTTCATTCCTCTGTTCAACCGAAGATAAATAGCACATACCTTTCAGATTCCATACTCACAAAGTGATAATTAGCATAGTCCAATTAAATTAAATTCCTAGTCCTTTTAATGTTAATTCAGTTTTTTTTGTTTTTTTGCACACACAGTTCTGTTTAATGTTGTATTCCATATCTGCAATCCAGTTTCCTCTTTCTTCACTTGCTCTTTGTAGAAATTGATTTAACAATCTAGGGAGGGTTGCTGAATCATAAATGTAAAAAAGAAAACTTTATATAAAGAAGCTGTAGGCTCCCCTCCCCCCACACTGTCTTTTACACTTCTTTCAAATTCAAACCTTAAAGACCTTGTAGCTGCTTCAGTTCCACAATTTATGATCTCATCTCTTCTAGAACGCGTGTATACATTAGTCCAAAATAAATTAATTAACAGACGAACCTCTGCTTCTTAATGGCGGGTAGGAGGGTTATTGACAGGCTGAGTGCTTTTGCACTCAGCACCTCCCTGCCTCCTGCGTTCCATGCCAGAGTGAGAGCCAGGTACCTAGACAAACTGCGAGTGAAGGCCTTTCCCCCTGACCCTGGAGGGAACTTGCAAGGATAATTACCTGCAATTATCCTTGTTTTTTCTTCACCAACGATCTCCCACTGTCGTGGGAGCTGTCTCCTTTAAGGCACCAGAACTGGAAGCCTAAGTATTTATTTATTTGGAGTATTTATTCCCACCACTACCCCGAAAAAGCAACCTGCAAATGCCTGTGATTTCCAGCATTCCATCCCACATTAGCATAAGCAGGAAAGGAGCTAATGCTTTCTTTTTAAAGCTATTTTAAAATGCTTGCAGGAAGCTAATGTACAGTTTCTTCCTAAGTAACTGTATGGAGAAAAATATGGTTGCCCCGTATGCCTGGTAGTAGTAGGATCTGGAGAGGAGTAAAGCAGCCACAGCCTTTTGGGTACACACATGCTTGCTCATTGTTGCTTAAGCCATAGTTTGACTTAGTGTTACATGTGAATCAGACCACTGGGCATCCAGCCTGCAGTGGCAAAGATCCTGTGTGGAAGGTGGGATGTTTTTATTCACACTGAGATGCACCAGCCCTCCTGTACGAAAGTCCTCCTTTTAGGACACACTTGGGTATTTTGCTAGTAATTAATAACAAATAATTTTCTCTTCTAGACAGCAGTGAGTTTCTTGCTGATGATTGCAGTATAATTGCTGGTGGGAATCTCATAGGCTGGCATCCTGATTCTGCTGCTGTGTTATGGCGAAGAATATTGGGAATTCTTGGAGATGTGAACAGTATCCAGTGTCCTAAAATACACGCCAGAGTTTTTGAGTATCTCTTTGCACTATGGTACAAATTAGCAAAGGTAAGGTTTGCTACTATAGACTTTGTCTAATGGAGAGTTAGTAGACTAATGGTAGATGCTAAAATAAATAAAACAGGAAATACCGTAACTGTTTAATCTGTGGACTAGATTGGTAAAGAAAAAGCATTTTATATGTGTTATATGGGTGGCACTGTGGGTTAAACCACAGAGCCTAGGGCTTGCCGATCAGAAGGTCAGCAGTTTGAATCCCTGCGACAGGGTGAGCTCCCGTTGCTTTTCCAAAACAATCAGAAAAGAAAGTGTGAGATCCTATCTGAAGAGGTTAAGAAGGAAAAACTATTCACTTTAGCTCATCAAGATTGTGTATGTCTTACTATCTATCTATCTATTTATTTATTTATTTAGATAAGGGACAATCTTGCTATCAGTCTGGATAACCAATCCACTCCCTCTCCTCCTACTTTAATTCCTCCACTCAGAATATTTGCATCGTGGTTGTTCAAGGTAAGTTTTTCATGCACCTTGGTCTGGACCAATCTCATTTGTATCCTGCTTTTGTTTACCTTCAGTCTTATATTTCTAAACTCCCAAATTGCTTTTTAAACATGGAGGAAGGAATGCCTTACTTATGTTAATTTTGTAGCTACCTCTAATGTTGGGATGCGGGTGGCACTGTGGGTTAAACCACAGAGCCTAGGACTTGCCGATCAGAAGGTCGGCAGTTCGAAGCCCCGCGACGGAGTGAGCTCCCCTTGCTCGGTCCCTGCCAACCTAGCAGTTTGAAAGCACGTCAAAGTGCAAGTAGATAAATAGGTAGCGCTCCAGCAGGAAGGTAAACAGCATTTCCGTGTGCTACTCTGGTTCACCAGAAGCGTCTTAGTCATGCTGGTCACATGACCCGGAAGCTGTACGCTGGCTCCCTCGGCCAGTAAAGCGAGATGAGCGCCGCAACCCCAGAGTCAGTCACGACTGGACCTAATGGTCAGGGGTCCCTTTAACCTTTACCTTACCTTTAATGTACATGTAGCTATACAGTGGTACCTAGAGGTTACATAAACTTCAGATTACAGACTCCACTAACCCAGAAATAGTACCTCGGGTTAAGAACTTTGCTTCAGGATGAGAACAGAAATCGCGTGGTGGCGGCGCAGCAGCAGCGGGAGGCCCCATTAGCTTAAAATGGTACTTCAGGTTAAGAACAGTTTCAGGTTAAGAACGGACCTCCAGAACGAATTACGTATGTAACCAGAAGTACCAGTGCACTGACTATACAAATCTAAACATAACATCAACATAAGCCTTTAAAATTCTTTTGTTTCTGAATGTATGTTGAAACTTTTTTTTATATATTCATTAGTTTGGATTTGACCTAAATACAAAAAGTTCACGAGGGCTGCGATTTCAGTGACAGAAGCCTACATGTGACCACTACTCTGTATTAAGGATTTTTGAGTAAACTTCAGGAGCGCACATCGCTCTATTCACATTATGGAGAAAGAGGAGACTGTTCCCTTGTGCCCTGTTTGAATGATGCCTGAAGTCCTGTAATGAAAGCAGAGTCAGCATCTACAGTAATTTAGTGAATTCTGTGCAACCAGCCTGCGATGTGCAAATTAATTGGTTAATTGGGATGTACATAAGAATATATTAAGTTGCACTTAAGCTTTAATCTACTATTTTTATAATAAAGTGTGCT
The DNA here is from genome assembly GCF_965153285.1 of Podarcis tiliguerta. Classification (NCBI taxonomy): domain Eukaryota; kingdom Metazoa; phylum Chordata; class Lepidosauria; order Squamata; family Lacertidae; genus Podarcis; species Podarcis tiliguerta. The sequence continues at coordinate 86,900,586 of NC_139540.1, read as the reverse complement.
GTTCTGTCCTCAACTTCCCTTCCTTAGTGTTGGTATTTTATTTATAATACAAAACGTTAATTATCAAACCTAATAATGGATTATATGCATTTGTGCTGTTCTCTTCATGGAAAGTTCTTTGATTCAGAGAGGCTTCTATGAATGGAAGGGCAGGTGCCATTTTTGCTGATTCTCTCTCTCCACTGCAGCCACACACTCCTCTGTTTTTCCAAAGGGTCCCTCATTCCTATAGAGCAGTCTTCCCAGAGCTGCAGTGGAGGAGGAATATCTGAAAATTGCAACCCTCACCTTCTATTAGCTGAGGCCTTTGCTGGATCAAAGCTATTTTGTTTGTGGGTGAGAAATGTTGACGTTAAGTTCCATAAAAGTTCCAAATCATAGAAAATGTAACTTAAAATGTGCTCTGTATCATCTTGAGAAGGATGTCTTGAACAGTTGTCTTCGTTTCATATATGGTAATACAATACTCATGTTCTGATTATTTAGAAGCTGTCTTATTCACAAAACATACTCTTTTATTTTAGGCTACGACCTTATCAGATGAATATAAGGAAGGGAAGCTTCAAGCCTACAAACTGATATGTGCTATGATGGCTAGACGCCAAGATTTTGTGCCAAATCCTGACTACCTGGTGCACTTTTATCTTGTCATGCATATTGGGTTAACTAGTAAAGATCAGGTACAAATACTATATTTCTAGTTCTGAAAACTGAACTGCATTAACTTAACATGCTTTCTAAGGTTTGGATCCCGAGCCACAGTGTGGCTTGAGACCCTGTGGAAGAACCCTTGGTGGGATTTACCAGTTCTTCCCTTCCCCTCCAACCTACTCCCCCTTTTCTGGAGGTTCCCCCAGCCTACCACAGTATGATGGTGTGATGCAGCAAAGAGCTGCAGGGAGAATCTATGCTAGTTGTTTTCTTTTGTTTTGCTGGCCCTGTGTATGGGACATTCCTACTGGTGCGTGGGGAATTTAGATCCAAGCTACTATCTCTTTGGTCACTAATGAAAACTAAATGACTTGGAGATTTCCATCAAAAATGGCTTCTGGGTTTCTCTTTCTATTTCATGCAGGTCCTGCAATCTGTCCATTCATTATGTGAAAATTCAGTTATCTGAACATAAAGAATTCTGCCCAAACCTCACTATACACACTGCAGATTCAGATAGCCAAACAGCCAGAGTTTGCCCCCTCCCTCCCTCCCTTCGTTCCTTATTTGTTTGCGGTTTGTTGGTCAGTGGCAACCATTTTCTCATTCTTTCATATATATGAGAGAGGAAGTGGAAAGAGAGATGGGACAAATCAGTTTTTTTCTTTGTCTTTCTTTTGCCGGTTGGCTAAAGCCATTTTAGGAACAAACCATGATGGGGGAAGGGGAAAAGATCACAAATTAGAATTGTTCCCATAGGAAATAATTGAAATTGTCAGCTCATTATGCAAACACCCGCCTTACAGATGATTTCCTGGGAACACATTGTGTTCGGTGAGTGGGACCTGTGTGTATAGCCATTATTTCACTTTTATTTAGTTCCTGGTGTGAGGTAGATGCTACACAGCACTTTTAAATGGCAATATTTATGCTCAGGATGCTTCTCAAGCAAGTAAGACAAGGTGAAAGAAAAAATTAGAGCTTCGAAATAAGTATATCATGTTAGGTAGAAGAGGTTTAATTGTGTAGAAAAGATAAGGCTGCAGAACTTCAAGATTTGAAGGTGGCATATTGGACAGAGAAAGTGAATCAGTTTCAGGTTTGCCAATGGTAAAGCAGGAAATGAAAGTAAAGAAAAGAGGACCAAGAGTAAAGGAGCTCTACAGAGCACAAAAAAGGAAGAGTTTAAAGAGAGATTTGAGAGTTCCACATCAAAATAGAGAGGAGAAGCCAGCCAATCAAAAGCAAGGTAGATTAAGACACAAACTGATTCTACTTAAGAAAAGTACTATAGAAAAAGGTTTTCCCACTAATTTCAATAGGTGATAGATTACAAAAATCTTCAATAGTGCAAATTTTAAGTTATAAACCATATCAGTATTGTTCCACATTGCCACTGCCTTTTTAAAAAAAATCTCTTTTATGCCTCTTGGTGGCAGTCTTGGCTTCAAGTTTTCCAGTTGGTAGCTATGGGATTCTAAGAGCCCATTGCGTTTTTGCTTTTCAATGGTAAAAACTCAACAGTGTCCAATGCATATATACTTGCTGTATTTTTATCTAAATTGGCTAACCTGTGGCCCTCTAGATGTTGCTCACCTACAACTTCCAGCAACCCTGGCCAGCATGATAGCCATGTTCAAATATATAAAAGGATGTCACATGGAGGAGGGAGAAAGGTTGTTTTCTGCTGCTCCAGAGAAGCGGACATGGAGCAATGGATCCAAACGACAAGAAAGAAGATTCCACCTAAACATTAGGAAGAACTTCCTGACAGTAAGCTGTTCGACAGTGGAATTTGCTGCCAAGGAGTGTGGTGGAGTCTCCTTCTTTGGAGGTCTTTAAGCAGAGGCTTGACAACCATATGTCAGGAGTGCTCTGATGGTGTTTCCTGCTTGGCAGGGGGTTGGACTCGATGGCCCTTGTGGTCTCTTCCAACTCTATGATTGTATGACCAGTGGTTAGAGATGATGGGAGTTGTAGCACAACATCTGGAGGGACAGATGTTAGCCACCTCTGATCTAAATGCTGCATCAGCTGAGCCTGTAGGACTCTCCAGGGTCCTCCCGACGATTTCACTGGTGTGTGCGGAGGCCCAGAACATAACCCCTGTGTAAGTGGGGAGTCTCCTGTACATACAAGTAGAAAACATGAAGAAAAACATTTTTCGAAAAAGACCAGCACCGACTTAGGAGCTTCCAAGACTTAAGGAATATTGAGGGCATAAATAAAAGAAAACTATGGAGAAACTAATCTCTTTCAGGGACAGGAGACTCCTGGGTTCACACTGAATGCCAAAGATAGGAACTGTTGTCTTGGTTGGTATTGATTCTGCTTTGGCATGACAAATGTGCTGCCTAAGCTAAATTCTTGGATTTCTCCATTGTTTTCTATGGGCAACTCTTGCTTCTGCCCTGTGGGAGGGGACATGCTTCTGTAGGGGAAAATGTTTAGCATACCATGCGTCTTTATAGGTTGTAAGTCTGTGGGCATGAACTAGCTTGTTTTTCTTGATATTATGTAAGATGTTCTAGAAAGCTTTTCTATAGGTCAGAAGATATAGGTCTCTGATATAGGTCCCTATAGGTCTCTGATATCTCTTAGTAATTGCAAAATATTTCCTGAAACATGTTGATATTTGCTGTACCTTGCTTATCTTCAACCTTGCACACCAACCTTAAACACATCAACCATAAGACTACATAAGACCACCCCCATTACACCCCATTCCAACCCCCATTCTGCCTACTTTCTGCCCACTTCTGGGTCCAGAAGGTCCCGCACGCCAGCGTTCGTGTGTCAGTTGGACGCACACAAACTAAATTAATTCTTAAAATTAGGACCAGAGCCACTATAATACTTCCCTCAATTCCCGTTTCATGGAGCTGGTCCAGCATGATGCCATGGTCCATGGGGTCAAAAGCTGCAGAGAGACTGAGCAGCAGGAGCCAACCCGCTTGCCCTATCAAAACAAACTGTGTCATCTAAGAATGCTTACAGCTGCCCCACTGCAACTCCACTCCACCTTGCACAAGAAGTGGATATTTGTGACTGGTCTATAGTTATTCTAGTCCAACGAGTCCAGTGCTGGTGTCTTTAGGGGTGGGCACACCACTGCCACTTTCAAGGCAGCAGGCATCACCCCTGTTATGCAGTAAAGTGTTAACCACACTCTGGACCCAACCAGGCAACCCCTCTCTGATAGGTTTAACAAACCAGGCAGGGCAGGAGTCAAGAGGGCACAGAGTCAACTGTATAGCCGCAAGTACCTTGTCCACCATCAGCTGATTGCATGAACTGAAACTAACTCCACAACAAACACATCACCAGCTATGACATTGGGTGCTTCAGGGTCATTTCATAATTCATAAACATTTTAATGGATAACAGAGTTTACCAGTAAAATAGTAAAATGTTATCCTCTAAACCTACCAAGGCAAAAATTATAATTAAGTATTCTAGGGCAATGATTGTAATGGTAAGTACATCCTATAAGTACAAAAGTAGGAGCTACTCCATGCTCATTCTTCGCTACTTAATTCATCATAATAGCACTATAAAGAACCTTCCCTCGAATGTGTTTCCACACTAGACAGATTCAAGAGTTTCCATTTAAACTTTTTATCCACCATAGCTAGAAGCCTGCTTCTCAGTCTGGACGTCTGCGCCCCTGTCCTGATAAGTGTCCCTCGCCTACCAGGAGGGCCAGAATTTACTGTTCCATCCCTCTTCCCACGCATTTCTTACTAGAATCGCTCCCCACACATGATGCCCCAAAAGGACAGCAACCAAAAAGCCATGTCCATTTTCTGTTGCCATCCTTGTAGCAACTCAGTTAAAATACTGCTCCCTTTCATTCTGCTAATCTGAAGATGGTAAAATGTGATCTCGTCTTGAACAACAAAAGATACCCTCCAATGTGATCCAAGTTTCTACATTGGAGTAAATATGAGATGACTGTGAACACCATCCTATTTTGTGCCTTTAGTAAATTTTCTATATGGTGTGTGGGGTGAATTTAGCAAAATAATTTTCATCTATATGAATAATTTTTGGTAGTTTGTATACTTGTTGATATGTAAAAACAACAACAACCCAACACCCTTTTACCTATTGTTTTACTTTATTTGTTTATTTAATACCCACCCTTCACCACAAGGTCCAACAACATTATTTTAAATGTGGTATAAACAGTTATTTCGTAAAATCATTTATCATTTTGTATTAGAATAATTTTAAATGGCGATCAGTATATGCTGGTTATGTGTGTGAGTAGTGTGTAGTTGTAATAGCTATTTAATACCTTGTTGCATTCATTTTTATTCCCAACCCGTGTACACGGAGGTAGTTTATGAAGTAATCTTGACATACCAAATTACTTTGGAGGAGTCATTTGGTTTGTGCTCCATAATTCTGTCCAGTGGTAACCTGGTGCTGGTGAATTGCATGTAAGGGCTTTCTGACCTTTTCTTTCTTTCTTTCTTTCTTTCTTTCTTTCTTTCTTTCTTTCTTTCTTTCTTTTTTTGCCAATGCGGATGATATGGAGGCTTGTGATGCTTGGGAAGAATTCATAGCTGATTTTCTTTTTCTTTCTGCCATTTCTTCATTTACTCTAGCAGCAAGCTTTATAGTTAGGAGAATATTCCTATGCAGTCATTGCAGTATTTGCGTTCTGTTTGAGAAATCATATGCACTCTTGATCAGATCTAGGACTTTGGGAATTTAAACTGCCAAATTCTGACACCTTGACATCCATGTTATGCAAATAGCACCTTTCCATATATCCATGTAATGCATTGTTTAATTACAATTTGCAAAAAAAAGTCAAAGGTGTTTATGTAGTTCAAAATATTTTTATGTATTTGTTTGTAAGGCTCAAGGAAAGAATTGAATCACTTACAGGGTTTAAAATGACATAAATTCTGCAGTGGACGACTTTCATGTTGGCCTCCTTAGAATTTGCTCCTAACACTGCAGCCTCATGTAATTTACGGCTTGTAATCTATACAAGCAAGTTAAGTTAAATGCAGAGGAAATAGCAAATTTTACTTTATAAACCTAAAATGCCCAACAATGGAGACAGTGTACAGAAAATAGCTAGATTTATTATACAAACTGAGATATGTCAGATAACTTGTCCCACATAATATTTGTTCTTGATAAACCTTTTATCTATATGTTTGGAAGATCTTAACTGGTTTCTTGGGTGTATCATATTTAGCAGACTGATTTGCTAGCCATTTTAAATGTTGACGTTGCTTCGCTACCATGTCTATCATAGAGGGTTTTTAAAATACTTAAGAACGGCAACAAACAGTTTATGAACTGTGTAGCCTGATCTGAAGTTGAGAAAGTAGAGTGTAGTTCTAAAAATCCCACCACAGCTGCCACTTAATTTAAATGTCTCATTCCCTTTTTATAAGGAAAATATGCTAAGCTCTTCAGTGACTGAAATTTTGTCCTTTTCTACATAATTAAGGGCAGGAATTAATCTGCAAAAATGCCAGCTTGTTCATGGTGAGGAACAACTCAGAGTCTTTCTGAGGACAGATGGTAGGTTATCAAGTTACATATATACATGGCAGTAGGTTGAACAAGAATAGGAAGGGGGTACTTTTATAACTGACCTTTCTGTGAACTTGAATCAAGTGAGAGAATATTTTTAACTGATCTTGCAATATTTTATTTTCATCAATACTTTGTTTGCAGTATTTATAGACATTTAAAGAGTTCATCCATTTTATTTTGACATAAACAGGAGATCCTTCCTCCCATTTATGACACTACAGAGCATCATTCTGAATTGCTCTGGTTCTTTCTGCCCTTTTCCATAACAACATCTACACTAAATTATACTGCAATTATATAAACAATAGAAATGCTTCCAGACAAATCTCTCATTTTACATTTTCATTTCAGGTAATTGTTGAATAATTTGGAACCATAATGAACCAAAATTATTTTACACATTTATAGATCAATTATGAAAGAGGAAAGGGGGGACCTGTACAAATTGTAAATCAATTTCTATTGCCATCGCTATGTGCCTTTCTTACTGCTTGTGGTTTTCTAGTTACTGTGTACCTAGCATTCAGTTAAAATGATTGATTTACTAGGCTCTAAGCTTCAAAATGCTGTTTGCTTTTATAGAATTGCATTTTGAAGGAAACAACCTAGTGTATTTGAACTATCTGATTGTGTGTGTGTGTGTGGCAAAATCACTTAAGCATAAAACAGATGTTCATGTTGCTGCTTTCCTGTGAGGAACAATCTTTTCATAATTGCCATTTCACCACATTTTTTCATAAAATGCATATTTGTAATCATTACCGTATTTTTCGCCCCATAGGACGCACTTTCCCCCCTCCAAATATGAAGGGGAAATAATTTTTTTTTATTCGTCCCCCCCCCCCAAAAAAAACGAGGTGCGTCCTATGGGCTGGTGCGCCCTATAGGACGAAAAATACGGTAAATATTTGAATGTTCAGCAGAAAGAAGTTGGTTTGGTTACCTTCACTCAGTCTTAGTCCATAACGTAAATTTGAGCCACAAAGGCTTATCTTTGAGAAAGTCCCCATGAAGGCTTATTTGTGAGTCATACATGCCTTTGACTCTTGGAAATGAATAGAACAAACTTTTGAATAATTAGTCAAAGTGATCCAAAGGAAAATGGTGTATAACTTCCAACCAGGACTAGACTAAAGCTGGCTAAACTTAGGGTAGGTTTGCATAACTGGCTTTATCCCTCAGAAAGGTCATATTCGCAGACATCTTGTGACTATTGATCTAAGTCAGTGGTTTTCAACCAGTGTGCCATGGCACCCTGGGGTGCCTTGAATGATGATCAGGGGAGTTGCGGACAACACTGGCCTCTGCGCTTTCCTTTCCTTCCCTCCCTCCTCTGATGCCCTCTCACGTCTCTGCCTTTCAAAAGCTTGCACAGCTGTCTATTGCAGTAACCCTGGCTATAAGCTCCACAGGCAAATGGTGCCTCTGGGAGGCACCTCTCTTTGGGGCGGGGGGGGGGGCAGCTCAGAGACCAGGGACAGCAGCAGCAGCTGCCCAGAGAACTCCCAAAAACAGGGGAGGGGAGAGGAAGTTGAGGGAGCACAAGGGAGAGGTTGCCAGCTCTGCAGGCAAGGGGTGACATAGCTGGGCTCTTGAGCCCCACAGGGTTCCACAGAAAGAATGCAGTTGATTAAGGGAGCCAATCACTCAAAAAGGTTGAACATCTTTAATCTAAGTGGAAAAGGGTGAATCCAAAACTTCCCACTATCTGTGAATGCCATAACGTACAAATTCAGTAAATCTAATTCTTAAATAATTACTTTCTTTGCATTGGTCTGCAAAAGCAGTGTGCACTGAATGCTTCCTACAAGCCTATCATGTGATTGCGCTCACAATGAGTAAATGGCAAATTCACTTTGTGGTTGGATGTTGCAGCTTTAATTTCTTGGTTTACAGAATTTGAGAATGCATTCAGCTTGATCTGACTTTACTCCTGAGTGCTTTTGATGCACTTAATATCCACATGATATTTTAATAAGTGGGGAAAGGATGTTAGAAATCCTCAGACCTTGTTCTGAGTCCTAGGTTACAACCTGTGTCCTGGGTTATAAAATGTAAAGTTGCATGTTTCTCTATACAAAAATAATTCCCTGCAGTGAGATGCTGAGTAGAACTGCCTCCAACTACACAGACACCTGATCCCAAACTGATGGGAACTGAGCCCCTAGCCACACGGGAGACACAAATCAGCCCTGATTCAACTGACTATCAGAACACCATATCATATTCTGTCATGGAACATTGCAGGCTGGGGCAATAAGAAGGGAGACCTAGAATTAAACAATTATTTACGGCAATTTGACTGTTTAGCCCTGCAGGAAACCCAGCATTTAAAAAGTCCCGTACTAGAGGGATTCAGTACCTTTCATGAACCAGCATTCAAAATCAATCCTAATGGTCGCTATCAAGCAGGCCTGACTTTATATATATATATATATATATAAAACCTCATTTGGCCCTCAAATTGAAATATCCAGCTCCATGCCCTCCTTTAGCCCAATCTTTGCTACTCAGTCTATCCAACTCCAACATTTTATTAATTAACACTTACTTTCCGCCATGTAGAAATAGGAAGGAACTGACAAGCCAATGGTCTCGTCTTTCCAATTGAATGAATGAATGAATCTTTATTTGCGTCAGCCATTGGTCATAGCAATAAAACAATAAAACGTTATACAACGTTTATATATTTTATAGAAATAAAAAGTCAATTATATGAAATACATTTTAGGGTTTTGAATCAATAGTCAAATAGTGGATCCTATTCTGATTGTCCCAGCTAAAAACCTTACAACCTTTGCTGTCACCTGCTCATCTTGATCTGCCAAGAGAAAGGACCCTGTGGCAGTGGTTGGGCGACCCGGAATGGACAATAAAAGAGGGGTGATAATCTCATTCCTCAAGTCTTAATCAAGAGTGCAAGCCAGAAGGGCATGTGCCCCCGATTTGGTACTGCCATCTCCACAGGGACATAAGAGTTTTTCATGTGGAATCTGTTGGAATCGTCTCTCAAGTACAGCCAAGGGCAATACATTCAATCTTGTGAGAGTAAAAGCGTGTCTATATTTTAGAATTGCTAGGTTCTGCAGATAGGGTGCCAGAGAGTCAAAATGGGAAGGAAGGTGGAAAATAGTCATACCATGGGCAAAATTTCCTTATTGTGGCCATGTTGTTCTGACGCTCGATATTGTTTAGGCGCTGACAAATTAGACTGTTTGCTTTACTAAAACCCAAACTGAGTAGCTGTTGTGGTGATAAACCACAAAAGTGAAGTTTTTGTTATATGTTATTACTGTTAACCAGAGGACTATTGCTTTACCTAAATACATGCCTATATTGATTTTTCCTGGTATCAGAGACTGGTATAACTTAAGTCAAGAATCTGGCATACATAGAGTTGCTGATTAAAGGAATTTTCTCTTGTCAGATTAATTGGTGACCCTGTCTAAAGGTTTTTGCCCTGTATTTGCTTGAGGATTGCTCTGTGATTTACTCCTCTGTCTGGCTTCATCTTTAAGGGTCTAATGTTGACTAGTCCTGCCTTGTGCCAGAGGTTGGATGAAGAAGTTCAACTTAACATTGGCCCCCTAATGTCTCAACAAATGAAATGGATTTGTAAAAAATGTTACATGGAAAAAATATGAGAGACATTACACTTCTGTAAAACAAGAAAATCTTTAATAAAGATTTTTTAAAAAAAACATTGGCACCATGTGCTATAAAAATGTACTAAAACTGACTGTCAAATTTCTAATTTGCTTTGATCTACTGTTCAACTCTTCAGGTTGCTCTAAAGCTTTAGGAATATAGATTTGTCAAAAATCATTATCAAACAGATTCTTAATTATTTTATGGTTTCTGCCACACAAATACAATATACTTGGCTCATACCACTGACAAGTGTGCTGTGATTTTACTTACTTACTTTCTTGCTTGCTTGCTTGCTTGCTTACTTAAGTATTTACTTATTTACCTACTTATTTATTTTAAAGGGGTGGTGGTCTTCTTGAGTTGATTTTTTAAAAATGGCATATGCAAAGCAGGAGATCAAAGTGCCTCTCTTTTTTCAGTACTTAGCTGGGCTATTTTGTTTAATTTAAGTTAGCAGATGTTACATAGCATGCAGACAAATTGGAGAGGATTCCAAGGAGTCAGCAAAGATTAGTCTGAGCTTGTAAAGTGTAGCATATTTATCCTAGTGAAAAGATTATGGTACTTTCCAAAGAGCTAAACTGATGTCATAAACATGAAGGGAGTAATTTTGTGGTCTAGAAGGACAATATTATGCATGAGTCCATAATAATTATTATAGCCAGACCCCATTCATTCATACTATTCCTTAACTGCCCTTCACCATAACATCTCAGGGCGGATTACAACAATATAATATAATATACAGCTTTAGAAACAAGTATTGCTTTTATAATTTTTTCAATTTATATAGCACCCTTTAACAGAAGAGCTGTGTACAACATTAGAAACACATTACAAAACTTCAATGATAAAAACATAATAAAAAAACATACTGACTGACAACCAGTAATAAAGTATTCATCAAAATAAAAGTCCACTCCCCCACACTTTCACAGACCATAGATTATTTAACCTGGCCACAGGATTGTGCACCAGCTGAAGTTTCCAAACCGTCTTCAGAGGCAGCTCTACGGATAACACGTTGCAGTAATCTAACCCAGAGCTTAGGTAAAGGTAAAGGGACCCCTGACCGTTAAGTCCGGTCGCGGACAACTCTGGGGTTGCAGCGCTCATCTCACTCTATAGGCCGAGGGAGCCGACGTACAGCTTATGGGTCATGTGACCAGCATGACTCCGGCAAACCAGAGCAGCACACGGAAATGTCGTTTACCTTCCCGCTGGAGCGGTACCTATTTATCTACTTGCGCTTTGACGTGCTTTCAAACTCCTAGGTTGGCAGGAGCAGGGACTGAGCAACGGGAGCTCACCCCGTCGCGGGGATTCGAACCACCGACCTTCTGATTGGAAAGTCCTAGGCTCTGTGGTTTAGACCACAGCACCATCCGCATCCCTAACCTAGAGCTTACCAGAGCATAAATAACAGTAGTTAGGCTGTCCCTGTCCTGATAAGGGCACAGTTGGGCCACCAGCCAAAGTTGATGAAAGGCAGTCCGTGCCCCTGAGGCTCATTGAGCCTCAAGTGACAGCAAAGGATGCAGGAGTACCCCCAAACCATGTACCCACTCCTTCAGAGGGAGTGTAACCCCAGCAACCTTCCAGCCTTCCAGTCTAGGGAACCAGCCACTGATAGTGCCTCAGTCTTCTCTGGCTTGAGTTTCAGTTTGTTGGCTCTCATCCAGTCCATTGCTGAGGCCAGACATTAGTCCAGCACATCCACTGCCCCACCTGCAAATATACAAAAGAGAAGTAGAGCTGTGTGTCAGCATATTGCTGACAGCGTACTCCAGACGTCCAGATGAGCCCTCTCAGCAGTTTCATGTAGGTATTAAACAGGTATTAAACTGCATAGGGAATAGAATTGGACTTAGACAGGAAGACTGTGTTTAGCGTCTTGGGAGAATATTCAGACAGGAGTTAACTGGAGGACTGAGTTTGAGAAGCAGAGCTGTGATTATACCATCTGCTTGGATCTTATTCCAGTCAGGAGGGGAGAGATCTTCTAGGAAGAGAAGACTCCCAAACCAATTAAGAGGGATGTGGTGGTGCCATGGTCTGCTGGAAGTACCTCAGGAGTGTGATTGATAAAAAGTTGGAAAACTGACAGAAAGTACCACCTTGTTTAAGAAGTAATAAACTGTAACACCTATGCAACTAAGTTAAGGAAGTGAAGTGAAATAACTTGAAATAAGCTAAGCATTTATCAGCTAGCCTGGAAACCTGTAACATCTAACGGAAGAGTAATAACTGAAAATAAGCAACTGAACTTTAAAAGAAGCTGCATGTTTACTACCTTCTCTAGAAACCTATAACATCCAGCAGATTTAGCATAATTATTAATAAGTTAACTGTTTCCTGAAAGAACTTTATCTCCTGACAAATCATTTGTTTTACCAACTTGGTCCAGATAATAAATCTTTCTTATTTGTTCAACTTCTGCCTGAGTCTCCAAGTATCAAGGTTTTATCCTCACACAAAAACCAATACAATAACCCATGGGGTTTGTAAAGAGTAGGTGGGATCTGCCATTATTGATGGCAGAATGGTGGGATCCGCTATATTTTTGGTAGCAGTGGTGGGATCTGCTACATTTTGGTGGCAGTGGGATCCGCCACAGGTAAACTTACAGCATGCTATTGCATTTTGCTGATACCTCAGGTGTTTCAGTCCTCTCCTTCTCCTCCCTCACTACCGGGAGCAAAGCCTTGTTGCAGCCTAGCCTTATGTCCAAAGCCAGACTCTCTTCAAACCACAAGCTTTGTTCTTGGCTTGTCCATTGCAGCTGACTTCTCTCCCCTTCCTTCTTTCTTTCTTCCTCACCTTCTCCTTCCCAATGCTCCTTGTTTCTGGACTGAGTTAGTTATTTTGCTTCTGGAGTAGTTAATACTACTCTGTGGAAAAGCACCCACCTGTGTCGCTTTAAAGGGGAATGTTTTTCTATTTTCGAAGCAAGACTTGTCAGATTCATAAGAATCCAGAGAACTGGTGGTTGTGGAAAGTGGGAAGTCACTTTTAGTTGAGTAGTCAGCCACCTGGTTAAAGCCAGGACCTTTCACCATTTAGACAAGTGGAAGGATTATCTTAAACAACTAAATCCTTCTTGAAACATCCAAGCCTATCTAGTTGCTTGGCAATTAGTCCAAAAAGCATGATATAAAGGGTTCCTCCAGTTCCTTCTAATCTAGGACAGTTAACTGCTACATCTTAGTCCCCTTTCCCATCTCTCCCTTTTCTATTTCCATAATCATGGCCACCTCTGGCTCTCACTTGCTACTTTACAAGTAACTTTTTTCCCTTCCTGGGTCTTTTGCTGTTATATAGAAAAGTGGGATCTCTAAAATTCTACCTCATAACTCCATCCTTAGAAGACTTTCTGCCTCTAGCCTTTCTCCTTTGTTTATGCAACAGTAAATAAGCACCTTGCCAAATATGTGTTTGTGCACATGTGGGTCCAGACACACTAACAGACCTGAAAGACTATAATGCACAGAATGTCTTGTGTCACCTTTATGACTTGAACCTTTAAAGATGTTGAGCCAGAACTTATTTCTTTGGTGTTTATTATAAATGTGTATCCTGATTTTCTATTGCCATGCTTAAGGCAGCTAAAATAATTCCCCTGAGATATAACTGTGGCAATACATAAGTACAAAATTATAAGGATCAATATAAAAATCTTACAGCAATTCATAATAATGACTAAAAGAGGAAGAATCACCCCTTGTCTGCTGCTGCCAGGTATTGGTGTTGAAGAGCCACAACTTAGATGGTAAATGGAGGTCTATTCTGGGTTCGGCCATGGAAGTAACAGGGTGCATTTCAGTGGGTCCTAGACAGGAGAACATCCTGGTGAATTGTGTCCATTGGTCCTTTATCTTTCAACAAAATTATCGGATGATTAAAAGATAATGGGATTTAAAGAAAAAGTTAGAAGACTTGAGCCCTATTCTCTCTCTGTGTGTGTGTCTTTTAAAATGAAGAGGTAAAGATGTGGCTTCACCTGATTCTACTTGGGTATGTTCCAGAATATTTCTGGTAAAATTCAAAGAGTTGAAAATAGTTTTTTTGTTATGTGGACACAACTTTCATGAAAATAGAGCAAGGGTTAGTACTTACTAATCTTTAAAAAATCTACTCTCTGTTGTCTCTCATGCCAAGATTCATGAGTCTTTTTATTGCAGCATGTGTCAATAGAGATGTCGTCCCATCTGCTGCTGTATGGCTTGTTCAGACACTAGGCGCACAACACAATACTTACCTCTCAGTAATTACAGGTGTGTTGTGAGGAGCCCAATGCATTAATCAGCCCCTTAATTATGGAAAAGGTGGGTCTTTTGTTCTGTTTTCAGAGCAGGAGTTTACCAGCCACTTTATGAGCTCCAGCATCCATCTGCTCATTCTTTTAGAATGTTTGCATTGACTGATATTGCCTTTAAAATGTATTGTGGGAAGTGATTAAAACCAGTTTGAACATTAACCTGTGTAGTGTTTCAAAGGTGAAAATGCTGCCTGCAATGATGCTAAAATGTGTTTACCTTTTAAACATTATTTGTGTAAAAACATGTATCAGGTTGGCTTATGATACTATAAGATGAGGTTTTGCAATCTTCATGCTTCAGCTATACAACGTAGCAATGTTGTGTAATATTCTAATATTTCCTGAGGAGCAAATGTCATATGTAAGACCTGGAGACTGCTTACACATTGGAAAACTTAATTCAGAGGAGGAGAACATAATTTTTTGACATGATTTTACTACTCAAACTGATTTTTATGTGAGATTCTCATTTCAGAAGGATTTTTCTTAATGTTTTTCTTGTAATGTGTATTTTTCTTTTTCTTCATTCCTTGCTCTGTAATATGACTCTGGCATAGGCAGTGAAACTGATTTTGGATGTAGGGAATAGCACTGCAGAATTCTTTTTTAAAAAATAAAATAAAAAAGAAGAACAAAACAAAAAACACAAACTAGTCCCTTTACCTATATTACCTATATCTATACCTATATCTTTATCCTATCTTAGACAGGTGAATGTTTTTCTGATATGGGTAGTACTCCTGGTCAATAAGAGGCTGAATAAAATCAAAACTGTTGGTGGCAAAACTGGTACCCAGTAAGTCCTCCTTTTCAGTTTGGAGCAGTTTCTTGCCCCCTCCATGCTCCGTTTCAAATAGTCTCCCTGTTAAACAGGGTCTGGTGGCCTTTCTTTTCAGGAGCAAGAAGTAGAACTTGAGCAGAACCATGATGAATGGACAGTTCCTTGAAGAAGTTTAAGAGGCAAAGCACGTTGTAGGTGTACTAATGCCCTCTGTTCACCAATTTTCACTCCTATCTTAAGGTGGACAAAGAGATCCCAGATTGCTAGGCACTGAAGTCGTAAGAACAGAAGAAGAACTTTGCTGTATTCAAACAAAGGCCCATGTAGTCCAGCATTCTGTTCTCACAGGGGCCAACTAGATGCCTATGGGAAGCCTGCAAACAGGACCTGAGTGCAACTGTACTCTTCCCTCCACCTTAAGATTTCAAGCAACACTGCCTCCAACAGTGGAGGTAGAACATAGCCATTATGACTAGTAGACACTGATAGTACTATCGTCCATGAATTTTTCTAATCCTCTCTTTAAAGTACAAGTTCTTGGAGCAGTCAGAACAGGAACAGACCTCAGTGAAAAGAAAAACATGACATGGGCTGTGAATAGCTGTACAGACAATAAAGTTAACAGACTACACAAGGCAAATGGACATCATTGATTCCATAACTCAGTGGTACATGCCTGCGAAGCAGAAAGTTTCTGGTTCAGCTTCTGCCAAATCCAGTTAACAGGATCATAGGAAATACCTCTGCCTAAAATCCTGGAGAACTGCTTCCAGTCAGAGTAGATAATGTCCGCACATTGTTGTTCAACATCTTTATAAATGACTTGAATGAAGGTATTGAGAGGATACTCATCAAATTTGCAGGTGACACCAAACTGGGAGGTGTAGCCAATGCTAGGGAATATAGAATCGGGATTCAGAATACCTTAACAGATTGGAGAACTGGGCTGAAATTCACAACATGAATTTCAGTAGGGACAAATGTACCGTTCTGTACCCAGCTGCACAAATATAAGATGGGGGACACCTGGGTACACATGTGAAAAGGATCATGGGGTCTTAGTAGACCACAAGCATTAAGATGAGCCAACAGTGTGATGCAGCAGCAAAAGAAGCTAATGCCAATCTAGGCTGCAGCAACAAAAGTATAGTGTCGCAATCACATAGTACCTAACTATTGTGCCTTGGTCAGACCACCCTTGGAGTACTGTGTCGAGTTCTGGGTGTCACAATTTAAGAAGGATAAGCTGGAATGTGTGCAGAGGATGGTGACCAAGATGGTCTGGAAACCAAGCCTTATGAGGAGCCATTGAGGGAATTGAGTATGTTTAGCCTAGTAAAAAGGTGACTGAAAGGAGATGTGATAGCCACCTTCAAATATCTAAAAGGCTGTCACATGAAGGATGGAGCGAGCTTGTTTTCTCTTGTTCTGGGAGCTAGGACCCAAGCCAATGGCCTCAAGTTATAAGAAAGAAGATTCCAACTAAACATCAGGAATAAATTTCTGATAGTAAGAGCTGTTTGACAGTGGAACAGATTCCTTCGGAAGGTGGATGACTCTCCTTCATGAGTTACTACTTTGGCAATCTTTTTTCCACTGTGTATCTCTGTGTGCTGCAGGTAGAATGAGTTTATAAGTTTTTGTGGCTCCTGTTTTTGTATCTTCTGGTTTCGATAATGAAGCTCATAGCAAAAATGCTTCATTTTCTCATTAAAGCCTTTCCTATGTAATCTTTCCCTTTCTCCCCTTCCAGTTATTAAAAGAATTTGATGGCCATCTGTCATGTATGATCTAGCTGAGATTCCTTCATTGCAGGGGGTGAGACCTGGTGCCCCTTCCAACTGTACAGTTCTATGATTCTATTGCTGTACTACATGAACAAACAGCCTGACCAATAAGGCAGATTTCTACATTCTTCCTGGGTCCATCTAAGTATGGGTCAGCTGCTTTTCAACTCAAATGCTGGATCTAGGCTAGTAAAAGAAGGAAGAATCCTTTTATTATTAATGTTTGAAACCCTTGCATGGGTATGGAATAATGACACTGCTGTCAATTGGAAAAGTTCTTAGTGTTTGTAACTAATCTGGCCTTAACAAGTTCAAAACTTTTTCTCCTTTTCAGGATGTTTTAAATACTGTGATCAGACACTGTCCCCCCTGCTTTTTCTTCCTGGGTTTACCTGGCTTCACTTTGCTAATAGGAGACTTCATAACAGCTGCATCCAGAGTCCTGAGTACAAACATGTTGGAGGTAAGTATGGCAATGTTCGGTGTCCTGTTCCTATGAGAGTGCACAATTGTTAGCAAGGTTCAGATTTCTCTACTCTTAACAGGTGTTGACTCATTAGCACAATGTGAAGCTGGGCTCTTGGGGCAGACAGCATGGCAGCTGATGTGTGAAATTGTAGGATAAGGTGACATCCTAGTCTTGCAAAGGTGTTTCATCAAAAGGACAAAATGTGAGAAATCATATCCCCACTAATACTGCAGCACATTTGCACTCTAAAAGCAAGGGTTGGGTTTCAGAATGTTATTAAGTTTTTGTTATACATGAACATTACAAATGTGTACTGGCATATGTGCTGTAAAGGATTGGAGCAAGGACTGGTTTTTTTAAAATATCCATGTTAGATACAGTAATAGCCCAAGCATAGTATCATGAGAACTAAATGAACAGGGACGGCCTTACCATTTCTTAGTGCCCAATATTGCCATAGAGGTTTGTGTGGTACAGCTGAAGATGGTAGCTATGGAGGAGTTACGTTGTTTAAGGGAATTTGTACGTTAACAATAACCATACACTATTAATATAGTTTACCTTTGATGAAACATGTAGATGTGTATCTTCATTGTGATTTTTTGTCATTGTGACAACATGATGCACGTAAATACAGATTTTGCTAATTCAAAAATGTAACCACATTGGGCCTTGATCTTACTGGTATATGTAATGCTCATTAATTATATGGTAGCTTGTCATATGAGCATATGTGTCTTTAGAAATAGCCAGATATACTCAGAATTATAATAACTTGTGTTTGCTGGTGAAATGAAGCGGCAAGGCCAGTTTTTATAGCCATGTTTGTATAGGAGAGTCGCCATGTGAAATGATACTGCCTGCACTGGGATTTTTCTGTTTTGATTGCCAGTACTAAGCAACCTCTCTGTTGTAAGGTATTTTACATTTGCTGTTTAGCTGGTCATCCAAGCCAGCAAAGAAAATCATGTTGAAATATAGATGTTTTTAGAAGAATTTTAAATTGGGCCTTGCTGCCATCTGGACACCAGAGATGAATAATCTTTTTTTTAAAATGAAAATGAAACGAATTAGTTCAAAGTGTCCCCATTTTTATCTGAAATTTGGCAGCTCTAATCCTAGGGAGGGATGGCAGAATGCATCAAAACCCTGTGTCATTTGAATGAAAAGAATCTAAGTTAAAAGTAGCTGAAGAAAGGCAGGTGGGAATTCCTATTGAAATTGGGGTTTTTTTGGGGGGGGGTTGAACAAAATTAAAACAAATGGAAAATGAAATGAATGAAATTTTAATACGAATGGGGAAATTATTATTTTTTCCTTGCATGTCTAATAAGAACACTAGATTTACAAGCAGCTAGTGCTATTTTATACAGCGTTTTAAGGGGAGAAGTATATATTCAGACTTCGGTTTGATCCAAAGTTTGCATGTAGAAGGCATCACACATGCACTATTTTTCCTCCCCCTGTAGCCACCTATACCCTCTGAAAACCCTCTCTAGTGGCTTGGCAGCCTTCCTGGTCAGCTTGGACTGTGTCGTGGGGGCCTGCAATAGGAGAGGAACCTATTTTAATGTCTCGTTTCCATCTGCAGCATGTGAGATGTCTCCAAGATGCAGGGCATCAAGTCAAGTTATCACAATACTAATCCTTCCTTCATCGTTTCCTTGCAGAAGGAGAATGCTAAAATTAAAATAAGCAGCAGACACAGAATATTTATGCAGGTTATGAGTTATTTTCTCTGCTTCACCTACAATGCTGGAGAAAACGTTACTGGGTTTTTATTAATTGACAAGATTACCTACTTTTTTCCCTTTTCCTTTTTCTGTTTTGCTTATAGGCCCCACGCTTAGAAGCACATACCATTCTTGGTTCTCTGGTTTGCTTTCCTAACCTCTATCAAGAAATCCCATTATTGCAACCCATTGCTGAAGCAGAAATCATCACAGGAACTACAGGTGTCAAAGTAAATGTTTTCACTGTTAGCTGGTTTCTATTTTACAAATTGGGGGAGTCATGTGTACCTTCCATTTCTTCTCTCTTACTCTTGTGATGGGGCTTATGCAAACTGGAGAAGCCTTGCCCCATCTAGTGGGAGGAGCCTCCCCCCATACTAAAGCTAAGACACCTAGAAATGTCATGGTTACAAAATAGAGAAGAGAGGACAGAGGGTCTTTTTCAAGATTCAAAATACTTATTTGCCAGAGATACACGGCAGATGCTGTATCTTCCAATGTATTCACTTGGCTACTTCATTATCTCACCTTGGTTTCCCCAGCTGTTTTTCAATGTAGAGGATCACATACCTCTCAACTCTTGGGGCATCCCATTTTGTCGCACGAGCATGGCACTCCAAACCACACATTTTGGGGCGCTGTGATTTCGTGCTGTGCTCACCCCGAAAAGTGCTTTTTCAGGGTCATGATCTCACACAGTGCCCCAAAACGCACAATTTTAGGCCCCTGGAAAAAGCATGTCTTTCAGGGCTGTGATCTCATGCATGTCATGTGATTTGTGTGGGAGCACAGCCCCAAAAGACGTGCAGTGAAGTTTTTCGCCTCAGTGTGTTAGAGGGTATGTTATCATATGTACTGAGGTAAGGAAGGTTTGTGCACAGCAGATGCAATTGAGCAATTTAGTTGAACTAAACTTGTTTAGTGGAATAAGAGAATAGGAAGTTAAAAAAAATAGAAGGTTTTTTAAAAATGGCATCCATCCAAGCCTGCAATTCCTGGAGGAAGCATTTGCGTATGGGGCAATAAATTTGTACTGGGGCAGTGACAGTGAATGCCACCAAACAAATTGATCTCATCCCCCCTACTCTCGTGCTTCTTTAGGATCTTACAGAGGTTTCTTGGTAAGTGCAGAAATGGCTGCAGCATGTATAGAAATCAGATTTCAGCCCTAAAAAAACAATTACAAAACATAGGTAAAGGTAAAGGGACCCCTGACCATTAGGTCCAGTCGTGAACGACTCTGGCTTGCTGCGCTCATCTCGCGTTACTGGCCGAGGGAGCCGGCATACAGCTTCCGGGTCATGTGGCCAGCATGACTAAGCCGCTTCTGGCGAACCAGAGCAGCGCACGGAAATGCCGTTTACCTTCCCGCCGGAGCGGTACCTATTTATCTACCTGCACTTTGATGTGCTTTCGAACTGCTAGGTGGGCAGGAGCAGGGACTGAGCAACGGGAGCTCACCCCATTGCGGGGATTCGAACCGCCGACCTTCTGATCGGCAAGTCCTAGGCTCTGTGGTTTAACTTACAGCGCCACCCGCGTCCCTAATACAAAACATACCAGTTGCCTAAAGGATAGGGGAGCCCATTGTATATTTGGCAGCATTTTGAGAGGAAGGGTGTGAATTAATTGCATTAATGAATTAATTGCAGAATTTCCACTAAGAACAAGAGAAAGAATGATTACAGATGGGTTAACAAAACAAAACCGTTTAAATATTTTAAGTAATAAAATTGAGATCAATGAAATTTGCTCCATTTTACTATATTTGACTAAGGGTAGAAATTAGAGTTCTTCTGCAATATATTTGTTTGAAGTAAATTGCTTACTGTCATGATTTTTTTATTGTAGTGCTACCTCATAAATATTCTTTTGAAGAATGCTGCAAATGAACCAAGTGAAGCTTCAAGGTAACTACTGAATAGAACAGAAAATATTATGGAATATAAATTGAAGAATAAATTATTTGTGTAGAAGGGTTATAATTGCCTGATGTTATTGTTACTTTGTCCGCTGTAACTAAAGTGCAGTCATAAACCCAGAAAGTGGGTTACAACTGGAAATATTCCTCAGGGTCTTGCGAAAGAACAGTGTTAAACAACAACTCCTTCTACCGGTCCACAATAGAAAGTGTCCTCTCATATTGTATCACAGTGTGGTACGTTGACAGCCACGGACAGAAAGTCTTTACAGAGGGTGGTGAACACAGCACATGATATCATAGGCTGTCCCTTCATCCCGCTAGATGACATCACTTTAGGAGAGCGAGAAAAATTCTTAGGGACGAGTCACACCCCAACCAGCACCTCTTTAATCTTCTACCTTCAGGCAGGAGATATAGAAGTATAATCAGTCGTACCAACAGGCTAAAAAACAGTTTCTATCCGTGGGCTGTTAGGCTGCTGAACGGAAAATAATATAGTGCAACTGACTGGTGTGTTGTGCAACAAGCACACAGAGTGCAATGAAATTGAGTGGTTGGGGGGGAGGCTCAGTTAATTTCATTGTACACAGGTTGTACATTGACAATAAAGGTATTATTATTATTATTATTATTATTATTATTATTATTAATTATTTACCACTTGACTCTACTCAGTGGCTGACAAAGTGATGCTTCCTTTGTTAGTGTCGCTATAACAGCACTAGCATAGGAATCATTGGCCAAACAAGACCAAAGGAAGCTGCTGTGCCAGAACTATAGTTGGATTTAGGATCGTCCTGTATAAGAGTATAGATTGTCACATAATACAGCAACCATCTGAATTCACATGTGTTGCTGTCTTTTTACAATTCAGTTGTTCATAGAACTGAAAAATAAGAGGGACATGATGGCTTACTGACTTGTATATTTCTTGCTTTCAAGGTGTTTAGCTCTTTGCTGCCTTGGGCTTTGGATATGTGAGGAACTTGTGCAATGTACAAACCATCCCCAAATAAAGGATGCAATGAATGTTTTAGGTGTGACACTAAAGGTACCAGTATGACACAAGTTTGTATGACTTGATTGTGCAAAATTGTGGGGTTTGACTTCAACCAAAGAGTGTTTTAAATACTTCAAATATTTTATTAAGCTGTTTGGAAGATTCTCAAATTCAGTCTGTCAACACAAATTATGAAGTTTTGTAAATTAAACCATTTGCTATGTACTTAAGACAATAAAATGCTTGCTGAGACATTTCTGAAAGAAACGTTCCAATTTAAGTCCCTGTTGCATTGCAGCTAACAACTTGATTCCAATATTTCTCACTGCATCTATTGTTTTCTGATGAAAATGTCGAGGAAAACATAGAATTTCTTGACATGATTTTTTTTAACTAAACAAAAAAATGTGTTTCCAAGGTGCCAGAGGAAGGAAGTCATCTAAGAAGCACCTCCTCTTGACAATAGGCAGGGTCACATTGCATGAACTGCATATTAATAAATATCTGCAACAAACACTCAGCATTCCACACTGCCTTTGCCTGCGTAGCAGGTAACAGGTAGGAGGCGGAAGCTCTTAGTTGAGTCCATTCTTTTGCTCTTCTCTCTCACACGCGCACATACTTTTTTTCATAAGAGGAAAAAGAAGACAACTAGTTATTTTTATTTTCTATCCCTTTCCTTAGTTCCTTCCTTAAGGAAAAAATTCTCCATTAAGCCTACCTCAGGAAAGGCACGTACCCCAAACCTACAATTTCCAGATACCTTTACCAAACAATCAGTCCTCAGTCCTCTACACAGTAGTAGATCAGTAGCTGGCTGACATGACAGAATCTTGCAGTGATCAAGGTTCAGAGTCTGAGGCTATAGCACCTCCTGTTATGGAGTCATACAGGGTTTTGGGTTCTGACAGGAGCTCACAGAGCCATCTTCCATACCACCAGCACCTGCAGAGTCAGAGCCAAGACCTTTACAGACATGTGAGCTTGAGGAAACAAATGCTTTTCACAGCACCACCAGTCCAACAGTGCCATGAGTACACCCGGGAGAGACTATGGAACACAGAAGGAGTGCCCATGTTTAGACAAGATGGTTGTACCTTTAAAATGAAAGTTATCTACATAAAGGCAGAGTCTGGGAGAGCTAGCCTGGGAGCAGAGGCCTATGAAACAGAGATATCTGTGGTCTTCCAACTGGGGCTATCGTGCATCAGTCCTGAACACAGCGTTGACAGATATGAGCCTGCTCTCCTACTCTTCATTGTGGGAAGGGGTGTTCTCCAAACTGGACTAATTAAACAAGAATCTGTAGTAACTATTTGCAGTATCTGAAATGTTTCCAGTTTGTTTGTATTCCCTTTTGTTGGTTCGTTATGGGTGTTTTGTTTCTTCTTCTTTTTAGTTTTGCAACAAACAGGTAGCACAGGAAGCCTGTGATGTCTTTCAGTTACTGACCTCCTATTGGGAAAAACTTGAGAAATACAAATCTTCGCTACCCAGAAAAATTATTGAAGTATGTTTATCTCTTTAAAATTTGTGTGTTGTTTTCAGTAACAGATATACCGTACTATGCCTAATTATGTACTAAAACTTACCATGTATAAGACAAGCTTTTTTTTTAGCCCTTAATTCACCACCGCTGAGGGACATAGACAGGAAAGTCAGGGCAAGTGAGTGAGTGATAGCTAGCGATAGGGAGCAGGAGATGGGGTCCAAGCAGAACCAGCAGCTAGAGCTAGAAGACCCTCTATTTTGGACTAATTTTTTTAGTGAAAAACATTGTCTTATACACAAAAAATATGGTGATATCTTATTCAGACAACAGAGTACAGATCTAAGTATATATTTAGTATACATCTACAGGCACAACTGATGTAATTTAGTTATATGGTATTAGCTGAATTGTTGGCCCAAAGCATGATGACTTTGTAAAACTAGATTTAAATTGTAAGCAGAGTAAGCAGGTTTGCATGATGTGTGCTTAATTTGTGTGTTTCTCGTTGTAAGATTTGGAAAGATTATTCTCCCCACCCCCCTTTTCTGTAGTACTAGAGAAGTGGAGGGAAAGATGAACGGGACACATGGGAGATAGTAGGGGTTTATTTTCTTATGAACAAGGTCAGCTTCAAATTTCACTAACACTTTTGACACCTGCTTCAAGAATGACTTTGGAAAATAGAACATGTCTGTAAATTTATCCTTCTGCATTTGGATTTACACAGATCCTTGTGGCCACAATTGCATTTCTGTTGCCTAGTGCAGAATACTCCTCTGTGGAAGGTGATAAAAAGGTATGGAATATTAAACTGTCAATGGTTTGTCCTGGTATGATGGTTTTTACTGTGGAGTTAATATTTAAACACTGTTCCCATGATCCAGTGGTGGGTGGGAGTATGAAAACATACAGTGTATATTTCCCAGGCTGAAAAATCCAATCTAAAACCTGTTGCTATAGAGCCATGCCCTCAGTCATCTGGGCTTGAATAGCTGTGGCATTGTTCTTCCTTCAAACTGCAAAAATGATGATTAGCAGTTCTTCAAAACAATTGGACTGATAGTGATGGCATTTGTTCACAGCCAGACCAAAAAAGAGAACCTCTTCTCAGTCTATTAAACAAAGGCACAAAAAACACAAGTGTGTGTATAAAGTGATGTGCCTTTTATAACTATTGTGTAAGGTGTATATACATATTGGTATGACGTAGGTTCAGGCTGTTTGAGGACTGAATTTTCCCATATGGACCTCCCTGGGCTCCGAGATCTTCAGTGGAGGCCCTTTTCTCAGTCCCACCACCCTCACAGGCATACCTGGTGAGGACATAAGAGACGGCTTTGGAGCTCCCTTCCTAGAGAAGTTAGATGGGTGCCATTCAACTGGCAGGTGAGGACTGTTTTATTCCAGCAGAACTGGCTGCTTTGGAACACAAAAACTTGGGCCTTGAAAGACCTTAGCATGCTATTACATTTATCAGCAAAGGAGACTGACCTATCATTTATTAAAGTTCTATATGCCCATCCTTTAGCACAAAAATTGTATTATAACATTTAGGTCAGATAGAATCCATCTCTGCTCCTAAAGAGGAAAGATTTTTTGGCCAGAGTTGGTGTGTCACCTAACCAAGTCTTTCTGGACGCAGTGAAGAAATCTCTCCTGACCCTAAACAACTCTCGGCATGCAAGGATACAACCCAGGGCCATCCTGTCTGACTGAAAACCGTACCTTAAAAGAAGTGCCTTTGATTTCTTCCAGCAATGAATATCAGTGCGTCAAGTTACGCCTTCCTCCAGTAAATTCCATGAAGAAGGATTATGTTCAAGACCTACTTAACAATTCTAGAATTTCTGAAGAAGAGCACTTAATAAGGTCATACAACCAATTACCTCAAACCAAGCAAAAAGCTATTTTAGAAAGACTGGGCACATTAAGAGAAAGACTAATAGACCGGAGCAATCCTGAGTTGGACCCAGACTGAGTGGCACCATTCCAGGCATGTCCAACAGGTCAATCGCTAGATGAATGAATGAATCTTTATTTGCGTCAGCCATTGGCCATAGCAATAAAACAACAATACGATATACAAAGAATAGAAATAAAAAGTCAGTTATATGAAACACATTTTAGGGTTTTGAATCAATAGTCAAATAGTGGGTCTTACTCTGATTGCCCCAGCTAAAAACCTTGCAGCCTTTGCTGTCACCTGCTCTTCTTGATCATCCAAGAGAAAGGATACGGTGGCATCCCTGGATGGATTTCAGTCGACCGCACTATGGCCAGGCAGCCTTTGCTCCTCCTTTGCAGCTGGAGCTGAATGGGGCTTTTGAAGCAGCTGCAGGAGAGAGTTGTGCCTCCACTTCTGCCTTCCCGTGAGCTCCAGAGCACATGCTATCGGGAGGCAGCTGCAGGAGAGAGAGAGTTGTGCCTCCACTTTCACTGTCCCGTGAGCACGCGCCAGCAGGCTGAATGGGGCTTGCGAGGTGACTGGAGGAGGGAGGTTGTGCCTCTGCTTTCGCCGTCCCATGAGCTCCGGAGCACACGCCTCTCCCACTTTGCTGTGCTAAGGAGGCTGCCTTTGGCTGGGCGACCCTCGCTGGGTGCTGCAGGGAAAGGGTACAGTGGTCCCCCTTGGGAGCAAAGGAAAGTGGGGTGTGGGGGTGCTGATGTTCCGCATTCGGAATAAGGCTGGATAAAAGGAGAGCCCCTTTCCTTCCTTCTCCATACAGAGCGGCCTGTGGCTTAATCAGCTGTCACCTCCATTTCGGCAATACGTGGAAGAAGGCAATGGAATCAAAACACAAATCTGTGCTAAGGAAAGAAAGGGGATTTTCCTGGCCACCCACACCCACACTCCTCCTTGCCCAAATGACAATGGAGGAGTGTGGTAGATCAGTGCCAGTTTTTGATACTGGATAGTAGATCACAGCCTACTTGAAGTTGGACATGCCTGGCCTACACAATGAAAACCTGACAGAACCACCAACGCTAAGCTCCAGGATGATTTGATCCCCTTTGAGACACCTTCCAGAAATAATAATGCTATTTCTCATCAAGCGCAAAAGAAAATTGGTCAGAGATGAGGAAACTGGAGGCGCATGAACTAGGAGAAGGGGTCTCAATTACATGGAGTCTCAAGCCTAGGTTTCCTAAATAGCTCCTCTGAATCCAGGCTGAGGATCTGTTATTTTTATATTAATTACATATAGCACATACCTGATGCACCAGAATAGTCAGGTATATTCCTAAATAGTGCTCCATATATCTGGTGAAAATTTGCAGTAATTAACATGGGCTAAATTCTGTCAATATTTCTGTGAAGACTTATAGTGGAACAAATATATACAATCCATTATACATCTTTATTCATATTAACATATTATTCATGGTAACAGACTGACTTTTAGTATCTGACGAATCAGCTCAAGGAAGCATACATGCAGCATTCATTTGCATATGTGGTTTCCCTTACTTTATCAAGGTTTTCATATTTTCTAAGTAGAACTAATGTAAGCTACATATTTCTGATTAGTTTATAGTTTCGTTATTACTTTGTTTGTTGGACTGGTGTATGACATTACCCATGAAAATGCTGCTGGAGCCTGTGTTCACTTCAAGTCTTGAAGATCAACATTCTTCTAAAGCGCCATTGCTTGATTACATATATAGGGTAAGTACATGTTTCTCCTCCTATTGCTTAATTGTATTGTTTGCTATGATCAAAGGCAAAATTATTAAGCAGTAAACTATAATATTAGTGGGATATTGTCTGCTTTTGAGCTAGATTTGATTAAATCCATTAATCCTGAAAAATGTTAACTTATTTTGTGTCTTATTCAGATTGCTTGATTCAATGGATTTGAGTGGAAACTAACCCCTACAGTAGCAGGAGAGAACCCCAGCCCATGAACCTAATTAAGTCCATTAGGGAGAAATGGTGTCCACCAGCCAATCACCTGACTTCATGTGCTTTTTAGCAGTAAAAAGCAGCATTTCTCCCAACCATGCTCCAGTCCTGGGGTGGGTGAAAATTCTGCCTTTTAAGGAGCAGGCAGAGGGTTTATCTCCACTCTTAGCATTGTGGTGTTTAGTGCTAAGATGCAGAGATAAAAATCCATCTGCCTGCTCTTTAGAGAGCTCTCTACAGATCAGGCAGAATGATCTTTCCTTCACCATTTGTTTTCAAATGCTTTATTTAGGAAAAGCAAAATCTTATTTATAAATGTACTCAAACTATTGGTATTCTCTGTTTTTAAATGGATTCATTATTTTATACGATTCCATTTTTTTTCCTGGACAAACAAGCCTCCACACACTTTCAAAAGTTGTTAGGAATTCAACATTGCCAAGCATTATACATAATTTTATTTTGTTATTCACTGTGCTGCATTTTTAACATTTAATCAACTTTCAAGAAAAGAAAATGAGTCGATCAACTGGCATGAGTAGGAACCACGCCATTCAGTGTGTCCACATGATTCCTTTATCTCAAGGGTGGGGTTGGATCCAGCTGGAGGATAAGTGGGTGGAGCCGCTCACCTGAAATTCGTGGGCCCATGTTATTGTTTTAATGATGTCTTCTTTGTTTTTTGGATTATACACCACTTATGAAATTTCTGAAATATTAAGTCAGGGGTCGGCAAATTTTAGCAGTGGCCTGGTCTACTGTCCCACAGACCTTGTGGCAGGCCAGAGAAGCGGCACCGGGGGGGGGGAGGTAGTCCTCCCCACCCTCAGCCCCAGCCATTGCATTTACCTTCCCAGGGGCTACCCCCACCACCGCTGCTTCTCGTGGGTAGGCAGAGTGAGCTCACAGGAGCACCAGGGCAGCGATGGGAGGAAGAGGCTGAGCGGCGGCAGGCAGAAGAGGTCAAGCAGCAGCGGCTCTATCAATCAAACGCCGTGCCTGGTTTACCTCAACGTGTCCTGGGGATGTCTCTGCCAATCAAACCTCCGCTAAGGTAAACCAGGTGCGGCGTTTGAGTGGCAGAGCCGCCGCCACTTGGCCTCTTCCTCCCATCGCCATCACCGGGAGTCTCGGCTTCGCAGCAGGTTCCAACTTCACGACATGGGCTGGATTTAGGACCCAGGTGGGCCTGATCCAGCCCGGGGACCATAGCTTGCCAACCTCTATATTAAGTGATATTGAAATGCTTTTAAATATATAAAGTAAATAAATAATATGGTGTTGCGTGGTTGTAACTTCAGTCTGCAGCTGAGAAGAAAGAATTGTGAGCAGTGTTCCCAATTATTTCTTTGGAGCCCCAGATTCAATTCAGTTTGTGGTTGTAAAAGAAGAATTGAGAGTGCAGTCTTCCGCAGCAGCTTTGGCTTGAACTGCACTATGGCTGATGTCATATACGACATCAGACACAGAAAAGATGGGCATGGATACCTTGGTGACCAACCTCTGATGCCTAGAGGTTTTCCACTATTGCTTGGTTCAGACATGGCTGAAGCAGAATAGACCTAGATCCTGGAAAAGTGGCATCCTGCTGTGATGACATTATTCAGGACAAAATGTTGGGCATGCCATCCCTAATGCAATTGTCATTTCATTTGAAGCAGGAATCAAGTGAACTATCTGAGACTATTCATGCTTTAGAGCCTGCTTCAGGCACAAAGAGAATGGAAGTGTACAGTCTTGGCCCCTGTGATTAGCAGGCAGCGTAATGTCTTGCATTTGACCCGGCTCAATGTCAGTGTTAGGAGCCTGACATGCCTTTTTTGGGCCAAGAGACCAGTACCTTCTGTCTGCTTCACTTCAACTTCTAGCTGAAGCTCCCAAGAACAAGTATTTATTTGTCACATTTATTTTTTTAATGTTTGTGGTGCCATTGGAGGAGTTTTGGATATGGCCAACGTGCAACCTACTGAACAATATATGGTATAGTGTAGTATTTTCTGTTACAATCTATTTCTCATTTTGCTTTTGCTTTTTCCAGGTCCTGCATAGTTGTGTTCATGGCTCAAACACATATACACAGCAAAGTCATTACCTTTTAAGCCTTGCAGACCTCTCTAGTGATATCTATGATCCATTTTTGCCACTTGGAAATGTTAGGAATGCTGAACCCGTGCAGTTTCAGTCTTCTGCGGATCTGAGCAACTTACTCACTGTTGCTGAAGGTAATAAATACTTTGAAGTAAGTTGAATAAGGTGGGAAGAATGGTGCAGCAATAAGCCTAAGCTGTAAAACGTTTAAAAACATTTAAAACAATGGAGCTAAAACCATAAAACTGGAGGGTTTGATTAATGCTGCCATTGTCGTCACCATCTTGAATCCAGGATCTACTTCGAAGAACAAGACATTTTAGCTTAAGAGACATTAAGAGACAGTTCTAGAGAGCTGTCTATGAGAAAAGTGGGTGCTTTGCAAGAACTTTTATCTAGATACAACACATTTACTATTTAGTTTTAGCCTACGCTATTAAGATATCAGAAGGTCCATAGCTGGATGGAGGTAGCTTAGATGAGCAGGAGACCTCACTTGTGCATGGTATCTCCACCTGATTGCCTCTGTCACTACAGCACTTTACCCCACACTCCAGGCGTTCTGGGGAGGAAGGCTTACATGGAGATACCAGGGAAGTTGCCTGGAGCAGGAACCGGCAAGCCACTCCAGTATCCCTGCCAATAAAAAGTATAAGTTTGAAAATGATCACTGCAGATGGTGACAGCAGTCACAAAATTAAAAGACGCCTGCTCCTTGGGAGAAAGGTGGTGGCAAACCTAGACAGCATCTTAAAAAGCAGAGACATCACCTTGCCAACAAAGATCCGTATTGTTAAAGCTATGGTTTTCCCAGGAGTGATGTATGGAAGTGAGAGCTGGACCATAAAGAAGGCTGACTGCTGAAGAATTAATGCTTTTGAATTATGGTGCTGGAGGAGACTCTGGAGAGTCCCACGGACTGCAAGAAGATCAAACCTATCCATTCTTAAGGAAATCAGCCGTGGGTGCTCACTGGAAGGACAGATCGTGAAGCTGAGGCTCCAATACTTTGGTCACCTCATGAGAAGAGAAGACTCCCTGGAAAAGACCCTGATGTTGGGAAAGATGGAGGGCACAAGAAGAAGGGGACGACAGAGCACGAAGCTACCAGCATAAGTTTGACCAAACTGCGGGAGGCAGTGGAAGACAGAAGTGCCTGGCGTGCTCTGGTCCATGAGGTCACGAAAAGTTGGACACGACTAAACAACAACAAAAAACAACAACAACAATGCTAATAAATTACTATTTATCAATTTATTGGAGTACATTCCTGATTCTTCATTTGCATCACTGGCTTAATATTCAACCAGTGAGTAAATAACCTAATCACTATCCTCAAATATATTAGGAATAGGTCTTTCTCTACTTTCAAGACTGCAGATGATGTGCTTTTAGATCTTTCTAGTATTGCTCCTAAAATTTGTGCTGATTGACTCCAAATCAGAGTATGCATCATCCCCCAAATTTCAGAACCATATATAAACATGATTTACCTTGATCTTTGTGTATATTTTAGTTGGCTAATTTTGCTTATTTATTTTTTATTACTTTCAGAGAGGAGGAGGAGGAGTTTGGAATTAATACCTTTGACTGCACGAATGATAATGGCACATCTAGTAAACAATTTGGGACATTATCCCCTGAATGGAGGACCTGCTGTTCTTCACAGTCTTATTAGTGAGAATCACAACAACTCATATGTGGACTCTTCAGAACTGTCTTCTGAAGTTTTCAGAAGCCCAAATTTACAACTGTTTGTATTTAATGACAGTACTCTTATATCTTATCTTCAAATTCCTTCTGAAAAGGAGATAGACAATGAACCAGAAGCAGCATTCTCAGAAGTAAGAGTAATTGTTAGAGATATCTCAGGGAAGTATTCATGGGATGGAAGGCTGATGCATGGACCATTAGCTGGTAGTCTACCAAATCAAAATAAAAGAATATCCACTGCAGTTTTGGACAATCATAAGCAGAAATTTGAGCCTCCAATGGACTTCATTCAAAGATATGAAGGAGAAGATGCTCTTGATAAATTGCTAGAGAGGATTGGCAATAGTAGTCCTGAGTGCCTTTTACATCCGCAACTAAAATTGAATGAGCCATCGCCATCGCCATATGTCATGAACCATGACCAAGAGAAAAATATACTAGAAGCAATAATGCATCAGAGTTGCATAGAAAATGAGTATGCGCATGGGTGCAGTTTCAATCTCAGTATGAAAGTTGAAAGTCAAAAGGCACCAAGACCTGCACAGCTCCAAGCACCATTTCATTTATGTAGGCTCTTGCTAAATGACTTGGGAATGAATTCTTGGGACAAAAGGTAAGTAGGGCTTTAGATTAGTTATTATTAGAAATAATACTATCTTTCCATCCAAATGGAAGTCTCCATTTTCAGAAAAGCACCTCTACCCGGTGGAAAGCAGAAAATCTTCTGAAAGGGAGGGTGCTTCTGGGCTCCCAGACTGGCCAGAAGCTAGATTTGCAGAGTTTCTTTTAACTCTCTGTGGTTAATTTTTTCTAACTTCTTTCCTCTTTTCTCTTTTTTTATTTCTTTCTTCTTTTTTCATCTTCACTTCTGGCTCCCAAGCCAGGGATATTGGGAAAAAGAAATATTTTTCCAAAACGTCTCCCCTCCCACCTACAGCCACAATGCTTTCTAGATTTTTTTATTACCTTTTACAACCAGTATGGATTGACCGCAAAAACGGGGCAGGGCAATTAATAAGCCAACAGGAAAGAATCTACCTAAAAAACTAATGGATTGCTTCCTTAAAATTAAGTGTTTAGGTTTAGGCCACAGACTCAGATTTATATGCAGGAGGTAGTTGGAGCCTGAGAGTGATGTCCCTGTCTATATATCTTGTATTGCCATGTTGGTTTCAACAGTTTACTGTTAGTGGGACTGGGGGCAGTGGCAGAGGAACCCTCTCCGGCACCTGGGGCGGGGCAGCCCGTACGAACTGCGCATGTGTGGCATCCCGCGCATGCACACTCCATATGGAATGCCACACATGCGCAGTCTGTACAGGTTGCTGCTTGCACGGCATCCATACGGGCTGCCGCACCCCGTACAAACGCCGTGCAAGCGGCATCCCGTACGGTTGCCATGCGAGAGGCAGCCCATATGGGCGGCGCGCGAGAGTGGCCGCTCTACAGCTGGGGAGAGGCAGGGGCCATCTTGTCACCTAGCCATCATTGCCAATTATTGCCCAGTCTCAAATCTTCCATTTGGATCCCTTCCAGTCAGGGTTCAGGCCTTGTCATGGGACTGAAACCACTTTGGTCACGCTGGTCAATGATCTCCAGCAGGGTAGGGACAAAGGTGGAAGCTGTTTCCTAGTTCTGCTGGATCTTTCAATGGCTTTTGATACCATTGACCACGGTATCCTTCTGGACCGTCCGAGGGGGGGGGGAGCTGGGGGCACTTTTCTGCAGTGATTCCGCTCCTTCCTCCTGGGTCATGTCCAGGAAGTGGTGTTAGGAGGGGAGTGTTCAGACTCCTGGGCTCTCACTTGTGGGGTGCCTCAGGGTTCTGTCCTCTCCCCCATGCTTTTCAACATCTACATGCAGCCACTGGGAGAGATCATCAGGGGGTTTGGGCTGGGTGTTCATCAGTATGCGGATGATATCCAGCTCTACCTCTCTTTCAAATCGGAACCAGTAAAGGCGGTGAAGGTCCTGTGTGAGTGCCTGGAGGCGGTTGGAGGATGGATGGCAGCTAATAGATTGAAGTTGAATCCTGACAGAAGTATTGTTTCTGGGGGACAGGGAGCGGGCAGGTGTGGGGGACTCTCTGGTCCTGAATGGGGTAACTGTACCCCTGAAGGACCAGGTGCACAGCCTGGGAGTCATTTTGGACTCACAGCTGTCCATAGAGGCGCAAGTGAATTCTGTGTCCAGGGCAGCTGTCTACCAGCTCCATCTGGTACGCAGACTGAGACCCTACCTGCCTGCAGACTGTCTCGCTAGAGTGGTGCATGCTCTAGTAGCTTGGACTACTGCAATGCACTCTACTTGGGCTACCTTTGAAGGTGACTTGGAAACTACTACTACTACTACTACTACTACTAATAATAATAATAAAAGTAACTGCTACTACTACTACAGCAGCAGCGGGGGTCCCACACTGTCAGTGGTCCACAGGATATATGCAGGTGTTCTGCAGCATGTCTGTAAAGAATAGCAGGAACAGCCACTGTGAACGGAGGGAGCAGTGGCTGTTCTATCTATCAAGTGTGAAAGACAGAGCAAGAGGAAGAAAGAGGAGCCCGCTTGTAAGGAGTTGACAGAATTAGCAGCCAGAAAGAGAAAACAGTAAAAAAGAGTCAAGAGATGGGACAACTGAAACACCAATGCAAAGCCCCTTTTCTGTACATAGTAGTTGCACTCAACAGTTGTTGTTACTTTATAATAAACACTGCCCAGGTTTGCACTCCAGGGAGGTCACATCAGTGCTGCTAATGCAGCAGTTTGACTTCATCCCTGGAGGCACACGCCATTGTCTCTCAAGACAGTTGGATGCCAACAACATTATTTATTTATATCTCGCCTTTTCCCTTACCGGGATTCAAGGCGGCTTTCAGTTGGAATTTTGTTGGGATGGGGTTATATTCTACTTTGAAAAGGGAAAGATGACATATTTACATATTTATAGTTGCATACAAATAGTAGAGGGATTGAGAACTTACTGGCCAATCAAGCGCTCCTCGTACTTGCATGGCGCAGCAGGACTCTGTTTCACCCAAGTAATCTGGATTGTGTATTCTGAGTGATTCCCAGGAGATAGTAGTGGATTGGGAAATGAATTTGGAATGATGGATTACTGGCAGGTGGAGGAAACAACAATTCAAACTTCAGGCTTTTTATTGTAATAAATATATTGATATTTTCAAAATTATGTAATGTAAAGGCTTTTATAATTTTCCCTGTTGGTTACTCGAGAGATTTCTGGAAATTATAATGTTTATGTATCGTGGAGCTTTCCCGCCATAACATGTTCCATATATCCGTAGAAAAAGCTTTCATCTACTGAAGAAAAATTCTAAATTGTTGAGAGAGCTGAAAAACTTGGACTCGAGGCAATGGTGAGTTAAGTTTTTAGCTAGGCAACTGCTAATGGATACATTTACAGAATGAGGTCCAGTTTATTATTTTATGTTTGTGGGAAACTGAAATGTGTTAGGTTTATTTTTATTTAAATATTATATGTTGTTGTAGCTGGTCCAATTTAAATAGGAATTGTAAGTGGGTATTTTTGAAGAAATTCCATATTAGAACACATTTGATCCTTAAACAATTTTGGATTGGCTTCAAGTACTAAATTTGTGGAGGGTCTAAATTTTAACTCAGTTTGTTGAAAAAGTATGAAGAAAAGCTTAAGATGTAGAATTTGGGGCATAAACTAAGTGTAAACTAGAGCTCTCCAAGCAGTATTTTGGCCCAGGGTCAACAGCATGAAGCCTCTAAAATTCATAAGCACCAACCTGGTACCTGTGAATCCTTTCCCTGGTGCCCATTAAGCCTCTAAAATCCCCTGCTCCCTTCATCATGAGATGGGGGGGGGGAGGTTTCTTTCTTGAAAAGTACATAGAGCTGAAAGAGGAAGTTGGAAGAATGATACTCTTTCCCACTTCCTCTTTCAGCTCTTTTTCAAGGCTCAGATTAATTCTCTTGAATCTGCTTTTGACATAAATCTCTTGGAAAAGCACAGTGTATATGTGTGCGCTTTCACTCTACACGGAAGACTAAAGCTCCCTGGTAGGGCATCTGTTTTCCTAAATAAGGTCCCAGGTTGAATCCCCAGCAACTCCAGGTAGGACTGGAAAAAGATTCCCTACCTGAAATCCTGTAGAGTTTCTGCCTGTCAGTGTAGACAATTCTGAGCTACATAAACCAATGGTCTACAGTGGTGTAAGGTGGCTTAGTAAGTTCCTGTGTTCTGCTCTTTCTGTCATTTGAAGAGAGGGTGATCCAGGACAGGGCTCACATTTGCACTCACTCAAAAATCCTATTTTGGTCAGTTTAGGGTGCAAAGATCTAAATGAGAGTTAAGCAGTACCAAATATGAATTTGGTGAGGTAGATGTTTTCT
The DNA here is from genome assembly GCF_965153285.1 of Podarcis tiliguerta. Taxonomy (NCBI): domain Eukaryota; kingdom Metazoa; phylum Chordata; class Lepidosauria; order Squamata; family Lacertidae; genus Podarcis; species Podarcis tiliguerta. Next base: position 86,865,127 of record NC_139540.1, on the reverse strand, counting down.
AAAAGAAAGGAACAAAAGGAGTCTTAGCAATAATTAGTAGCATATTATTCCACAATAAAGATTCACTACGTACATAATATGAAAGCCAGATTTAAATAGAGGGCAGAAATGGGAAAACAATTCCATTACAATTGAAGACCTCAAATGTAAGTAGCACACTGTTCTTTAGGCACCTCCTTCAGTATATGCACTCAAAAATTGTAGCATGTTGCAGCATATGCCAATAGCTGCATCTTTGCTAAGTTGACTATCCAATTCTTGGTAACCCATCTTATGTAGCTTCTTAACCATTACATTGCATTTGCCTTCAATGCGGGTGCTATTGACTCCTTGTGGAGCCTATCTGAGCAGAACCCTTCTTTGGCTGACTTCCTTTGCATTGCTATCTGCTACACCTCTTATTCAGAACGTTTGGTCCTCGGCCCAACTGCACATAGGAACTGCATCACTCTTGTGAGTAAGGAGGCCAGATTGTGGCTCTCTGGCAGTTTCTAAGAATGAACTATATTTTTTTCTGCTTTTATGAATATCATTGATTTACTATTTTATTTGATAATATTCAGTTAAGATTTACTCAGAGTGGACTAATTAAAATTAATGTGCCTAGCTTATATGCGTTAATTAATTTCAGTGAGTCTACCCTGGGTAAAATTTAGTTAAATACCATACACTGTATTCTTTAAATGATCTTAAAATATGGTGCACGCAGGCGGCATTTGCACACCACACAAAACCCTTGAGGTGGATTTTGGCAACATTTCCATTTCCATCCTTCTTGGCATGTTGTGTTGTCTGGACCAGGGACTGTTATACCTAACTTGAGAGTTTAAACAAGCCAGGTTTATTGGCTGTTTTAGAAATTGACTGCAGCTAGAGAGAAGTCACAATCTCTGGTCCAATCAAGATGACAAGCCAAGATTTAAGACAGCAGAGATTGGGGCACATGAGTAGAAGAGAGGGAAGGAGGATGTGCAGTGTGGTTCCCTCCTACGCCCGCATGTGTCACTAAATTATGGATTAGCATTACATGCAGATGCAAACAAAGAGAGTTTTCGTTTTAGAGTGATTTGTGCAAATCGCTGTATGTGAAAGTTGGGTATGGCCAGCCGACCACCATTATACTTTTATCTCAGTTTATTTCAGTAGAGTTCACTCCTATTTTCATTGGTAGTTGTAAAAATACAGTACTGCAAGACACCAGGGCCAAGCGGAATGTTCAGAGTGATTTTTTTTTTATTAAAAAATGGCTCAAAATTTGGAGCGTCATGGTGAAGAAGGTAAAATTTGGGTGTGGGGAGGATGGTAGGTGTCACATGGTATGAGTATCTTGTGAGGGGATGTTTCTGCCTCTGGCAGCCACTCTTTTATCTCTGAATTCCCTGGACGTAGTGTTGTTCAAAAGCATTTCAGGAAAGAAATAGCTCCTGCCACTCCCCCCCCCCCCCCGTGTCTAGGCCATTCAGGTGGGAAAGTGGAAGCTACCAACTCCACCCTTGCTGTGGGTAAGTTCACTCTCCCCTGAAAACCATTCAAAAACATTTTAGCGTGACCCTACTTCATATCACATGTCATTTTCAGAATATTCACATATTTACAAAAATCAATGTTAATAGTTTCATTTATGGATGCTATGGGTTTCTTGTTATTTCCAATTGCAGCCGGGAAACTCACAAGATTGCAGTATTTTACATTGCTGAAGGACAGGAAGATAAATGTTCAATATTGTCCAATTCAAAAGGAAGCCAAGCATATGAAGAGTTTGTTGCTGGTCTTGGCTGGGAGGTAATTATTGGCCAAATACTTAATTTTGAAGTGAAAAAATCAGTGTCAGCCCATGAATTAATTGCCATATTTGGAGCCATGGAGCAACTTCTCAACTGTTTGGCAGTTGCCCACTTATTCTTGCAATGCACGGCTTGCAGGGCCAGTGGCAGACTTGAAGTAGAGCCTAAACAAACATGCCAGGGACCAGAGGCACTGACTTGGGCCCCAGACTGTGAGAACCCAGTGGCCCTTGTGCTGGAAGCTGGGCTCCATGCTTGGCCGCCACAGCAGCTGGGTGGGGGCCTCCGCCGCAGGGCCTCCGTTGGGGCTGCAGGTGTGCTTCCACAAATGTGGCTGTGGCAGGCCTCAGTGGGGCCTCATGGTGGAGGCCTTGGCCTGGTTGTTGCAGCAGGGGTGGGGCAAGCAGGCGGTGGAGCACACATCTTCAGGAGGGGGGCTCCTCTTCCCCCTCAACATTGGGTGGGGGGCTTGGCCCCCTGCTTAAAAAGATTGTGGAGGCCAAGGTTCCTGTGAAGATGGCTCCTATGCCAGGTCCTGACACATGACAGCTTGGCTCTCTTACTGGAACATGGGAGGTGGCTTGTTTGATGACATATTTTGAGCTGTGGCTTCTGTGATAAACAGGCCTGGAGGCAGCTGATGTGTGAGAGATTCTATTCTGTTGGCCCTATGCATTTATGATTTCTGTTTCGGGGAAAATGTTACTTATTATTAAGCTGCATCAATGCTCATGGTGCTTTACAGAGTAGCATAAAACAATGAAGGCCCTTGCTCTGCAGGGACTAAAATGTAAATTATAGTTGCTGAAGTAAGCTTCAGAAGTGAACTTCATGTTAGGCACTCTATTGTTGAGATCACTGAAATATACAATTGTATGATTTTTAGACACAAGAAAAACACAAAAATGATTCAATTTCAGAGGCTATCTTTGTCAAACAGTTCAATGAAAGACTAAGAAACTTTTTTTAATAATGTATTTTTGAGAAGTTAAGTGTTTATAGAAATACTACATTTTAATATGCAGCAAACAATACCTCTATCTCCAGTGTTAGAATTGTCACTAAATGTAAATTCTAAACCTATTTGCATGGAGATGCCCCATTAGTTTAATTGGAATTTCTTAGGATTGCAGATTGAGAGTAAATTCTTTGTTTTTACTTGATTAATTAAGGTTGATCTTTCAACTCACTGTGGATTTATGGGGGGCCTTCAGCGTAATGGCAGCACAGGCCAAACTGCACCCTATTATGCTACATCTACTGCAGAAGTTATTTTCCATGTTTCTACACGAATGCCCTCTGATTCAGATGACTCACTGACCAAAAAGGTAAACATAGAACTGAAAGTCCTACAATATAGTGCTCATTTAAATATATTTGCTGTGGATCATGTGGACAGGGAAATTTTCAGATGTTTTATGCAGAACTTGAATTGCACAGAAATTGGTTCAGAACTTAAATAAAATGGCATACTTCGGAGGTGCTTGCTTGCTTAATTTCATTTCTATACCACTTCATATTTTTAAGAAAAAATCTCAAAGCAGTTTACAACAACATTAAAACATCAAATAAAACAATCCAGAGTAAAACATTACTGAAGATAATATAACAAATATAAAGTATACATTCAAACCAAAATAATTAACAAGAAACTAAAATATTATCTTAAACATTTCAAATGAAAGCATTACTAAAGGAAGTCAAATATAGAATGCACATTTAAAACAGTATAATTGACAACAGGATAACGTATTATCAACAGCATAGAACATAACTGCTGCTGCTGTTGCTGCCAATCCTGTCATGGTGGTTCATGGCAGGCAGCGGCTGTGGAAGCTCAAGCCCGATGACCTGGGTCTGCACTCATGGTGATTTAGAAGTCTTTCTAAATCTGCTGCCATTTGATTCTTGATATGAAGCATAGTCACCTTTTCTTTATTTAAAAGACAAAAATCCTTCTCAAGCTGTGCAATATGTTCTTTCTGTCAAAGTATCTGAGAATCTCTCTGTTGTACAGACTCAATGAGAAACCTGTAAGGCTGTTGTCCTTTGTTAACAACGAATTACCTCTGTCCCGCACTTGTGAAATTTGGGCAACTTGTTCCTTCTGATGCTTCAAATCTTTTACAAGCAATGTAAAAGATGTACATAAAAGCAAGAATCAAATGAAATCCTTCCCCCTCCATTCACAAAAGCTCTTCCACCTCAAAAGTCACAGTAATGGCAGGTTCCAAAGTGCTCCTTGTGGGAGCCTGTATGCTCCCTTTTCTCCCAAAGAACAGAAGACTGGTGCAATCTCTGTACAGGTATAAATGCTGTTAGTGCAGGGGCAAAGTGTTCTCTAGGTGTTGTCGTATTACAACTCCCTTCATACGCTGCCTTAGCACTACTCTTGCATCCTCTTAAAGGGGTGGGACTTTGATGTGGCCAGGACACATTGGACAAGGGAAACTATCACAGTTCAGCACACATTCATAGAAGCATGGAATTGTAGAGTTAGAAGGTACGCCTAGGGTCATCTAGTCCAACCCCCTGCTGTGCAAGAATCTCAACCAAAGCATCCAGGACAGGTGGTCATCCACCCTCTGCTTAAAAACTTCCAAGGAAGGAGAGTCCACCTCCGCCCGAGGGAGACTGTTCCACTGTCAGAAAGTAGACTATAATGTAATAGGCACCTTTTATTACCCTGTTTATTTTTTAACTGATTTTTCATTTAGTGTAAAAATGCTTTTCCAGCTACATTTTTTACAATATTAGAAAAAAAGCAACTTGAATTAAAGTGTGTTATAGCACCATAACACTATGATGCCTTTTAAAACAACAACAACAATCCTTTCCAGAGATTGCCTTTTCAAGAATGTGGTTAGTGGCAATGGCAGAAAAGAGTGTTTTTCATCATGTGCATGGAGCTTTAGTTGATAACTCCGTTAAATTGGACTTTCCCACCCACATCAGCTATGTCACACCAGCTGGTGTAGATGGAACATAGAAAGATGAGCATACTCAGAAGGTACGATATAACCTGTCATGTGGAAGCCCAGTTGCAATTCCATTTGTAGCTGACAGTGAAAGAGCAATGATTATTAATGCTGGACACCACGACCACCCCAGCCAATCTGGAAGTTGGCACTATCTACGAACCTTTCGTTGCCTGTTCCTGAAACTGCAACATCAGATTTTCACAGGAAAAAGAGGGGAAAAGTAATGTTCCCAAGCAGTAGTGGCATGTGCCCCAAGGCAGCACTGGAAAACGAAAGTCTCTTCCATCTGTTGTTGCAGAACTGTTTACAGGAGGGACACAGATCCTCATAAAAGGCACTCCATATATTGTGGCTTTTCCTACTTACCTTTGCTTTCTTTAATAGTATTTCTTTGTCTGCACTTTCAAACCACTCTAATCCTCTTTTGGGCTGGCTGTATAAATGCCACAAACAATAAGCCAGAGAGTGAAATCTCCCCTTCCCCCACTCCAGCTGCTTCTGTCTCTTGCAAAACAAGTGATCAAACAATACCAAGGAAGCATTCTCCGTTTCACACCTTTAGCCGGTATATTTTCTAAAAACCACAATACCCACCATCATTTCAAAAATGAAAATAGGGACACACTTGGCACCGCGACCACGGGCCATGGGGGCCATGCCCGGAATTTGTGGGTGCCTGGCCCTGTCATGGGGAATTTTGTGGGTGCTCAGGCTTCCAGGGCCCCAGGGAGGTGGGACCTCTGGACACTCTTAGGCATACGAACACCCAAAGATCACTGATTAGAACTGCCCACATACTACATTTACACAGAAGCTCTTCTCTGCATTAACCTCTCCTGACTTCTTTGCAGTTTTTTATTTTAAAACAATGTTTAATTTTACACTTTAACTTTGATTTACATATTATAGTCATTACAAATTACACTCAGCAGTGCTTACTATCTGGATAAGGAGCAATGATAAATTGTGAACACTGGTGCACGTGTGCATACAATTACAAGATAATTAAAAAAACAAATTGAGAATAGTTATTTACTAAGGTCAGGTATAAGAAAATTAAATCATATGTTGATTGCACTCTGTTAACTAACACAAAACACTGTGTCAAAATTTATTTTCAAGAGTCTGGTGACTGTAATTTAATTCTGATTATTTTCAATCAGATGTTTGGAAGCTGAAGCTGGCACTTTTAAGACTGCTTTTGGGGTTTTAGTAAGGTATATTTAATATATCTCTGAGTCTTTTGAGCTGTTCAGGTAATAACTTGCACTCTGACCAGTTTTGTGTCCTGTTTTTTTCTTTGCCCGTTTCCAAGCATAATAAGCAAAATTCTGAACAACTTGCTTAGCTGACAAACTCAATAGCATGACAGAAGGTCATACCACCTGCCGGCCAGAAAAGCTGCCTTTAAATGTGACCATTCTGCAGCAGGCGGCATATTTTGTGACCCACAGAATAAGACAGATGTCATAGCAATAATTATTAGAGATTCTATTTTTAATGAAAAGTAGTTGTTCCCACATGTGTTTTGTAAAATAAGTAGAGAATCCTAATGAATGTATATTGTCATAAAGTGAAATAATTAGGAACATATCCTAATACATATGCTAGTACAGGGTAACATATTTAGAAATCACATTTTTGTGCTTAAAAATATATAATACATGGTGTTAGCTGCAAAATGATTGTCATTAGTGAAATATTTTTTTCTTTGGAAAATAAGACATATTCAGCAATACCTTTTGGAATCCAATGATTTATCATTATGAATAGTATTACTGTTTCATCCAGACATCCTGCAGCCACAATGGAAATGAATAGTAAGAGCAACATCCTAATAGTTTCTTGTCAAAGCTGTATGTTGCTTTTTTATATACAATTAGCTGCAAAGAGCTTCTCAGTTCAGAAAGCTGGGTACAACCCCCTACTGAACTCTTGCTCCTTTACTCAAGAAATTCATTAGTTATAGCTAGATTAGATTTTTAGCAGCTAATCTCACTGCTGTAGGGGTTTGCAAAGTGGAGACAGAGCTGTGCTATTGGATTTGTTCAATTCATTTGACTCTAGGACTATAATTGCACTTATGTCTTACAAGGCTTTTTATAGCCTAAGGCTGGCTGGCAGCAGAAAACAAATTGGCAGTGAATACAGTAAGAGTGAAAGGGAATGAAAGGCACACATTATCAGTCTCCAGGCAGTGCTGTTCTGGCAGGAAGTTTCTTGGTTAATTTACAAATAAAACTTCGATTTTAGGATGGGCACTCTGTCAGGCAGACAATGGGGATGTTAGGACTGGCCATTACTCAGTAAAAGTAGCAGCCATGCCTACCCCAAGCAGAAGTTCTTCAATCACACAGACAACTCCTTTCTGGAGCCAGCTGGCTCTGTAATGCAATTAGTTGGAAAAGGAGGTCAGACTATTAGGTGTGTATACCATGACCACTGTTAGCATTGGTGTGTTGCCTGGGAGGCATCTTGCAGGATAGCTGAAGCAGAGTGCTTTTAATGCTATTTAATTAAGTACGATATGTGGAATGTCACACAACTAGGTTCTGAACATGCAGTTTTTTCATAAGACTTGAAGAAGAAAAAATTCAGTAAATTACAGTTAGATTCTGATGTACAGATGGTAGCTGAGGAAATTAAGTCAGGACATGATTAATAGTAAAATTCAGATTAGATTCAATCAGAATGATCGACCTTTGGCATGTGAACACTCACTTTTATCTAATCCTGAAACATTAAAAACCTAAGGCTGCTTACGCATGTAGTTAAAAATGTAGGTATATATTATTTCTCCTTTTAATATTATCTGCAATTTAGAATTAATACTTCCCTATGAGCATTCTATAAAACTTGTAAAAGTGACACTGAGTGACTCCTCACTTAAAACCATAGTTCACCTTTTAGCCATAGTTTAGTTTCACACGCTAGTGTGTGCTGGGGCATCACTCCTTCCCTGCTGCTGCTGCTCCCACACTGCCAGGAGGTAAACCATGGTCTGGCCTTGAGTTGCGTCTGAACCCAGCCTTGTGCTTTGTTTCTCTCCAAAGAAACTGCAAGCCGTAGTCAAGTTTGTCCTTGGAGTTTAGAGCAGGATTTTATTCTTGAAACTACCATGTGATCTGCATAATTAGTTAATAATTTGCATGATATTTGCATAATGTGCAAATTAAGCTGTCCAAATTTGAGGTACTGGAATATAGCAGATAACAGCCTTTCTACACATTCTTAGTATACTTCTTGGCTGATGAGGGGTTTAAGTCATATTCAAAGTAGAATCATAGCTACTACACCCAACTAATTTATAGTACAGTTGACACTTATTTTAATATGTCAGATAGATACATTTTACTCTAAAACTTATGCTGTTAACCACACTTAAGGTCTAATGAAACTAAGCTGGGTTTAATTTTCTTCCTCCTAGTTAAACTTTGTACATCTGCAAAACATGTCTTCCCATTGGAAATCTTATTGCACAACAGGACTTTCTCAACTTCCTCTTCTAGGCCCCATGTGCCTCCAAACTCAGTTCAGTGGACGCCACAGTCCTCCAGAGCACAATACTGGGGCACATGGGGGGAGGGAGAGAAGAAGCCTCCTTCTGCAACTAGCCATCCACTCACACTATATTAGATTCCACCCTCAGAATTTTCAGTTTTCATCAAAATTTTCTGGTTTCAGCTATTCTGCAATATATAAGGACCCTGAAAATATCCAGTTTCCATGGCAAGCAAGTGAAGAACTAGCTTCTTCAGTATCATGTTATCTTTTATTCCCAACCACCTGCTTTTGAATTAGCCCAAGGTGTGTGCACTAAGTGAATGTTTCTGGTTTTAAACCTATGCTTCTGACCTTGAAAGTCAGCCTTTTATGAATAGCACCATACTAATATAACATAATCCTACAAGCTGATCCGGATTTCACTCAAAATCAGTTTAGTTTTATGACAATGAGCCATAGCAAGGTTCAGTTTTACATTAAGCACCACTTGTTGTCCAAGCCCCAAAAACTATGGCTAATCAATAGTTTAATTATGGTTTGTTAAAACAAGACAACTTGAAACCATGGCTTATTGAAACAAACAGCAGTTAAGATTAACTATTCATAATGCTAAATTGTGGTTAATATGTAACTGAGGCAAAAGCTTTGATCTTGCAGCCACACAAAAGGAGGAGAGGAGACTGTGGAACTTGCTCCTGCACATTCTCATAACTCTAAACTGAAGTTTAGAAGTACATCAAACTCGGACAATCTCTCTAACCAGGGTCCCATAAATATTTTGAATAAGATGGATTCCCTTAAGGAGAAAATGTACAATTTTCTTTATTGACGCATTATTCCATTTGTCCAACTTCTCCAGTTGTGTTCATCACCCTGATTAATAGCAAGCCAATTTGCCGTTTCAGCTTCGTCACTTGGGAAATGATGAGGTTCATATTGTGTGGTCTGAGCACACCAGAAATTATCGCAGGGGTATTATACCAACAGATTTTGGAGATGCTTTAATTATTATTTATCCAATGAAGAATCACATGTTTTTCATAGAGATCACAAAGAAACCAGAGGTATGTTCTTGATTGTTTTATTTTATGTATCATGGCTAGTGTTTATAATAGTACTCAAAGACAGCTCAGTTGAAAGAAACCCTGAATGCTTTTTCTAAGTTGAATGGGAGCACCTGTTGCTGTGTATTTTCACTTTGTATTTATTACAAGAACTTAATGAGTTACATCGTCCAGTGTCCCTTGCGCTGAATGGAGGGGTTTTTAATCCATCCGAGGCTTCCATCAGCAAAACTGGAAGGAAGGTGATTTCCCCCAATTCCCCCTCTCCCCTGTAGCCCTTCTTACACCTAGACATAACCTTCTCCATAGGATGGTGGGATCTTTCAGAACAGAGTGGGAGGCACAGGTGACTGCAGGGAATTAGTGAAAAGCACTTGTCTCTCCCTTCTGGTGATGGAAGCCTTCACTGGGTCAGAAAGCCTTTCATGAGTTAGACAAACGCTACTGGATGCAACCCAGTATGATAAAATGCTTAACAAATGCATAACTTGCGCTGCTTGAGTAGCTCTTCACAAATGACATAAAAAGTTCAATTTGAGGAAGACGTGAATTTGTACTGGAAAATGTGAGGAGGAAACATTAAGGATTGCTTCTCCTACAGCAGAAAGCACAACTTGGACTCCTCTGCTGGGAGAGTTGCCCCCATCCGCTCTAAATAGTCATAAACGAGTGCAGAAATGTGGAGAAGTGAAACTGAGAGAAACCAAGAATGGACAGATCTATCCCTATTCAGGAATGTGAGGTTTTCCACAGAGAGGAAGGAGAACTCTCTAATGATGGAGGAGAACAACCTGTGTGATACAGGCTGTTAAGGTAGAATTGTTTTCTAGACCTCTGGGCTGTCTGGCTGTGACTACAGACGCAGATGCCAAGGACAGAAGCAGGAGACTCCTTAGGGAAGGGTCTCATGGTGGTTTTTCCACAGGGGCCAAACTAATCTTCCACAGTTCCAGTCCCAGAATCCTTTGATAGGATTTTATCCATAAAATGGTTGGCTCTAGCTAGGCAACCAATCACATAGTCAACAACACTATACATTTCCAGGGGCCACACATCCTAAGGTGCCTCTTACCGATGCTGCTCTAGTGGTGCTTTCATCTGAAGCTGTTTCACCCACAAAGGGAGAAAATGGGCTCAAAGATGCAAAGATGTCCAAGTGCCACTCCTGAAAAAGCCCTACTTCTGGTGCTGTTTCCAAAGCTTTGATTAGAATATATTAATGGGCTTTAGACATGCATTCAGTTATGCATCTTTTTATTCCATTAGAAACCATTGGGCATATATACTGAATGAAGTTTTAACAGCTACAATCTTAAACCCAATAAAAACAGCCATTTTTGGATAGGACGCTCTCATTGTACGGTTGCTCGCCTTGTTTTCCAGTGCCTTCTATCATTTTCCACAGCACAAAACATACTGCAAAACATCCAGATGAGCCTGATTTTAACCTATTCAGCTGTTACAATTTTTGCAAAGTTTACACAGATTTTCAGAATTTATCCAAGTAGCCCTATGGCCCTGTTCAATAAGGGGGAAATGTGCAGCTGCCTAATATGCTTTAAGATTATGGCAGACAGGCAAATCCTAGTCAGGCTTCCTGGGACAGGTCTTGCTGTTACCCTGAGGCATTGGAGCACCATAGAAAAAGAAAAATTGATACAGGTGAAGAAGCAGATGATGTATAGATGACTAAAAGGCAAATGCACTCAGAATAATAAGAGCCAAGCCAGCAGCAGAAAGAAGTGTAGATGCACCTCTCATTGCATCTTAGTGACATGCAATTTTCTTGAATTTATCAATGCCTGTCCTGCCACCCAGTAGTGAAGTCCCTTTTCCCATAAGGATAAAATAACACTTACATCACAGATCAATTCATCAGTTACTGTTATTGAAAAATGTGATTGATTTAGAAAATGTTTTTCATCCATCAGGTTCCCAGAGAGACTTTCATAGGATGAAAGTACTAAAATATAACAATTGTAAACAATAAAACATAATAAATAAAATTCTATTATTGGAGCAGTGGATATAGAAAAATGAAAGTGTTGTCACCTGACAACAAAACGAAAATAACAATGACTCTAAGCTTTCTTGGAGTGGTAAAGCAAAGACATCTGAAATAAAGTAGGAATGAGTCCCTGTAAATTAAGTGGGAACACTTTTGGGTAGACATGCATAGGATTGCACTTTAAACATTTTTTTTCTTTTACTGATTGTTTTACTTAACAGTATCATTTTACTACTTTTTATTCAGTTTATATACCCTTTTTCTGTACAAAGTATACTAGGCTCAATATATGAGTATCAGATGCAAAATGAATGCAAAATGTACTACCATAACAGAAAGGCCATGTGTGTGGATATCTGCTTCCTTTTTGCTAATGTGTTGTGTGTTCAAAAAAGCCATGCTGCAGAAGGAAAAATGCCAAACTGTCAAATTAGTGTTAGTTTGCCTTTTAAAATATAACTATTACAATGCAATAAAACTAATCCAGGTATTTCCAGGGCAAATGTGTCTGACCTTCTGTTCACCAGCTACTGACCCCAGAGTGAATGAAAGAGGCTTGTAGAGAGAAATGACTGTTTGGCTGCAGTCCCTGGTATTTAAATCGTGTTCCCTAATCAGATGAAAAAGCTGTCGCTTCTCTGTAAGGTTTCAGGATCCATGGTAACATTTGGCCTTTTATATACATAATGTTAGCCTTTTTGTTTGCATCTAAGGAAAGACACCTGGAGCAATGTTAACATTAACCATTTTAGTATTAATAGCTTCATTATATAAGAATCTCTCATCCAATAGCTGTTACTTCTGTTACATTGCTACAGCCTGTATTGTGTTCATTTTTTATCCTCCTGCTTGGCAACCAGGCAATGATTTGCAAACTTTTTTGTCTTGATTAATTAACCAATATAATTATTGGGAACTGCGATGCAGTCTTTTGCTCAACAAAGCTTCTGAGAGAAAACAATAGTAAGTCTGTCAGTATGAATGCATTCCACGCATCACAGATGCATTAAGATATTCTAAACAATGAGACGAAAAGCTGCCCGCAAAAGCGGACAAAGAATGCCGTGCAGACTCTACATGCTGTGCATACCGCCAGGGACACACGGAGAGTTCCCTGGGACACAGATGCCTCGTTAGATTGCAGTTCGTCATCAGAGATTAATTCTCAGCCATTTGGTACAATAATTTACTCATTCACCAGCTTTTTAAACTATATTGCTTGAGGTGGAAGATATGTCTTTGCACTCTCGTGGTTAAACTTGATTGTGTTTTCTAATGGGTTATAATAGTATTTTTAAAAATTCTCAATAGTTAAAATAGTGTAGAAGTTGCTATGTGGGGAATCTTAGTTTCAGCATGTATTCACATAAAATGTACACAAAACTACTTAAGTGATTTTAAGACTGAAACAGACATGAGACAGACAGTCTCTATTGGAAGCAGTCCTCCTTCTGAGACCAGATGAGTTTCCTATGACACTGGCATTCAGGAACACTCCTGTGCATTTTATTTAGATTTATATCCTGCTCCATCCCCAAAACTTTCCAAATAAATTTTCATGTACCATGTATGTCAAGATGACCTAAAAACATGGCAATCAGTTTTAAAATAATATTGAAGTGGTTCTTCTCATTGTGCAGTTCTAGGTGGACACACTAAATAGGGCTAAACTTACCAATTTAGAAATTATCATACATCCTAAAACACCCTTATAAATATTCATAAATTTCCAGTTCAATCCTATGTGCAGCTGCTGCACTATAGCAGGTCATAGAATTAAAATGCAAGTCATCTTGCTCTAGGCTTGTTGGATAGCCTAGATTCAGGGAATCAGAATTGTAGAGTTGGAAGAAACTTCAAGGGTCATCCAGTCCAACCCACTGCAGTGCAGAAATCTCACTTAAAGACAGATGGCCAACCAACCTCTGCTAAAAAACAACTCCAAGGAATGAGAGTCCACCACGTTTGAACAGCTCTTATCATCAGAAAGTTCTTCCTGATGTTTAGTCAGACTCTTGTTCCTTATAATTTGATTTGGGTCCTAGCCTCCAGAGCAGGCAAAAACAAGCGTGCTCCATCTTTTATGTGACAGCTCATATCTCCTCTCTGTTCTTATCCAGCCTAAACTCAACTCCCTCAACTGTTTCTCATTAGGCTTGGTTTCCAGACCATTAATTATCTTGGTCACCTTCCTCTGCACATGTTGCAACCTGTCAATATCCTTCTTAAATTGTGGCACCCAGAAGTGGTCACAGTACTCCAAGCATGGTCTGTCCAAGGCACAAAAGTGTGGTGCTATGACTTCCCTTGATCAGGACACTATACTTCTGTTGATGCAGCCTAGAATGGCATTAGCTTCTTTTGCTGCTGCACCACAATGTCAGCTTATCTTAGTCTTGCATTCTACTAAGACCCCATGATCCTTTTCACATGTAATACTGGCAAGCCAGGTGTCCCTTATCTTATATTTGTGCAGCTTGGTCTTCCTGCCTACTGAAGTTCATGTTGTTAGTTTTGGCCCAGTTCTCCAATCTGTCTTCTGCAGCATTTAGCCACCCCTCCCAGTTTGGTGTCATCTGCATATTTGATGAGCATCACCTAAATTCCTTCATCCAAGTCGTTTATAAAGATGTTGAACAACAATGGACCGAGGACCTGTAGCACCTCACTTGTCACCTTTTTCCAGGATGGTGAGGAGCCATTTGTGAGCAGTCTTTGGGTTTGGTCAGTCAACCAGCTAGAAAAACCACCTAACAGTTATCTCATCCAGCCCAGTTTTACCAGTTTCCCTGCAAGAATGTCATGGGGGACTTAATCAGAAGTCTTACTGAAATCAAGATACATACGTCCACAGCATTCCCAATCCACCAAGTTTGTAACTACGGTGGTACCTCGGGTTAAGTACTTAATTCATTCCGGAGGTCCGTTCTTAACCTGAAACTGTTCTTAACCTGAAGCACCACTTTAGCTAATGGGGCCTCCTGCTGTGCTGTGCCTAATGGCTCATGCTGTGCCACCGGAGCATGATTTCTGTTCTCATCCTGAAGCAAAGTTCTTAACCTGAGGTACTATTTCTGGGTTAGCGGAGTCTGTAACCTGAAGCGTCTGTAACCTGAAGCGTATGTAACCCGAGGTACCACTGTATATCAAAAAAAAAAAAAAAAGAAGTGAGATTTGCCTGTCAAGACTTGTTTTTGAGAAACCCATGCTAGGTCTCAGTAATCACAGACCAACTGCTTAATTATTTGTTCTAGAACCTTTCCAGGTATCAACATCAAGCTGACCGGTCAGTAGTTACCTCGGTCTTCTCCCCCCGCCCCCCGTTTTTGATTATGTGAAAATATTTGACCACTCTCCAGTTTGCCAGGATCTCACCTGTCCTCCAAGAATTCTTAAAGATTATAGACAGAGGCTCTGAGATACACCCGCAAGCTCCTTTAGTAGCTTTAGGGGCAGCTCATCAGATCCTGGAGATTTGAATTCATTTAAAGTAGCTAGATGTTCCCTTACTACCTCTTTTCCAATCTTGGACTACAGCTCCTTCCTTCCATCATTTATTCTCTTATCACCAGTAATGACTAGTTTCAGCTCTGATTCAAATACCTTACAATACCTTTAAGACAACATCAAAATACCCCTTCATTCCTCGAGTATGAAAAAGAAAATCATTCTACACCCTTAGTCAATGCAATAGTCATTCTTGGAAACCCTCTCCAGGACCCTCAGGAAAAAGACAGATTCAAAAAGTTGGAAGAAGCCCACATGAGTAGTTGTCCAATGCCAACATGCCAGTAAATGTGGCATGGCATACCACAGATACTGTATTTAAAGTAGTTATTTTTTAAATCAGACAGTATTAATCTAGTGGCTGTATACTCCCAAATCCATGTCTATTCTAGATCCATGTCTAGCCCAGATCTCCCTGCCCCTTCTTCATGAAATTATTAAGCTTATCTGACTCAATTTCCAGTAATGGTTGCATTTTAGAAGTCCAGCCTTTGGATTTGGATTTTGGTTTTGTTTTCTTAACAATGCTAATAAAGGTAAAGGGTAAAGGGACCCCTGACAGTTAAGTCCAGTCGTGACCGACTCCGGGGTTGCGGCACTCAACTCGCTTTACAGGCCGAGGGAGCCGGTGTATGGCTTCCGGGTCATGTGGCCAGCATAACTAAGCCACTTCTGGCGCAACGGAACACTGACACCAGCGCAGTGCACAGAAACACCGTTTACCTTCCCGCCACAGCAGTACCTATTAATCTACTTGCACTTTTTGGCGTGCTTTCAAAATTTGTGGAAATGTCATTCGTAACTGGAAGTACCACTGTACATGTCTGCCTTATTAGGTTCTATTTAGGATAAATGGGTTCTATTATTAAGTTCTATTTAGGATAAATATAATAGAATAAGCAAGTCTTCAAACTATAATATCAGTTGCTGCAAGCATTTCTTTAAAAAGTTATTCAGTTATAAGGCATCTGAAAAGCTAGTCAGGCTTTTCTTTTAAAAATGTGTTCCAAAGCTAAGTGATAGTTTGCTATTGTATGATAGAACTAACTCTTTGAAAGAATTCTTGTTAGTACTTCATTTCATTAATAATAATAATAATAATAATAAATTTTATTTATACCCCGCCCTCCCCAGCCAAGGCCGGGCTCAAAGTGGCTTACAAGCAATAATAAAAACAAGATGAATGATTACAACTTAAAAACAAAAGTAAAATACAACATTAAAATAATGGAACATTAAAATATTAAAATGTAGCCTCATCGCAGGAGGAGAAGGAAAAGAAAAAAGAAAGAGGGAGGGAGGGAATCAAATTGGCTCCAAGCCAAAGACCAGGCGGAACAACTCTGTCTTACAGGCCCTGCGGAAAGAAATCAGATCCTGCAGGGCCCTGGTCTCATGAGGCAGAGCGTTCCACCAGGCCGGGGCCAGAGTTGAAAAGGCCCTGGCTCTGGTTGAAGCCAATCTAACTTCCTTAGGGCCTGGGACCACTAGGGTGTTGTTATTTATGGACCTTGAGGCTCTCCGTGGGGCAGACTGGGAAAGGCGGTCCCGTAGGTACAACAAAATATATATCAAACAAAAATATGAAAAAAGCCTTACACATGAAATGAGTCTGAAAATATTCTTCCATTATTTATACTTCACACCAATGCACTTTTCAAGAGCATTTGTTGCACATGAATTTTCATTTTACATCAAAGTGTAAGTGTGGCCAGTTGCAGTCCTTGGTTTGGCACTAGTTGTTTTGGAGATACCACAAATAGGCAGCTTAAACTGAGTAATTATTGGGAGTGAGCTATTGGACGTTTTTTTAAGTGTTTTAAACTTCTGGTGTGGGTGTGTATGTGTGTACACATACATTTATCTGTATTCAAGTTGAGGAAACATCCCAACCCAGACACTTGTACCCAAAAGATAATACGTAAACATTTTAATTGAATACTTTACACATTTGCTGATAAAAACTACTATGTTACATTGTCTCCATGGTTAGTCTTACTCAGAGTAGATCCATTGAAATTAATGGAAATGACTAACTTAAATTCATTAATTTCAGTAATTCTACTCTGACTTCCCTTAGCCTTTCATCCAGTGATAGATACTGATTTAATGATACAATGCATTTTATTTTGACAGGTACCATTTTTTGGTCCTTTGTTTGATGGGGCAATTGTGACTGCAAAACTGCTACCAACTCTTATCCGGGCCTCGTGCATCAATGCCAGCAGAGCTGTGAAGTCCCTTAAAACTCTGTATCAGAGCTTGTATCCTTTTCTTTGTTTCTAGTTCAGGACTGGGAATTACATCTGTTCACTTTGAGGTAAGTTTTCTACAAGAATATTTGGTTTTGTGAAAGACTCTGCTGAAACCATTAAGTCTTTGTCATCAATAGCTACTTGCCATGGTGAGCATCCTCTGCATATCACTTGCAGGGAATCTGCATAGCACTCTGACTGTTACTTGGGGAGAGGGCTGTCGCTTCCCCATAGCATCTGGTCGACTACTGTGAATGCAGGAGGCTGGAAGAGGTGAGCCTTTGACACGATACAACAGGATTTTTCTTACGTTGAGCAAAAGCAACATTTTTAGAATTATTCATGTTTGATTTTTGAACTAATCTGATGAATAAAGAATGTAAGGATGCATTTCACTTTGCAACATTTCCAGTATCAGCCCCTGTGGAGAGCAGAGCCTCCTTCCAGAAATTGGGCAGGGCTGGGGGGGGGTGCAGTGCAGTGCCCCACCAACCTCACTGCCACCCCAACCCTTCCCGGTCAGGAGAGCAGCTTCTGGATCTTTCCTTCTAAATTGGGAATGCAGCGTGGATATTGGCATTTGTATATTAGAGAGAACTTTCAGAATTCTCAGAATAGCAATGCAGATTTCATTTTATGGTAGAGACTATTTTGCTAAAAGTGACCAGAAAAATTTCAATCGCTGCGGTTGGTAGAATTGTAACGGAGCCAATTTAAGCCTTTGATCTTCCAAGCCCACAAAAGATACCGTACAATCACTAAATTGGCAATAAAATATTTTTTCCCGTTTTACCATATGTCTGTTTCAGCAGCGATATCGTAAAAGTCCATTTTTGTAAGGTCACAAATTTAAGCCGCACTTTAACTTTTTATAGTCGGAATTTGGAAAAAAAGTGCTGCTTATATTTGGGCCAATACAGTATATATCACTTGGCACGCTGATTTTAGAAGCTTTCTTCTTAGCCTGCTTGACTCACCTAGGCCTATTTACAAAATAGCTAAAATAGACCTGCACAACATGCAGCCTGTTGCACAGCCCCTAAGTCACATATTGTGGCCTGAAGGATGCTTGATAACCTGTCTGCTTTTGCAGTCCCAGCTAGGCAGCAAAACCAGGTGATTATCAACCTCCTAATAACCTGTCGTACATGGCTGGTTTAGATCACAAAATTTCTAATATCCAGTTGAATTTGAAGTCCTCCTTGACAATATTTGTACTTGAACTATCTATGGCCGCTGGCTACTGCTTGGGTGAGTTTCTGTTATTGCAGCCTGGAGATATAGACAAAGTTCATAGACTACTGCAGCAGTCTTCTGGATTCTTGCCCATTGTGGATGGTGGCAGCTTGAAATAGAGAGCGGGGAGGGGAGAATGAAGCACTGCCATCAGATCCATTAGAAATTACTCATTGAAGGAGAGAATGGGCTTCTAATGTTCTCAGAAGGCTGTGGACAGGACTATCTTGATGTTTCCTTTACTTGAACTGTCTGATCTGGGCATTTATCAGTCTGCACCTAGCTAAACAAGGTCTCCGAAGAGGGGTGGGGGTGGCTGTTCAGCTCCAGTTATTCCTGGATGAAACTGACATGGGTGCCACAAAATCAGTCTGGTACAGGTATAGGTAGGGATGCAGGTGGCACTGTGGCCTAAACGGAAGGTCAGTGGCTTGAATCCCTGTAACGGGGTGAGCTTCCATTGCTCTGTCCCAGCACCTGCCAACCTAGCAGTTCAAATGCATACCAGCACAAGTAGATAAACAGGTATCGCTGCAGCAGGAAGGTAAACAGCGTTTCCGTGCGCTCTGGCTTCCGTCACGATGTTCTGTTACGCCATAAGTGGTTTAGCCATGCTGGCCACATGACCCAGAAAGCTGTCTGTGGACTAACGGTGGCTCCCTCAGCCGGAAAGCGAGATGAGTGCCACAACCTCATAGTCGCCTTTGACTGGACTTAACCATCCAGGGGTCCTTTACTGTTGTTGTGTTTTTTTACCTAGGTAGGGAATAGATTTTGCTCGGTTGTTTTAGTGGCAGTAGAGGACTTTTGACATTTCAGCAGTGCACTGTTCAACGCTAAAACCCCTGCCGCCACCGCCTCTCGCTTTCCATTCATCATTGTTGCAGCGCCTCCTACAGTGCCTTCTCAACTCATTGCCCATTGTGGGTGAACCGGGTGTGCTCCCCTAAATCTGCTTGTTAGTGGGCAATATTTTAAGGTTCATTTTAATTTATTCATTCAAGTTTCTGAAAGCCTTGGGGTTCCCTCCTCAATCAAACTGATTTCTTCCTCTTATTTCTCAGTGTCCCCATTTTAACTACAATCCTGTTTACACTCACCACCTGAGTTTGGTTTTTTGAATATGTGATAGGTGAAAGTATTATAAATAACAAAGGGAGAAGCAGTAATCATATTTAAAATGGCACTGAAATATTATTTTGTTCATTATGAAAGAAAACATTACATGGACCAGTTGGTTTCCTTGAGCATTTCCACTTCTTCCATACTCGAAATAAATAGATGAGCTTGAGACACCTTTGTATGCCTAGATTCTTATTGATTGAGAGATTCTGAAACATGAATTATACAATACATTGTTGAGCTACATTTTTGTTTTTTGTTATTGATGCCTCAGGATCTCTTTTGAGAAAAAAGCATCCAATAGTATGGTGCCACTTGCGGAGCTGCTTTTGCTCTGCTAACATAAGAGAAGCGGAGACAGTTTTCACTGAGTCCCCCTACACCACCTGAAAAAATGCTGCAGAGTGTTGAGGAGAGTGTTGAGGGACTCTCCACAGCAACATGGAAGGTGGCATGGAATTAGAGCTGCAGGGGAAAGAGAAAACTGGTGAAAATTGCCTCCCCTTCTCTTCCGTTTCCAGATTTTTCCACTGGATCAAAAACTGTTCCATAACCAGAACGTCAGCATTGGATTTCACCCTTATACTTTCATGTAATTTTGTCTTGAATATATATATATATAATTGCAATCACTTTTTCCCATTCAGTTTATGGGACATGGCATTTTTCCCTTCCAAGATTATCAGTTCTGCCGTCATTGGGGGAGTATAATTTGCCTTCTGTAGTTTTCAGTCAGTTGTTGTCAGAAACTATGCATGTTGGAAATAAAATATGACTCAGAATTGTTTGTAACAATCTCACCGATCTCCGTAGTGTCCTGATGAACATTATAGTAGGTCTAATTGGTGGCATAAAGGAATACTGACCTTCATTTTGAAGTGCAGTTTCCCTGCTGGAGTAGATCAATAGCTGAGCTGTCTGTCACTGCTGCTCGCCTTCCGTTCTCACAGCGAGAACATTCTCCAGGCAGCAATCAATAGCTGTAATCTGTTCCAGCCTGTAATGACATGTGAAGCTTTTAGGGTGGTATTAACATTGGATTTTTCTGTGTATGGCCTGTAGATTTGCAAAGAATTATTACATTTCATAGAAGGCCTTCGTATACCCCTGCAATAGGTAGGCAATTAAATCCTCTGTAAATTATCTGCACTTGTTTTAGGTACTGTTCCTGTTTAGACCTTGAAATCTCAGATGAACTTCTAAGTCAGGCTTAAAACATTCACTCTTGTGTGTTTGCTTCTCATAATCTTTACTGTGAATTTTAAAAATCACTTTTAATGCTGCTGACCCTCCCACAATAATTAGCAACCCCCTCATTTAAAGAGAACTGATGAACAAAAAAATATGGAGGAAAGCCACCCAATAGGTTCAACTGTATTAGTAGACTCTTGGAAGTGCTGTTTTGTTCATGTATATATATACATACCTTCTGATCCATGAAAGAAAGTTCAGTTTCATACAAGTAATTCTCCTGCCATATTAATCTCTTTTCTTGAAACTCCTCTGCAATCCAGATACTCTTTGTGCTGGACTTGGGGTGGAAGGAATGTGTTGATTGGGCAGAGGTATCCTCCATCTGCAGTGTTGAATGTGCAGGTGGGTGGAGCGCTTCCTTGGGGTACCTGCTAGCAGAAGCCCACCAAAAGCCCTGAAACAGGCAGAGGCAGATTTAGGGAAGCGCAACCGGTTTGGTTGCACTGGGCATGGAGCCTCAGGAGGCACCCCAACTGTGATGTAGAATGAAAGGTGGGGGGGCACCAAATTTTGGCATTGCGCAGGGCATCACTGAAATTTGAGACTTCAATGAAACAGGGCAGAGAGGGGCTGAGCCAGCTATGATCCCGCAAAGCCAGAGTAAAGCAATATATGATTATGTGTAAGATCTTTATTTCATAAATTGCTGCAGATTGCCTCCTGATCTGGACTGGGAACCTGTCATGGGAGTTAGAGGGCTTTAACCCTTTTCTTCCAGTGAAATCCAGACCTGGATTGTGGCTTCACACCTGCAATCTGCATTAGGAAAAGTATCGGGAACATTTTACCCTTCCAAAATGCAGACGCCAGGGTGGGTGGATTCAGATTGGGACTACAATGGGAGGCAAAGGATTAAAGCAGAGATGGGGAACCTCAAGCCCCAGAGGTGAAATGCAGCCCTCCAAGCCTCTCTGTCAGACCTTTGGGACGCTACTCAAGCCCCAGCCCCTCCCCAGCCACTGGCCCTGCTCTGCATCCTCTTTTGAGAGTTTTTGCCTAGCTGGAATGTGTCCTTGAACTCTGATAATGCCTCTTCCTTGCCTGAATGGAGGCTAGGCAGGCAGAACATGCTGAGCTGATCCAGCAAATCAGGCAAGCTTCTGAATTTGTTCTCAGAGCTTTTGGATACCCTGATGTTCTGCATGGTCAGTTCTGTCTCCAGTGAACTCCAGTTCTTAGTCTGGCCACTACAATTCTACTGGCCTATGCTGGGGTCACACGACTGTAAAGTTCCACCGGCATACTTATCCAAACAAAGCAAGTGAGGTTTCAAGCTGATGGGTTGTCAAACTGAGGGTAGTCCTCTAAGAATTAGAGAAGAAAATCTTCATGGATGCTAGCCAGTCTTCAAGTGGTCCAGGGCACATGGTTTCTAGACAAGTATGAACCATCAAACCAAATTAGCAGAATAAAATGTCTGTTCCTTTTATTTAAATATGTACATTAATCTAACATAATATTGAGATAAAACCACAAATGTTTATTTTACAAGGAGAAAATACTTGCAGGCATTTTGCTAGGGAGCTTAATTATGAATAAATAGTAATTAGCCCTTTTCTATTCAATAATTTCTTCAGTTCCTTCTCTTCAACTTTCTAGGTGCCCTGGCACTTACAATCCTCACCAAACTATGGTTATCATTGAGCTGTCTCTCCTTCCATTTAGATTACCAGAGAGAATGTTTCAGCATAAGATATACCCTCCTGTTGAGAGCATATTAATTAGGGTTTTGCTAGCTGTTCTCCTTTTCTGACTTTTTAAATCAAAACGTATTTCTACAAAAAAACTCTAAACTGAGTAAATGTTCACGGTTTTCTGTCATCTGCTGCTGTTTCAATGCCATTTTGTTTCATTTTTAGGCTGCCTTCTTTTTAGGTATAGTTTCACTTACTATTCTACTCTGTCAATAATCACACGCTCAACAGGATGTAGTCAGGACACTTAGTATGCAGCTGATTTGGCTATGTGATTACATCATTAATAGCAAAATAAGCTAATTCATAATGTGGGAATTTCCTGAATTAATGAAAAATCCCCAAGGTGAAATATATTTTTCAGTGTGAGAAATATTTGTGAAAGTGCTCTACTGCAGCTCAGCTGAAACACATATGCTGTAGCCCAAACCTGCACCAGTACTTGTTAATGTAAGAGTTATTATAAGAACAATTAAATGTGAATTCTCAAAGCTTAAGTGAAGAAACAAACTTTTAAAAACAACAACATTTTTGTGTTCTTTGCTAATATATTTACTGCATATTTCCTTATACTGCATAGTGTCTACATTTATTTTCATTCTGGTTCAAAAGTGACCACCCACTGACCAATTTACTGTTCAATTAAAGTATCAAATGAGAAAATGAGTGCACAGTTTGAGAAATATTGTTTGGGTTGAGCGTATAATTTTTCCATACTAAACTAGCATCAGCTTGTGTTGAAATGAGGTTGCTTGTATAGTATGCATTCTTGCTACTGTATTCTTTATAGCAGCAATCTTATTTTGCCTTCTTGGGAGTAAAGGCAATGTAGATTTCTCAGGTTTTATAATAATGAAGTTTTTCATTCCTTCAAAACATTGAGTTTCAGTGAAAGCATAGTAAACATAATAAAAAGCATACAAAGATCTTGTCAGGTAAAATGTCTTCACATTTTGTCAAAATCCAAAGTCCAGATTATGCATGTTTAGGATAGAATGAAATTCATGTAAAATGTTTGACTTTTTAATTTGAATTTTACATGAAATTCATGTAAAATGTTTGACTTTTTAACCCTTTTCAGCATATATGGCATTGTTGATGCTACTACTAAATGACTAATCATTATAATCCTGTTGTGTTAAAATGCAGTCAATTGTGAAAAATTGCAATGCATTTACTTCTATATGCATTAGTCCTTTCATTGTCATGTTATGAGTTTTGTTTGCTTTTTGCATTAAAATGTTTACTTGATCTAGCTTAAGTAATTATAACTGTGATGTTGAAACAAGCAAGACATGCATCTGCTTCAATCTAAGCCTTGGCTAAGGCTTTACTGACTCAGGAATGTACCATTTTATTTTATTTTACTTGGAAAATGAAAGAAGTTAAGGTTAATATGCTTTCAATAGGATGACAGGAACAAATTCTGAGCTTCTTGAACAATATTTATCAGTTTCTTAGTTGTGTGAACTAATGCTTAACTCAGATTCAGTATTTATGATTTCAGGAAGAAAAATCCCAAATGTTGGGCTTCATGAACTGCATAAAATAAAGTGTTTTTTAATGTCCCCCACCCCGCTCCTTTGAGGCTTGCACTGGGGTTTAGCTCACACATTCTCATTAACATTCTAGCTCTGTATTGCCATTGCTTCTTCCTAGCTTACCAGCTGTTCCTGCTGCTAGTTACAATGTCTGATGTGTTCAGATCACTGGGTTCCTGTACTCACCGCAGAGAAGAGACAGTCTTTCCATTGGGGATATCCACGTGTCTGCCTGTCAGCAATGGCACCGAATAAAGTAATAGGTCCTCGCATGGCATATGGTGTCTGGGTTCATACAAGATGCAAAACTATTCTGCCGCTAATGCACAATGACTCATGGCATTGCTAATTTTTCTAACAAAAGCACACTTCCACACCCACACTTTTAACCCCTCAGGCTAAAAAGCTTCTGCTTTAATCACAAATCTTTGCAAATGTAAAGAGTGAACTTCTTGGCCAAATGTGAAAGATTTGACTGTACATCTGACTAAGTGAAAAGTGAAAAATTTACTCAAAAGGAAAGTGTAATTTTAAAAAAAATCTAAATCACACAGTTATATTAGAGATTTACATATAGTTGACTAGCATTGCTCCATTGTGAGTAGCAGAAGTGGATTTATGTCATTATAATACTTTGGAAACCACTTTCCCACAAACTATCTTTAATAAGAGTGAGTTTCTGCAAATGAAGTTTCCAGCTGGGTATGTGTGCTTATACCCAGCCACCTTTTTAAATGGGCAGTCTTTACTGCAATAGCACAAACCCTTGGTGTCACTGCAGCTAACAAGACATCCAGACCATGGGGAGGAAGTCATAGAGGCATAATCGTCCCCTTGCCAGGAAAGCAGGTCCACCCCACATATACAAACTTGGCAAGTGCCTGGGATGCTGAAATTCCAGAAGTGCCTCAGCTATGTAAATGCACTGAGGAGGGAAAAGTTGCTGCCTATTCTTTTGAAGGAGATAATGTAGAGCTATATTATCAGTTTTGCTCATACTAGAACCATTGAAATTAATAGGCATGCTTATATTAGGCTTGTTTGTTTTAATGAGTGTACTCTGATTTTTAAAAAAATTGAATACCACCCCTTGACTTTACATGAATGGTAAGAAGTTGTGCAAATACGTCACTTTTCCCCCAGAGGTTGGGATGGA
This sequence comes from Podarcis tiliguerta, assembly GCF_965153285.1. Classification (NCBI taxonomy): domain Eukaryota; kingdom Metazoa; phylum Chordata; class Lepidosauria; order Squamata; family Lacertidae; genus Podarcis; species Podarcis tiliguerta. The sequence continues at coordinate 86,840,021 of NC_139540.1, read as the reverse complement.
CTATTTATTCTTAATTATGTTTTGCGTTGCCTGTTGTTCTTTGTTTTACCATGCTTGACATATTACAATGATTATTCAACCCATCTTATAGGTATCTCTAATTGTGATTGATGTGTAATCATTCATTTTATTGAGCTCATTAAGGACTGCAAACCTCTGTACAACTTACAGTAATTAGAACCCAGATAGCCATTCCATCTGTTCCACAAGCACTGTTTAATTAATGAACTCTTAATGTGTTCTTTGCCCTATAAAAGACATGTAGTAATTTTCCAATTGTTGAATAGGACTTCAATGCCAACAATTTGTACAAGTTTAAAACAATTTTTTGGTATTAGTATTCTTTCTCACCTCCTGCTCCCCCTTCCACACACAAAGCAATGTTGTTGAAGCAAAGAACATCGCATATTCACTGTAGTTATAATGTGGATCTGCCAGTTACACCATGTACATTTTTTAAAAAATACAGTGCTGTGTCAATACCTGAGAGAACTGTCAATACTGATAAAGGAGACTTGACAACATCACTAAAATTTAAAATATTTCCTTATCCAGGTATTCTTCTAGTATGAGATTATTGTCAGAAGGTAGCTCTGGTTCCTGCTAGGATTGGAGAATTGGTTATTTTCAAATCTACATTATTAGTATTTCCCCCCTGTATATGCAGTACAATCAGATCTTATGCAAGGGTTCAGTTCCAAGGGTTCTGCATATACACAAAGAATTGTGTATACCAAAACCGGGGGGGGGGGGGGGAGAGAATCCTCCGTCCTCCCAGAACCACGGCCCCAAGCAGGCTTTTCCCCACCAAGCAAGAGCTTTTCATCTCAAGACATTTCTAGGGCAGCGATTGTGCATGACTTTCCTATGAAGAAAGTTTCTTCTCTGACCCAAATAGCCAAATAGAAGAATTGCCAATTCAGCATAACAGTCAAAAATAAATAATTTTCTGTATCAATTCAATTCCATTGAGATTAGATTGTATATGTCACTTACCCATAAACACTCGCATTCAAAGCAAGCCACAATACGAGGGAGGGAAAAAACAGAAAACATAGCAAATTAATAAACATACAAATTGTGTCAATATAGCAGTACAAAATTTCAGTATGAGTATAATAAAAAATAAAATTAATGTATAAAAACAGCAATAACAAATTTTAACAATGCCCCAAATATAAATACAGATATGTTGTGATTATGGCCATCACAAATTTACACAGGAGTTTAAAAATTAACTGTTTATGCATAGAAGCTTGGCCAGCCTTCTCCAACATGGTGCCCTCCAGCTGTTGTTGGGCTCCACCAGAGAAGGTGAAGTTAGGATGGATCCTAGGACCCCTCAACTCGGCATAAATTAACCTGGCATAAATTAAGCCAGCAAGAAGGGCAGTGTAACTCAAACAAGCACTATTTTAAAGGATTGTTTTCCCTCTGCTGGACTTGGGATGACTCAGTCAGCAGTCACCTGATATTTAGCCTTTGGCCCAGTTGGGGCATATTGACATAGTTTGATCTCCTCCCTTTTGACTATCCCCGAAAAGTTTGGAGGGTGACAACAAGAGAACATGCCTTTTCTGTGGTGGCTCCGATTGTGGAATGCTCTTCCTAGAGAGACTCGCCTGGCACCATCATTACATGTCTTTAGGTACCAGGCAAAAACATTCCTCTTTACCTAGGCCTATGGCTCTTAAATAATCTATGGCCTGTGATATTTTGACGAGTACACAACAACAACAACAACAGCCTCACTGCTAAACAGAGTTTGGCTCTGTTGGTAACTTTATGCTGGCTAAATTTACACCAGCATGCTTTACTCTGGCTTCAATCATAGGATTGCTTCCCCAATGTACTTTCTAGTCCTGTTGCTGAATCTGTATTTGAACAATGAGGTTAACTGAACATAGAATTTTCATTTTGAGACGTTTTCCTTTTTTAGATATAGCACTATTGGTGTTTGATATGTGGTTTTAAATGAAGACTTTGGCCCAGTCTTCTTCAGCATTTTAAGACCCACAACACACTTTTATAATGTACTTTCCTGGCAGTAAGACCAGGGGTATAGCGTGGGGGGTGCCAGAGGGGCCGCGGTCCCAGGCTTGGGCTTTTGAGGGGGCGCAAAGCAGGCGCCCCCATGCAAGTGCTCCCCATTGCGGCCCCACCAGTGCTCCTCTCACAGGTGTCGGAGAACAAGAGAGAGAAGCAGAAAGGGAAACGCTGAGAGAGAAAGGAACTGCTTCCACGGGGAAGGTGATTCGGTGGGAGAAGGGCAGCGAGAGCCTCTCCAGCGCAGGCGAAAGAGCAACCTCCTCCCGCGTTCAGGAGGGGAAAGAGGCGGGGAAATCAGGGTTATGCAGATGTCAGGTAGAATCATCCCTCATGGATGTGGCACATTGCAAGGCTTTTCCTTGCTGCAATGATCATTTGCCCCTATGTGTATGTGTTTTGCTTCACACCAGCACAGCACTCCTCTCCCAGGCATCGGAAGGCAGACTCCTTCACCTTCTCGCTGCATCTTGGATCTTGAAAACAGCAGCACAGCCCAAGCCTGCCATTTGTCCGCAAGAGTAAGAGGCAAACCATTCTGTGATTCAATGGGCTGCTGCTCCCCCCCCCCAATAAAAAGTAGAAATCTAACCCTGCTTTGGATCCAGAGTCCACACCATCACCACCTACTGTCTCCATGCCTCCTTACCAGCATTCCTCAGCACACTTTTGTCTCTGTTGAGCATTAATGCACTTTCCCACCAATAAGATCTTAAATGTAATAATTATATAATAATTTTTAAATTTACATCCTGCCCATCTGGCTGGGTTTGTAGGGTTGGGTGCATCCAGCACCTATGATATAGAAGTGCTAATTAGCATTGAACGGACGCGGGTGGCGCTGTGGGTAAAAGCCTCAGCGCCTAGGGCTTGCCGATCGAAAGGTCGGCGGTTCGAATCCCCGCGGCGGGGTGAGCTCCCGTTGCTCGGTCCCAGCTCCTGTCCACCTAGCAGTTCGAAAGCACTCCCGGGTGCAAGTAGATAAATAGGGACCGCTTACTAGCGGGAAGGTAAACGGCATTTCCGTGTGCGGCTCTGGCTCACCAGAGCAGCTTTGTCACGCTGGCCACATGACCCGGAAGTGTCTCTGGACAGCGCTGGCCCCCGGCCTCTTGAGTGAGATGGGCGCACAACCCTAGAGTCTGTCAAGACTGGCCCATACGGGCAGGGATACCTTTACCTTTACCTTAATTAGCATTGATAACATTAAAGGTAAAGGGTAAAGGGACCCGACCGATAGGTCCAGTCGTGACCGACTCTGGGGTTGTGGCGCTCATCTCACTTTATTGGCTGAGGGAGCTGGCGTACAACTTCCGGGTCATGTGGCCAGCAGGACTAAGCAGCTTCTGGCGAACCAGAGCAGTGCACGGAAATGCCGTTTACCTTCCCGCCACAGCGGTACCTATTTATCTACTCGTACTGGGCTGCTTTCGAACTTCTAGGTTGGCAGGAGCAGGGACTGAACAACAGGAGCTCACCCCGTCGCGGGGATTCGAACCACCGGCCTTTCAGTTGGCAAGCCCTAGGCTCAGTGGTTTAGACCACAGCACCACCCGCATCCCATGATAACATTAGGCACACATAAAACAAGAGAGGAAAGCTTTCTTCTGACCCCTTGATTCCTTGAATTGGGGGCCCTGCATAAGAAACAGTGCAGCCTCAAACATTATATATAACCAGCAACTATTTTGGTGTAATTTTTTTATTATGAAAACTTAAATTTCTGACACTGTATTTTTAGTTTAAAATGACTGCCAATTTGTTTGAGTAGTTGAAAGACTGCAGCACCATCTCTCTGCATGGCGTTTATTTTATTGTTGGCAAAGATGTCCTTGTGCTGCGCATTCTCATTTGTGTCGGAAATGGAATTCAGTTCAGTTCATGAATAGATTGTCAAAAAGATTAAAGTGTATGCTGTGCCATTTTTTACAGAAGAGTGCCTTTGATGTGCTAATGTTCATTTTCATTCCTTTCATTCAAAAGTGCTGGTCATTGTTTTGCTCTGAAGATTGTCTGCTTCATATATGCACATTCTACTAGCTCTGTAGTCAAATCTTGCTTCAGCTTGAAGGAATATAAACAAGTGGTCATAGTTAATCTTGAAATATGGTGGCATCAAATAATCACCAAACCAAGAAGATGCCTATCAAAGAACACCTGGAACTTTTGTTAAATTAAACGTTGGGAGCAACGTTGAGGCTTAATACTGTAGCAGAGCATGGAAGTATCTATGGTTTCCCCCAGTTCTGTGTATTGCCTCATTCAATACATTGTTACAGCTGTGTCCATTAAAAAAATGTCCAAGGAATCGTAAAATGCTATAATTTACAAAAGGGACGGTCAATGTGGTGCCTTCCAGGTGAACAGTGCAAGTATCTCTAACCTTTTCAGACCGAAACATGTTTTAGGGGACTCATTTCTTAATATTTTATCATGTATTTGCATGGTGGCAGTGGTCCTGTTGTGACCTGGAATTAGGCAGTAACCCATCAGCTGAAGCCCAGTGCTGTAGTAGATGCTATACACAATGCCTGTTCCTTTAGTTATGAAAAGTCACAGTGTGGTGCACAGGTTAGATGAAAGATTGTCAATCTTTTCACATCCTTGAGCATATTTGTTGCCTAATCGTTTACTTACATCAGTAGCTGGCAGAATAACAACAACAACAACAACATTTTATTATTTGTACCCCACCCATCTGGCTGGGTTTCCCCAGCCACTCTGGGCAGCTTCCAAAAAAGATTAAAAATACATTGAAATGTCACATGTTAAAAACTTCCCTAAATAGGGCTGCCTTCAGATGTCGTCTAAATGTCAGGTTTATTTCTTTTACATCTGATGGGAAGGCGTTCCACAGGATGGGCGCCACTACCGAGAAGGCCTTCTGCCTGGTTCCCTGTAGCTTTGCTTCTTGCAGTGAGGGAACTGCCAGAAGGCCCTCGGAGCTGGACCTCAGTGTCTGGGCAGAACGATGGGGGTGGAGATGCTCCTTCAGGTATACTGGGCTGAGGCCATTTAGGGCTTTAAAGGTCAGCACCAACACTTTGAATGGTGCTCGGAAACATACTGGGAGCCAATGTAGGTCTTATATGGTCTTGGCAGCCGCTCCCAGCCACCAGTCTAGCTGCCGCATTCTGGATTAGTTGTAGTTTCCAGGAAACCTTCAAAGGTAGCCCCACGTAGAGTGCATTGCAGTAGTCCAAGCATTGCAGTAGTCCAAGCGGGAGATAACTAGAGCATGCACTACTCTGGTGAGACAGTCTGAAGACAGATGGGGTCTCAGCCTGCGTACCAGATGGAGCTGGGAGACAGCTGCCCTGGACACAGAATTGACCTGCGCCTCCATGGACAGCTGTGAGCCCAAAATGACTCCCAGGCTGCGCACCTGGTCCTTCAGGGGCACAGTTACCCCATTCAGGACCAGGTAGTCCTCCACACCAGCCGGCCCCCTGATCCCCAAGAACATTACTTCTGTCTTGTCAGGATTCAACCTCAATCCACTAGCAGCCATCCATCCTCCAACCGCCTCCAGACACTCACACAGGACCTTCACTGCCTTCACTGGTTCCGATTTAAAAGAGAGGTAGAGCTGGGTATCATCCGCATATTGATGGACACCCAGCCCAAACCCCCTGATGATCTCTCCCAGTGGCTTCGTGTAGATGTTAAAAAGCATGGGGGAGAGGACGGAACCCTGAGGCACTCCACAAGTGAGAGCCCAGGGGTCTGAACACTCATCCCCCAACACCACTTTCTGGACATGGCCCAGGAGGAAGGAGCAGAACCACTGTATAACAGCACCCCCAGCTCCTCTAGACAGGCCAGAAGGATGTTATTATCGATTGTATCAATCGGTTAAAAGCTGGGTGTGAGCTCTCTCCTAGCACCCTTCACTGGGTGCTTGGTCACCACATAGGTTTTGTGTGGCACTACAGTAAGATTGAATGACGTGAGAGTTTAGATTTCTTATTCTGGATTTGTAACAACAACCTGAAGAATGAAAAAATAATAATCATTCACTGCCATGTTGAGATTTCCACCAATAGGTATCCTACAAGATACCTGAGTTTGCTTGAGAACCTGAGATGTGGGGATAGCATGATATGGGTGGCCTGGCAGCTCAAAATGTGATGTGGAATGGAGAAGCATCTTCCAGCACACCACTTCTTGCCTTCACATTGCACCCACTCAGCACCACTGTGCAACAGAAAACAGTGAGTTAAGATTTGTGAGCTAGGTTCTAAAACTTGATATTCTATGTAGCAATCAACTCTTGATATTCTATGTGGGCAATCAACTCTTTATTTCTTAAAACTTGTACACTGCTTAGTAAAGGGACACAGGGGGTGCTGTGGTCTAAATCACCAAACCTCTTGGGCTTGCTGATCGCAAGGTTGGCAGTTCGAATCCACATGACGGGGTGAGCTCTCCTTGCTCTGTCCCAGCTCCTGCCAACCTAGCAGTTCAAATGCATACCAGCGCAAGTAGATAAATAGGTACTGCTGCAGTGGGAAGGTAAGCGGTGTTTCCGTGCGCTCTGGCTTCTGTCACGGTGTTCCGTTGCGCCAGAAGTGGTTTGGTCATGCTGGCCACATAATCCGGAAAGCTGTCTGTGGACAAACGCTGGCTCCCTTGGCCTGAGAGCAGAGATTAGTGCCACACCCCATAGTTGAATTCGACTGGACTTAACCGTCTAGGCATCCTTTACCTTTACACTACTTGATTGTAAAAAACCTCAAACTCTTGCACACCATGGCTTCTGAGAGAAACAGGATTTACTAGGTGGGTCCAGGAGGTGGTAAATATGGCAGGGGATAGTTCCTTCTGCCTTGAAGGAGATGGTGGTACAGCCCCTCATGAAGTCCTTCCTGGACCCAGAAGTATGTGACAACTACCACCCACTCATAAATATCCCCTTTTGTGGCAAGGTACTTGAGGTGGTAGCCATCGAGCTTCAGACTCCCTTGGAAGAAGCAGATTATGTATATCCATTTCAGGCCCAGTTTTGGTTGGCCTGGTTAACCAATATCAGGACAGGGCAAGGTTGTAAATTTTCCTTGCTCTCTCAGCAGTTTTTGATGCCATTTACCATGGTATCCTCCGGGGGTTGGAACCTGCAAATGCAGTGATATGATGGCTCCAGTCCTACCTGTGGGACCCTGTCCAGGGAGATCCTGCAGTTCACCTGCATGGCACCTATGCTGTGGGGCCCTGAGTGCTCCATCTTGTTCCCCACTATATGAAGGCACTGGACATGCTGATTAGGGGATTTGATTGCAGCATCATCAGTATGTGGATGACCCCCACCTTTATTCCTCACTCTCTTCTGAGCCAGGTGAGGCCATGCAGTTGCTGGATCATGTCCTGCTTGTGTGCTTCCCATAGGCATCTGGTTGGCCACTGTGAAACAGGATGCCGGACTGATTGGGTCACTGACCTATTCCAGCAGGACTTTTCTTTGGTTCTTATTGCTTAGAGGCTGCAGCTGCTGCAAAATGCATCTGCCAAATTGTTGGCTGGTTCAGCTGTTTGGAACCATAGTCCTGAAGAGTTTGCATTGGCTAACTACATGTTGCTGAGCTTAATTCAAGGTTTTAGTGCTTTTGTACAAAGCCCTGAATGAATTAGGATCTAGTTATCTGAAGAAGTGCCTCTCCTGGCCTCGTGTTAAGACGTGTTGGCAGGCCCTTTATGTTGCTTCAACCCTAACAGAAGTCCAAAGTCTTCTTAGTGCTGACATCCTAACTGTGGAAGGTACTTCCACCCTTGAAGTACAGCTGGTATGGGCACTGTAATTTTCAGCACCAGCCCAGGGAGCCAACTTGAATATAATATTGGGGGGCCAGGTAAGCCCTGCCTCACATAATTGATCAGGGGGGAGCTGGCCTCCTCTAATATTTTATGGGGGTCGAAGGGACCTTGGCCCCTAGGAGCTGGTTCTCATGGCACCAGCTGAAAATCAGTATATTCCTCCAGTCCTTTGATGGGGATGTGAGTAGCTATAGAGCCACTCGTTTTTATTATAGGGACAGGAGATTCCACGAGTGTAAAATTTATTATTTTGCTGACTGAGCTTACTGTGCCGATTTGTATTGTTTTGTGTGAATGTGATTGCTTGTCACAAACGGTGGGATATCTATTTTACAAATAAATAAAATGTGTTGAGAGCTTAATCAAATGCAAATAAGAAATTAGAATAGGAAATGTTTTTAATGTTTTGAGCTCGTAACATGTTGGATCAAATCATTGTGGAAACAGTGCAGATTATATTTTTATCTACATATATGTCTGCTACAATCAAGAAATATTTTAATTTAAATGAGTTAAACAAAATAAAAGTAAGCAACAATTAACAACATTCATACTGTGTTTTAATGCATAAAAGATGTTCATGCGGTTCTTGTTAACTTTAGAAAGACTAGCTAGTGTAATTGAAGTGTAACCACCTGGTAGGAAAATTTTGCAGTTAGCTGCCAAAAAAGACACAGACTCTGAGAGGACCAGGTGTTCTGTCAGGCCTTTCTGATTGTTACTGTGGCGTAAACAGCATGGGTTCACAGTATGGCTAGGAGACTAGAAGCTGAGGACTTCCCCCCTAAAAGTGATTCTTGTCTTCAGTCAGTGCCTCAGTTTAGTAACTCTGTCCCTGAACATCTACTTTACATTGGTTGATGCAGCAGCCTTGTTCACATGTCATGCTAAGGCAAACCAAACCATGGCCTAATACAAATGCACAGGAGAAACCCACACTGTCATCGTTTAGCTTGGTGAGCCATGCAAGCCAGGCAATGTAAAAGAGAGCAACATTTGAACAGAAAAAGCTATACAGAACATCAACAGATCAGTAGCTCCAAATGGCTTAGATAGGTTAGCCAAGTGTTCCAAGGTTGTGCTGGCAAACATCTGTATTCTCAAGAGCTGATTTATTTTTAGGTAGCAGTCTAGATACCACAAGTATCTCACACACCCCATTACATCAATATTTATATTTGTGTAATTGCTAATAGGTTAGGTCTGGCATATAGGCTTTCTGCTGCTATTGCTGGTGAAGAGAAAATCTCAAGGTTGATTGAGCTGGGAGCACATTCCTTCATGGTCCTAGATATGATCAGTCAAATATTTAAAAATGAGAAGTGGGAGGTGGCAACTCACAGTGAGTCACAACAGTGGCACTCAAATATAAAATCAAGGGTCTCTCAAATTTCTCCAACTGGCTTTAACGTAGTGGCATTCTTATATTTGCCCTTCTAATGGTTAAAAGCTATCCTTTGATTTCAAACCTGAATTGGTTACTGTCTAATTCACAGATGGCGAGTCCATTGGCCCTTTCTGGCCCACAAAGCAGTTTCGTTCACCTTTAAAAATCAAATGATGTATTTTGGAATAGAGGAGTATATTTTCTTCTTGGGAGTCTGTCAAGAAAAATATATTGGTAATGCTTCCAAATGACAAATAAGCAACTGCATGAAACATAATCAACTTGTTAGAAAGATCATTAACTTGCTAGCGAATTTTGAAAAATACGTATTTCAGCAAGGCTGTTGAAAAATTAAAAGTCAAAGATGTAAGGTTTGGTTTCTGTTATATGTATTAATTATCATTCAATTATCACCTAGCAGGTTATTAAATAACAAACTATATAATTGCAGAACATGACCAGCAGTAGGCTGTACATGCACTGATTTATCTTCAGTTTGCTTTAATTCTGGACCTTTGGAATGAGCATGCAGCCTTTTTCTGACAATGGTGTCCTTTCAGCCTTGCATGAGAATCGACACCTGCTTTGCACATAGGCAAAGATTACAGGTGCCAAAGCCTCTTTAGTACTTGTATATCTGGGAAGTTACCATGGCAGACTTCACAAGTCATGCTACCTAATTGAAAACTGTAAGTCACATTAAGATCTCACTTGATACGCCTTACGTGTTGGAAAACTCATTAATTCCTGTTGCATCTTAGCAAAGCTTAATTTAACAAGCTGTTGTTTATGAGATATTAATACCATCATAAGAAAGTCCCCCCTTCAGATTTAGAGGGTGGATATACACAAGTGCTTTTTTCAGGAGGCTTGTGTGACAGCAAAACAGGCAAGTGATTTGTGATTCTCTGCTTCTTCAAGAACACCTCTCCCCATCGGCTACTTAACTATTATATTTATTGAGGGTATATCATAGGAGCATTACGGAGTCCAGTCTTCTCTTTTTCACACTCGTGGACTGTTTGGGGCAACTCCATAAATTGTTGGACTACGTGTATTTTATTCAGTATTAAATAGAGGTTTGTACCTATGGCCTCTGTGGGTCTTTGTCCTTCCTTCCTACCCCAAAATGGACGGGTAAGTCCAGTCAAACTTGACTATGGGGTTGTGGCGCTCATCTTGCTTTTAGGCAGAGGGAGATGGCATTTGTCTGCAGACAGTTTTCCGGGTCATGTGGCCAGCATGACTTAACCGCTTCTGGCACAACGGAACACCATGATGTTTTGCTTCCCGCCACAGTGGTACCTATTTATCCAAAATGTTCAGAAACCAAGGTGCAGCTACCGATTGGGTGCAGGAAGCTTCTGCAGCCAATCAGAAGCTGCGTAAGCTGCATTGGACATTTGGGTTCCAAAGAATTTTCACAAACCAGAACACTCACTTCCGGGTTTGCAGTGTTCAGGAGCCAAAATGTTTGACTTTCAAGGTACAACTGTATATATTTTTTCCCCTTGGTTGAGGAAGCTTTACTGTAATGTGGCCTCTCTTGCATTTCAAAATAGACCATTAGGCAAGTGGACAAACTGTTCAAGAGAGGTGCCAGAAGTGAAAAATAGTCATCTCTGAAGAATCTGGTAAGGCTATGTGTACAGCAGCACACCTCCATGTTCAGTTAAGGTTTAGTTTCTAAAGCAAATACATTACTATTGTATTAGTCCAGTCATTTTAAAATTGATAATATTTGAATATAAAACATATCCGTCACATAAACGTATATTAAAATTAGACAAAATAGAACACAAACTACACCAAAATTAGATAAAAGCAAATGCCCACTGTAGATAATTAGTATCAAGGGAAGCTTTCACCCCCAAAAAATTGCTGGTGAAAGTTATGCAGAGACATTGCCTGGTGCAGTTCTTTGGGCTGAGATCCACTGTGGAAAACCCTAATGGCTTTTTGCTGTTTAAACCGAAGAACAAGGGGAGCTTGGGGGAAATCCTGTGTTAGTGCAGCATGCTTTTGAGCAGTTGTTGGTATCTGTCTGTCTGGAGAGACAATGGAGTGAGCTTCCAGGTGTGAAGTCCAACTACTGCGTTAGCAGCACCCAAGTGACCTCCCCATGGCGCAAGCCCGGGCAGAATGGGTGTAGCCAGGATTTTTGTGGGGGGGCAGAACCTCAGTTAAGTATTTTTATTGATTTGGGGGGCAGCTGCACCCCTAAACCCCCCCCCCCCAGTTACGCCCATGCTGGGCAATGTGGATGGAGGTCCTGGGCTGCCCAGATGACAAATCTAAAGACTTATTAGTACATAACACCAAAGGCACCTGAGGTTCCTGAGTGCTTATATTTCTGGGAAAGTAAGTTGGTTGGATCCAAACTGGCAGTTTTGTGGAAGATCCATGATCAAGATAGTCTGCTTTAAATAATAAGAATAAGAATAAGCTATGCAATAATGCTGATGTGAAGACCAGAGAAACAATGGGAGAGAATGTTCCTTTAGCTCCCTTATTGTTTGCCTGATCTAAATTGCTCCTTCTCCAAGTTGCTGTTTGCTCCACGAGGAATAGGAAAGATAGAGCCACAGGTACTGTACCTATCTTTTCTCCCTCTATAGTAAGTAGCAGCTTCACCTGAGCAGCAGAGTTTACATAAAAAGAATAGTTAAATATCTTCTATGAGTCCCACTCCTCTATATTCAAAGCAACCTACTAAAGCAGTAGAGTGAGAGACCTAATCACTGATATCCTGTATTGTATCTTCTTTGGTCATCAGATGGAGATCTTTGGGTGAGTGAAAGGGTGGGCAAAGATGTTTATTAGCAATAATTTAATGCATGCTATATAGGACATTAATATACTTTGACCCAAACCTGAAAGTGTGAATGGAGCAGGGGGGGAATTTGGGGGAGTTACCTTTACCTCTCAAACTCATTCTTAATTTCCTATTTCAGATAAGTTATCTAAAGTTGGGGCTAAAGAGTGATTGTGTTGGTAGTTTCTTAGAAAAATATTAAGCAACTAAAGAAGACAAATCTAAAACTATTGCAGAGCCATCTTATTTTTCCTTTATGTAAACTGCAGAATGATTATGTGGTACAAAGAGAGCAAGTCATTACTTCTTGCATTGTTATTAAACTATTCTGTTATCTGTTAAGCACTATCAAATTGCACTTACCCCAAGTGCATACAGAATTCCCCCAAAAGATTTTCAGTTAAAACTACACAGTTGTGGTTGCTACTGGACCATAACCAAGGTTGTGTACTTTGCATTCAAAGTTTCACATCTAAATAACCTGTGAAGGATACTTTTTAAGAATATGACACGGTGAATTTATTTACAGTGCTTGGTGCAGTCTTCTGATTGCTGTAAAATTATGTTGAAATAATGTCCACAGTCTGTCCAATACCTTTTGTTTAAATCATGTTAATTTTTACAGGTTAATGTGGTATCATTCTTCTTTGAGTTTTCTGCCTTTCATATAACCACCATAGTTTTGTGAAGTTTGTGACTGCAATCACATATTTAAACTACCTGTTTTAAACAGATTTGTTAATTCCAGTATTCATAGCTAAATGGCAGGTAGGGTAGACTAAAGGGTAGACTAAAGTTCATGTTGTCTCACACAGCATGACTTTCTTCTCTTTCCATTACCCTTGTCTCACTTTCTCCTCACTAATCTGTAAAAAAATTATGTATTCATCACAAGGGTGCCTCTAGGCATCATGTGGCTTAGCGGAGAAAATAGTTGCTATTCTTATTCCAGCAGACATCAACCCACCTAAAAAAATTACTGCTGTGAGTACCATGGGTAGTATTCATTGGGTGATGATTATCAATAAAGTTAGCAAAGATTAGACCTTAGTTTGTCTCTCTGTTGCAGAAAACACTATAAAACTATCTGTGTTCTTAGTTACTAAATGTCTACAAGACTAGTTATCTGGCACAGAATGGTCAGAAACCAGGATAAAACATTAACATGTTAAAGAAAGGAGGAATAAGAGGAATTGGGGAGCATTGCTGTTGCATGTTGCTCCCTACCTTGTGGGTGTGCAGGAAGGCTTTATTCAAATTGCTTTTTAATTGGAAAATCTCTGCTTTATGGTAAAAGAAACGGATCAATGTAAGCAAACATCTAGGTATTCAGCAAATTTGTTGATTTCCAAATATTGTCAGGAAGGGATGCAGTTGCTCATCATTTTTTTACTCATGAACATTTTTATATGCTTTAACATTATTAATTTTATTACAACTTGAATTAATTTGCCAGTCTTGCAGCCTTAGGGTGCAGTGTTTAAATTATACATGAGCATTTCCTCCATTTATTATGCTGGATATGAAGTCTTTTTCATGGGATTTTATTAGGCGCAGCATGAAAAGAATTTCCCGTTTATCTGCCTCCGTTGAACTGAGCCCATGAGCAGACTGCACACTACAAGGGCCAAAGAGGAATTGAGAGTGGATGGCAGGTCCACAGAGGTCCACAGGCTCAGGTGGTTTACAGCCATAAGTTTAGCTTAGCTCTTCCAGTAATTTGTCACGCCTTGGTCTTCTCCTGCTGCGCCAGCACGTGCCAGCTTAGAGACAGAAAGTCTGTGCACCAGACGGCCACTCAGGCCTAACATCCTGCTGTTCAGGACCAGCGGCTTGCTGTGTCAGTGTGGAATAGAGAGCCCTGGCAACAGCCAAGTGCTGTGCAGAATAAGCATGTTCATAATGAGACGTGAATGGCATCAGTCAGTCCCTTTAGAAGAGGTGCTAGGCGTGTGCCTCCTCTCATAGGAAGTTTGGGAGCCTATTCATTAACAAGAGTCACCAGGAGTTCAGCCTATAACAGTGAAGCAACCCCACAAACACTGAGGCTAGTGCTTGTACTGTCTGGAATGGGTTTTGAAAGCAGAAAGCAAATAAAAATGTCATCAGGTATATTTTGCAAAATGCCATGCTCACTTTCATTCCTAAAGACACAAAGTTATTTGAAATATATTTTCATTTTGGGGCCCTTCCATGTCAGGTTCCTCAATGTGGTGATCAGTTAACTTGGATACTACACTGTGTAACTGAAAAGGACTGCTGGGATTGTCCTCAAGGACATACCTTTCAAACAATGATAATGACACTTTTCAGTTCAGATGGTAGGAGTCACATAAAACTAAGCTCTTTTCTCATATTTAAAAATACTAGGAAACTCTGGAAACTGGTTTTTAAACTGAGTGACAGGGAATGACATTTCATCCTGGCTGATTGATTGTTTAATTCACAAAGTTGTATGTGAGATACTTCAATCTGTTGTAGATTTTTTTTTCAAAATGTTACCCTGTTGTTTGAAGTGCATGATTCACCTTCAAAGAAAACAGAAGCTGCACACAAAGAGAGAGATTTGCTCTCCCCCCTTCGAAAAGCGATCACAAGCGGGGGTCCTATTAAGACAGCTGGAAAGTCGCTTCAGCTTGTTACGCTTCTAAGTTTTATTGGTGACTGGTTTTTGATTATGCATTTGAATGGCGCGTGTTCCAGGTTGCCGCGTTTTAATTAAAAGGCAATACTGTTGGTTTTAGATGCTTTGTTGTCAGCATAATTAAGACTGAAGTGTATACATGCTCTATTTTTTTTAAAAAAGAGAATTGAATCCATCATGAAATAAAAAAATTCAGATGCGTCAAATGAATCTTCTGGAAAAGCTTTAAATATGACTTTATTATACTTTAGTATACTTCGATAGTCTTATGAATAATAGGTGTTTTCATACTTTAATTTTTCTTATCCTTTTCTTTCCTATAATCTGTAGCTCAAGTTTAAATATATTTACATTTTGAAATAATGATCTATTATATAGGAAAAATATATGTGGGGCTTCTGTTGAGTTTATTGGCTATGGCAATTTTCCTCATGGTTACATCATTATTTTCATTTCTCATTTATAAAGGTCTCAAATTTATTTTGTCAATCAGCCTATTTAATGAAGAATGAAAAAACACTACATTCATATAGTGCTTATATTTAGCTGTCAGTAAAATGTTTGGGGTTGGTTGTTTTTTTTTAGAAATACATTTTATTGAAGTCCTTAGAATCTTGTAGCTTTGTCAAAACTCTGACAACTGTGGCTTGATTTTAATTGGAAAATGCATAGGTTGAATATCAGTTTCTTTGGCTTTGTATCTGTAAGAGTGCATTTCCTTAACCTGCTCCCAACAGTTATGAGGAAAGAGCTCTGTACCTCGAAGCAATAATCCACAACCACAAAGAAGCCATGACATTTGAGGATTTTGCTGCTCAGGTCTTCTCTCCCTCTCCCAGTTACTCCCTTAGTGGATGTGGTAAGTCTCCTCATGTTGTTGTTGTTTTTATTATTATTATTTTAACCGCTGAGAAGCACTTGAGCAGCAGATGTACACCTGCTTTTCACTGATAAATGGTTGCAAATTTAAGAAGAGCTTTCTCCCTCTGAATTAGCTAATGAATATCAAAAGAAATGATGACATTCATTTTAATTTGTTTTGCATCAGAGCTGTTCACTCAGTTCCTTTCTTCAGCTATCCTGTTAACCCCTGAATCTAGCAAGGTTAATGAACTTTCTCTCACTAATGTGTTCTGGTTCATTCAGGAGTGTGGGCTTCTTGCTGAGCTGAGAATATGTTGTGGAAAAGCTATTCGTGAATCAGTGCATACTAATCGAAAAATAGTTCCTCACAGTAGAAGCCATTGCTACTAATGCTAAATGGGGATTATGCTTCTGCAGTGCTTGGACCGAGGATTAACGCTGGTGGGGGTGGGGTGCAAGGGCCGTGTTTTGTCAGACAATCGTAGTGCCAGTATGTGTGCGTTCTACACATCGCAAAGCTTTCAAAGTTAGTTAAATGAGTTTATTTTAATTATATTTACATGTGTGCTTTTTAAAGAGACCTTTTGTTTTGAGGGTTCATTTCATAATCCATTGCTCTCATGTACAAGGAGAACACAAGGTTAACCAGATGGATTTCTAAACATAAATTCCTTTATTCCCTGTTTATACCCATTTTGTGAAACTGACTCTTTCTAATTATATTACGATGCTGCATTGGATTGTTGATGGATTATCTCAAACCCTGGTGAATGTTCTGCGTGTCTGTTTTCTTTCTCTCATTCTAACTGATCTTTATATCTGAACTAAGAAATATAACAGAAATTAAATTTACTGAAATGAATCACTTGACAAATAGAATCAGACACGCATCACTGTTTAACATTACTGGCCTCAGTCCTTGAGCTTTTCGAGCTTTGTTAAGAGATAAGAGGTATTTGCGTGTACTTGTACTGGTCGCCAATAGCAGCAGGCAGAAGGCTTTGGAGATAAGCAAGCTGGCAGAAGCAAAGAGGAACCAGTGCTATTTACATAATCACACCTCTGCTTCCTGGAGAGGCATCAAGAGACAGGAATGGCCTCTATTGATCTTTGTGGAACTGGAATACTAAACAACATTAGAAAAGCTTATAAGTAAAGCTTTGATTAATATTTTCTTTATTAAAAATGTGGAACAGCTATGAAATAAACCACACACATAAATACTCTTGAGACAAAATTGTGTCATTTGTTGCATAAAAGTATAATTCTTATACTAAATTGGATATTATCAAGAAATTTAGCTGGTTACGCAATTGAAAATAACAACAGAAAGCTTATTTTTTTTAAAAAAAATCACCTACTTTAAGTCACTTATCATAGCTACCTTTGTGTAATTCTAGTATGTATTGGACATTGTGAAATAATAAAATTAGATGCATTGGGGTCAGTGAACTAAGAACCAGTCTTGCATCCTGCTTCAGATTAATAGGTAAAGGTAAAGGGACCCCTGACCATTAGGTCCAGTCGTGGCCGACTCTGGGGTTGCAGCGCTCATCTCGCTTTATTGGCCGAGGGAGCCGGCATACAGCTTCCGGGTCATGTGGCCAGCATGACTAAACCGCTTCTGGTGAACCAGAGCAGCGCACGGAAACGCTGTTTACCTTCCCGCCGGAGAGGTACCTATTTATCTACTTGCATTTTGATGTGCTTTCAAACTGCTAGGTTGGCAGGAGCAGGGACCGAGCAATGGGAGCTCACCCCGTCGCAGGGATTTGAACCACCGACTTTCTGATCGGCAAGTCCTAGGCTCTGTGGTTTAACCCACAGCGCCACCCACTTCAGATTAATACAAGATGTTAAATAACACACCTGTGTGTTTTGTATAATTCCCTTTTGCTATTCTGAGGTTTAAATAGCTGATCCTTATGGAGTGAGGCTCAACTGCCTACACTAGTTAGAAAATCAGTGATCCAGCACTACTACTATTTTTGTGCATTTAACTTTTTTAAAAGCCTTAAATGTTTAATATCCCACCAAATCAAAACTTTACAAAAACTTGCAATTTATATTTTAAAATAATTCAAAGTGCAACAATGTTATAAAAAGATAACTAAAATAGCAGCACAAGCCACAGCATTAAACAGATTTAAAGAAGATTAGACGTCTGGCACCAAAAGCACATAAGGATTTGGCTCTGCATGAACTTAGTTAGGGAACAAATTCCAGAAATGGGATGCACCACTGAAAAGGCCAGTTTCCCCAGTTGGCATTTCTCATCTCCAAAGGCAGAGTTGGAGAACACAGGATTGACAATGACTTCCATATTCAGGCGAATTCCTATGGCATTAGAGGATCGTTTAGATACGCAGTTCCTAAGGCATAACCATAGAATCCTAGAATCCTAGAGTTGGAAGAGACCACAAGGGCCATCGAGTCCAACCCCCTGCCAAGCAGGAAACACCATCAGAGCACTCCTGACATATGGTTGTCAAGCCTCTGCTTAAAGACCTCCAAAGAAGGAGACTCCACCACACTCCTTGGCAGCAAATTCCACTGTCGAACAGCTCTTACTGTCAGGAAGTTCTTCCTAATGTTTAGGTGGAATCTTCTTCCTTGTAGTTTGGATCCATTGCTCCGTGTCCGCTTCTCTGGAGCAGCAGAAAACAACCTTTCTCCCTCCTCTATGTGACATCCTTTTCTATATTTGAACATGGCTATCATATCACCCCTTAACCTCCTCTTCTCCAGGCTAAACATGCCCAGCTCCCTTAGCCGTTCCTCATAAGGCATCGTTTCCAGGCCTTTGACCATTTTGGTTGCCCTCCTCTGGACACGTTCCAGTTTGTCAGTGTCCTTCTTGAACTGTGGTGCCCAGAACTGGACACAGTACTCCACGTGAGGTCTGACCAGAGCAGAATACAGTGGCACTATTACTTCCCTTGATCTAGATGCTATACTCCTATTGATGCAGCCCAGAATTGCATTGGCTTTTTTAGCTGCCGCGTCACACTGTTGGCTCATGTCAAGTTTGTGGTCAACCAAGACTCCTAGATCCTTTTCACATGTACTGCTCTCAAGCCAGGTGTCACCCATCTTGTATTTGTGCCTCTCATTTTTTTTTTTGCCCAAGTGCAATACTTTACATTTCTCCTTGTTAAAATTCATCTTGTTTGTTTTGGCCCAGTTCTCTAATCTGTCAAGGTCGTTTTGAAGTGTGATCCTGTCCTCTGGGGTGTTAGCCACCCCTCCCAGTTTGGTGTCATCTGCAAATTTGATCAGGATGCCCTTGAGTCCATCATCCAAGTCGTTGATAAAGATGTTGAATAAGACCGGGCCCAAGACAGAACCCTGTGGCACCCCACTAGTCACTCTTCTCCAGGATGAAGAGGAACCATTGATGAGCACCCTTTGGGTTCAGTCAGTCAGCCAGTTACAAATCCACTGATCCTAAATCTCAGGGTTTCTAGAGCAGCAGGGTATTAAAAAGGGGGTGTTCAAATGCAGGCAGTTAGCTGCATCTAGATAAGAAGCTATTTTATAACAGAAGTCATAAGCTTTTTTTTCTGAACCCAAGTTCTGAAAGTATAAAGAAGAAATTCAGTTGAGCAGTTAAATTTAATCCTATAAAATTCTAATCCATACATGTGCCTTCATTTAACTTCATTTTGTAAGTGTGTTCAGTGCTTGGTGGGCTAAATGCAATGCGCCCAGCCTGACCTGAGGGGCGGAGAGAGGCTGCGGGCACAATGCTGGTAGCTGCAGCTCCTCCACCCCCTGAGTCAAGCCTGGGAAGGGGGAGAGAGGAGAGATGCAGCCGGCTCCTTCTGCGCCCTGCCCCTTTGGGGCACGCCCTGCTCCCGGCCCTGCGTGGTGTTTGGCAGACTCCGCCACTGGCTGAATATATACGTAAACAGCATGGGGGAACCCACTTGCGTCAGAAAACACGAGGATAACTTAAAATGCACATGTATTATGTAGAAGATGCATAAAAGTTTCTCTATGATACATGATTTTAGTGTTTTTATATTTGACCCAGTTAGTTGACTATATGCTAAATATGAGTTAGCAGAGCAGTGCAAAGGATAATGCAATTCTAGACTGCATCAACAAAAGTAATGGTACCACTCTATTCTCCCCAGCCCATTGGGTTTAGCTCCCATAGGAAAAAACAGTATCTGTACTATAACAGCTAATACACACATGCATAATTGTGTAGTTGTGGTAAGCCTTAGTAACAGAAACAATGTTCCATAAAAGTTCAAATAACTCAACAGTAACCAGATGTTGTTAGCTGGAGTTTATGGAGTTTGTAATCTAAGTATGTCCAATTGTCAGGGATGCTGAATGTAATCCAACAATATCTGGATTGTAATCCAGATTGAAGTGTTGTCAAGATGCAGATGATACCAGACTCCATATCTCTCTTCTATCTGAATTGGGAGAAGTGGTTGAGGTGTTAGGCTGGTGTTTGGATCAGGCGATGGGCTGCATATAGGCCAATAAATTCAAGCTGAATGCTGAAAAGACACAGGGGTTTCTCTTGTCTGCAAGATGGTGGGACAGCCTGTTCTGGATATACAGTGGTACCTCAGGTTAAGTGCTTAATTGGTTCCGGAAGTCCGTTCTTAACCTGAAGCATTCTTAACCTGAAGTGGACTTTCCCATTGAAAGTAATGGAAAGTGGATTGATCCGTTCCAGACGATGAAAAACACCCCCTAAAACAGCAATTTAACACAAATATTACTGTCTAACAAGACCATTGGTCCATAAAGTGAAGGCAATAATCAATGTGCTGTACTATAAAATAAATAAGATATTTATATTTTACATATTTTACATATTTACATTTATATTTTTTTCTTATGTGCACTGATGATAGTCAGTTTGGATGGGAGGCTTTTATCCATTTCTGAAGTCACACAATCAACCAGTAGCTGAACTAGGTTCCACACAGTCACAAAAGCCAAGTCACAAGTCAGTCCCATGAAATGAAGAACAAGTCACAGTCAAAAAACCGAAAAAGCCACAGAAACTAAAATGCAAAAAGGAACCAGACGATGAAAAGCGACCCCTAAAACAGCAATTTTACATGAATTTTACTATCTAACGAGGCCATTGATCTATAAAATGAAATCAATAAAACAGTACAAAATGAAAATGTGATTCAGTCACAATCGGCTTGGCTCCTGGCATTCGCGGAGGCCTCAGAGAGCTCCGTAGGCCCCGCAGATGTCCGGGCTTGGCTCCAGGCAGCGGCGAGGCCTCTTGACAGCTCAGACAACCTTTTTCTGGGTTACAATCGTTCATAACCTGAAAAAACGTAAGTTGAAGCGTTCATAACCTGAGGTACCACTGTGGATGCTCCTGGAGGCTCAGGTGGCCTCAAGGGCTAGGAATGCCTTTTTCCAGCTACATCAGGTCTGCCACCTATAGCCCCTTTTGGACAGGAATGATTTTGCCACTGCGCTCCATGCTCCAGTTAGATTGGATTTTTGCAGTGCACTGTATGTGGGGCTGCCCTTGAAAATGAGTAGGTCCAAAATGCAGCCACCAGAATACTGGCTGGGGTTCCATTTAGATAACATATGAACCATGTTTTAAAGCAACAACGGTTTCCAGTTTGTTTCAGGGCCTAATTCAAGGTGCTCATGTCCATGTTTAAAACTCTACGTCTCAGGCCTCAAATATCTGAAAGATATCCTTCCCTACAGAGCCTCTCCGGTCTTAAGGTCAGCAGAGGAGGCCTTCTTCGGAGTTCCGCTGCCTTCAGAAGCTCAGGGAAGAGGGCATGCTCTGGTAGCCCTCGGAAGTGGACCTCCCTCTCCTCAGAGGCGTCTCTGGCACCTGCACTACACTGTTTTTGGTGAATGCCAAAGATACACCTCTTTAAGCCAACCTTTGCCACCTGAGGTGTATTTTTTTTAGAACCCACCCTATTTTTGTGATTGTAAGTTGCTGTATACTGTTTTTAATATTGTATTTCACATTGTTGTAACCTGCCCTGGAACCTTAGGGTGAAGGAATAACAATATAGCACGGGAAGGCACGATGTTGGCTACTCCTGAAATAACTTGATGCAGAGCTACATAATAGAACATTTTAATCTAAAATTCAGGTGCCAAAGTTATGTGGCATCTGAAAATCCATATCCAAAAACACATTTTTAATATGTAAATTGTAGTTGGTCCTTCAGAGGGTTAACTGAAATGGGCACACTTGACTGCTGAGAGGACTGATCTAATCACAGTGCATCTGTTCATCATGAGGTCATTCACGTGCATGCTAATGATTTGAAAAATAAAGAAAAATGCTCAGAAAAAATAAAGCTAATGCAACTCTTTTGCCAGTTGCAGAAGCAAGATACACGCTCTGACTGCTGTCACCAAACTTAAGAAGAAACTGTGGAATCCACTGTAATTTGCTGATAATTTGTTTACTATTACAGAATAATTGAATAGCATAGCTGTTTTGTGGATCTATGGATATCACACACAACATTCATAAGACTTACGTTAAATGCAAATTTGATTGTCCAGAATGCTAGGTTGTTTTTGCTTAACATAATAAATATATATTCCCCTATTTCTAATACATTAAAGCAAAACAAACTTATTTAAGTATATCCTACATAATAATTGGCTCTATTCTTGTGATACTTAATTATAGCACAGCAAACATCATTTGTTTTAAAGGAATATAGCCGATTCTAAATATTGTTGTTGGAGTTTGTAATTAATTTAAATTCTAAGTTTCCCCCCCTTCTCTCAGCTATACTCTTAACCAGGCAGGTGTTAATTTAGCTCGTGCAGCTTCAAGCTGACTGAGTAATTTGATAGTGTTTTTGCACAGCACAGTTTATAAATCTAAATAAGCTTTCTCCTAGCAAAATGGCTGCTTTTCAGCTTGTAGGCTAGGTGCAATACTGACTGCTGGTTTTGGATAATACACTTGTTGCCCGTCCAGACAACCTATTTACTTAGCATTCATCCTGGTTCGCGAGCACAAAGCTTATGTAGAGAGGTTATTCAGCATTCATTCTGATTTTCTATATGGATCAGTTACACTACAATGAGCATTTGTCCTGCCTTTATCCTGATTTGATGTGTGTACAGGTATTCCTGTCAGTCATTTGTTCAGCCCATATTTTCCAACACATTTCTCCATCACTTTCCAAACTGCAGAAAATCCAGAATTTGTTTAAAAGTTGATTTATTGAGCTAGGGCAACATAATTATTTAATCCACTTTAGATGCAGAAATATATGCTTGAATCTGACCTGGAAAATAGTGATATTCTGGAGGCTTCCCTGCTGCTGCTTTGTGGATTGCTACCAAACAATGCTCAAATTATGGGGAAAGGTAAGGAGGTCCTTAATGAAAAACACAATTTCATCTTCTGACTCCTCCAAAGTAGGCAATTTGTGCCCCACGGCTTCCGTATCAATAGTTAATGGGTCTGTCTCCCCCTCCACCACCCAGTAATTCAGCTACCAAATGATACAGAAAACCAAATTCTATAAAAATGCAAGCATAATATTACTTGGACAAAACATATAATACAGGCAGCCCCTCATTTACACGTGTTCGGTATGTGTGTGACCGTGTATATTGTGCCAAACCTGGAAGTGACTTGGAAATGTCATAAAGAGTTCACTGAAATGCCACTAAAAGGGTGGGGTGGGGCAGAATGAGGTGTTTTCAGGCTTTTAGAATTATATGCAATTTCTCTGCCCCCGCCCCCGCTGTGCCTCAGAACATAATCCCCATGTAAAGGGGGGGGGGGTTGCCTGTACTACAATACATTCACAAGCACTTGTTTCCCAAGACAAGCTCTTTGTATAAACACGGGTATGGGATGCGGGTGGCGCTGTGGGTTAAACCACAGAGCCTAGGACTTGCCGATCAGAAGGTCAGCGGTTCGAATCCCCGCAACGGGGCGAGCTCCTGTTGCTCGGTCCCTGCTTCTGCCAACCTAGCAGTTCGAAAGCACGTCAAAGTGCAAGTAGATAAATAGGTACCGCTCTGGCGGGAAGGTAAACGGCGTTTCCGTGCGCTGCTCTGGTTCACCAGAAAGCGGCTTAGTCATGCTGACCACATGACCCAGAAGCTGTACGCCGGCTCCCTCGGCCAATAAAGCGAGATGAGCACCGCAACCCCAGAGTCGGTCACGACTGGACCTAATGATCAGGGGTCCCTTTACCCTTTACCTATAAACTAAGCATGTTGATGGGGAGTGATAATGTGCCCACTGGCCCTGCTCCTGATGTTGGATGCCATGGCCTGCATGTCAGTGTGACATCTGAAAGGAAGTCTGTGTATGCGTTGGCTCTCCCATAGGCAGCTGTGCTTGTTTAAGTTCCACTTTTTAGAGCACAGGTATGGGGCCAGCAGGTGCCATTCCCCTTCCATGCATTCAGTTCTACATGTAGCCACATGATGCCCTTCAGATGTTGTTGGGACACCAACTCCCATCAGTCCTATCCAGCATGGAGGGCACTGCATTGGCTCACCTTGATTTACCTTATGGTTACCTTGTGAAAGAACTTAACTTAAAAAGAGTTAAATGCTTGAAGGATCAGGTCTTCCTAAAGCTGGAAGGTATATTCTTATACAAGAAGCTCGGCATTAATTTCATTCTCCCTGTTTCTCATTTTTCCAACGTTAAATTCAGTTCACATTTCTGCAGCAATTTGCGATTTATTTATTTTTAATTCTCATGAGAATTACACCATTTTCATGAGAATTTCTCCTAATAAACACATATTTGTATGCATTTTTGAGTAGTGTGCACATTTTTGCAAGCCATTTCTACTATATAATGCATTTTTATGCTACTTTCATTAGTAGTAGTAGTAGTAAAAAGACATTCAGAATTGTGCCACAAATCTGGCTCTTAATTTCTACCAACACAAATACAGAAACATAATTTTCCTTGTCTAACAGCAAAAAGCACAGAAACTCGCACAGAAACTCACAGAAATTCTTTTCGTGGCTAAACTCAAATATTTTTCATGGGGAACCTTATATAGAGGTAATAATGTGAACAACATCCTCTATAGCTGTTTTACAAAATACACAGAAACACTGTTCCCAGGGCAGTTCCCTCTACTGGCCATTCAGAAAAGCAGAGGTCACAACACTCAGTCTTTATTCTGTAAGAGCAATTCTCCATGGAGCCAAAATAATTAAATATTATGTATTTTTATTTTTATGCACATCTCATCCTTTTATATGCATTTTTATAAACATTGGTTGGAAAACTGCATCACAAAATTTAGGTAAGTGTGGATGTTGAAGGATAGGTGTGTTTTGGTTCTCATATTGTTTTGGAAAGTGTAAGTTTGGAAATGATCACTGCAGATGGTGACAGCAGTCACGAAATTAAAAGACGCCTGCTCCTTGGGAGAAAGGCGATGGCAAACCTAGACAGCATCTTAAAAAGCAGGGACATCACCTTGCCAACAAAGGTCCGTATAGTTAAAGCCATGGTTTTCCCAGTAGTGATGTATGGAAGTGAGAGCTGGACCATAAAGAAGGCTGATCGCCGAAGAATGGATCCTTTTGAATTATGGTGCTGGAGGAGACTCTTGAGAGTCCCATGGACTGCAAGAAGATCAAACCTCTCCATTCTTAAGGAAATCAGCCCTGAGTGCTCAACTGGAAGGACAGATCGTGAAGCTGAGGCTCCAGTACTTTGGCCATCTCATGAGAAGAGAAGACTCCCTGGAAAAGACCCTGATGTTGGGAAAGATGGAGGGCACAAGAAGAAGGGGACGACAGAGCACGAAGCTACCAGCATGAGTTTGACCAAACTGCGGGAGGCAGTGGAAGACAGGAGTGCCTGGCGTGCTCTGGTCCAGGGGGTCACGAAGAGTCGGACACGACTAAACAACAACAAGTTTGAAAAACTGTTTTAAATGTAAACTGGATCAAATTTCTCCCCCACCCCTGCAAGCAGCCAATGTGCCAACTCAAATGTGCTGTTTATGGCATGGTGCAGTCTTCTCATGCAAGTGTGATATCTCAAAATTTGCAGCGGGGTCTATTCATAAATCCCATCTCTCCATTAGGATTATATCATAGAGTAGGATGGCACAGGGCAGTGCCCACCCACCGGATCCCCCTCAGCCTCCCACCTGGAGGGAACCCAAGGTCACAGTTGCTCCGGCGGTGTTTCCTGCCCCCACGGTGCAGCACGCCCCCACCTGCCCCAGGCGCCCACGGGGCACACTTTACCACTGTACAGAGGTAGCTGAGCTGCACCCAGAACAGATTACTACTATGTGTTATACATGAAGCTGCCCTTGAAGACTTTCTGGAAATTTCACTTAGTTCAGAATGCTGCTGCTAGACTACTAACCAGGGACAACTTTGAAACCCATTCAGTCAGGTTTGAAAAATCTTCACTGGCTACCCGTCTGTTCCTGAGCACAATTCTACATAAGAATCTGAGTACCTTCAGAACCAGCTCCTTCTGTATGTGCCTGCCTGATCAGTGACATCTTTGTCCAAAGCCTTTCCTAGTTGCCACCCATTTAATATCTGATAGCAGGGGCACCAAGAAAAAAGGCCCTTTGGTTATGGAGGTTCATTGGTGCCAACTTTGGTATCTGTTTGGTGTCAGGCAAAAACCTTTTTTTGCTCCATTTTTAAAGCTGAAATTAACAGAGATTGATTTTAACTGACATTCTAAGCGTATATCTACTGTATTTAAAAATCACTATTTTCTTGTTAACAAACCCTGATAGTAGTCATACTTAAGGATGGGGGTATAAATCTTACCATACATAAATAACTAAAAGATTGAAGTTCTCAATCCAGTGTTGTGAAAATTGTGTATCCCATGCTAGGGATCACTCTGGAAGGAATTGAAATACAAATCTGTGTTCAGTTCTGGTCACCCCCCTTTAAAAAGGATATTGTAGAGCTTGAAAAGCACAACAAAAATGTTCATGGGATTGAAGCAACTCCCTTTTGAGATAAGGTTGCAACATTTGGGTCTTTTTAGCTTAGAGAAGAGGCAAGTAAGAGGAGGCATGGGGGCTGGAGCTGAATTGGGGAAGGAAGAGGGCTGCAAGGAATGAAGAGGGACGAGAAGGACCATTGTGTGATGTTTGAAGGCACCCAGATGGAACCACCCCTCTCCTCCCCAACACTGTTCTGTGGGTTCTTCTTGAACGCCCCCCCCCCCCACCTGAGATGATTTCAGGAGGTGTGAGAGAAGGAGAGGGGAGTAAGCTTCATTGTGCAAGTGGGGTTCATTAGGGGAATCCACCCCATGCTCTTATTCTATGTATTGGGGTGGGGAGATAATTTTTTTTATTAAAGTAAGAAAGGGGTAGAAATCTGCTCTATTAACTATCCTGCCATAAATCTTTGCTTTGACTACCAATCCAAGCCAATATTTTGTTGCAACTGCTTGATACTTCCAGGGTCATGTTTTCCGCCATGTAACAAAGCCAGAGTATTATGGATATCCTATCAAAAGTAACCACAACCAAATTATTTAGCTGCAGATGTAATATACTGGTTGCATCTTTGGAAAAAGCTACACAAATACACAATAGACTCTTTGCCTATTGTATATGTAGGAGCAAATTCAGTGGTTCAGTGGAGAAAATATATTTACTTAACCAGATAAAAGGCAAAGTTGTTTTCCTCCAGTTCAATTGATTCTGTTCAATCAGATACTATCACCTCCCCATGGTAATTCTTATCCATCTTCTAGGTCCATAAAGCTGGATGTATGTTATCACATTCATTTCTATGGCAACAGACTGATTACAAACAGAATTATGACTTCTAAAGGACCAAGAAGCAGCTGCTCAAAGAGGAAAAAATGTATTTGGGTCTTTCCCAGCAATAAAAACCCTGCACTTTTCTTAGTGCTTTATTCATTCTAGTACCATGATTCCATAGCATGATCTATGTCCCTGTGCCATGGAATGAAGGGGTGCTTATTATTTTGCTTATTTATTCCATTTGTATGCCATCCAAGGGGTGTATGGAGTGTTAGGGGAGGGGTAGTTCCTCTGGTGGGGAATACTTCGTGCTCCTTCTGCGGTAGTTTATCCACCTTTAGTCCCCACCCTGTACTCCATTCTCATCTGTGGTTCCTAGAAGCTGTCAGCATCTGACAGCAGCCACACCCTGGGAAACAGCTTTGGCTGGCTGGCTAAACCAAGTGAGGGTAGCTGATGGGTCTCAAACCCTCCATGAGTTAGGGATTTAACCTGCATGTGGAGACAGGCTCCAGTAGATTCAGGGGAGAAGGCCAATAGTGGGTCCAACGTTCAAGAAGGTGGCTTCTGCACATGCTGTAGAGAGAAGTGAGGGGCAGATGGGGCTCATCAACCTGGGAAGGGAGCCAAATCTAGGAGAAGGAAAACTCTGACCCTAAACCTCTGCTGCCTTGTGGGATATCTTTGGGAGAAGAAAAGGCTAAGGAGTAAACCCTACATAGATTGGGAGTAGAGTCCCTAAGATGTTTGGGTGTTGCCTTGTATGCCTCCTCCTGGCAATTTCAGCAGCCAAGCTGGTGCCAAACATATTGCTCTGCTTTCCTGGGCAGCCCAGGACCTCCATACACACTGCCCAGGCTTGCGCCCCAGGGAGGTCACTTTGACTTCACCCCCAGAGGCACACTCCATTGTCTCTTGAGACAAATGGATACCAACAATACCACCCATAAGTTCTTTGGACAGTTTATAGAAACATTAAAAATATGGGTTGTGTTTCACCTAACCAGTCCTATCAGCAATGGTGTTTCCCCCTCCTGATCCTCCCCACATGCACCTCCTGCCCTCAGAAAATCCACCAAAACATAGTGGAGGGGGCGAGTGTAAACTGTTTAATTATTATTTGGTGATGCTTAATTTTACTGTTTACTATTAGATTCTTATGGATTGTTGAATGTTGCGTTGTTTAATATGCTGTTTATTTTAAAGTTGTGACTTTTTATATTAGATCAGATTGTTACTATTAATGTTTGATGTTTTATTATGTTTTTATATGTGTTGGAAGCCACACAGAGTGGCTGGGGATACCCAGCCAGTTGGGCGGGGTATTAAAAAAACAAACAACTAGTTTGTTTTTTTAATTCCTCAAAGTGCTTCCAGCAGGTAGAGTGTAGTAAGTTGTCAGTGTCTTAGTTTTTCAATACAGAGCTCCTTTTTATAGAGAGTTAAGTGCAATTACAGGTGGCAGCTGCCCAATCAGTTTATATATCGTGGAAGAGGTTATGCTACTTTTTGTGTTGTTATTATTGCCTACTTTTCTATTTCCTTTTTTACCCCCTCCCCCTGCTTTATGCCCCAACTTCTGGCTCCAACAGAAGATATACTTGGTGCATCTTACAATCATGTATTCTAAAACAAATTAAAATCAATATTAGGAAAAAGCAGTTATGAACTGACCCATGGGCTTATTCATCTTTGCATACTGGTTTGTGTTGAGAGCAAAAATCCCATCACAAATCTCTAGAAGCAAGTATTTGGGTTAAACAAAAGTTTTGTGGATGAAATATATGACTTTTTTGAACGCTGTTTCTCACTAGTTGCTAAATTTAACTGGTTGGTCTGTGGCCCAATAAGATGAGGATCCTGGATATAATGAAATAAAACAGAATTTGTCATTGCCTAGTCAGCATCTCACCAATCAAACACATCCTTAACCCTCGAAAGCACAAAATTAGGAAATTGCTACAGTTTTGCACATAAATGAGGCTGTGTATGCTGGTACATAAAATACTTCTTACTCTGTTTTTGGAATTGTATGAAAATGGAAAGCTAATGATTCTATGTATAGTTTTTCCTTGAAATGTAAGTCTGTGTTTGATAACTAGACTATTTAGCATGAAGTTCCTTATAACTGCCTGGCAAAGACTCAAGCTGATAGAGGATGTAAAATGGATTAGTGTCAAATGATGGGAGATTTTTGTAATATAATTTATATGGTACAGGAATAGTCAAATAATATATACATTGTGAAGGAATGGAATGGCTTTTTTAATTTCTCCTATCATAATTTTCTGTCTCATTGTTTTTCAACCAGCAGTGGTGGGATCTGTCTGTGGAAGTAATTTACCACCTACCTCTCACTCAGTAATAGTGCTAATGTTCATTAGTTCCATTTCCAAATGATAGGCGCTGAAAGTATAGTTCACACAACTTGTGTTTTTTCCCATTAGTAACTGTGTAAGTAATGTGTACAAGGCTGTCATTAGAGCAGCAGGTGCTCTATTCCCATATTTACATGATTTTGTGTTCTTTCCCTTTAGATTAAAATATGTAAAGATCTCATTACAGTAATTGAGAAAGGTAAGAGGTTGCTCACATGGCGTCATGCTCAATTTACTAACCAGATTCTTTCTGTTGCTTGTATAAAACTGAAACATCCCTCGTTTATCTGGGTTGGTCTCTTCCTTTTTCACTGGGTGCTGCGCTAGCAACAAGGGACCCTTCGTATCCCCCCACCCCAAGCAGCAATACAAAGAATCCCATATCCAGCTCTCTTTGCCCCTGCATGTCTAAAGCTTCACTGGAAACCCCCCCCCCCCTTCTGCTCCTGCTTGCTTCAGGCGGAATCTGACACCAACACCTGCCATGGTGGAAAATGTCTTTGTTGCTTTGCACTTCTGTTTGAATTGCTGCAGGGGAGCCAATGGGAGTTAGGTCCATTTACTTTTTTTGTTGCCTAAGCACCATGGAATAGGATCTTGAGATGGTGCAGATAAGGAGCGGCACGTGCTGTGCTGGCCCTTTGAGTTAGCTCAGCTTAATAAGGGGCTCTTTTTCTGGGAAGGGCAGATTGCTGAGCTTGGGCCTATGAATGGAACAGCTGGGGGAGGAAAAAAGAAACAAAGGAAGGAAAACACAGGCTGCCCTGAACCTGGCAATTGGGGGTGCGGTTTCGGAGCTGGCCACACGCCAGGTGTGACCTTTGCAGTCTGCTTGGTTCTGCTTGTTTGGGTAATTTCCAGTGCAGTGCTGAAAAGGAAGGAAGCTGCCCAGCAGCAGAGCATTGCTGGCTGGATAGGCTCAGTGGCTGGCTGGGTTGCTGAGGCGCTGAGTTAACTCTTACAAAGCTAGCTCACAAATAAATGAGGAGGCTTACAGAATAACCTGTCAAACGGCCAGCTCATCAGGTTAATGGATGATTCCTCATTGCAATCATACATCAGCTGAAACACTTTTCAGGGTTAGATTATCTTTTTGTAAGCTCTGGCGCTTAACTGATATCCCTAAGGGAAGCAAAGCATTTGTGTATCAGAGGGGAATACGTGTTCATTAGTAATACAAATTTAACTCATTTATTCTTTGATCTTAAACACATTATTTGGAAGTCGTTCCAGTGAAATCAGCAGCTATTGCTTCCTAGGACTATGTTTTTGAGTCAGGTTGTGCATTTTTTTATTCTCAGAGGGTGACCTGTGTTGTAAAACACCTTCTTGCCAATGTGTTCTTTTTAGAGCATAGAATTGTAGAGATGCTTTCTGTTGATTGAGATGAAGGCATAAATGGGCTTTGTACTGAGGACTTTCTCACTGTAACTTTTATGTTAATACACTGTTTATTTTGCTGAGGCTGAGGGGCTGCTCTGTTCCTTTCTCTAAAGTGAACTGGAATATGAAGTTCCGTACTTCTGGGGAAAAGCAGGCTCAAGTCAAATTTGTGCCAGATGGCTTGCAGGTGGAATAATTATAATATTTTTATAAAAGACTTTATCTTTTGCAGTTATTTGCTCATTGTGCAGCTGTTTTCTCCCCATCAATCAAGACCTGTTTAAGGGGAGCAATGAGACTGGTTGCATAGTTAAGCACTTGGCAGAAGAAAGGTTTGACTGAAGGAATGTGCAACTTTGAAAGGCTGATGGAATGTTGTGCAAGTGATTACAAGTTGCAGCTGCCCTTTCCTGCACATGCTTGCCTGTTTGCACTGTACAGCTTTTCATATGCACAGGAGTGCTCTTGCTGTGTGATTGCATGACTGTTACTTGAACTTACTCATTTGAGGGAAATTGTGCTATTTTGACCATCTGTCACTCTGCTTGGCTTCAGGAATGTAAAACACCGCACCCTCCCCGTTTTTCTCCCCAAGGAAAAACCAAAGCACCTTCCCAGTTCTACAAATATCTACATATTTTGCACAAAACTATTTGCATATCCAACCTATGTTTTGCTTGCTTTAAACTTTTTCACTTTCATTATTTAAGTACAATGTATGAGTATATAAATGTTTAAAAGGTTTGAAACAAACTCCTAGGTGAAAATTTAGCTGAACCATGTTATAAGATATTAAAATTGTCTAAGCTACTTGAATTTATTTTCCTTTAATGACTTGCTCCAAGCATGAGCTGCTCCTGGGGCAAAACTATGTTCTAAACCTGACTTCTGTGAAGTGGGCCTCATAAATAAATAAAAGTTGCAGAAAAACTACAGAACTGCTGATATAAAAAGGTAAAGGTAAAGGTACCCCTGCCCGTACGGGCCAGTCTTGACAGACTCTAGGGTTGTGCGCCCATCTCACTTAAGAGGCCGGGGGCCAGCGCTGTCCGGAGACACTTCCGGGTCACGTGGCCAGCGTGACATCGCTGCTCTGGCGAGCCAGAGCCGCACACGGAAACGCCATTTACCTTCCCGCTAGTAAGTGGTCCCTATTTATCTACTTGCACCTGGGAGTGCTTTCGAACTGCTAGGTTGGCAGGCGCTGGGACCGAACAACGGGAGCACACCCCGCCACGGGGATTCGAACCGCTGACCTTTCGATCGGCAAGCCCTAGGCACTGAGGCTTTTACCCACAGCGCCACCCGCGTCCCACCGCCACCCGCGTCCCACCAAACAGCCAACGGCTCTTCTTGGCTTACTAGTAGACTTGTGTCAGTTTCTCTCACGAGATATTACAAAATGTGATGAATAAAAGTAAAGTACAGCAGTATATAAATCTTATGAAATAAACTTTCCCATTTTGGGGGTGCAGAGTCCCCTACCCCATTTGGCTCCCAATTTGTCCCATTTTTGAAGATATAAAAATTGGCGTTTGTGTGCTCACCCAAACCTGCTTGCCTTGTTCACAACTTAAATTGCTAGCTGCTTAGGAAGTTGAGCCCGCCCTACCCTCCAAAGCTGGCTGATTGATGCTCCAGGCTAGCCAATAGTGGAGCAGCAGCCTTGAGAAACAGCTTGTTTGGCAGAGCAGAGGCAGGGAGCTCAGTAAGGAGTCCTACCAACTAATTGTTTTTGAAATATACTTTCTCCCCCTTCCCATACACAGAACTAAATGCATATTTTATGATGGCACATGTCACCTGCAGTTGTTAGAATTGGCTGTGGGGTTTTTCAAAAATCAGCCTTTTCCCAGCACTTCTCACACCCCTGTATTGCAGACCAGCCTGGTTAGCCCTTCTATCACAAATGCAGAGGGAGGGAGCAGGACAAGCAGAATTGCTAGAACTTAGTGACTTCAGGCAAATGCTGAAACTTCAAATGGTGACCTGCTCAGGGAAACTCTTCCTGACTGTTAAAGAGGCAGGCCTGGGTTAGCCCAAGACATTTTGCTACCTGAGAAAGAACCGTGGGATAGCAAGCAGCCCTTCTCCCCAGAGGACTCCGAGGATTATATTTCTGGGAGAGAGAGATCTCTAAACAAACTGGAGGTATTTGGGGGACTCCATGACTGTTAATGTGGTATAAGAGTGCCTTAAATGATGCATTAGTTAACATTCCTGCATTGCTGGGGGTTGGACTAGATGACCTTCAGGGTACCCTCAATTCTATGATTCTATGCATGCCTACAGCTCAACAATTTTGGGGTCTTCCTAAAAAAAGTTCAACAACTTTCAGGGTGTCCTGGTTTTTACTTTTTGAAATATGGCAACCCTATTGGAGACAAAGCTTTGTGAGGAAGACAAACAGAATTTGTTGCTATCTCCACCTCTTTCTTTCTTTGGCTGGCCATTCATCAGGTGGGGAGCATGTGAGTCATTGAAATGAATGTGCATTGGGTCACTGGCTCTACCCTATGAGTATGACCAACATTGGAAACAACCCATTGCAATGGATTGCTTTGAAGTCATTTCATTCTGCACGAGGTAAAGTAATTTTTAGTCCCCAATTCCTCCCCACGTCCCTTATTTTGCCCGACTAAAGGTGGCAACTCTACTCCCTGCCTCTCTTGTCATGAGGTGATAAGGGTGGTTACCTTCCACCACCACCTCAAAAAAGTACAGAGTTGAAGAAGGAAGTTTGTAGAGTGGCATGCATTCCCACCTTCTCTTTTTTTCTGTTTGATTTTCAAGGTTCCGTAATCTACATAGGCCATCAGGCTACCATGGTATACATTTGCATTAATTTGGGGCCTTAGTGTACTAGCCTTCCAGAGTGGTATTTCCTTTTCGGAAGGGGCATCACACAGTGGTGGAGCAAATGTTTTGCATGCTGAAGGTCACAAGTTCAATCCTTGGCATCTCCAGGTAGGGATGGGAAAGACTCCTCCTATCTGAAACCCTGGAGAGTCAGTCAGTGTAGACAATACTGAGCTAGGTGGACCGATGGGTCTGACTTGGTGCCAGGCAGCTTTCCCTGTTCTTACAGAATTGCCTCTCATTGTTAAGTGTCTCCTTTTCATACTACAGTAGCCTTTAATCCTTGTTTTCAGTGATGCCTCCAGGGCATTAGCCTCCTTTCACTTTCCCCCCAAACATACTGAAAACTCCAAAATTCACACACACCAAACTGAAAAAAGCTAGCAGTTTGTTGCCTTGCAGGACATGGGAAAGGATCATTGTCTGGAAAAGGTTTTTGAAAGGGAAGGAATTGGTACCAAGGCCTTCTCAGTAGTGGCACCTCCCTGTGGAACGCCCTTCAGATGTCAAGGAGATAAAGAACTACATAACCTTTAGAAGATATCTGAAGGGAAGCCCTATATCGGCAAGTTTTTAATGAGCGGGGTATAAACAGTAGTAGTAGTAGTATAGTATTACCCATTGCAGCTTGTAAGCACATCTTTGTAGGATAAATGAACATTGTGAGCCATCTCAGGGTAGACAGCATGAAAAGGTATGACAGAGGGACAGGCGCATACATGGAAATATTAGGCACCCATTCACAGTCACAGTGGCACAAACCATTCTATGAAAGTACATCATTCCAGCTAGCAGATGGCATACAGGCTGGGTTCCTATGCTTTTGCACGGAAGGGAGAATTTTGGCTGTCTTCTCACAATGAGTAGTATGGTAAGAAAAGCAGCACCTGATAATGCTTTCTGTTGTCTCTGGCACCTTTTGAGTAGTTTGGTGATGCTTACTCATGAATAAATCGACTAGAAATGGAATCCTTCCCAAGAATCCAGTCTTCGCTAGTTAAAACTGCAGCACTTCCATTGACTGAGAATGGCTCTGCTCCTGGGGACTGGTTAAAATCTTACCAACCTGAGCACACAAACTAGGATGCTTTATCACTGATCCACTGGCAGCCATTTTTAACCCTTTAACTCCATCACATCCCTATCTGCATCCCTCCCACCCTGCCCTGCCCACTATTTACTTTCTTTTAAAACAGCATTTCTACAATTACTAATTGTGTATCACCATCATTTTTGTTTTGGCCTTCTGTTTCCTGAAACCAAACCCTGAAACGGAGTACTAGACAAGTACTGTGCCTGGAGCTTAGTGTGAGTGGCACTTACTTTACATGGGACCTCTCCTAGGAAAATACCCAGAGTGAGCAGGCCTTAAGCTACCTGTCAGCATGGGTGGGAAAGAGGTTAACTAGGGCCACAGCATGAGGGAGAGTGTTTCCAGTTGGCTTGCAAACAGATATATGGAAATGGCGTGAGGAAAACATGCCTTGGGATTGCCAAGCTAAGAGCAGGCCCATTTTAATATTTCACCAGGAGTTTAAAAATGCTTAAGGTTCCATATGATCTGTATGCAAGTGGTTGGGACAGTTTTCATCCCCAAAAATGAAATATTTGGCTATCGATGTATACTGACTGTTGAATCATATCATGTTTGTTTTTATTTTTCCTTATGATAAATAGCCACTACTGTAACTGTTGCCCAATTGTGTGACACCATTATGGTAGACGCACTGTCCAAAGATCTTTCTGTTATCTCATCCCAAGCTGCCTCTCGTAGTAAACTGGCATGATGATAAAGCACATGGGAAGTGTGCTGTCACACAAACAGATCATGTGGATGGGCTGTGAGTCATCCTGGCATTCCATCAAGATGAAAAATTATACAAAGTTGAAAACATGAATTTCAACACATATAATGCTGCATTCATCTGTTCCTGTAAATGGGGGTGGGGAGTTTGGAGGCTTTTAGGCTCCGACACAGAAGTGTTATCTGCTGTTGATGGGATTCTCGCTTTGCCTCTTCACTCTCAGGGGAATTGCTATATAGGAGTTTGACTCAGTATTAATAAAAATATTTATGTGAGAGAGTTTCAGGAGATGGACAACGTTGTTTAAAAGCTCTTTACTAGGAGAGAGGTGATGAAATGGCATTTGCATTTGCATAAGTCTCCTGGGACTTGTCAAAGCCACAGTAGCAACAACTGTGCTCGATTGCAGCATGCATTTTAATGTTCCTTGGAGCATTGATTATAATTGTGCCAGGGAACTAAGTACAGAAGTTGCATGCTTACCCTCTACTGCGTACATAATATGCACCCTCCTTAAATGTATTCTAGCTTTTGAGTTGCGCAGAAGATGCTGCTTCTCTTTTCAGTGAGATAAGATGAGATTTAGGCTGCAATCTAAACATACTTATTAGAGAATAAGCCCTCTTGAGCACAGGGGGAATATACTGCTGAGTAAACAGGCATAGGATTTCACTGCAAATTCTGAATATAAGTCACATGGGCCTTTGAAGGATGACTGACTTGGAGCTTAAGAAAAATATTTAAAGTTTATATATTGCCATTTTGTGTAAGTTCCCAGGCAGTCATCCTCTAAAAGGCTATATGACTAAAATTCATAAGTGGCAGTGAAATCCGTGCAGGTAATTTTAAACAGACATTGTCTTAAGTCCTTCAAGGAATCCGAGTGTCACACAAGGTTCTGAAATGAAATGTGAGGAGGAGATTTGGGGATGGGGTCTTAATTAAATTCCTTGAAGAAGGCACTTCAGAATATTCAGGGGATGAAAAAGAACGACCAGCCTCAAACACAAGTTTACATTATTACATTGGTCTTCAACTGTCTCATAACTTGAACTTGCTTACATATTGAAAGATTAGTCAGTGGAAAGAGCTTGTTTTGCATTCCAAGTCAGGGTACCATGTGAATTATACAGTGGACACCTTGAACTTCTAATGTTGAAATACGACTGAAAGCCAGCAGGCTTATGTTGTGGCTGTCTCCAGGGCATCTGTATCTTTTTTTACATTTTCCTGAATTTCAGCTTGCAAAAGCATCTGTTCAAAGGGCATCAGCTTACTACTTTAACAGAATTAGTGTACAGCTTGTGTAGACATACAAGATAACATAGACATGGCCAACCTTTTCACCGAAACACTTCCATTGGTTATGTTGCCTTTGTTATATGGATGTGTGTGCATGCTGATCGTCTAGGAATTGCATCATGTGACAGCAGCAAAAAATTCATCACCCTACCTGTTAGCAGCCTAAAGCAGACAATACATTTTATATAGGTACCCACCCTAGTTCTTTTTCAGTGGCTTTAAAACAAGAAAAAATAATCTAACAGCACAGCCTCTGCACAAGGGACATCAGTATTACAACCTAGTTTGGGGATAAGAGATAGATTATAATTTTGAAACAACCACCTTGCTGTGTGTGCCCACAGTGATGGGCCCTGAGACACACAGCACAGGATCTTTCTTGACAGGGAAATGTAACAAACAACCACAACTGGGGTCTATCTTTGCAATGGAATATGTGGACAAATAACCAGCCCACAATGGAAGTTTAAAAGCTTTATTTCCTAAGTTAGTTTTACACAGCTAGGGCATCTTCTGTCTGATGGGAGGTTACCCTTGGGGAAAGGGAAACAGAGTGAAAGAATTATCCTACCTAAGCAGACTAACCCTACTCCACTAAAAATCCCAGCCCACAAGGAAAAATAGGAAAAGGGTGAGATGTGAGAGAAGATGCTGCCTGTTTGGGTTTTGCTGTGTAGCCTTCTCCAACTTGGCCCAGAGAGAGAACTACCTTTATAGAGATGCAGGATGAAGCAAAGTCCTATCCCTCAGGATCCAGAATGCCACAATAGTGCAAAGTAGTATAGTCCAGATTGCTTGCATCTTCACACCTCACATCCGCTAGCCCCAGCCTCACTTATTTGCTTTCTAGCCACTGTAAGCAAAATATATTCATAACCACACACACAAATGTATCCTTTCTGCTGTGCTGTTGCCTTGTGGTTACTAGGGCTTGAACTGCTTTCTCAAGGCTAGATTTCTTCTGCAAAAAGCTTCATTAGTTTACTAACAGCTTAAACATTTAAAAGTTAACAGTTAATATTAGGAACAAGTGGTTTACTACAAGGATATGTGTTTTTAAAGCATTATATGTAGTAAAAAATTAATATCTCATAAGCAAAAAGGCTGTAGGTTGCCTAATACACAAGTTGGCCATAGTTTTTCTGCTTTACTATGGTTGGCAACTTACTATAAGCATGTTTAAATAATACAAGATGCATTTTAATCATTACAACGCCACAGCCAAATTTTGGACTTCCCTGACAATGATTTGCAGTCCTCATGAGAAGTATGCAGCAAAATGTCAGTGCACTCTTCAGTAGCCAGAGCTACTAGATTTGGCCAACCATGCCACAGGCTTGATATAAGAAGGGAATAAAGGAAGCCTGCAGAAGGAAGCCTCTATTCCAAGAAGAGAATGAAGGAAGCCCCTGGCACACCACCCTCAAAGCCACTCTGGTAGGTCAGGTGAACCCCCATAGCACTGTGCAGGGGAGGAAAGGAAAGGGGAGACTGTTCTGTTCAGCAAGCATATATTATTGTGCTGATGGAATGATCTCTCTTGCATTATGTTGAATTCCACTCTGGAATGATCTCTCTTGCATTATGTTGAATTCCACTCTTACGTACATGCATTGTTTTTAATTCAATGGACATAGAAACATACAGTCCCCACCTGCACTCTGAAGTGGTACAATCCTAAAATGACTATATGTGATATTTCTGAATGTGTATTTAACCTGCATCTAAGAATAACAAATGTTTTGTTAGCACACGCACAAAACAAACGGTTTCTTTTTCTTCGATACAGCTTAAATGTGTTTGTTTACATGCACCTTTTCTGGATACTCTCACATACAGACAATCAAAATCCATACCAATTTTCTGGAGAGGATTGCAATTATAGTGTCAGCATAGCAGCAAGCACCCCATCATCCTGATGATAGGGGCAATGTCAGTGCAAGCTGGTCTTGAGCCATGGTCCTGTATATATGGGAAATCCTTGCCCTTTACAAGACAGAGAAAAGCTGGAACCTGGAGTGCAGGAAGGCCCAAGAACATAAGTTGGCCATTTGCAAGTACTGTATGGTTTCTACGTGGATTTCTTGGACTTGTCTAAGGATTATGCTTCTTACATTGTTCTCAACCAGTGAAATGTATGTTGTTTTCTTAAACCCTTTCGATTCTAATAGGATTTTCCTTATTTTTAGGCTGTCTCACTACAAGTCTGAGTGCTGATCTTGCCACATCTGTAGGGACAGAGCCAGCAGAGCAGATGCCACCAACACTGTCAAGTGCCACAAAAAACAAGCTCTCTGGGAAGCTGCGCCGATCTGCGAGCACTCTCAGTAAATCTTCAAGTTAAAGCACTTTCAAAGCTGAAAACAATGTAAGGAGACATATACTTTAAGTCTCCTTCCATTAACTATATTCCTGGAACTGGTAATATTTGGATACCGCCTAATGAACTACATTTTCATATAAAATTATGATTCCTGAAGTTTCAAACTTAACATTTTCATGTGGATCATCTGAATTATGCAACATGCTTTTCACGTGATAATTTCTGCCACTGGAAGCAATGAAGTCAAGAGCTCTTTTGGCAAGTTTACCATTTAACTGTAACCCTATTTTCTTGTTTTACTAGTAGAGATTGTAGAACTGAAAACCAATGAATTTCTTGGTTGTGACATTTAAATTGCATTATAATTTGAAATTTAGTAGGCGGAATTTTTAGTTTGCTGATGAAATGCCAATTTAGCCAAGTGATGTACTTTTTAAGTCCCACTGGTGCCAATGGGGAGATGAGAGCATGGTTTACTAATTCTCTTCTTTTGAAATCAATGGAACTTTGCAAAGAGCTTCACTTTGGTTGGAATGTGCCCAAAATATGGATAGATGATTCTGCTTCTCAGTGTATCTTCAGACACACTATTTCTTTCCAAAGACCATTCCTCTGGACATAACTAAGTACACTTCAACAATAACTGTTCTGAGTAACTGTTATAATATAAACACTGGTAGTAAAAATAAGAAACAGAAATAATGTTTTATATACAAGACACAGATTACTAGGTCATTTAAATCTCACTTTGGGTAAGTTAAATATGGCACATGCCAACTCAGTTTCTGTTTCTTAATATTATTCATGATAAAATTGGACCAAAGTTAAATACTTTCTTACTCCACATGATTAGCGTGGTGTGATTTAATCATGTCTAGAAGCACTTGCTACTTGATCAGTATAGAAAGACTGCTTGGTTGACCTTCTGGAAAAATGTGGATCAATATAATGTTTATTGTGAAATCAATCCAGAACATCCACATACATTATGAAGATAAAGCTGGTTCATGCAGTCTTGAAATGTGCAGCAGTTCAGGATCATGTACCCTCTCACCTTCTTGCTTAGGACTTCCAGTATGATCTAAGTAAATGTTTATCCAACTAAGCAATCAGACCTAGCTGTAATCTATGAGCTGTGCTAGTGCAAACCATTATTTTCATGTTATGCATGTAACAAATCACACTGGTCTTTCCTATCCAATTCTTGCCCAGACACTTTGTGTAGAAAATACTCGTGTGACCATCCCATCCCCAACCGCAACATTAATTGCTGTGGATTTGGAGGCTCCTCACTCATTGCAGTACCAAATTATGGTGCCCTCTGTGATTAGGCATTTTTACCAAGTTTACCATTTTTACCAAGATTAGATGTGGATAGCTTGATTTTTCTTCTTTGTTATTTTGTCATGAATTTTGTTCACTACAGTGCTTCTAGTTATTATAGCTAATAGCTAACCTCTTTTTCCATTGGTGTGGAAGAAAAAAAACAGTAGTGTCTTATATAACATATTTCCTAATACTACTGCTTATAGCTATGCTTTCAGATTGAAAGTATTCTTAATTTCGTATGTGACCTGGAGACTTTGAGAGCTACATATCTTTTAGTGACAAACTGAAAATTTTGCACAACCCAAACCACTCAGTGATAAAGGTTTAAGGATGAAAAATACATTTAAAAATTGCCCCCTGAGAGTAAATTGGATTGAAATAGCTTGAAGCCATTTTCTCCCAGGCCTGCAATATACATTAAACTTTGCAGTAAAAGTAACACCTTTCAGGAACAACATTGTTAGGAACTGGTGGTGTGTGGAATTCTTGCTCTTTTGAAGTCAGCAACCTCAATCCAGCGTGGCATCAGTACCACCTGCAGCAAATGCAAAGCATTTCTTGACACTGAAATGAATACAGCAGCCCTATTTCTGACTACTAAGGTGCATGTATCTGGAAACTTTCATAGGCTTACTTTGAGCCCACTGCCATAGTTATTTAGCTGACTTCAGTCAACTACTGCTATTCACT
Source organism: Podarcis tiliguerta (assembly GCF_965153285.1). Taxonomy (NCBI): domain Eukaryota; kingdom Metazoa; phylum Chordata; class Lepidosauria; order Squamata; family Lacertidae; genus Podarcis; species Podarcis tiliguerta. The sequence goes on along the minus strand of NC_139540.1, from coordinate 86,798,644 downwards.
GAGATGAAAATTATGTCCTCTTTGGTGGTTCTAAATATTTGTTAAGAGTTTTGAGATACATTAGACTGTGAGATTGATTTCCTTGGCCAGTAAAAAAAAGGGGGGTGCATCCAATCCCTGTGACTTCTTTAAACAATCTGTATATCTGATGTAGAATTTGTTTATTTTTCTCTGTTTAACACTGAAATGCAATCTCAAAATGTGATGTCCCTATGTGTATTTTAATCGGAAGGGACACCCCCCTGCACCCCACCGACTCCAACTCCAACTGTATGCCCCAGTGGCAACAGTTTGGTGGTGGTGTTATTTTACTTAAACCTTGTGAATATATTAATTTACAGTCTACCTATTTTAATGTCTGCAATTATTTATTCTTAGTAAAAATTGTTTAAAAGCTACTAATGGCAATATTTTATAGTTAAAACACAAAACTAATAATAAAATCAAGGAAATAATCAACTAGAATCAAGTTACTGTTTGATTACCAAGGAATTTACTGTTTGAGGCGTACACCCTCCAAATTAAACACTGAACTTCGTTCTGTTAACATGAAATTCACACGCTTCTGGGATATGTAGGCAAGCAGCATGATAATAAGTCCAATTGCCATTAACTTTATTTTTCCATGTATAAGACAATGTTTTTTGCTTTAAAAAAAGTCAAAAATTGGGTGTTGTCTTATACATGGATGGTGAATGCACAGGGGTTTAAAGTAGTTGGGGTATTTTAATGCACATAAAGTAAGAATTAGCTGGGTAGGAACTCCTGACTCTGAGAGGTTTTCAACCCCCTAACCATAGGCTCAGATAACACATGCATGCAGGAATAGACTGCAATCTTTCATTTCCTCTATTTCCAGTGTTCAGGCTGTGGGTGCCGATGTTTATGTAGCAAAAAAAGCACCACACACTCACAGGAGAGAAGTTTTAGCAGTTTGGGAAATAACCTGAGGCTTACAGAAGAACAAGATATTGTTGAGGGAACTCCAAAAACAGCCCAGTGATGACTAAGTTTGATCAGAATGCTGATTGGTCATCCTCCACCTTGGACACACAAAAAAGCAAAGACATTTTTTACCTGTTTTGACTTTTGTTTCCCCATCTTGTAGTGGCAGTTATTATGATGGTGGTGGCGGGGACCTAGATAATTGCAGCCCAGATTCTGTTTCTTAGCTTTACCTGCAGATTACTTTAGGGTCTGGGTAGCCCAAGTCTACCTGAGTTAGGCTAAAATGTTTTTGGAAGCCAAAAGGCTGGTTCAGATGGAAAACAGAGGCCCCAATTATGTCTCTGTTTTCCATCCGAACCAGCTTTTTGGCTTCCAGCTCACAGAACACAACAGGATCTGAATAGCTGCTATTATCCACCATCAAGCCGCACTTTCTACTCCCACCTCACATAATCTAGCACAGGGATGGGGAGTGGTCCTCTAGAAGTTGTTGGGCACGTCTTGCCAGCCCCATTGTGAGTGGCCATCAGTCCAGCAACATTTGGACTGCCTAAAGTTCCCCATCCCTAATCCATCTGTTTTTTACCTTACATCATTTAGACTATGTGTATCAAATGCAACAGAAATTGTGGGAGTAAAATGGAGTTCCTGAATTATTTTATGAAACCACTAGAATGGTTGTTCCTTTTTCTATAGCTATTAACTACTGACATCACAATAGTGAGGGGGTAAATCCTCACTTGCAAGGAGTCTGAAGCAAGAGTTCCTGTGCTCAAGTACAGAGGGTACAGCTTCCCATCTCTTTCTCCCCCACAATTCCCTGTGCCCTGAGCCTCCATATCCGTGCCTTGGGTCACCCCTACGCCAAAGCAAAATTTCTGATCTTAAAAGTTTGGTGTAGTTAATGCGGCTTGATCAGACCTTTTACTTCCATCCATTCTACTTCCATCCATTATTTCCATCCAACAGAACTCTAATATGGCTGAAAGCATTAGACAAAGGATCCTGTTAGCAAAGCTGCCCCATTTTAATGTGAAGTGGGTGCTCTGTTTATTCAAGATTAGCTGGTCACCTGGCACTCTGTTCGTTTAATTTATCTTGTTCCCACTGCTGTTCTGATCATTACTGCTTTAATAATCACACCAGCTAGTGAAGAGGATCAGTCATCTGGACTTAAATTACTTTGTTTGTGCCCAATTCTTGCTATGTTTGTTACTGTAAAAATATTACTTCATCACATGCATGCCAACTGCTAGGGGGGGTTACCTTGGGGTAATGAATCCTTGGGAGGGACATATTTGTTTGTGAGGGGCTGGGCCCCCTCAATGTTTGCCAGACACGATGCATGACGTCACAAAGTCTTGTGTGACACCCAGACATTGGACGCAATGCCCAGACACAACACCATCATACACAACATCCAGGCATTGCGCAGTGGCAGCTTAGCTCCTCCTCCTGCCACACAGGAGAAGCAGCCCCCAGCCCATGGCATGGGCAGGAGAAGGAAGAGGAGGAGCTGCTGTCAATAGAAGCTGAGTTGTAACACACAACAGCATCACAGCCGACGTCCAGGCATCGCATGGTCACACAAGATTGAAGGAGCCAGGAACACGGGGGCAGCTCAGCTCCTCCTCCTGCCATGGAAGGGAAGCAGCCCCCAACCCATGGTAGTGGCGGGAGGAAGAGGAGGGGGAGGAGCCACATGCCATGGAAGCCAAGCTGCTATGCAACGACTGAACATCGTGTGTGACAGCGTCGCCTCTGACATCCGGTGCTGTGCATGTAACAGCATCACATGTGATGCCCGATGTTATGTTGTGCATGTGCAGCCAGGCCCCCATCTCATTCCTGAGTCAGCACCTCTGCTTCATCATCAGTTTATTATTTTCAACAGATCAGCAATAAGACCAAAAATAAAAGCATACAGTACATCATAGCCTTAAGGGCGGAGCAAAATGCAATGCAAAACATAATTTAAATGGTATTGGCTAAAGTTTCATATATAGAAGATAACCTAAGTAGCCCCTGAAATTTTTTTTCCAACTTTGGGTGGTTATTCATCTCTTTGTCCTCACTGTCACTAATAAAAATTTGGCCACTTTCTATGATACCCATGGTATTTTATCTCCAAGTAATTAACACTACATTGAGCTACCTGCCTGTTTGGCCAGTAAACTGGCAATCATTTGCTAACAAGCTCCAACATAAAAATTACAAAACAAAGGCATACATTGCACAGATTCCACCTCTTGGTTCTTAGTAGCACAAAACCTCAAGGGAAAAACACCAACAAATCTCCCCCAAAGCAATTGAGAAGGCAACACATTAGATCTGGTTAGAGCAGGGGTAGGCAACCTAAGGTCCGTGGCCCAATCGCCTTCTCAATCTGGCCCATGAATGGTTCAGGAATCAGTGTGTTTTTACATGAGTAGAATGTGTACTTTTATTTAAAATGCATCTCTGGGTTATTTGTCGGACATAGGAATTCATTCATTTTTTGTCTTCAAAATATAGTCCGGCCCACCTCATGGCCTGAGGGACAGTGGACCAGCCCACAGCTGAAAAAGGGTGCTGACCCCTGGGTTAAACACCCTATGACAGTGGTTCCCAATTAGCAGTCCGAATACACCCACAGCCCCATCCCTTGCCTCCCCCCAACTAAATATTTGTCATTTTTGCATGGCAATATCACAAATTTTATGGTCTGTTCCAGTGCTTTGCAATTTTTCAATGCATTGGCCCAAACCGGTTTTGAAATCACACCGCAATAACAATTTTGACCCGGCAATGCGCAGCAATATATCACTCCTCGCGTGAGAGAGAGCAGAGCAGTCAATTTCAAGGTGTCGTCAATATCGCATGATGATCTCAGCCGATAACACTGCTGATCTGAGCTGCCTTCCCTCACGCTGACGGAGAACAGGGCAACTGATCGCCCTCACTTCAAGAAACTGTGGCACTACCTTCCCCTGGCACTGAGGCAGAGCAGCTTTTCTCAGTCAGCAGGGCATCTTCGCTGGCTGCCCCGCTGATCGTGACTTGATGCACCCCCCATCCCTATCTCCTCCCACTCAAACCATGCAGTGGAGGTGACTCCCCTTCCTCCCCTCCCACCCCCATCTGATCTCCATGGCTGCTCCTTATCTCATCCCCACGCCTGATCTACAATTTCAGACATTGTGATATGCAGTATTGGAATATTATTATTATTATTATTATTATTATTATTATTATTATTATTAATATCCCACCCATCTGCCTGGGTTTCCCCAGCCACTCTGGGCGGCTCCCAACCGAATATTAAAACACAATACAGCATTAAACATTAAAAATTTCCCTAAACAGGGCTGCCTTCAGATGTCTTTTAAAAGTAAGATAGTTGCTTATTGCCTTGACACCTGATGGGAGAGCGTTCCACAGGGCAGGCACCACTACCGAGAAGGCCCTCTGCCTGGTTCCCTGTAACCTCACTTCTCGCAGTGAGGGAACTGCCAGAAGGCCATCGGCGCTGGACCTCAGTGTACGGGCTGAATGATGGGGGCAGAGACGCTCCTTCAGGTATACAGGACCGATGTTTAGCCACTGGTGTTGAAAAGCAGATATTGCTCAGCCCTAATCTGTTTTTTGTATACCTAAAATCCTTTGCTTATTAAGGGCTACCCCAAAAATGACCACATGTGTACTAGAGAGCCAGGTAAATTGCATTCCCACCAGCAAAGATTTGATGTGTTATGCTTAATTCTGTATAATCTGTTGGGTCACATGTACCAGCGATGTGCCATCTTTAAAGCATTATCTCAAGTTCTTATTGAGATGGATCTGAATGTAGTTTATGGGACAACTCAGCCAGATGGGCAGGGTATAAATAATAAAAATATTATTATTATCCCAAATATGTTCCCAGAGCTGTTCCTCTGATTCTTCCCCAAAGTATTTTCCCCATTTTAGTCTTAATGAAGTAAGAGGAAAAGCAGCCAATTGTGTGAGGATTTATGTTATGCAGTAATATAAAAGCTTCATCCAGAAACTGTTTTTGTTGGGTATTAGGTACATAAATAGAACACAGTGTCAGCCAGGAGTTATCTAACTGACATTTGAAGAAGCTAAATCTTCCATTAGTGTCACTTAGTATAACTTTTAACTGAAACTCAAGTTTGGGTGAATTCTAGATTGCTGACCCTCTACTTTTGGAAGTACCTTGTAAGGCGTACCAATCTCCACCTCCACTTGGAAGGATTTTGTAACAGTATTGTGTTTCATTTTTTTTTAATGTCTCTTTTTAAAAAAAATAAGGTCTGGGTTATCTTGCTTTAAAGCAAACCTTATTCTTTTAATTGTTGTGCCCAGGCCATTTACACTCCAAGTTACTGCAGTTAATTGTGGCATTAGAAGATTAATTTAAAATTATGCAGCATATTAGGCCTGGGCGACGTATCAATACATTTGTTTTAAATGTAAAATCACAAGAGTGATTTCAGAATTTCCAATCAGGCAATGTATCGCGAATCCCCTGGCCTGCTTGCAGCCAACATCACGCCCTTCAGTCAGGCTGCCTGATGCTCACCCACTCCCTCCCTCCGCAGCCCAGTTGCTGGCCTTGGGAGTGGGACTTGCCTGCCTGCCTGCCTGCCTGCCTGCCAGCCAGCCTTCCAGTGTGTTCGTTTTCCCCCCCTGGCTGCGTTAGCATTGGCAGGCTGCCTTCTCCCTCTGTTCCTCCTCACCCCGTGGAATGGTGGCTCCCAGCAGCTGCCACTTGTGCAGCAAGACTATCATTGGGGTGAGCCGCAGCTGGCAGTTCAGGGGAGGCCAGCGGCTCTGTAGTACCATGCCATGCCATTTACCTTCCTGCCGCAGCGGTCCCTTTTTATCTACTTGCACTGGCATGCTTTCGAATTGCTAGGTTGGCAGGAGCTGGGACAGAGCAACGGGAGCTCACTTCGTCGCGGGGATTCGAACCACCAACCTTCTGATCAGCAAACCCAAGAGGCTCAGTGGTTTAGACCACAGCGCCACCCATGCGCTCTGGTTTCTGTCACGGTGTTCCGTTGCACCAGAAGCAGTTTAGTCATGACACGGAAAGCTGTCTGTAGACAAACGCCAGCTCCCGCAGCCTGAAAGCAAGATGAGCGCCGCAATCCCATGGTCGCCTTTGACTGGACTTAACCATCCAGGAGTCCTTTGTCTTTTTTTACCTTTACCATACCATGCAGCACTCTGGGTGCTGCGCTCCACCCAGAGCAGTGCTGTCCGCCCAGCTTCACCAGGAAGAGGCAGAAGCTGCACACGGTTACATCAACTGCCTTCTTCCTTCCAACATCCAACATCTGATATAGCAAAGTTTAGCTGGCAATATCACCCAGCCCTACAGTATATACCAGGCAATAGATCTATTAAGCATCATCGTAATTCCAGTCTTTTAGTCCTATTCCATCAGCACAAAATAAATTCCATCATGCCTTGCCGTGATGTCACTGCCTCCATAAGTGACCAAATTAACCAATTGAATGGCACCACCAACTAACCAGTTTCCCAAATACAGCATAGAATAAAGCAGTAGAAGACCACTCACCAGGCCAATATGCATGCAGGCAAAAAGCTCCTACTTGGTCCCTTGGGCAACCTGCAAAGTTCCTACACTGAGTCCTAGGAGGGTAAGGTGGTTGCTGGAAACTGAAGAGGTGGGGAGGAAGTGGCATAGCCTTATATAGCCTCAGTCCATATGCCTCTCCATGCTGTGTGTAATGCACACCAGCAGAGCAGGTCCTTCTCTTCCATCCTGAACACAAATATGCCATGCCAACAGGTAACTTCTATGATAAGTAAACTTATTAAAGCACTATTCCATGTATATTAACTAGTGCCTGAAAGGTGAATTCAAAATGCACACAGTCCCCTGCATATATTTAGAAGCATTCAGTTCATCACAACCATGACGTGTCATTACAACAGAAGTTAGCAATTCCCCTGTGTCTACCATGTCTCCTAAGTCAGCTTCCTCCCCCATAGGCAGTGCAATCCTATGCATGCTTATTTGGAAGTAAACTGACCTGTGTTGTTCAATCTATCCCTCAAAGCAATTGTATACACAACTGATTTCAATAGAACTTACTCTCAGGTAACTGTGTATATATAGAATTGCAACAAAAAAACTTAATAGTGGCAATTTTAACACTGTTGATCAGAAACTATGAAGCACTACAGTGGTAACTCGGGTTACATACGCTTCAGGTTACAGACTCGGCTAACCCAGAAATATTACCTCAGGTTAAGAACTTTGCTTCAGGATGAGAACAGAAATCGTGTTCCGGCGGCACGGTGGCAGGAAGCCCCATTAGCTAAAGTGGTGCTTCAGGTTAAGAACAGTTTCAGGTTAAGAACAGACCTCCAGTACAAATTAAGTTCTTAACCTGAGGTGCCACTGTATAGCACATCACACATTATGCTGCTGAAATTGCACAGCTAAAGCCCCCAAGTGAAGAAAACATCCCCAAGAACAAAACCTCAAAACAAGTGTCACATTCTAAGGTTAATCCTCACAATAAAAAAGTTTTTTAAAGCAATGGATTTCAATTATTTTCTCTGCTGATCTCAGACCTTCCTAATGTGTGTGATTGTCCCAAAAAGTATGTTCAGCTGAGACAGTGTGTCAGAACCTGCTGTGCCCAGGTTCCATAACTCCCTCCCTAGACTTATCTTGCCCCCCTTTTAGGTTGTTGAACACTTTTCTTTTAGGATAAGGCTTCTGGACCATGAGTGGTTGCATTCTCCATGATTTGGTCTTGATTTGCTAGAAGTTCACTTACTTAATTGCAGTTTGTACTTTTAATTTTGCTGCTTTTACTATTTTACTGTTATTTTATAATTGCTTTAATTATTGTTGTTAGCCACCTTAAGCTTTGTTTACGAAAAGCAGGGGATAAATATTTTAAATCAATAAAAGATTATCCCATTCCCCCCACCATTAAGTTCCACTCTTCTTGTAGGTTCCAGTTTCTGATGTTGCAAAGGAAGAAAGGTTTCCTGTAAATTTTTAAAGTATGCACTAGAAGAAGGAATTCAAGCAGGCACAGTTTCTGCTGCAGAGGTGAGAAAAGCAGACTACTGCGTGTTTACATCTGGTCTTCTTTAAAAGAGAGGGGGTGTCCTAGGTGAAAACTCTTGAAAGCACCCTGAGATATTTCCATCTTTTGGTTAGGGAAAAATTAATATTTTTGCCATTATTGGTTTTAGAGTACTTTGAAGGCACAGTTGCAATGTGTGGCTGAGGTCAGGAACACTTATGCCTGCCTATCACTTTAGGCTCAGTGTTCATTGGCAGCTGAATTTGTGGGCTGACTCTATGGGGAAAACAATGCAGATGACATGAAATTTCTCCCTAAGATGCTAAAGGAAAGAGCGTCTCAGAAAAGGTTGAAAGGTTCATTATTTTGCAAACCAGGGAATAACCTTGGGAGAAACGGTTCTAAAATTCATCTTCTCTTCCTTTTGGTGAGCCTAGTCCTCCACTGCAAACGAGCAATGAAGTGGCACTGAGCAGGAAACTGTACAGGCTGAACAAATAAGGATCCTCGGCTTTAGAGTGGCGAATGCCAATTGAGCAACTCTCAACGCAGTGGGCACAAGATACCACTGCCTAGGCAGCTTCTATTCACTTTGAGGAACAATCTTCTGCTGGATTGGGCCCAACACCTGTGCTCATTCCATGTGCTTACAAAATCACTATTTAAGGAGGACAATCCCATTCCTTCCCTTCCCCCTCCACCCTGCCCCAATTTCAGATCACAGGTGCTCTTGAGGAATAAATCACCTATTACTTGGCATAAATAAATAAGTACAAGAAATGTTACTAGAAAGGGATAGTAGCCAACCTGTTTGCCCTCTCCATGTTAGACTCCAGATGTCCCCCTCTTTTAAAAATTAAATATCTAAGAGCAAGCCTTTGACCCTGGGTCCAAATCCCCCTTGTCTACTACAAAGGCACTTCTCATTTGGGGCCTCCCTGCTCCCCACAGCTGTGGATCCTTCTTTCCTACCTGGAGTGCGGAACCAACAATATGGCCAAACCTGAAAGGGATGAGGTGGAGAAGACAGAGCTAATGAGGAGTCTCTTCTCTTATGCCTGCTGGCTACTTTCTCTGCTCCATTCCCAGCCCTCCTGTGAAGGAGGAAGAGGCTCCCTCCGTTCTCTCCCCAAAAGGAAGGTCAACTCAAGGGAGAGCCCGCCTGCCTTGCAGCAAGCCCCGGCTCCTCAGGGCCGCCCGCCCCAGAGGAAGGTGAGGCCACGGCCTCAGGCAGCAAAACCCACGGTGGTGGCGGCAGATCCCAATGTAGAATCACAGAATCCTCGATCCCTCCCTTGTTCCTGATGTAATCTTTCCTCACCAGGGAGCGCGGCGCCATTTTGTGGTTCTCCTCAGGTGACAAAATATATTGGGCCAGCGCTGCTGCTGCTGCTCCCTTGGCCTGGGCCTACTCCGCCTCCCAAGGCCTGAGCGAAGAGGCCTCTCGGCTTCCCGCCATTCCGCGCTGCTGAGGCGCCCCTGCAGCCGGGCTGAAGGGCCAGGCGCCGTCGCCTCCCCGTAGGCCTGCTGCTCCCCTCGGAGGGAGGCGGTGGCCATTTTGAGGAGGCGGGGGGGGGGTTCGATTTTGAAGCACGCTCTGGTGACCTTTGCCAGGCGCCCCTCTCCCTCAGCTTCATGTATCTGGAGCAGGCCTTCTGAAGGAGCGTCTCCCTCGCCCGTGGGGCAGCCAGAAGCGAAAGCATTTCGCCCGCCCGGGTCAAAGGGCTCGGCTGGGCTCCCCCTGCTCCCCCCCCGCCCCAGCGGAGCCCCCCATAGCCCGGGGTGGGAGGGGCGCTGCGCGAGAGGGGCGAAAGTTCGGCGAAAGGAGCGAAGTCAAGCCGGGCTGCAGCGGGGAGGAGGTTCGCGGCTTTCCTTCCTCTTGCGCGCGAAATAAGCGAGGCGCCGTGGCGAACAAGCACCGCTGGGCATCGCCCCTTTCCTCCCCGCCCAAGGCTGACCCTGGAGCTCCGGCGGCGAAGCGCCTGCGGAGAGGGACCTCCCTGCGCTTCTCCCCGCGGAAGGGACTGGGGCGCCCCGCGAGCGGCAAAGGGCAGGAGGAAGGAGGCATTGGGCGGACTTTCGCAACTTTAAACACTCGAAAGCATCCTTGGAGAAGCCTTTCTGGGCTGCTCGGATGAGCCGCAGCACAGCGGGCTTCCCGCCCCAGCATCGCGAGCTCGAAACTCCGAAGGATGCTTGCAAAACTAATCCAACTCGCAGGCTGCCATTACCGGTCCTTCATTTCTCCTTTGCCTGAAAACGCCCGCACTCTGATCTGAAAGATGCCCCCCCCCCCAGCCCTTGGGGTGGGGGCGCCTCCATTCCCTGCCTGAATGCAGGACTCCAAGGTTGAGCCGTGGCAACGAAGAGATGCGTCAGTGCTGAGGCTCTGTGAACCTTGTAACCTACCTATTAAGCTTTTTAAAATCTGGACGCTTTATCAAAAGGTAATCTCTGAACAATAAATAATTACGGAGTCAATTCAGACCCACCAGTTTAAGGATTATTAACTTTGATTGGCTTTTGCTATTTTAAAAACAGACAAACCAGGAATCGAAAACCAGAAATTTTTAATAGGAAATAAGGCTGCAATCCTATGCATATGCGGTTAGAAAGAAGCCTCCTTAAACCTCATGGGACTTACTTCCTAGGAAATGTAGATAGGGTTACGCTACAAAATGAATGTAAAATGAAAACAGAAATGAATAAAGTGTATCTGAATTTGAAAATACTTTTATTTGAATAGTAAATAGTTAGACAGTTAAAACAGTTCTATTGAAGCGTTCTATAAATAGCTAACAGTTAAGAAAATAATTGTGTAGAAAAGAGATTGCATCTAAAAGGAAGCTGAGCTATCCGCGAGCCCTCGAAGCAAGAAGAGAAGGGTTACAGCTGTATGTTTATTCTAGGTATAAAAATTAAACCCTTTTCAACAGATCCCTTTAAAAAAGACTTAAAAATGCACAGTGAAATGGCAGGAGGGGGCGAACTGGAGGAGGTGGCGGGAGAGAGGCAAAGCACGTCAGAAATAAACACCATAATTAATAATAAATAACGAATAAATAACAATTACGCATAAATCAACATATACAGATAAGCGTCAACATAGAGATCTACTTCGAAAAGGAACAAACATAAAAAGATTGGCATGTCATTGTATTAAGGCAGCTTCTACAACATTTTTTTGGAGACAAACAACGATTAAAGTCAAGGCATTTGTGGCTATACTAACCAAAGTTATATCTTTAAGCAGATTGATTTTGTTCACATCGAAAATTTAAAAAAAGAGAAGAAAACACACAGCGAAAAGGTAAAGCCAGATCCCAGCGGTTCACAAGCCATAATAAAGCTAATCAAGTGGGGGAAAGGTTCGGTTCACAGCCTGTGAAGTGTAAAGGCATCCATCATTTCTCAAGATTGACTTCGGGTGGGGGGGAGAGAAAAGGGGAATCTTAAGTTTAAGCCAACCCTGAAACTCTGGCCCCGGAGCAGCCCCCGCGAGTGCAGTGGGGGCGTAGAGGGGGGAGCTGCTCCGGAGCCAGCGCTCCAGGGGAGCGGCAGAGAGAAGCCCGAAGCGCCATCGCCGAGATGCTCCGGGGCAAAAAGGCCGGCGGTTCTGCGAGACGGGGCGCGCTGCCCCCGTGGCTGGCGTCGAAGTCCCGCGGTTGCCCCGCAAGCGCGACGGGGCTGCGGGGGAAGGCACGGCGGGGCTCCCTCTAGCAGGCCGGGCGCACGGGCACCTGCAGCAAGATGACCTGGCGGTTCTCCGACGGGTGGCACTTGTTGATGTGGCGGGTCAGGCCCGGCGAGCTGTAGAAGGTGGCCGGGCAGTACTTGCAGGGAAAGGCCTGGGCGGCGTGGAGCAGGCGCAGGTGGCGCTCCTGGGCGCTCTTGCCGGCGAAGGGCTCGCCGCACACGGGGCACGGGTGGCACTCCCCGGGCAAGCTCAGCGGACTGGGGCGGGCGCCCGCCTCCTCGGGGGCGTCCGGGGGCTCCCGCGCCGAGGGCGGCCCGTCCAGCGGCTCGTGGTGCAGCGGCAGGTGCTTGCGCAGGGCGCTCTGGCGGCGGAAGCGCTTGGCACAGCGCGGGCACGCGAACTCCTCGCCGCCGCCGCCGTCGGGCTCTCCTCCGCTGCCGGGGCTCGGCGTGTCCCTCTCGCTGCCGCTGCCGCCTCCTCCCTTGGCGGGTGGCTCGTCGGCCGCAGCCTTGGGCTTGGCGGCGCTGGGAGGCCGCGGCTTGTGCCAGCGGCGGTGCGAGGCCAGGTTGGCCGGGCAGCTGAAGAGCTTGTCGCACTCCGGGCAGCGGTACTCGACGCGCACGATGCGCGAGCACTTGTGCTGCGCCAGGGCCAGCGGGTCGGGGTAGCGCTCCTTGCACAGCTGGCAGATGAACTCGCCCAGCGGCTGCGCGCCGCCCGCCCGCGATCCTCCGCCGGCGCCCGCCTGGTGCTGCTGCTGCTGCTGCTGCGGAGCCGTCGAGGCGGGCTCGGGGGGGCCCTCCTTGATGCGCAGCCCCAGCACCGGCGACGTCGTCACCTCATCCTCGAAGTGCAGCTTGCGCGCCGCCTTGGCCTTCCGGCCCTGAGGCCGCTTGGACGCGCTGGGGCTCGGCCCATGGCTGCGCTGCGGGGCCACCGCCGGAGCCGGGGAAGGCGGCGGCGGGGCGGCGGCGATGGCCGCGACCGCCCAGAGCTTGAGCTCGGCGCCCGGGCCCAGGAGCAGAGGCTCGGGCGCCGGAAAGGACTCGGCCGAGAGCGGCGAGCCCAGGTGCAGGCTGCGCTCCTCGCTGACGGCCCGCGCGGGGCTGCGCAGGGGCTGCGGGGCCGGGGGGCCGTCGGGCGTCCCGAAGTGCGGCGCCGCCGCGGGCGCCGGCAGAAGCGGCGGCTCGGCGGGCTGCGAGGCCGAGAGCGGAGCGGGGATCGGCGGGGGCACCGGGAGCTGCGCCGGGTCGCCTCCCTCGGCGGCCGCCGACGCCGGGCAGCAGCAGCGGGTCCGGTAGGAGATGGGCGTGGGTCTGCGGCTCCTCTTCACCAGGAAGCCGCGGGGCATCCTCGGGCGGCTCCGGGAGGTGCCAAGGCGCCTGCCTGCCTCAGCCCGGGAGCCGCGGCGCCGGCGCCCCAATCCGGGTCTCCTCCCGCTCGTCGCCCGCGCTCCCTCCGCAGCTCGGCCGGCGCCTCGCCCGCGCCTCCTTCCCGCCTTCCTTCCTCGCTCGCTCGCTCGCTCGCTGCCCCCACCAGCGCGGCTCCTCCGCCGCCGCCGCCTCCTCCTGGCCGCGCTGCCCCCCCAGTCGCCCAGCCCGGCCGCCCGCTTTTAAGGGGGGAGCACAGCATTGTTCGTGCCTCCTGCTCCGCCCGGAGCCAATCAGCGCTTCCCGCGGCTGCTCGCTGGGCGGGCGGGCGGGCGCTGGCGGAGGTGGAGGGCAGCGGCAGATGTACCTGCGGGCCGGCGGGGCGCTTCCCTTTCTTTCTCGCCTCCCCCCCCCCGCCCGCTCCTTTCCCTTTCTGGCGCCCCCTCCCCTCCCCCCCCGGCACACGCCCAGCCCCGCCTCCGCCACGGTCTGCTGCTCCTCTATGGGAAGGCGCACGTGCCGGGCCTTTGTGTCTCCGGGCGGGGGGGGGGGCGCCGGAGCGAGAGAGCCATCAGCATGACAATGCCGCCCCCTCGGGGGAGCGAGGCGCCCGAGGCGGGGGGGGGGGGGGGAGAGAAGGAAGCGCCGCTCCGGGAGCGAGAGAGCAACAAAGGAGAAGAATGGAGCCGAAATATGTCAAGGGGAGTGTTTAAAATGCAGGAGAGGGAGCGGCGAAAATTGAGGGGGGGGCTGATTGTTTCGGGGGCTTCGGACAAGGAGAACCCCGAGGAAAGATGCGCCGAGGGGGGGGGGGCGAGGCGAAGGCGCCGAGCAGAAGCAGCCCCGGGAGAGGGGCCAAGGTGCGCAGGCGCGCGCGCCTTCTTGCTTCGGCTGCCGGGCTCTTCCTTTGTCCGCGGCAGAAAGCAGGTCAGCGCTCGCTCCTGCCGCCTCTCTCGGCCCTGCTCCCCCCGCCCACGGGCAAGGTGCGAGGGCAACTGGGAGATGGGCGGGCGCCTTGCAGTCGCCCAAAGAGCTCAGGGCGGGGGACCCGGCCCCACCGAGCTCGCCCGCGCGCAACAGGGAGTCCCTCGCGCCCGAGGGGTGCAGGCCTGTTTGGCACGCGCCTTTCCACGTCGGAGGCTCGGATCTGGAACGCGCTTCCTGAACACCGTGGGGCTAACTTCTTAGTAACCAGGGCTTTTTTTCTGAGGGGGACGCATACCCCTAAACATTTTGTGAATCTTTATATTTTGGTCCCGATCTGCACTATAAAATGGTGATTTTCTGGAGTCAAAATGAGAGTACCCCTAAACATGTTTAAAAGGGGGAAAAACACTGCTAGTAACTATGCATAGGATTAGGCTGCAAGGGGTGAATACACATCAGAATTTTAGGGTAGGCAAGCGCAAAAAAGCCTTTATTTAATAAAAGGATGTGATGGGGGGTATTTTTTTTCTACCCGTTCCCAGTTCCTCAAGATGTTTATGGTAAAGGATCCTGCAAGGGAGGTCCCGTGCTTAACAGATTTCTTTCCACACCAGGAGCTACGAGGTGACACTCGCTGGCCAGTATTGCAATGCGCACTCAGACGCGCAAAGCGATCCATATTTCCGCCTAAGCAGCAGCAGCAGCCTGAAGTGGCCGCAGTGCGCTTTTTTGTTCTTCTTCGATCAGAGGTTTTCCCGCCTGGCACAAGTGAGCTTCCTGCAACAAATTTCATTCTCTTGGCGAAACTCGCGCTCTTCCACACTACAGGCCTAACCCGGCAAGAAGGTCTCCTCCGCAAACCTCGCTTCAGTGTACAAGGGGCTTCGCGTCAAAGGAGCTCATGCAGAAGAATCCAACTCCTCCCGCTCCTCCTGGATCATGCCCAGCGCGTTTGGGTTTCGGGCATCAGCTGGTTCAAAACCCAGCTAATTTGGTTTAAGTAGGCTCCTGGTGGATGGGCGGTCCTGACACACTTTCTTTAAAGTTGATGAAGGCGCCCTCGGTGGCTCTGGCAGGGAGCGAGCGAAAGACAGGGAGAGGATGGGGCCGGAGGAGGCTCATACATTTTAATCCAGCCCGTGCACTTTGCTGTTTGACATCTGATGCTAAATCAAGGGGTCTAATCAAGTAGCCAAAAGGGGCGAAAGAAAAGAGTCTGCCTGTCTCCCTGTGCCTCTCCTCTCCCCCCGCCCCTGCCTCCCTGTCACCTTTGTCAAGGAAATTAACCTCTTGCTATTGAAAGGGAACCGCGGCCAATCTGGAAGAGCAAGAGGCACGTGTTGCTGGGGGGCCCACCATGGAGGGGGGGAGAAGGGGAGAGGGGAGCTGTGCCCTCCCTCTCCAGACAAGACAACGCCTGCAGAAGCTATCGAGATGCTTCCTTCCGTTGACGCAGCAGCAAAGTCATAGCTGATCCTGCCTGGGGGGTTGGGGGGTGGAACTGGGGCTCCGCCAATCCCGATCAACAGGCCAAGGAAGCAGCAGGGACCGAGGACTCAACTTTCTCCAGCTTTCTCTCAATAGCTCCTTAAAACAGAGGAAAGATCGAGGGGGAGTCCCCCTGGCCCTCCTGCCTGGCTGCCGGTGTGTTCGCAGCTCGCAGCATCCCGAGCCCAGAGCTGTTTTTCTCCCTGGTGCTGAAGTTAGCAAGAACACCAATGTGCTTTGGTTTGACAGCCGCCGACAGGCAAAGAGACGGGGCTTTTCCCCCATTCCACAGAAAACGAAACACTGGTCTATGCCTCCTGGTTTATCCTGTAGCAGTGGTAACAGCAAGATGGGGGGGCGGGGGGGCTTTGAAACCTCTCAGCTGTTAGCGAATTTCAGTCTTTCCGAGCTCCTTTTAATAAAAATCGAACCCGCAGGAACAGAACACACTCCAGCTTCTTTTGCGCAAACCCAGTTAAGATGACCGGAACAGTTTGTGAACTCCGTTCATTTCCGCGGAGTTTACCCACAACTTGTTCTCCCTGGATTTGTGCCTATGGTTTTAGTAGCTGATTAAAAGGAATGAAAGATGGGAAAGCGGATCTTTCAGGTCTCCGTTTGTTGCGTCAGCAGGAATCAAAGGTCGCTGAATTCGGAGTCCCCAATAAATTCAGGTGCTGAGGACAGTGAATCGTGATTCCGATGTGGAGTCCATATATATTCTCCCAACATGTTCCCTTCCATGGCCTTCCCCCTGCATATTCTTCCCGCTAATTTGAATATGACGGATCAGCAACCTAATTCGGATTAATGAGCCCTCTGGAATGCCCACCGCACAACGCTGTTCTTGCCCCACTTATAATTCTATGTCCGTGGCCTCTTCTACCATTTTCAGCTATATTTAAAAATAACATAAAAACATGATCCTTTTAAATAGTGTAGACTGCAGATAAGAGGGCTAAAGCATTAGGGTGCTGTTGTTTTTTAAGCCCCTCATCTTTCTAAATGTAGAAGAAAACGCCACCCCACATAAAACACAAGAAATTCATCTTTGGAGGCAGCAGGTTCAAACAGCGAGTGCCATGTATTTACCAAAGGGAATCTATTGAAAGCTATTGAGGCGCTTGGATTCAAAAGACCCTTTTCTTTTTGTGTAGTGGTCGTGCTGCTGATTCTCCCCTCCAACCCGCTCCACGTGGCCAGCTGAAATTGGGGGGATGGCGGGGCTCGTTGCTTTTCAGTCGCATACAGTAAAAATGCATTAACACTTGAAACTGGTACAAGGACTCGAAGCGCATTTTCGCAACAACAGGGGAAGGAAGAAAGCACGCTCCCGAGCACCCTCTTGCAGAGCAGGTGCAAGCAGCGGCGGCCTCAATTTGCAACTAGCTAAAGCAGGCGGGTGGGGGTTAGGGGCGCGTGGCGGGGGCACCTGGAGCGGTTCCTGCTCTGCAGAAGCCCCCTTGCCTCCTGCTTGCCCCGCTTTTCCTGATCAAACAGAAGGAGCAGAGGCGCTTCGGAATCAATGCACTTGTTAATTGCCGCGGTGGGAAACAGTGGGCCGAAGTCCAATGACTCCGTTTGCGCAGGGCGAGGAAGGTGCTGCTCCCCTAACCTGCCCAAAAGATATTTAGGATGCAGAGAGCATCTCTCTTCCATCCCTTAAGGCTAATCCTGTAACCTCGAGAATAGCAAAGAGTGGATCCAACCCAAATTACAAACTGGTCAGCTCCAAGGGGAAAGCTTTCAGCACGCCCCATCTAAATCCAGAGGATATTAAAGTCCTCAAACTTCGGCGCTGGGTCGTGGCAGCCTAAGAGCCGGGAAGTTGGAGGCTGCGCTTCGTGACCCTCTTAAAGCCTAGGCGACAGCTTCTGAATAAAGGGGGGCGGGTCGTGGAGTATGATTTGAGTGTTCACGTTTTTAAAAAACCAACAGGAACTATGCCACAACGAGGGAAAGTTTTAAAAGCAGACCAAGGCTAGCCTCGCTCCAGGGCCGGGGTTCGACAGAGGAGGAGGAGGGGGCGCCTCTGAGAATATGGAAGGATTTGCGCAAGGAGCTGCTTCCCTCCATATACATGCTGCTTTGAGGGGTCTGACGTTGACAAGGTCTACTTTAAATCAGCTCCGGGTTATTAGGACCAAATACTTTTAAAGAATTAAAAACTTGTATTTACACAGCTCCTGAGTACTGCAAAGTGTGCCTTTCGTGCGGGACGGGAGCAAATGGGATTCTTGTGCCGCGAGGAGATAAAGTCTGTGGCCACGAGGGAATATCCAAGCCCTTCCTCCGATGGTCAGCCACTACTTTTTATCAATAAAAAGCTAGACTCCGGCTTTGACAGCTGAAGAAAGAGGCAGGAAAGCCTGCCGGCAGTATTCGACCCAATTGCTCAGCCAGACATCGGCGCTCAGCTCCGGCCTTTCCAGTGTTCCGGGCCGAAGTGCGCAGAGGCGCTGGGATCCCAGACAAGCAGAAGGCACAGAACTAGGAGGCGTTTTTCTTAACGCAGCACTGTTCATATTGTCAAGCATATTAGGCTGCCCGAGCTTCGCTTCTGCGCGTTCTGCGCTGATTCGCCATATCCTTCCCAGGGCAGCTTTCCCCAGTCCCGCGCCTTCCAGGTTTTTGGGACTCCAGCTCCCATCAGCCCCAGGCAAAAAGGCCAGTGCTCGGGGATTATGGGATTTATCATTTTAATTCTATAAACGTTTAATTGTTTTAAAAACACGATTATTTTCCCTCTCCACCCTTTTATGTTTTTAGCTGTTCCTATTCTTTCCTCGAGTCTCTTTTTAGAGAAAAGGGTAGGGTACAAATAAGACAATGAAAAGAGTCCAAGGCCACAAGGAGGGCACCTGCTCGGGAGAGGCTCCTGTGGGGAAGGGGGGCTACCTCTCCACCTCTCCACACAGGTTACAGGCTCAGAGAGCTGGCTGTAGCCCGGACAGCCTAGTGGAGGTCCCACTGTCCCTGCGGGTTTTTCCAGGTGCCCAGCTGCATGCGCAACAGCTCAGCCTCCCATTGAGAAAGGTGTGGTTTCTCGTTGGATATGAGGCCTAGGAAGCTCAAAGCCGGAAGCCAGGCCTGGCTGCACCTGGGACTGGGCACAGTTGCTGCTGCTTGAGGCAGGTCCTTCTTCCTTGCCATCAACCTCGCATTTCCCTCTACCAGCCCATTTGAGCAGGGCCCAAGCGAGAGCTGCCCTGTCCTTCAGCTAAGAAAGAGGGGGGTGAGGACCCAAGGGACCACCCAGGACTGGCCCAAGACATTTTTGGCACCCAAAGGACTCCATAATTCGCTCCAACCATCAGATATAGCAGCGTAAGAATACTTTTAAACATAGTAGCCTCTAAACAAATGGTCATGAGGCACAGAAAGACTGCTTTCTTGCATGGAGAATTTTTTGAGGAAATATACATAAAGCAGCCTAAAGGTTTTGTTAAACCACATGTGGCACATTTAGTGTGCAAGCTGCAAAAAGGACTTTATGGACTTAAAACAGGCTGCTAGAGCCTGGAATCAGAAGCTACATAAAATGCTAACACAACTTGGGCACAAGCAAAAGCACACAGACAAATGCTTGTACACCAAGCCTAACAATGGACAATTTTCTTATATTCTTGCCGTCGCTGATGATTTGACCATTGCCATAGTAAATGACAGAGACTACACACAGGTTGTGAAGCATTTAAGCAAAGATGTAGAAGTCAAGGAACTGGGAAAGATCCAGTACTAACTTGGAATTCAAGTGGAAAGAGAAGGCGGTTTATTTCTTCTTAGCCAAAAGCAAAAGATTTCTGAACTGATCCAAAGCATGCAGATGCAAGAAGTGTACCCAGTTGCCACACCCATGACTACCGACTTTTTAAGGAATCAAGATGATTCAAAGCAGTTGCCAGACAACATTGAGTACAGATTGGAAAGCTTTTGTATCTTGTTACTAATACATGTATACCTGACTTAGCCAGTGCTGTGGGAATTCTAAGTAGAAAGTTAAATGCTCCCACTGAATATGACTGGGTGGGTGTGAAAAGGGTGGTTTGGTACTTATGGCGTACGATAAACTGTAAATTAAGATTACCAGCTGTTAGTAATCCTGATGCAGATTGGGCTGCATGTATGACTGATTATAAATCCACAGGTGGATATGTATTTATGTTTGGAAATGGTCCTATTTCATAGGGCAGTTATATACAGAATTGTACAGCTTCCACAGACTCTTAATATATTCCACAGAGTCTTAATACATTGCAGCCCCAAAAGCATGCAGATAGATGGCCTGGCTCGATAAACTAACCAAGGACTTTAGGTTGGCGAGAAAGGGGCCTGTTAGTCTGATGGAGGACAACCAGAGTTACCTAAAGCTCTTCCAGAGTGAGAAATTTCACACAAGGACAAAGCACATTGGGGTGAGATACCACTATGGATCTGAGGCCATTCAAGAGGGACTTGTGGAACTATCAAGGAGATTGATTGCAGACATCATGACGAAGCCCCTACCAATGGAGAGTTTCCAGAACCTTCATGTCAAGTTGGGACTCTGGGTGCTTGAATAAATTTTATTTATATAAATGTATGTTGTATTGCCTGAGAAGGGCTTTGTGGGAGCAGTCAAGTACAACACTTTCCTGTTGCCTAGAATGGACACATAGGGGAATGTGGCTCAACAGGAAGGACTTCCTGTCATACCTGCTCTGGAGCTTCTTCGCCCTGTGCATGACCAGGTAGATGGGTGTGACCCAAGATGACCAGATAAAAGGACTGGCCACACAACCATCTCTCTCTTGGACTCTTACTCTCAGTGCTTCCCCCCCTCAAAAAATGTTTAGGGGTACTCTCATTTTGACTCAAGAAAATCGCCATTTTATAGTTCAAATTGGGAAAAATACAGTAAATGGACCAAAGTACAGATTCACAAAATGTTTAGGGGTATGTGTACCCCTGCATCCCTCCGGAAAAAAAGCACTGCTCTCACTCTTGGACTCTCGCTCTCCATGGCTCAGCATAGCTTCCCACAGGATGGAGCCCACAAGCAGAAAGTCTGAGGTCTAGCTCAGACTTCTTTTCACTGTAACCACAAGATAAAGCCTGCCTTCAGAGTACTGCTGTGAACTGAATGTGAGTAAAACTTTGTTCTTACTTTTAAAGAAGACTGTGTTGTGTTATTATTATTTTAAGAGGGAAATAATGGGGAAACACTGGATAGCTTAATTAAAGGATTCTAATGAATCATCAACTTGCTTCCAATAAGTTGCAAAGGGAGTGTGCTCTGCTCACTAGCGTGAGTGAGGAGAAATAATATCAAAACAATGTATCCTCTCCTACCTTCCTTAACATTCCCACAATGGAGGGGGAGCCTTGAAAAGATGTCCAAGAACTGTAAGAACCTGGCTGGCAGGGATGCTGACAAATGCCCTCCCTCCTCCTGCCTGCCTCCCTGGCAATAAAAAATGGCTCCAGGGCAAGTTCAAAGTGCCTCAGGAGGGCAATGGAGATGGGATGCCTCTTCCAGGACCATGCAGGAAACATTGCGCAGAGGCAGAAGGGACCAGACCTAGGGGGGGGGGGTTTCCACCTCTAGGGTGGTTGTTTTCACCTCTGCTGCCCCACTTCCAGCCCTAGGAACCTTCAGAAGGGAGGTGCTGCCACAGACATTATGTGGATGTGTTGAAGAGAGTGAATGTTTATGAGTCACAGGTGGGGAGAGTGTGTATGAACTTTACAGTGCTTATTTTATTTTTTGCTATTTTGCTAATGTTGTCTTTTAGGTTATAAATACTGTATTGATGTGCTAATCACGTACTATGACTACTGCTTTAATTGTGATGTTTAGCTGATTTTTTAGTTGTTGTTTTGTTAGCAGCGTTTTATAGATTGTACTGTAATTGTTTCACTGAGGATTTGCTGCATTTGTGATATTCCATTATGTTCTATCATGTTGTTTTTATTTATCGTTTGTAAGCTGCTTTGGGATTCCTTTAAATGAAAAATGGCATAGAAATATAACAGATCAGATCAAAGATCCAGCAGCATCTGAGGTTCCAGCAAAAACAGATTCCCTGGGGCTTCTCCTGCTATGACCCTCAAGCCGCCCTTCACACCCGAGCCTTTCCCTTCCCTTCCTCTTATTTTCTTTTTGCATTTCCCAGGCCCGAGCCTGAAGGGCGTTGTGCCTAAATTTAATACCATCCTCATGATCGGAGTGTGAACCTGGAGCTGCCTGGCACACTTATTCGATTCGACACCTTTTCCCGACCTGCAGGAAGGCGAGCTCCACTTTCCACCTGGGCCAAAGGAAGCCACCCGTCGCGCTGACCCGCATGAAACGCGCTTCCGGAGCAAACTCTCGCATTCGCACAACTAGTGGAAAAGAGCAGGAGGGAGAGAAACTCGCAGAGCCACCTGAGACTCTGGAATTCCCATCGCGGATCAGGGTTACCCCTCGCCGCCTTCAAGCCCGCCACGTGTGAACCAGTGCCACTGGCAAGCGGGGCAGCGGCCTGACGTGAGGACGAGGCTGAATGGCGACTTCTCCTCTCAGGAAAGGAAGGCGGGAACTTTTTCTTCGCCGCGGGCTCCCCGTTCCGGCCGGGGAGGGGCGGCCCGGCATCCCCGCCGCGCCGGGGCCCAGATGCAGAGCGGGGCCTGCGACTCGCCACCCGAGGCGGCTGCGAGGGGCCGA
Source organism: Podarcis tiliguerta (assembly GCF_965153285.1). Classification (NCBI taxonomy): domain Eukaryota; kingdom Metazoa; phylum Chordata; class Lepidosauria; order Squamata; family Lacertidae; genus Podarcis; species Podarcis tiliguerta. The sequence goes on along the minus strand of NC_139540.1, from coordinate 86,776,465 downwards.
ACGGGGCCCGGCGTCTGCGCTCGACCCGTGTAGAGCGCGCGCAGAAAGCCTCCTTGGGTGATCGTGGGGATGAGGGGAGAGACGCGCGTCCTCGCCCGAGGCGGCGGCGGCCTGTGGGGCGCCTGAGGTCCAGGGCCCCGAGGAGCCTGCGGCCTGTCGCTCCGCGGCTGCCGCCTCGCCGGGCCTCCTCCCTCCGCGGCCTCCTGGCGGCTCTTGTCGCCTCTTCCGCGGAGACAATGGGCGCCTGGCCCTCGCCGTGTTTGACCCGGGCCGAGCAGGTCCTCGGGAGGGAGGCCTTTGTGTTCGCAGGAATTAGCGGTTGTTGTGTCTGCCTGAGGGACACGCGAGAGACACGCGAGCGGCCTCCCCCCCTCCGCCTCGCAGGCCGCCCGCCCGCCCGGCTTTGTCCTGCCGCATTAGCATAAAGCTGCCATGGATCTCCCGTTTAAATAATTACCCACAAAAGAATGGAGGGGACATGAAAGCGGCAACAAGAGCGAGGCGGGGGGGGGGGGGAGGCGCCAGGGAGGAGGCCCAAAGAGGCGCTTCGCTTTCGGGCCCCCCCCCCCCGACACACGGCGGAGGGCCGGCAGTTGTGCAGTTTAGAAACTAGGAACTGACACGCAATCGCTTCAGTTATTCATGAAATTTCTATACCGCCCTTCACCAGGGCGGCTGACAATATAAAAGCACAAAAATGCACAATGGTCTTTGCGCGCGGGTTCATGTGTGGACTTGGCGCCCTCCCTCAAGGCTGCTTCCCTCCAGCCTCCCGCTCCCCAACCAGTTGCCCAAGAGGGGCATGAACTGCTTGCCCACTGTTGCTGCCCAGCAACTAGTCTTCTGGAGGAAATATATAGCCTGGTAGCTGCGATAATATACTGGTGTCTCCATGACCCCTGGCTTCAGAATTAGGAGAAAGAAAAAGTTTCCACCTTCTTTCCCTGGATCACACATATATGATGCATGATATGATGCACCTTTTTCATATCTCCCCCTCCTGGCCACTTACACTTTTCCTAAGCTAATAAGCCACCAAATGGCACAACTTTTTGTCACACGGAAGTTGCTCTGTCCCCTTGAGCGTTTTGGTGGGCCTTTTCTGAACTTTCTTCAGCTGTACAATATTCCCTCTGAACTGTGTAGAAATGATGAAGACTTTGCACAGTAATCCAAGCGCAGCTGCATCACTGATTTGTATAACAACATGATACTGGCATCCACCCTCCACTCCCACCCCCAATCCCTTTTATGTCCCTTATATCCCTAGTACAGAATTCACCTTTTTTGGGTCAGTCCCATTCCTGGACAATCACCAGCTCAGACCCCATTGGGGTTCAGCATTTTTTTTGCCTCAATATGCATCACTTTACACTTAATCTACAGTTGACATTTTAATGTCCATTTCCCCAGCTTTTACTAGCCTGAACATTTGGGTGTCATAACTAAACTTGGCTACACCTGTATGCACCCCTAAATCCACATCAAATATGAAAAAGTTTAAAAGTTCTAGTCCCAATACTTCCCTAAAGTGAGCTATCAATTAATTTGAGTTCTACTTCCTGTTCTTTAACCATATACCAAGCCCAAAGAGGCTTTGTCTCTTATCCCATGTCTAATTTGTTCAGCGGTTTCTAGTTTCTGGTCAGGATTTCAAGGCTTTTTGTAAGTCCAAGCAAATGTCGGCTGGAACATCTTTGTTGACACGCTCCTTTACACTATCAACAAACTATAAAATGTTAGCGAAACTCAAACTACATTTGCAGAAAGTATGCTTATTCTTTTTCAGGAGAACATGCTCTTCTATATGCTCAATAATTTGATCTTTAATAAGACTTTCCAACAATTCATCTAGAACTTACTGATTTGTAATTTCTCCTTCCTAGATACCTTTTAAAAATGTTATGTTTCACTGGCCACTTTGCAATCTTCAGGTACAGAAGCTGATCTTAGGGACAAGTTATAACATTTTTGTTAGATGATTAGCAATTTCACATGTGTGGAACCCATCTCAAGCCAGTGATTTGTTCTTTTTTAATTTGTCAGTAATGCCTAGAGCTTTGTCTATTGTCACCAACATTTGCCTCGGTGCCTCAGACTTCCTTTCTGTGAAATTTAGCTCAGGCACAGGGATCTGCCCTACAACTTCCACTGTGGAGACACTGGCAGAGGCAAAGAATTCATTCAGCTTCTCTGCAATTTCCTTTTCCTCCTTCAGCACACATTTGACTCCTTTGTCACCCAGCTTCCCAAGCTGGTTTCCAGCTTCCAATATACAGTATTTCAAAACTTGTTGTTTATCTTTGCATTTTTAGTAATGTGCTCCTTCAAAAGATGTTGTGCAACCCTTACTGTGGGCTGCTTGCTTTTCTTTTGTCAAATTGTGTGTTATTTTCTGTTCTTTTAACAGGGGCAAAGCTTCCAATTTTTGCAGGAAAGCTCCGTGTCTCTAAAACCTTCATTTACTTTCCTTATTAATCACACCAGTGTCCTCTTGGACTTAGTGGTATCTTTCCTGATTTGTGCCATACTGTCTAGCTGATCCACTAATATTGTTCTTTTGAATAAAAGCATTTCTGAGAATTTGACTCAATTTTGCCTTTCAACTTCCCTTTTATTTTTGGTCAATTCCCCTTTTGTTTCCTCTTTTAAAGTTAAAACATAACTATACTGGACCTTATTCATGATTGTCTACATGCATATCAGTTTAATTGGATAACCTTGTGGCCACTGTTTGCTGTTGGTTCAACAGCACTTAGCAACTCACACCAGAACCCAGGTGGCATTTAGGATTAGGACCAGGGTTGTCCAATTGTTCTGCGGCAGTTGTTCAGCTTCTTGAGAAATGCTCACCCTAAGTACTTAGTAATAATTTCCTGCCACCTACAGCAATTTTGTGGCAGGGTCTGCATTTTTTTTAATGCCCTATCTCTGACCTTATGTCAGGGGTCAGCAACCTTTTTCAGCCATGGGCTGGTCCACTGTCCCTCAGACCTTGTGGTGGGCTGGACTATATTTTGGGAAAAAATTATGAACGAATTCCTATGCCCCGCAAATAACCCAGAGATGCATTTTTTTTCAAAAAGGACACATTCTACTCATGTAAAAACAGGCTGAATTCTGGACCATCCGTGGGCCGGATTGAGAAGGCGATTGGGCTGCATCCGGCCCACGGGTCTTAGGTTGCCTGCCCCTGCTTTATGCCTTCTTTCCTGTAGGGAACAACCCCCTCAGCTCCTCTCTGCCCTTCCTATAGTTTATATCTGTTGGTTAGCTCCATTCTGCTGGGTCTTCCTTATGCCCAGCACTATATTCTCCTTTAAAATAAGGCACTCCTATTTCACCCTAATGGCTGTGAGGTTTCTAGCATTATACCATTCATTTCCAAAACCAGGTATGCCATAGGGAAGCTCCCTGTCTGCAGCACCATGCACAATGTCAAGGGGAGAGGATGAAAGTGCACCAGGCTGGTGTTCCATCCAGAAGGATGGCCGCCTTCCATCTTGGAGCTCCAGCTGTTGGACTACAATTCCCATCATCCCTGACCACTGGTCCTGCTAGATAGGGATGATGGGAGTTAAAGTCCAACAACAGCTGGACGTTTGAGAACATGGGTTGCTGCAGGAGAGTTTCCTGTTGGATTGGGCCACCTGCTTTTGGGTGTCATCCCGACCCCCAAACTCTTCCCGCGCAAGAGATCTTGGAAGAAACCTCAGGAAATCGTGGCCTGGACGATCCGCGCTTCCTTCCGAGGAAGCCTGGTCAAGATGGGGCTGTTCCGGGGCGACGGCAGGGGGAAGCAGCCCCGTCTCCCCGCGCGCCTCCTCGCCCTGCTCGGGGCCCTTTGTCCCTTCCCTCGGCCTTGCGCCGCGCCGGGGGCGCCGCCTCGCCCGCCGCCCCCTTTAATGAGCGAGGCCGTTGCTCCGCGCCCATTAGCATACAGCTGCCGCCCGCCGCCGCCGCCTCCCTCCGGGGCGAAGCGCTCTCGCCCAGCGCGATCATCGCCGCGCTCAGCCAGAACAACAAGCGGCGCTTCTCACACACGACTGAGCCGCCCTCTCTCTCCCGCACGTCGGAAGATTGTCAGGCCGGGGCCTCCGCTTCGGAGCCCTCCTTCTCCGGGGAAGACAGCAGCAGGAAGGAAAGCGAAAAGGGGGTCCAGAGCCTGCAGCCTTGGCCAAACAAGCAAACAAACAAACATAACCCCCCCAGCAGCGTCCCCCCCCCATCTAGGTGGCGTCGCCGGAGCCGGCGAGCTGGAGCGGAGCCCCGCGCGGGTTGCAAGGAGAGCTTCGCTTCGGCCTTGCAGAGGCAGCTGCCCGGCGGGGAGAGAGGCTGCTGCAAGCCCAGCGAGAGATTGTAGGGCGTTTGCTGCACGCTGGCGCGGGCGCTCCTTGGGATCCCTTGCACTGCTGGTAGTGGAGAGAAGGCCGCCGGAGGCAGCAGGGAAGCAAGGCGAGATGGCTGTTGAGGCGCTGATTATCACAGCCTGATCCTCCACTGGGTCTAGGCCAGCGGCGTAGCGTGGGGGGTGCAGGGGGGCCAGCCGCACCGGGCGCAACATCTGGGGGTTAGGGTTAGGGGGCGCAAATCCACAGGTTAGGGGGCGCAAATTGCTTGCCTTGCCCCGGGTGCTGACAACCCACGCTATGCCACTGGTCTAGGCTCCACACTGGTGCGGTAGGATGGCAAGTGTGGCAAGAAGATGGAGAAGACTTGTTCACAACTTGTAGTTTGGGAATGATTCATGTTCTTATGTAACTGCATTGTTTTATACTTTCTGGATGTCCCACGATCGTATTATAAAGTAGATGTGTTCTGTGTTATAAATCAAGCACTTTCTTTCTGTTTCCAATGTATTTCTTACCAATAAACAATTTGGTGTGGCAAGAGCAAGAGTTTATTCTGAAAGTGTGGCCCAGAGAAAAGTTTTAGAATCACTGCCTTAACGAAACCCACAAGTCCCAGCCCTACTCCCACCCAATACAGCCAAATCTGCCCTCCCTGGTTACATTGTCACTTAAGGGGCAGTTGCAAGAGATTCTCTCTGCCCCTGTAATACCAGTTCATGGGGCAGGACCACAGCAGAGCACAGGCTTTGTACGCAGAGTTTCTGTATTGCCCAGGCATCTCTTCTACCTTAGCCTGAGACTCTAGACTATGCTAAGCAGATGGCTGCTTGTGATGTGCTGTGATACATAAGTAGCAGTCAAATACAACATTCCTTGTTTTGCTAGACATGGACATGCAAGGGGATGTTTGGTCCAGCCAGTCAGAACTTCCTGTTTCCTCCTGGACTGGGACATATTTCCTCTTGCATGTGACCAGAGGTGGGCATGACCTTACCTGTGCAGGTAACAAAAACACAAAGCACACAGCCCTCCTCCCTTCTCCATCTTCCTTTCGTCATGTGAGCTGCAGTGATTGCTAGTCTGCAGTTACTGGGATTATCCCCCCATTGGGGTAGATCCATATGTACTTTTTGTAACTAAGTCTGCCTTCTGGGATCCAGCTGTGAACAGAATGTGAGTAAACTACTTTTATACTCTTTAAACAAGATTGTGGCGTGCTTATTCTTTTAAGAGGGATATAAGGGAACTTACCAGGGTGGCGTTGTGGGCTAAACCACAGAGCCTTGGGCTTATCAATCAGAAGGTCAGTGGTTCAAATCCCCACGACTGGGTGAGCTCCTGTTGCTCGGTCCCTGCTCCTGCCCACCTAGCAGTTTGAAAGCACGTCAAAGTGCAAGTAGATAAATAGGTACCACTCCGGCGGGAAGGTAAACGGCATTTTCGTGCGCTGCAGTGGTTTTGCCAGAAGCAGCTCAGTCATGCTGGAAACATGACCTGGAAGTTGTACGCCGGCTCCCTTGGCCAATAAAGCGAGATGAGTGCTGCAACCCCAGAGTCGTCCACAACTGGACCTAACGGTCAGGGGTCCCTTTACCTTTACTATTTAGAGGCTTAAACAAGCCTGCAACCAGCTACCCATTGTGCGTTTAAAAGGGGAATGTAAAACTCTCCTAAGTTATAGAACTTGCTAGCACAAGTTAGGAAGGATATTAATAAACAATATATCCTCTCCTGCCTCCCTGAACATTCCCACACTGCTGTGGCCAGAACTGCTTTGGCCTCGCTGGTACAGGAAGCTGAGCTTCCTAGAAAAAGTAGATCTGGCCACTGTGCACACCTTGGTCATTTCCAAGCTAGTTTTCTGTAGCACACCCTATACGGAGCTTCCCTTCTGAAGAGTATTTGGAAACTTCAGCTCCTGCAAAATGTGACAGCTAGGTTGCTTCATTATCAGAATTTGTATCTTGCTAAATGGTAAAATCCTTTAAGTAGTTTACGTAAAACGTCTGTTAAAATTGTGGGATGTATTATTACTAGAACAATCAAGTACAACATTTTTCTGTTGCCTGGAATGGACACACAGGGGAATGTGGCTCTCTGGAGCTTCTTCCCCCTGTGTGTGACCCCAGCTGACCAGATAAAAGGGCTGGCCACACAACCATCTCTCTCTTGGACTCTTACTCTTTTACTCTTACTCTTGGACTCTCGCTCTCCATGGCTCAGCATAGCTTCCCACAGGATGGAGCCCACAAGCAGAAAGTCTGAGGTGTAGCTCAGACTTCTTTTCACTGTAACCACAAAATAAAGCCTGCCTTCAGATTACTGCTGTGAAATGAATGTGAGTAAAACTTTGTTCTTACTTTTAAAGAAAACTGTGTTGTGCTGTTATTATTTTAAGAGGGAAATAAAGGGGAAACTTACCAGGAACAAGCCAGACTGGATTGCTTAATTAAAGGATTCTAACGAATCATCAACTTGCTTCCAATAAGTTGCAAATGAAATGTGCTCTGCTGTTCACTCACTAGCGTGAATGAGGAGGGATAATATCAAAACAATATATCCTCTCCTACCTTCCTTAACATTCCCACAAAAATTAACAGTAAAAACTGGAAGTTAAAAAAAAGTTTAACTAAAGATCCAAAAGTCTAAATAAAACCAGCAGTTAAGAATATCCATTATAAAATGAAGTTACATATCAACATACATGTAAGTTTGACCTATCTGGGTAGGCTTGCTTAAACAAAGACATTTTTAAGCAGGCATCTGAAACAATACGACAAAGGCAAATGCCTAATGTCAATGGGCAGGGAGTTCCAGAGTTTAGATGCTGCCACAGTGAAAGATCCGTTCCTTACAGTTGCACAATGAACATTATATAGCATTTGTAAATGTGCTAGTTCTGCAGATTGGTGTATGTTTTCCTATTTGTTTACAACTCGAGTTGCTGGTGCTTACCTATAAAGCCCCAAACTGCTTAGGGTCAGGACTTTAAGCTGGCAGTGAAAAGCATTTTAATTCTGCTTGAATTTTAATGTGTGTGTGTGTTTTAAAAAAAATGAGATTGAATTGGCTGTTCTTGGTTTGTTAATGCTGTGTTTTAATTTTGTTATGCTTAAACTGGTTTTGCAGTATTTACTTTTCTTGTAAACTACATTGGGCCAAAAATCTGTATTTATAACTTTGCATTGTCATTATTCCAGGCCATGAAGGTACCTTTGTGGAAAACACAGAACACCCTAGAGTAATGTTGCTTGAGCCCAACTTGAATGCGTTTGGAGCCATGCTAGCAGCACTAGGCCACCATTCATTATGTAACCTACATACATTCAACAACCATCAATATAGGTTTGTAGTGTTAGTGATCCCATGCAGACAGAATCATGGACACAATTTTATTGAATACAGATTTAGATGCAAATTCAGAAGAATTAATTTATGTAAGTTTTTTAAAAAGCTTGATTTTAAGTACATGACACATTTGAGTGTTCACCCAAGGAAGGCTGGACCGCTGTCCTAGCCTGTTCTTAGGGAGAACCAGGCAACTTGACTAATGAGGTCCAAATGTAACCTCCTTTATTGGTATTTTTTGCTCTGAATATTGCCTTCAAAAAAGCTTTTTGTGAAACTCAAAGCCATACTGCTGGTAGTATTTTCTCCTTCACTTTGGTTAGTCTTCTGGCACAGTAAAAAGTACCATGCATGAGAACCAAGAGGAATGAGGTGGCAAAAGCCTAGACAAGACTACAATCCTATAGCCTTTTACTTAGGAATAAGCCCACCTGAACCCAATGCAGCCTCTGTCTGGGTAGACATGCATAGGATTGCACTGTTAGTTTCCTGATTTTGTAGACCCTCCTTGGCAGAACAGAGCTCAGTGAAAATAGTTGAAAGGTCTTTGCAAGTGGTACTGACACGCTTTGCCTTAAAGCCCCAACCTGTTCTCCTCCTTTGACAACTCCTATTAAGCATAATCCTTCCTATCTTTGGCCACACCTCTTTAATGAAACAGATACAAAATAATAATATATTACAAAAGATACCTTTTAAAAAGCCTTTACTCCATCATGATGTCCCTTTATCACATCATATGCCAGTGCTGATCTGACTACCTGCTCCTTTTCACCACTAGGCACAGATGGAAATTCTCCAGATTTCATTCAACAACTTGCTTTATTTACTTTACTTTCCCACCTTGGCTGATTTTTCTTTCTTATTGGCTGGACCAGTAGCAAACAATTCTAGCAGGCCAAGCTGCAATTGGTCAACGGGGGTTGCTGAGATGCCTTTGGAAAGGAAGTTAACCCCGCAGCTGCTGGGTCACTAGCCAGCACATTAGAGAATTGACCTCCCTCCCACTACAATGTACCTTCTGTCCAGGAAAACAGAAAGATACAAAGTTCGCATTTGGAATGAACAATTAAAAAGCTAAAATGCAATATGCAAATCTTACCAGCCATCTGTCAGGTTCTGCTTGGGAAGGAGACTCCAGCATAGAGGAGCCCAAACGACTACAGGGTTTAAAGGCAGCAAAACTCTCGAGCTGAGTCAGTGCTATGAAATGGAGTTACTTTAATAATAATGAAGAGAAACTGTTGTTGGTGTTGAAGGTTTTCACGTCAGATAAAGAGGACTTTTACAAATATCTATTTAATGGTTACTTGACTTGTAATATGTAAGAATTGTGCTCTATAATCACGTAACTGAATGACTTATTTATTTGATTTTTAATTCAGTCTTGCAAAACAACAAAATCAGGATTATGCTCCACCTGGTGGGCTTTTTAAATAAGACAGATTTCATTTTGCGCACAGGACAGTCATGAAGAGTTTGAACAAAATGACATGCAACCCACCCATCCCCCAAATTTTTGTTAAGACCCTCATATAATTTAAAGCACCAAAGGCCATACTTATCCAGCCACACCTAAACTATCCCTGGCCAGGCAAACATTGGCAGGTGATAATTGTTATAGTCTAGATAATTGAGAATGCTTTTCTCCAGCAGTTCCTTGTGGACACTTTGCTTATAGAACCGTTTGAGATAAGTCTTTGGTCTCTCAATTAATGCAAGTTCACCGTCCACAACTTGGCGAACAAGTTCTTGAAGTGAAGGAACACCTTCTTCCTGTGAGCAATAAATGACAAAAGAAAAAGTGTGAAGGTAATCATGAACTTGATTAAAGTGCTTGCAGTGGTGTCACCTTCTTCTGCCATATTAGTAAAACTAATGCACAAAGGATTTCAGAAGAAGCCCCAAATAAATAAATTGTGTACATGCAATGGGCAGAAAGCTGCACCAGAAAGAGGATTCAAATCTAAGGCAAAGTCAAACTGGGATTTATTGCTTTGTGTCTTTAGCCAGAGGCTATCTGTTAAGCCTCCCTTTCACCTTCTCTTATCCCCAAGGCCCTGGGAGCTAATACAGAGAGGCAGCTGCTCACAGCATTCCCTGGAAAGCTAGCAGGCAGGCTGGCTGGCTGATTCCCAAAGTGCTCTAGCAGTACATGCCCTATTCACTTCCATGACGGAGAGGGTAGGCAGAAGGAAGGTGACTGTTTAAGGAGGTCTGGTACCAGTGGAAGACCATAACCAATCTTATTCTAAAGGTGTTGTGATATGCAAAACTTAAATCAGTTCATAAGGTGAATGGGAAACCAATATCCACAAACACCTTTCTCCTTTCTCCCTGCCACTCTAACAAAATACAGATTTTTAATTCTTTTGGGACTGGGAACTATTGATGTTACTTCGTAAAGCACCAAAAAAACCAAAAACAAAACCCTACTACTGAACCACCCTCACCCCAACTGCACATTTGTTTCCTCCTCCAACCTGTATCCCACATTAACAGCATCCACACATGGCAGGGATAGTGCACAAATGCCTGAAAATAGGCTTGGAGTTCTTTCTTCAAAATGGGTCCCTTGAACACTGTTCACCTAATCACAGCTCAGGAAAAAAATGTATATCTGTGTGGTCAGGTACATTTGATTCACATCATCAGCACACTGACTCCCATGTGAGTGATAAACCACTTTGTGGGGTAGTTTGATTCAAAGGGGCTTCAGCAACTGCACAGACACAAAGTGTCATCTTATGTTTGGTGGCTGGCTGGTTCTGCTTCATTTGCCATTCAAATCTCTTAAAATCCCACTGCCTGTCCTAAAATTGGGGCACAAAACTGCAAACAGCCCACCTGGGATCGTTCTGGTCAGCCTTAGGATCATGCTAAAGATGTAAACCTTCTGAATAGTGGAGGGATGGATGGGGCAGAGGAAGCTTGTTTGCAGATTCTGTGCATGACTGAGCCGATGCTGGGTCTGGGTCCCAAGCTCCAGTATTATGGGAGAACCAGCACCATCGTTCAGTTTGGATACGGTCCTTTACACCTGATTTTGTGAGGTGCTGAATTGTTTCTCACAGTAAGTTACTGAATCTAACCATAAAGCTCTTATCACAGTTGCTCATCACTTAACATGGGGAAGCATGCAAACTAGCAAAGTCAGGAATGCTAAATGTTAGGTGGCATTAAATCTTGCACAGAACATAAAGACAAATGGTAAAGGGGTTTTAAGAAGATGACAAGGAGATCAAGCGAGACCACTGAATACCAAGAACAGAAAGGAAATAAAAGACTATTTGGCTATGGAAAAATACTTAAAGACTCCCTTAGTAAAGCAGATGTTGAACAGGTCTGAGTTGAAAGGAGTCTAGAAGGAAATTAGGGTGAGGAAAGTAAAAAAATCATATCTGAGTTCGATGAGCAAAAGTTTAAAGCTACGCACTTCACTCTTACATTTGCAGAACAAATGTTACAAGAAGAAAACGTAAGGCCGTAAAATGGAATATGGCAGGGGTGGACTTGGGTCATATGGTGTCCTGAGTGAGAACAAACAGCTTTTTTTAGGGAAAAAGAAAGTCCTGTTTTTGGGGAGTTCAAGGTTAAGCTGTTGGCCATTTTTAGGGAGAAAGGGGGTCATCAACCGATCGCTGGGGAAAACAAACAGCCTCACTGAATAAACTCCGTCTTCCGTTCTGCAGATCGTGCAACAATGGAGGGTGGGACTGGATTCTATTTTACCAACGCTAAGGAAAGGGACACAGCAATTGATCGCGATCTACCAAAACCTCCCGGGGATCTACAAGTAGATCACGATTGACCTGTTGGACATCCTTGAACTAGGCTATTACCTATGAAATGATATCCTAATTAAATTGGATAAAATGTACTGTCACTAAGCAGGTGAATTGGCTAAAGGATCGGCTACAAACATAAAAGGTTTTGCAAAAAAGCAAACTTCCAAACTGGACAAAAGAAGTAAGCTCAGGATTATCCATGAATAGACACATGCATAGCAGCCAACTCTTAGGGGCCAAGGTCCCTTTGCTCCCCCAAATAAAATATTTGAGGGGGGCGCCCCTCCCAAGTTGATGAGCATTTCCAGTCGAATGAGCGTGCCATGTCATGTGATCCGATTATGCAGGGCGGGGCTTCCCCCCAATATTCATTTCAATTGGTAGCCCTGAATACACGTATCCCTGCAAGGTGGGTGGGGCAGCTTTGATCATGCTGAGCAATGGGGGGGGGGTTTTGCCTGAATGCCTTGGGTTTTCTATCACTCCTTGGGCCCCACGTGATTCAGTGAAAAGCTGGGTATTTCTTGTTAAAATAGGCATATTGCAAATGCTGCACCTCTAAAAGGTGGTTTTTTTTGGGGGGGGTGTATAATTCAGATGCAATGAGGAGGGAAATGTTTATTTATTTAACAAAATTCATATACTACTTGATTCCTATTCTGCTTGCTTGTAGTAAAACCTGTAAGCAGTTTCCAAGAAATATTGACATTATCAATAAAAAAAGTTAAAACATTTAAATATCATTAAATTAACAGCAAATAAGGTCTAAACATGTCAACATCTACTATATTTATGTGAGTATGAATGTGGACATTTGTGCAGAATAAACTCATGGCTCTATAAGGATTTGAAGGATAAGATATAGAGAAATAAATAGAAGAACCATACCATTATTGGTTTAAACAGAATGGACTTCAAGTAACATTATTTGGAGGATCAAACACAATTAATATAAAATGAGTATGGTCATTGAAATTCATGTTGTCCTACAGATAATGTAGCTTCTACTTATTGGGCCTTATGTACTATTTATGCTTAATAAGGGAGTTGCAAGATCACCGATGGTTAGAGTGAATTCAGAATGGTGTTTTTCAAACCAGCACTGAGAATCAATCAAACATTGTACAAGCCCTTCCCAGATTACAGCACTTCAGACTGCAGGTGAGGAATCAAATAGTTTAGTATTCATCTACCTCAAAATCTTCCTGCACATTCACAGCTAGCATTTCAGGGAGGTTTTGACCCAGGTGACTCTCCAACATGCTAGCTTTGCAGTTAAGGGTATCACAAGTAAAAGCAAATAAAGTTGTGTTAAATATAGAGGGCACACTTGCTATGCATACAAACTTTAATAAGGCCGTTGACTTCTCACATGATAGCCTCATAAGAAGCCTTGAAAAATGTTGAAACAAGCTGCATAAAAATGTGTTCACAAAAGTCCTATCTATATCCAGCAACTTCTCATGATGTGCCCGCATGAATTCTGTTATGAGCAAATTCTGTCTGATTCAGCTCAATGATGAGGGCAGGCCATCATACATATCAAAACTGAGATGACTGGAAACATTTCCTATTCCTCCATCATGCACCCTGCTATGCTCCTCTTCATACCTGGAAAAGCCTCATCTTCCCATCTATCATGTGTAACCAAGCCATTCATTGCTCCCTTAAAACCCAGATCCACTTCAGCTTTCCTGTACTACTGCAGTCTCACCACTTCTGCAAAATTTGTTAACTCTCTCACGCCTCCTTTATATTCTGCTTTCCTTAGGGCTGGTTCACTCAGGTATGCTGACTACTTGGTGTTTTCAGCCACAACGGAGGATTGCATATATGAATTAGCCACTATAGATCAAACACCACAAAAATAGCTTCATATAATCTTGCATCACCCGGGACAAAGGTTTTTCAATGGAACCAGTTCACACATCTAACTTGTGTACTGTTATGGTTGCCCCAAAGGATACTGAAATGGACCAGGATACGGGGCAGAAAAGGACCGTCAAAAGGTCATGGGGTTGGTGCACAATTGCATTCTGGGCTTTCTAATTTAGAAGAAATGCAGTGAAGGAGAGACATGACAGAAGCCTATAAAACCATGCCTGGTATGAATAAAGTAGATTGAAAGAAGTGAACTTAGGGTCCAACAATGAAGTTGATTGATAGTGGATCCAGAAAAAAAGAAAACAATTCTTCATAGAATGCACAATTTCACTGTCCCAAGATATCATGCACACTCCCTTGTTCCTGCAATTGAGGGGGCACACCGCCAGAGAACTTTGTGGGGGCCCAGCCACCTCACTGAATTTTTTTTGGAGGTCCTGGCCTCCCACCCCCCTACTTGGCACCCTTTGATGGCCAAATTTATTTCAGATAGCAGCCATGTGCATGATCTGGATTGAAAATGCAGCGTGGAGAAAGTTTGTGCAAATGCCATTTCTCCAATGAAAACAGTCACTCTGAAACAGTTATCTTTTAGTGGCAAAAACATGAAGGCACATTCTGGGCCTATGTGGTAAAGTAATGAGGGAAATAGGCATTTGGGTCTGGTAGTGGGACTTTCATTGGGAAAATGATATGGGGGAAAGAGTTTAAAACTTAATTCCTTTGCACTCCATTCCCCTCCTGTTGCTTTCATGCCCTCATTGATGGCTTCCTGGAAGAAGTATGTGGGTGGCTACTCTGGAAAGAGATATCTGACTGGATGGATCTTGGATCCGATCCAGCAGGGCTCTTCTTCTGCTTTTATGTTGTTAGTCCTAGATAAATTCAGGCAGATATTAAATAGTAGAGAATGTAACAGAGTCATGGGTCCAAGCAGAAGTACCAGCAATAACAGTTGTTCTAAAAGCAGGTGTAAATAATGTGCAGTATTCTTCTCAGAGTCCAAAATTAATGTGGTGGGTCATTAGATTTTCACAAGTAATAAAGAGGAAAATAAAGCAAATGGGAAGATGAAAGCCAAATCTTAAAATGATCACATGATAAAATGCATTTGGTAGCCATTTTCTTTACCTGGACAGATACTAGAATCTGGCGCAGTTCCTTCTTCAGATCGATAAAGCGATCATGATAGATGGTCAAAGCCCAAGGTTCCTTCAAGTAGCTAGTTAAAAAAGAAGAAATTTAGTTAGCGAGTAAGCCTTTCATTAGCCTCTAATAAAGTATTTACCTGCTTTTTTGCTTTTATAAATTACAGTTCTGGACCCATCAGGATAGTTTGTTCATAAAATGCCTCCCATAACAACATGGTCAATCAATTCTTTTAATGGATGTTCCTGATGTACAGCCAGCTTCAGTAATTACATTTAAAGTGGCTTAATTCAGAGCTGTGGCAAGAGCCAGTGAAGAATCCTGATTTTATCAGAATTTAAAAGCCTGAAGACCTGTGAGGAACTGTGTCTCTATTATCTGTCCTCATTTGAGAAAAGCAGATGGCAGGATTAACTGAACTCCTGCATAAACAAATTACATTTGTGTAGACAATGACACAAAGTGTTGTTCATCATTAAGGTTTCTGGATTAATAAAGGCCAGAAAAACAGGACACAACAGTGTTGCAATATGTTCCTTGCACTAGTGCACTGAAGCTAAATTGAATTTATCATACAAGGAAATCCTCAGTGTTTATATTCCCTGCAATAAACAACATAAGAGCTATGAAAACCTATTTTCTGGGCAAATAAATATTTATGTAAGCCACCCAGCTCTTAAGGGGCAGGGGATAAATATGATTTTTTTTTTAAGTATAAGCATATAAAATATAAGCATATCTATTTTAGTAACTACTAGGTGCTGTAATATAAAGTAATGACAACTAAGTTAGTAACAAGTAAACGTTATTTCCAAAGGTCAATTTACACAGCCTCTACACTTGCATACAAGGGACGCGGATGGCGCTGTGGGTTAAACCACAGAGCCTAGGACTTGCTGATCAGAAGGTCGCCCGTTCGAATCCCCTCGACGGGGTGAGCTCCCGTTGCTCGGTCCCTGCTCCTGCCCACCTAGCAGTTCGAAAACACGTCAAAGTGCAAGTAGATAAATAGGTACCGCTCCGGCGGGAAGGTAAACGGCATTTCCGTGCGCTGCTCTGGTTCGCCAGAAGTGGCTTAGTCATGCTGGCCACATGACCCGGAAGCTGTACGCCGGTTCCCTTGGCCAATAAAGCGAGATGAGTGCCGCAGCCCCAGAGTCGGCCACGACTGGACCTAATGGTCAGGTGTCCCTTTACCCTTTCACTTGCATAGGGCTGCCACACATTACCAGAATTTCAAAGTTTCCGCTTCGTCAACGACTTTCAGGGTGTCCTGGTTTTCACTTTTTGAAAGTAACCCTAATTTACAGAACTTGGACACCTTGCTTTAGTTCAAGGCAAACAATTCAGATAAATTGTTAGCAACCAGCATAGCTGGAGTGGCGAGGAAAAAGAGCAGAGCTGTTGTGTGGATCAGATCACACAGTTCAACAAGGTGTAGTTTAAGGGCACATAGTACATATGCTGGGATGTGGGAGTGAGGCTTTGTCTTGCAGGCTTCTGCCCCATCTTTCTGTGTAGACAATTCTGTATACAGTTGTGGATTAGCTTCAGCTGGAGACCAGGCCGAGGGTTTGATCCATTATTTCCTACTCAGAGGTGACCCGCCGCAATCCCAGAGTCATCCGCGACTGGACCTAATGGTCAGGGTCCCTTTACCCTTTTAATTTAGGTTCATTAATCTCAATGAGTTTACCCAAAGTAAATGCAACCCCTGGTTTCCAGTGCGTAGGCTAGGAGAGACTCGATATGTTGGTGTAGTGTAATGCTGGAGCCCGTGTGGCGCAGTGATTAGAATGTGGGACCAGGGGACCAGGGTTCAATTCCGTCCTGGGCCATGGAACTCACTAGCTGACCTGGGGCCACTCGCTGCCTCTCAGCCTAGTCTACCTCACGGGGTTGTTGTATAAATTAAATGAGGAAGGAGAGGAAACGTTTATGCCACCTTGAGCTCATTGCAGGAAAATATAAATGCAATAAAGAAATAGTAACAGAAATAAATTGGGATAGAGTTTCAAACTGGTGAAAAATAGAAACCTATGAGGCCTCTCTCAATTCAACAGTGGTTCCAGGAAAATATGGGATTTTAATCATGGATAAAAGACATACAATTTTCAGACTATTTCGTTGAGCTAGTATTCCTCTTCCTTTTATATTCAGAAGCCATGAAACAGATTTACTCCTGGACCCATCCACATTTACTGGATGCCAGAGGACAGTAACTACCTGAAGATCTTGGATTTGATTTGAGGTTGTGTAACAAAAGTATTATTATTAATGATAACTTATTTGACTTTGTTTTTTATAACAATTGCCTTGGCTTTAACGCTCCTTTTCATTTGCTTTCTACATTGCTAAAACATTTCATTTCCCCCTAATGCAGTGCTTTTTTTCAGGGGTACTCAAAGAGTATGCAGTACCAGTGTGTTATGTACTGAAGTTCTCACCCTGGGCCAGCGGGGGGATACTGTAGTTATGCAAATAAGGGATCGAAAGTGATGTTCAGTGATTGGATAGTTTTAGAAAATTGTTACAGTTACATTGTACTGGTGCTCTATATAAGCAGGCTGGCTGAACCCTTCAGTTCAGTTCTGTCCTGGCCTGTGAATAAACAAGAGCTGTTTGAAGAATCGCTGCGTCGTCTGATATGTTCACCCACAACTTAACACAGTGCCTCTTTTTTGTTGTTAAAAAGTGTGGCACTTACTGTAACAACTTCATGGTGAGTACCGGCACCTATTTTTCTAGAAAAAAAGTACTGCCCCTGCACAACTTTGCAAAAATGACCAGATTGTATTTGGCCAAAATTTTGCTTTATACTCTGGTCATCTCTCAGCTCGACCACTGCAGCCTTCTTCTCCCTGTGAATTCCCTGCCAGATAGATGTCAGTCCTCTCATTCTATCCAAAATGCTTCCTTGTTTTTTCTGCACACCAAAGGACATTTTTTCTAAGACATACTTTAGTAACTGGGATCATGCTTGCTGGTTTGTGTACAGCACTACCTTTTCCTTATGCTTCAGACTTGTGCACTCCCTTTCCACCTCCCTTCCATAGTTTGAGATTACTGTAGGGTGGTATGATGTAATAAATGGGCAAACTATGGTTATTACAAATTATACCTCGCCTTCAAACCAGCAAGTGAAAGTGAGCTTTGAAGTAGTTTTTAGCTTTTGGTTTGTAGGCAAAGTAGGGCAGCTGACCAACACAGCTTGTCTGATTCAGATGCCACAGCAAGAAACACTAATCCCAAATTATGGGACAGAAAGGGAAGAAGGCGTGTGAGCACATGTAGAAAGAGGGAGAGGGCGGAGGGGGTCAGCCTTCAGGAATTCTCCCAATTACTGAACGATGGTTTAGCAAGCACTTGCTTTGAGGATAGAAAAAATGTTATTAATAAAAAAGATCGATTAATTCTGGTACAATGAGCGTTTCTCATTTTCTATATCGTTGGTACTAATTACAGAGTTAACAGCTATTAATATTCATGAGTTAATGTTCATGAATATTCAAGAAGGGGGAGATTGCTTCTTTTAAAGCCGGTTCACATATGACCAGTACCAATGAAAAAAAATGCCAGGGATCACATTCTCCCTGGCACCCAACATTTACTCTGAACCAAGGTGTAAATCTGTAAGCCTTCAAGAATTCACAAGTCTAAGAATGCTGCTGCCTGAGGAAAAGGGAAGGGACCAAATATTTTATTTCTTGCTTAGAATGTGTGTAAGCTGTTTCCTACTGAAGGAAGAGGTCAGGGGTCAGCAAACTTTTTCAGCAGGGGGTCTGTCCACTGTCCCTCAGACCTTGTGGGGGGCCGGACTATATGGGGGGGGGGGATGAACGAATTCCAATGCCCCACAAATAACCCAGAGATACATTTTAAATAAAAGCACACATTCTACTCGTTCTACTCATGTAAAAACACGCTGATTCCTGGACCATCCGCAGGCTGGATTTAGAAGGCGATTGGGCAGGATCTGGCCCCCGGGCCTTAGTTTGCCTCCCCATGGGCTAGCCTATCTAGTGCCCTTTGGGGTGGGACAGTTAACTGGAGAAGGCAGCTAAATCCCTTTTCTAAGGCTGTTGAGATTGTGACAACCTTTTTGCACAAAGTGAAGTGCTGCTGGCTAAGGAGCTGCCATCCAACTGCTGCAAAAGAAAGTAGATGCTGAAGAAGAAGAAGAAGAAGAGGAGGAGGAGGAGGAGGAGGAGGAGGACAGTTGATTTTGGGACATTTGAAGGACCTAAATTAGATTTTTAAAGCCTGGTCATTTTGTTTGACCACCTCAATATTAATTACGGCCTAAAAAAACCCCCAGCAACCTCTTGCTTATTTGCTTGAGACTGTGTGGGTTTGCATGTCTTATATGCAGAAGCAATTAAGTAAAAACAAATGATAAGAATCAGGAAAATCGCAGCAAAATCAGGCAACAGAAAGATCTAAAATAAATTTCTACAGCCTGCTAAATTAAAAATGTCTTCAGTTTCTAACAAAAATGGCTTAAGGAGGGGGCCTGACATATATTCCAAATCTGAAGCACCCTACAGAAGGAGTCCTGTCATTCATGCTTGGGATGGCACTGAGAGAGGGACTATGTGAATCCTGAATCCGGTAAACCCTCTAGCTAAATATAACCTGTGTTTCTCACCCTCAGTCTCCTGTCTACAATACAGGGATAATAACTCTGATGTCAATGCATGTAAAAGCATTTTATGCAGATTAAAGGGCTAAATAAACACTAAATATTATTTAACAGTTTGCAATTGACATTCAAAAAGGACAGGAATATGGAATATACATTAACAACTGCTCAAAGGTTTACCTAATCAAGTTTAATCATAAATTTTTAGTACAAGGAAGCTTTTCAAATTCTAATCCCTGGATTTCTTGGTAGTCTAGCTGCTCATTAGGAGCACAGTTATTCATTAAAAACCTAGTGATGTAATACAGAAAATAAATATCTAATGCTTCCAAATATTCATTGGCCATTTATATTTATCTTTTATACACGTATGAATAGTATGATTCAAGGTTAGGATTTAATTCTAGCAGAATAGGAAAGCTGTTAGGGCTTTCATGTATTACTTTGCCTTTATTCTGTCTCTTCAAAAAATGCACACCTATTTACCTCTAATTAGGGTGCAAAGTGTACTGAGTGGCATTAGGCATATTCAGCCATGCTCACAGCCTCTCTTTTTGACAGAAAGGAAAATTGATGGCAACCTTAAGGAAGCCTTCAGGGTGAAGTGAAGCGTTAAGGTGGAATCCTTTTCAATACAAACATGTCCCGATAATGCTTTGGAACTACCAGATTCCACAGAACTGCACATCATGTTCTGGTTTGAGTAAACAACAAGCCTGATGTTTAGAACGTCTGTTTTACATCTAATCTTCATATTCAGCATCCATCCCAGGTTTAATATAATCCCTTAATTTCAATGAGGATTCTCTCTGTAGACTTTTTTAATGCATATATTTTATCAGCACTGTAAAAATAAAAGGAAAGCCACAAACTGTGTGTCCCACACCCTGCTTGCTTTAGGGATATCTTTGTAATATTTTTCCCCTATAACACTATAATTGTATAATTTAAGAGTCTATTACTCACAACTAACTAAGAGGCATTGTAAAAAGTTACTATTATGCTTGGGTTGAAATTTATTATTAACAACTAGAGTATAATTGGAAAAATATTGGAAGAGTTATTCAACCTGCTTCTAGGTTTCAGCAAATGGCTGAGGAAAATGTGGCAGACTGCCTTGATGAATAAGTGAACATGTTTTAGGCATCTGTGAGACTGGAAAATACGCTCAACAGATGGTTTTTCTGTCACTTGATCTCCTTTTTTGTTGGAACAGGGTTAAATCTGAAGAATATTTACAGCCAGAAGTGTTAGTGGTGATTTAATAACGTCTTGAATATATTTTGATTGGAAATATATTACAGGTATATTATGGGAGAGGTGGATTACATTTTCTATTAATGTTTGTGTTAAATTTTACTTGACTCAATTTGTTAATCTCTTCTTGTTTTTATCCTTTCTGTATCTATTTTCTCTTGTAAAATTCATTAAAAATGGAGGTAGGGGAAGAAAATTCTATCACGAAATTTCTTAACAACATTGACGCGGGGGGGGGACGCAGGTGGCGCTGTGGGTAAAACCTCAGCGCCTAGGACTTGCCGATCGTATGGTCGGCGGTTCGAATCCCCGCGGCGGGGTGTGCTCCCATCATTCGGTCCCAGC
This sequence comes from Podarcis tiliguerta, assembly GCF_965153285.1. Taxonomy (NCBI): domain Eukaryota; kingdom Metazoa; phylum Chordata; class Lepidosauria; order Squamata; family Lacertidae; genus Podarcis; species Podarcis tiliguerta. The sequence goes on along the minus strand of NC_139540.1, from coordinate 86,755,700 downwards.
GCCTGCCAACCTAGCAGTTCGAAAGCACCTCCGGGTGCAAGTAGATAAATAGGGACCGCTTACTAGCGGGAAGGTAAACGGCATTCCGTGTGCTGCGCTGGCTCGCCAGATGCAGCTTGTCACGCTGGCCACGTGTCCCGGAAGTGTCTGCGGACAGCGCTGGCTCCCGGCCTCTAGAGTGAGATGAGCGCACAACCCTAGAGTCTGGCAAGACTGGCCCGTACGGGCAGGGGTACCTTTACCTTTAACATCCTCTTCATAGTCCAATGCAAGTATTATTATATGTACTTTGATTCTACCCATAACAATCAAATACCATACAAGTGTATGAGTAGATAGCATTTGGAAACATGAGAGTATTGCCAAACTCCTCTAGGTCTCACTTATATTGGATATGGGCCACAGGAAAAGCTGTTACACATGTAATATTTCCATGTATGACTCATTCATGTGTTAATCTTAACATGCCAGTGATCAATAGTCCAGGTGGGCGCAACACTAGGAAGCTCATGTTACATGCAATGGGCAATGGGCAAAGTGCATTAAAATGCAACCAATTAGCCACGCAGAGCAAGCTTCCATTGGCTGAGAGATTACCAAGTGGTCTGCATCTGATTCAAATCATGCCTTTGGTACCTGCAACTAGACAAAGGGGATTGTGTTTGTGTGTCTCCCGAGAGACAACTGGGCCGTGGGTACTGGAACTTGTACCTGTGCTGCATTGATAACAAATAGGACAGGGATTCATTTGTGAGTATGATTTCATTCTAAATCTCACTATACTTCAAGGAACGATAATCATCTGCATTGATATTCAAAAGTGCATTACCATGCCTACTTTCCAAATTGCTGAAGCAATTTTACAAAACTGAAATCAATTTACATTTCCAGTGCAGGGGTAACTATCAAATGTAAAGGAAAAGCTCCATAAAAGTGTAGCTAACATCGTGAACTCAACTGAGGTACAACAGTCTAACTTCTATATGCAATACAGGATAAGTCACACTGTTAGAACTCATAGGATGCATGTCTGTTGTGGCCTAGTTGTCACTGTTAATTCAGAAATTTAATTAATTTTGAAACAATTTTGCTATCATGAAATCTAGCTCTACAGGGATGAAGCCTTCAACCGGATGAGTGCAAGGCAGTGAGAAAATTCATGGTTAGATATGGCCTCTAATTTAAAAGATAATTTGCATGTCATAGACAGGCAAATTAACTCCCAGGTGACAGCTGTTTTACTGAGTTCATTCCTGGCAATGGATTTTGTGTAGAGGAAAAATATAATCCTGCTACAAAAGGATGAAAATAAGTAGTCTTCTGCCTTACAAAAAAAAAGAGACAAAAAGTATGCATATGAAACTTAACAGTACTACTGACAAATTTTATTTCTTTATTAAAACAATTTATATACTACTTAACTACAATAGTTTCTAAGCAGCTTCTAAAGACACAATATAAAAAGAAAAATCAGCTAAAACTATAAAATAAAATTTCAATTAAAATGCTTCCTGGAATTAAAAAAAAAAACCCTTTTCAGAAGGAGTCGGAAGTTCAGAAGGGGTGGTATATAGTACTAACTTTATTGTATCTTTTTCCTAAACTTGTTATCTCCTCCAACCATGGGGAAAGCTACAATAAAAATTAAACAAAACAAGCCAAAAATAAATAAATAAGCCAATATAATATTTTTGTATTTCCTGCCCAAGGAAACTATACAATTAGATAATCCACAAACCTATTTCCAAAAAGCAAGAAAGATGCCGTGACCTTCCTGTTGAATACATACCTATGTGTGATGGGATGAAGAGCTGCTTGTGTGTAAATTGCAATCCCTCAGAGTTTGAACAGCTTCTCAAACCTCTGCCTGTGACGGAGCCCCTCCAGCATGGCTGCGTCAGTCGCTAGCAGAATCCGAAAGTGGCTGCTTTCGGAAACGTTTCCAACATAAAAGCTCCTTAACGGAAACACGTCTTCTGGACTCTCGGCGTGACAGCTTCCGGCGAGGAATGGGTGTCCCTATAGGAGGTCCTGAGACCTCCCCGCTGTTTTCGCTGGAAGCGTCTCTGAGCCATTCCTCCGACTCTCCTTCCCTTGACGTTCCTGCTCTCCCCCTACTGGTTCCCTCTTCAGCTGCTGCGTCTCTCTCAACCTCAGAGAGCCTTTGCACCTCCTGTCCTGCCGATGGCAGTTCCCTGACATCCACCTCCCCTCCAGGGCCCCCTTCACCCCCTCCCGTCTCCTCCCCTACGGGTTGGGAGGAGGTAAAACCCCGGAAAGAACCTTCCTCATCGTCTGAAGTTTCGAACACCTTTCTCCACTTGTTGTGGTTCCTAGTCTCTCGGTACTCCTCGTCATCTGAGTCCGTTCCTTCTTCCAACTCCGACTCCGCGAATCCTTCCAGTTCCTCTTCCTCGTCTGTGGTGCCGAAATACTCCCTTCTAAACCTTGCTACCGGCTGTGGTTTCCGCGGGAATCTTTGGTGGAACGTTTCTGTTAAAACCTCGTCATTGACCTCCTCTGCAGTCACCCAGGTGTTTTCTGACTCCGGTTCCCCTTCCCACGCCACTAAATACTCCACCTGATTGCCCTTCCACCTGGAATCGAGGATTTCCGCTACATGGTTACTGCTTTCCCTCTCTTCCAAGACCGGTCCCCTGATGTGCTCCCCTTCACCTCCCCCCTTGTACGGTGACAGTAATGACCTGTGGAACACTGGATGCAATTTCATGTGGTTGGGTAACCGGAGTTTGAAAGCCACTGGGTTGACCTGCCGAATGACCTCAAAGGGTCCCAATCTCTTGGGTCTTAATTTCTTACAACCCCCTTTGAACGGCAACCCTTGGGTGGACAACCACACCTGATCCCCCACCCTTATGGTTTCACCTTCCCTCCTGTTCTTGTCTGCCTGCTTCTTATATTGAGCCTTGGCCCTTTCTAAGTTGAGCTGAAGCTGACGATGGATCGCTTCCATCTCTTCTACAAAATGTTCGGCCGCTGGGACGCTCCATCTCTCGCCTCCCTCCCCCGGGAATGCCCTGGGGTGACACCCGTAATTGGCCAAAAAGGGGCTCATCCCTGTGGACACATGCTCCGCATTGTTGTAGGCAAATTCTGCCAGCGCCAGCTTTTCGACCCAATCATTCCCTCTGTCATTGACATAACACCTCAGATATTGTTGGAGGATGCCATTTGCTCTTTCCGCCTGCCCGTTGGTTTCAGGATGCCGGGCCGTCGAAAAATTGACTTCCACGTGCAGCAAGCTCATGAGCTTCCTCCAGAACCTGGAAGTAAATTGTTTCCCGCGGTCCGAGACAACCCTCAAGGGGGCGCCATGCAGCCGGAAGATGTGTTCTACAAACAACTTCGCTGTTTCTTCCGCTGTGACTGCATGTGAACATGCTACAAAGTGGCACATCTTAGTTAACAGGTCCACTACTACCATGATGGCCGTCTTCCCTTTGGATTTGGGCAGATCCGTCATAAAATCTATTGATACAGCCTCCCAAGGCCGTTCTGGCGTGGGTAGTGGTTCCAATAACCCTGCCGGCGCCCTTCTTTCCCCCTTGGCCCTCTGGCATTGGTCACACCCTCTTACATACTCCTTTACATCTTCCCTCACCTTGGGCCACCAAAACTCCCTGGTGACCATCCACATGGTCTTGTGTTGTCCAAAATGTCCCGCCGTGGGACTATCATGCAACTGCTTGAGTACCCTCCCTCTCAATTCACCTTCTGGTATATACAGTGCCCCTTTGTAATACAATGCCCCATTTCTTTCTTCAAAACCCTCCGGGCTCTCACCCTCTCCCCTGAGGCCTCTGAGCTTATTTTGGGCATATTCGTCAGTTTCCGTTTCTTCTACCAGCTCTCGTCTCCCCACCAGCGCCGCCCCACACACCCAGCGGTCCTCAGGAATGACATGTCTTTCTTCGCTTGCCCCCTCCCCTTCCAAGTACTCTGGTTTGCGTGAGAGAGCGTCCGCCCTGACGTTCTCTGGGCCTGGTACATAACAAATCTCGAAGTGGAATTTGGAAAATTCCTGTGCCCATCTCACTTGTCGTTGGTTGAGTACTCGAGCTGTTCTCCAATACTCCAAATTCTTGTGGTCGGTGCACACTTGCACCTTGTGTTGTGCCCCAATCAATAAATGTCTCCACCTCCGGAACGCTTCGTGAATGGCAAGTAGTTCCCTGTCATACACCGTGTAGTTCCGCTCGGACTTATTCAGCTTCCTCGAGAAAAAGGCACACGGTCTCCACTCTGACGTATTTCTTCCCGGCTGAAGAAGCACAGCCCCCACCGCTCTGTCTGACGCGTCTGTCTCCACCCTCATGGGCTTCTGTAGGTCCACATGCAGAAGTTGTTCTTCCGAAGCGAAAGCCCTTTTCAGTTCTTCAAAAGCTCTCTCCGCCTCCGCCGTCCAAACAAATTTCTTCTTGCTACTGAGGCAGTCGGTGATGGGTGCCGTCAAGTGTGCAAAATTCTTGATGAACTTCCGATAAAAGTTCCCAAACCCCAGGAATCTTTGCACATCCTTCTTGGTTTTCGGTGTCTTCCATTCCAGCACCGCCTGGACTTTGCCTGGATCCATGGCCAATCCTTGGTCTGACAGGCGGTACCCCAGGAATTCCACCTCCTTGGCATGAAACTGGCACTTCTCCAGTTTCACCCACAGCTGATTGGCTTGCAGCCGGCCCAACACTTCTCTCACGTCCCTCACATGCTGCTCTTCATTTTCCGAATACACCAACACGTCATCCAAAAAGGCCACACAATTCTTGTAGAGCAACGGCCCCAGGACGTGGTTGATAAAACTTTGAAAACATGCGGAGCCGGCTTGGAGACCGAAGGGCATTACGAGGTATTCAAATGCTCCCAAAGGGGTGAACATGGTGGTCTTCCATTCATCCCCCTTCCTTATTCGTATCAGATTATACGCCCCCCGCAGGTCCAGTTTTGTAAAAATCTTCCCCTTCCTCACCCTGGTCAGAATGTCATCAATTCGGGGCATAGGAAAGGCCAGGGGTTCCGACACGGCGTTTAGGGCCCTGAAATCCACTACAAGTCTCGGCTTATCTGTGTTTTTTTTGTCCACAAAAAACACTGGGCTGCCCCCCACCGCTCGGGACTCTCTGATGAAACCCCTCTTCAGGTTTTTGTCAATGAACTCCCTCAGCTCCTGCATCTCCCTGTCTGACATGGCGTACAGCTTGCCCACTGGGAGTTGAGCCCCCGGGAGTAGGTTGATTTGACAGTCAAAGGGTCTATGCGGCGGCAGTTTGTCCGCTTCTCTTTCGCTAAATACGTTGCTCAGATCTGCATATTGCGGAGGCACCTCCCCTTGCTTCATTACCTCCATCCCAGCTAAGGTGAGCTTGGCTCCCCCTGGATCCTTCCCCTGCTTGCAGTGTTCCAGGCAATGCGCCGACCCAAAGGAGACCACCCTCTGGTGCCAGCCCACTAGAGGATCGTGTAGTGCCAGCCAGCTCATCCCCAAAATTATGGGAGCTCCTCCCAATGTGGCCACATTAAACGCTATCCTCTCGGTGTGTCTTGCCACCCTCATTATCATGGGAACTGTCTGTTGGTTCACTTCTCCTCCCAACAGCTCTCTGCCGTCAATCGTGGTTACCTGCAGGGGTTTACTTAAGGGGAGGGTTTGTATCTGGTGCTCAGCTGCGAACTCCTTACTCATGAAATTACAGGAGCTGCCTGAATCCAGCAGGGCCTTGATCTGTAGGGGGTGTCCGTTTGGCAGCTCTAGCAACACCTCTATCACTAGAGCAGGTCTGGGAGGTTCTGGCGCGGGCACTCTCACTGCTTTTGAGCCTGGCTGCTGTGCCCCGACGGCAGCCAGGCGTTGGCTTTTACTTGCTCTGTGCTTTCCTCCTCCTCTCCCCCAACAGCTCCTGCCATGCCTTGCCATTCCTTTCTCCGTGGACAGACTCTGGCAAAGTGTCCTGGCTGTTGGCAGAGATAGCATTTCTTCCCGCCCTTTCCCTCTTTCTTCCACCCTTCACCGATGTTTGAAACTGTGCGCGCACGCGCTGTTCCCACTTCCATCGGCTCTGCCGGCGGGAAAGGCTGCTCTGGAATGTCTGGAATGCGGAGCTCCCTCCAACGTTCTCCTTTCCCCTCCCGCTTCTCCAAAGCCCTCGCTTCCTGGCGCGCCCCTATGGCTAGCGCGGCTTTAGTCAGCTGGTCCATAGACTCTGCTCTGGGGTTCCGGGAAAGTTCATCTTTCAAGGACGAAGACAGACCTTCTTCGAAAAGCATTTGAATGGGCTCAGAAGACAAGTCCCACCCCAATCGATGAATCAACATAGTGAACTCAGTCCAGTACTCACGGACAGTCCTGTTTCCCTGCTTGCAAGCCATTAACTGCCTTCGCACCCCTCCCTGCTCAATGTCACTGGAAAACATCAGGTCCATGGCACGAAAAAACTTCATCGCGTCCTTTAGGATCTCATTATTTGCTGCCATCAAGGGTCTAACCCAGTCCTTCGCCCCTGATTCGAGATGGCTAATTACAAAAGCCACTCGCGATTCCTCATCAGGGAAGTCATCGAACTGCAGATTGAGAGCATATTGCATCTCTGTCCTAAAGGCATGGTAGTTCCTGGGGTCCCCCCCAAATTTCTGCACCAATCCTGGCATCTTTCTGTTGAGTGGGGTGGCTTTCTCCCTCCCCCTCTCTGCATCCTGAGCCCTCCTTTCTTCCAGCCTCGCCGTCTGCAAGGCAAGCTGGATTTCCAACGTCCTATACCTTTCCTCCAGGCTTGGACCTCCTCCAGCTGCCCCTCCGGTTCCTGCTGGTTCGCTCATGATGCCTCTCCCTGGCACAAGCTAGCTGTCGGTGACTTTCGGATTGCTGTGATGGGATGAAGAGCTGCTTGTGTGTAAATTGCAATCCCTCAGAGTTTGAACAGCTTCTCAAACCTCTGCCTGTGACGGAGCCCCTCCAGCATGGCTGCGTCAGTCGCTAGCAGAATCCGAAAGTGGCTGCTTTCGGAAACGTTTCCAACATAAAAGCTCCTTAACGGAAACACGTCTTCTGGACTCTCGGCGTGACAGTTTCCGCCGAGGAACGGGTGTTCCTATAGGAGGTCCTGAGACCTCCCCACTGTTTTCACTGGAAGCATCTCTGAGCCATTCCTCCGACTCTCCTTCCCTTGACGTTCCTGTTCGCCCCCTACTGGTTCCCTCTTCAGGTGTCAAGTCTCTCTCTACCTCAGAGAGCCTTGGCACCTCCTGTCCTGCCGATGGCAGTTCCCTGACACTATGTAAATTGGATATTTTGATAAATTTCCTTGCGCTATTGTGACATTAATGATACTACCAGGATTATGTAAAAATTTCAAGAGGCTTATGTTGCTTGCTACAACCATCTCTGCTGTCTTGCAGGTAACAGGCAAGCCAGCACAGAATACTTGCATAAACAGGTACCACTGTGGCAGAAAGGTAAACAGCATTTCTGTGTGCTCCATGCATCAATAGCTGTTTAGTCCTGCTGGCCACATGACCCAGAAAGCTGTCTGTGGACAAGCGCCGGCTCCCTTGGCCTGAGGCAAGATGAACACCACACCCCAGAGTCCCCTTGGACTGGACTTAACTGTCCAGGGGTCCTTTACCTTTACTTGCATGAGTATTAGTTGCAGGGCATTTTTTTCATCTGGAACTTGCCAGAACTCAGTTCCAGCACCTCTCAGGTGGGCACCATTGCCATTATAAGAGCATGAGGGAGGCGTTCATGGTGAGTTCTGGCACCTCTAGAAAAAGTAGCATGAGGTAGTAGTCAACTAGGTTTTACTCAGAGTAGGCTTCCTGATATTAATGGATGTAAATTAGATGTATTCATTGATTTTAAGAGGTGTACTCTGAGTAAAACTTAATTGAACACCACCCATGGTCTCAAAGCACACTGATCTTGGGAATTTCCATCACCAGCATTGAATGCAGATCGGTTAAGATATTAATAGTGTTTGCTCTATACTACAAATCATCAAAGAAATGAACTAGATTCTTACTATAAGGAGGCCTGGGTTCAGTTCCTCACTCAGCCATGAAGCTCACTGAGTGGCTTTGGGACAGGCACCAACTCTCAGTGTAACATACTTCACAGGCTTGTTGTGAGGATTAGTGGAGAACAGGGGCAGGGAAGAGGACAATGCCTTTATCACCAGCAGCTTCATCATTTTATGTGTATGCCACATTCCCATGGTAAACTGTTAAGTTGTGGGTGAACATATCAGATGACACAGCGATTCTTCAAACAGCTCTTGTTTATTCACAGGCCTGAACTGAAGGGTTCAGCCAGCCTGTTTATATAGAGCTCCACTAGAACGCAACAGTAACCACTTTCTGTAACTATCCAGTCACTGAAAGTCACTTTCAATTCCTTATTTGCATATGTGGACCTGAGTGAAATCTATCTACAGTATCCCCCTGCTGGCCCAGGGTGAGTACATAACATAAACCATGGTGAAGTCAGCTCAAGTTTCATTGGAATAGCACTGTAAATATTAAAAAAACACACCCACCCCAATGCAAACCAGATTGCTAAAACTGCTGCGACACTTGTACACTCATTCAGCATCCATTGGCTCACATTGAAACATTAAGTTCCTGGAAGGAAAAGTGAGGTGTAACTGTTAAATAAATGAATGATAAATCAATTAGTCCAGCAGTACCAGGGGAGCTGGGATTTATCTGTGCAGTGCTCTCCATGGACCTTGTGTTCATCTAACCAGACAGGGGTTCTTATTTCTGCTCCTGCCTACAACCAGGAGGAGGAGCTTTGCCAAAAGTGCCCCAATAATAACTGAATTAAGACAGACTTTATATACTAAAATTAACTCACCTGTAGAGATCAGTGATCAGTCCTTCCCTCCAGCGAGAACAAAGATTATTAAGAAGACGCTCGTGCTGTGCAAATAAACAGATGTAGTTGGAGACAGGAACAGGATCCTTTGAAAAGCAGGTAATTGTTTCTATCATACTGTACTGGTTGACATGTATTCTGAAGTAGTTTCCCTTTATCGCATCTCCTGTTGTGATTGCCATCCCCTGTGATAAATTAAGAAAACAGTTGTGACAGCAGACAGAGGAAAACAAAGTTGGACAGCATATTGCTAAAGTACTGTGTCCAATTCTGGGCACCACAGTTCAAGAAGGACACTGACAAACTGGAACATGTCTAGAGGAGGGCAACCAAAATGGTCAAAGGCCTGGAAACGATGCCTTATGAGGAACGGCTAAGGGAGCTGGGCATGTTTAGCCTGGAGAAGAGGAGGTTAAGGGGTGATAGGATAGCCATGTTCAAATATATAAAAGGATGTCACATAGAGGAGGGAGAAAGGTTGTTTTCTGCTGCTCCAGAGAAGCGGACACGGAGCAATGGATCCAAACTACAAGAAAGAAGATTCCACCTAAACATTAGGAAGAACTTCCTGACAGTAAGAGCTGTTCGACAGTAGAATTTGCTGCCAAGGAGTGTGGTGGAGTCTCCTTTTTTGGAGGTCTTTAAGCAGAGGCTTGACAACCATATGTCAGGAGTGCTCTGATGGTGTTTCCTGCTTGGCAGGGGGTTGGACTCGATGGCCCTTGTGGTCTCTTCCAACTCTATGATTCTATAAAGAGGGATTTTTATCATCAATACTCTTGGAGTATACTCTTGGAGTATAAAGAGGGGTTTTTATCATCAATACTCTTGGATATCTAGGAAGTTGTGGATTATACACAATAACACCGTCTGTCTTGCTATTCGATGCAAAATTAGCTGTAGTTAAATGTTAAGGGTGGTATTCAGCTAAGTCCTACTCAGAGCAGACCCATATCTGGCAACCTCAGTGAATCTACTCTGAGTAGGACTGTCACTGAATATCACCCTTAGTGTCCTGTGTTTTTACTGAAGAGGACATACACCAGGTCACCCACAACACTGGAGGGCACTGAGTAAGGTTGTCACCTTACCCTAAACACACAGAGAAGTTCAGGTGGTAAAGTTTTCGCTATCATTGCATCGCTTTGTGTGGCTTACAATACAGCCACAGATTTCCTAGAAAACTGAAAGCTGCAGCAGTACCAGATCACATAGGCCTGCTTTACACGACTCACATATTTTTAGAACTTACATAATTAGGTTGTGATTCTTGTACATCCAAGCGAGAAGGAATTCCAGGTTTAAAAATATGCACATAATTATATTTTCCAGGTAGAACACCACCTGTCAGAAGCAATGAGAGGTGTTGTGAAGATCTCTATAATGGCTGCCAGCATATATGACAGCTAATTTGTTAATCATAAAATATGATAATTCCAAGTTTAAAACTCTTTGTTACATTTTTTTTGTTATTTCTAAAACAATGCCATGGTGATTGGAGCAAGAACAGGTAGTACCTTGCTGTTGTTTCATAGGTTCATCTGAACCATGTGGAAGCACCTAGAACCCCTGGAATCTTACACAGCTCAGTGATAGTGGTGGCATGGAACTATATCTATATATGAATTTGCACTTGACATCTATGCCAATGTTCATGAGAAAAAATTCTGCCTGGGGGAAAAAATCCTCCTGATATTAAGATATAGGAACAATATTTTTCTAAACTGATACTTTATACACCCTATACCAGGGGTTGTCAGCCTGGTTCCTACCGCCCACTAGTGGGTGTTTCAGGATTCTAGGTGGACTTTTTGGGGTTCTACGGCACAAGCTGAATCCTCCTTCCATCAAGCACTGGTGGGCGGTAAGAAATTTTTACCACCAAGAAAGATGCATTAGTGGGTGGTAGGTATGAAAAGGTTGACTACCCCTGCCTTATACAAATGTTAATTTCCTCCACTTCACATTTCATGCTGCACAAGATGAAAATATTATAGAAATGCTAGACAATGAAAAGGAATGTTCTTGGCCCACCTTGAACTTTGCACCCCTTGTATATAGGGATGAGTCTATCCAAATCTTCTGGGGGTTCAAAAACTGGCTCCAGAGTTGGATCAAAAAGATTTAGCATGGTTGCAGCAAGCTGGAAGCCAACCTCTTTTGAGCTGAAATTGCTGTGTGTCCATTCATTGGCATAGTATATATTGGAGAACTTGGTTAAAGAACCTGCAGCTCTGATGGCGATATCATTAGTATGGAAGTTGGTATCAATCACAAGCCTCCCGTCGTAAACAAGACATGCATCATTAATTGCCTTGAAGGTCTCATAATCCACTCTTTTTTCAGTAAAGTTAAAGAATGCCTAAAAATAAGGCGGTAATTAGTCCTCCTGTAAAACAGGCAGCGCCAACATGGTGTCCTTCAGATGCAGCTACACTAATCATCATGCTTGAAGGCACCCACTTTCAGCTAAGGGGCCGTGACTTTGAGTCTGCAATCTGCAGGGGTCAGCTGTGCAATTTCCATGGGGAACTCTGTCACATGGCTGATGCAGTTGCACCTCTACCTGCCTCACACCTGATGTCACATATGATGTCAGGTGTAGGACAGGTAGTTATGGTTTGGAGAAAATGGCTTGTGGGCCAAATTGGGACTTATGCCAGACCAAATGTGACCCTTGGGCTGGAGGTTCCCCATCCCTGCCATAAAGGCAATCCACTGGGGTTATTGTGCCCCATTGAGGGACATCAAGTTATCAAGTCCACACATATGTTAGAGAAGGTGCAACAACTTAGGCACATATTTTCATATGCATTGGGAGTGACTACTGCTTCATGCATTTTAGTTATGTGTCTTTAAGGAGATCTCAGAAATTATGGGGTGAGAAATATTGATGGATCCAATTAGCACTTATTAGCTTAAATGAAGCTCTGTTGTCCAAGGATCTGATTATTTGCTTGATAATAGCAGGTAGGCTTGAGGCTGCTAAAAAATGGAAGTCTCCTTGGACATTGTCATGGTATGAAAGGGTGTGGAGCATAGCATAGCCCAGCAGAAAAAACAGACTTGTTCTGTTTAGGGCAATTGAAAATAACAAACACTGAATCTTTTGATACAACTTGGAATAGATTTATTCATTTATTTATCAGTAGAGGTGGATCTGGCCAAAATGCTCCATAATCTAAAGACATACATGGTCTGACATATTTCCGCCATGTTGATTCTCTTGAATAGAGATATCAAATTTCCAGTGATATTCTCTTAATCTAATTCAATCAGCACAAGGGGCAGTCTCAAAGTAAATTTTGTCACTGCTATTATTATATATATAATTTTCCTCCAAAAATCATAGGTGACTCGACATTCCCACCACATATGTAATAATTGCATAGTTTTGGCTGAGCACTTCCAGCATTTAAAATGATTTATGAGTAGATTTTATTGAACCTAGCTCAAATTAAGTACCAGCATAAAAGCTGTTTATATTGAGCTTTTCTTACTGATAAGCTGAGTGAGGATTCTCTCACAGAGCTCCAAATCTTGACCAATTTCTGCACGGAAATACTAAACCCCAGATCTCTTTTCCACCTTGTTCTGACTACTGAGTCCCTTTTCCTAAATCCATTAATTATAATTTTTGGTCGAAATACTTTTTGCCATATTATCTGATGTAATTTCCCCCCAAGGAGCCATACCTTACCACACAGGTTGAACCTACAAATTTAGACAGCAGATATTGGAACCATGGGAAAATCTGTTCTCTTGTTTTTTTGACTAATTACATGTCTTATTAACATCAGTCCATTATTTACTAGATACCCAAATTTTATAACACATGTTTTTCCTAGTTAACAAAATCCAACAGCTGATTGACTCAGATATGATGACTTAATATAGATAAAAGTACAAAATTTCCCATTTGTACTTGACCCATTTTTTCAATAATGAATGTGGAATTTAACTTTGTTTTAATAAATTTCCCCTCTCATTTTTAGACATTCACCTTAATGTTTCAAATGGGGCATTAAGTTGTCCAACTGATATGAATCTTTACCCTATCTTGTACAAGGCATATTTTTAATCAAATTCAGCTAGTATTATTGGTTATTCTTGTGAGACATATCCTGCTATATACATTTATCAAGAATTTTCTGCCAAACTTTTAGTTCCTGTGTACTCATTGTATGATCGCAGTCTTGATAGCATTTATCTGAGGCATTCATGACAAATTCAGTTTTTCCTATTTACAAAAATCCACTTTTATTTTTTTGAACAATAGTTCCCTCTCTTTTTGATATTGTTACCTAATTTTATACATATGTGTATAACCAGTTGGTTACTAATTTCCAACGTATAATGTTGAGCAAAGGGACCCCAAGTGAAACAATTTCCACTTTCTGGTTGTGTATGCTGATACAGCTCCATACTTGTCAATTATTTGGAACCCATGATTTAAAGATTCCCTAGGGCTTTCTAAAGACAATGTGGCATCAGTTGTATATAGGAAGATCCTAATCTGACCCATTTTAAGCTTGATCCCTCATATTTGTGAATCTTCCATTGTTGCAATGGTGAATGGTTCGATTGCCATAGCAAATTGGAATAGGGAAGGCAGATAGCCTTGTGCTGTAATTTTCTTAAATTAAATTGCTCTGTTTATTGTCTGAAATGCTTTGTAAATTAGGAAACCCATGCTGTTCTTCCTGGGACTCTTTCCCCTTTGGGTATCTTTTTGGTGACATCTTAACTGAGAAAGATGTAATCTTACTGCTCCATAAATTTCTGACTTATGTACAAAACACAGTAATCCATTAATTTATCTATTTCTTCCTTTCATTATTAGCATAAACAAACATAAGCAAAACCAAAAACATAGCATATAGTTACAATTTCCTAAGCACTCCCCAAGTATTAATTTAATTCATCAGTTGACTCTAATCAACATTTAAACCAAATAATTAATCAAAACACCAATTATATTATTTTAATGGGGGGAGAATACATTAATTTAATTCCCCAGTTAAGTCATTTCTCACCTGTCAAATGTACTTGACCATAATGTGTGCATTTTGATAATCATCTGAATATATGTCCACTGAAAATAATGAAATGCAGATGGAGAACATCTGTATCCAGATGGGCATCCAAGTGATGATATCATTCACCTACATTGTATTAATATTTAACAGGGTGTTGATTTTGAATGTGCATCTAGATCCACCTTCTTTTTCTCAGCTGGTCAAATATAATTGCACAGGGCTAGGCTTGGAGGACGTTGAAACCACAAACAGAATGTGGAAGCTTTTTCTCCTTCCATGCACACCTTCACCTTCAGAGTGAGGGCGATGAAAAGGGCTTCATCTAGCATGACATAATCCTATAGCTGCACGTGGTATCAGTATTTACTACATGATTCCTGATTAGCTTCTGACTCTTTCAAGGGCAGCGACTGCTGAAGGAACAGCAATTTGGAGAAACACTGACTGCTTTAGATGTGAAAAAATAGGCAGAGGGAACAGGAGAGGGTTAGTTTTTGGGTGGATCTTCCCACCTCTCTACCAGCAACTTTTGCATCAAAACCTAAACTTCATGACAATTTGGCAAAGCAATACCTTTAATTATCATTCTGACATGGGCTCAGTTCTCAGAAAACAGCAATGTTTACATGCATTTATTAGACATTTTTAAATGAACATTAAAATAAAAACAAGTTATGAAAATTTATTTTAAAAGTTGATTTGTGTTTTAAAAATTCAGCCACCACAAGGAAATGCCCCTGCACAGCTCTTTTTCATTTCATTGTACAAGAGGATGTCCCTGTGGATTGTTGCATCCTTTTAATTCAATAGTTCAGTGGCTCTGCTTAATGGAAGGATGTTACATAACAAAGACATATATACTTACAGAACACTGCAATCGGAATGGCTTTGTATTAGTAGTGAAAGATGCAAACTCAATTGGGTCCGGGTGGGTGCCATCATTCCACTGAGCCAGCAGACTGTCATGATACACAGTCACACCAGCTCTGGACAGGGCTCTCTGGACAGCATTTTCTATTGCGTTGTTATTAAGAGAAGTAACATTTGAGCACAATGGAGGATGCACAAGATGTATGAGGCTGCCATTAATTCCTAATGATAGGAGAGCTGCTATAGCAGTGTAAGTGTCAATTGTATTCCCATAGACAATAACATTCCCTGGGAGGGCAGAAAAGAGAAAAAAATAATTTAAGACATATAATAAAAACCTTATTAGTGTAACTCAGATGATAATAATACTGAACTGATCTGTGACCCTCT
Source organism: Podarcis tiliguerta (assembly GCF_965153285.1). Taxonomy (NCBI): domain Eukaryota; kingdom Metazoa; phylum Chordata; class Lepidosauria; order Squamata; family Lacertidae; genus Podarcis; species Podarcis tiliguerta. Next base: position 86,740,517 of record NC_139540.1, on the reverse strand, counting down.
TGTTGCTCTGATGCTATGAAGTAAACAATGTTACCTAGCAACAGTTGCTAGGATAATTTAGTGAAGACTCTACAGAATACATCCGACAAAGTAGCAAGCACTTAACACAGAATTGGACATTAATTATGCCCCCAGATTTTGAAACCCTTTAGTCTGAGAACCTTTTTTTTGGGGGGGGGGTAACCTTTAGCAAGCTCCTTTACCCAGACATTTCTCATCTTTTGTTTGGTTACAGTACTTTCAAATAAAAATTAAAAGTCCTGCAAAAAGGATATGGGGAATTGGGGGAGGGGAGAGAAGAAGTAGTAACATAGCTATCAGAACTCAGAGGATTCTCTCTCATCAACCAGGGGAAAAAATGTGTGTTTCTTACATATCTGCCATTTCCTCGTGTTTCTTTTCCTTGGTCAAATATAATGAAATCCACAATGGGTAGGGAACATTCACTTAAGGAGTTGGGGACTTGCTGTAGGAAAACTCAAAGAAACTGAAGGCCTGTCTAATAAATATGTATAGGGCTCATTCCAAGCAAAGTTAAGCTTTCTAGCATTATACTGCATTTTGGGGTGTAGGTCCTAAATAAAGTGTGAATGAGTTAGATGCACAGGAGAAATGAACAGGGAACTTATTCAGGAGCCCTGGTTAGCTGCAGTTGTTAGTGGTAAACTTGGGTTTGCTGCCTCACAATTTGTAAAGTGGTCCTTAATCCCACTTAATTTAAAACAAAAAGTTAGGCATGTAATTCTCTTTTGCCCATTGAAAGAAAGGGATTGCCGTGTTCATAAGTTTCCATTATGCTCACATGGTGTACAAATTAGGGCTAACTCCTGATTAAAGAAAGCTTAGTCAATGGCCTGGTTTACTTCTGTGGAGGCTGGTCCATAAGAGCAAATGGGGTACTGCCCCATCAACTTAAGTTTGTCTTCAACCAACCCACACCTGCCTGCCTCTTTACTTATAACCGACTCAGGGGGGTGGCCCTGGTTATCATCTTCCTCGTCCTTAGTCTCTGTGTTGCCCTTGCAGAACTTGGCAGGGAGACGGGGACAAAACCAGAACTAGTTGGCTCAGGCTATCGTTGTCTTTGGCTCCATCTGCTGTTGGCCTCCTTGCCTTCTGCTTCACCATTCTTGATGGGCACCAGCCACCCCTGGTTTAGCTGATTTAGAAATTAGAATCATAATCATAGAATCATAGAGTTGGAAGAGACCACAAGGGCCATCGAGTCCAACCCCCTGCCAAGCAGGAAACACCACCAGAGCACTCCTGACATATGGTTGTCAAGCCTCTGCTTAAAGACCTCCAAAGAAGGAGACTCCACCACTCTCCTTGGCAGCAAATTCCACTGTCAAACAGCTCTTACTGTCAGGAAGTTCTTTCTAATGTTTAGGTGGAATCTTCTTTCTTGTAGTTTGGATCCATTGCTCCGTGTCCGCTTCTCTGGAGCAGCAGAAAACAACCTTTCTCCCTCCTCTATGTGACATCCTTTTATATATTTGAACATGGCTATCATATCACCCCTTAACCTCCTCTTCTCCAGGCTAAACATGCCCAGCTCCCTTAGCCGTTCCTCATAAGGCATCGTTTCCAGGCCTTTGACCATTTTGGTTGCCCTCCTCTGGACACGTTCTAGTTTGTCAGTGTCCTTCTTGAACTGTGGTGCCCAGAACTGGACACAGTACTCCAGGTGAGGTCTGACCAGAGCAGAATACAGTGGCACTATAACTTCCCTTGATCTAGATGCTATACTCCTATTGATGCAGCCCAGAATTGCATTGGCTTTTTTAGCTGCCGCGTCACACTGTTGGCTCATGTCAAGTTTGTGGTCAACCAAGACTCCTAGATCCTTTTCACATGTACTGCTCTCAAGCCAGGTGTCACCCATCTTGTATTTGTGCCTCTCATTTTTTTTGCCCAAGTGCAATACTTTACATTTCTCCCTGTTAAAATTCATCTTGTTTGTTTTGGCCCAGTTCTCTAATCTGTCAAGGTCGTTTTGAAGTGTGATCCTGTCCTCTGGGGTGTTAGCCACCCCTCCCAGTTTGGTGTCATCTGCAAATTTGATCAGGATGCCCTTGAGTCCATCATCCAAGTCGTTGATAAAGATGTTGAATAAGACCGGGCCCAAGACAGAACCCTGTGGCACCCCACTAGTCACTCTTCTCCAGGATGAAGAGGAACCATTGATGAGCACCCTTTGGGTCCGGTCAGTCAGCCAGTTACAAATCCACTGAGTGGTAGCATAGTCAAGACCGCATTTTACCAGCTTCTTTACAAGAATATCATGGGGCACCTTGTCGAATGCCTTGCTGAAATCAAGGTAGGCTACATCCACTGCGTTCCCTTCATCTACCAGGCTTGTAATTCTGTCAAAAAACGAGATCAGGTTAGTCTGACATAACTTATTTCTCAGAAATCCATGCTGACTATTGGTGATCACAGCATTCCTTTCTAGGTGCTCACAGACTGTTTGCTTAATGATCTGCTCCAGAATCTTCCCTGGTATTGATGTCAGACTGACTGGGCGGTAATTATTTGGGTCCTCTCTTTTCCCCTTTTTGAAAATAGGGACAACATTTGCCCTCCTCCAGTCTGCCGGGACTTCGCCTGTTCTCCAGGAATTCTCAAAGATGACTGCCAATGGTTCTGAGATCACATCTGCCAGTTCTTTTAATACTCTTGGATGCAGTTCATCTGGCCCTGGAGACTTGAATACATCTAGACTAGCCAAGTATTCTTGTACTATCTCCTTAGTTATTCTGGGCTGTGTTTCCTCTGCTGAATCATTTGCTCCAAATTCTTCAGGTCGGGCATTGTTTTCTTTATCAAAGAAGACTGAGGCAAAGAAGGCATTGAGGAGTTCAGCCCTTTCTGTGTCCCCTGTTTGCATTTCACCATCTTCTCCTCTGAGTGACCCCACTGTTTCTTTGTTCTTCCTTTTGCTACGAACATACCCATAAAAGCCTTTTTTGTTGCTTTTAACCTCTCTAGCAAGCCTGACTTCATTCTGTGCTTTAGCTTTTCTGACTTTGTGTCTGCACGTGCTGGCTATTTGTTTGAATTCCTCTTTGGTGGTTTCCCCCCTTTTTCTTTTTTTGTACACATCCTTTTTTAATCTTAACTCAGTTAAAAGTTCTTTAGATAGCCACCCTGGCTTCTTTAGGTACCTTCCATGTTTCCATCTCATTGGTATTGCCTGAAGTTGTGCTTTTACTATCTCCCTCTTAACAAACTCCCAGCCATCATGAACTCCTTTTCCTTTTAGTATTACTGTCCATGGGATCTCACCCAGCACTTCCCTAAGTTTTATGAAGTCGGCTTTCTTAAAGTCAAGAAATTGAGTCCTAGTATGCTTGGCTGCTCCTTTCCACTGATCACTCGCGCCTGATGATCCTTCCACTTCTACCCCACTAACCAGGTCATCAACATTGGTTAGGACCAGATCTAAAATGGCTGTTCCTCTTGTTGCTTCTCCCACTTTCTGGACAATGACATTGTCTGCAAGGCCAGTGAGGAATCTGTTTGACCTTATGCTCTTGGCTGAGTTTGACATCCAACAAATATCCGGGTAATTGAAGTCCCCCATTACTACTATCTCCCTTCCTTTTGCATGCTTGGCCATCTGTTCCAGGAAGGCATCATCTATGTCCTCTGTTTGGCTTGGGGATCTATAGTAAACTCCCACAATGAGGTCACTGTTATTCTTCTCTCCCTTACTTTTGACCCAAATGCTCTCACTTTGGCTTTGAGGTTCTAAATCTTGGATCTCTTCACAGGTATACACATCCCTGACATATAACGCCACTCCTCCTCCTTTCTTGTCTGGTCTGTTTCTCTGAAATAGATTGTACCCCTCCATTATTACATTCTAATCGTGGGACTTATCCCACCAGGTTTCAGTGATGCCTATTATGTCATATTTAGTTTGCTGTACCAAGAGCTCAGGCTCATCTTGTTTATTTCCCATGCTTTGTGCATTAGTGTACAGACATTGAAGTCCATTAATCATTCCCCCGTGTCTCTTATTTAAGGATTTTTTCCTCCCACCACTAGGTCTGTGTGCTCTTTGCTCCATTTGGTCTATGACATTTGGATGATCATCTTCATCAATTGATAAGACTCCTACCTTCAGGAGCTCTGTCTCCCACCCCCACATTAGTCAGTTTAAAGCCCTCCTGATGAGGTTTCTGAGATTTTTGGCAAAAACATTCCTCCCAACCGTTGTGAGGTGCAGCCCATTGCTTGCCAGAAGTCCATCTTCAAGAAACTGCAGTCCGTGATCTAAGAATCCAAACCGTTCCTGTTTACACCATTTGCGGAGCCAGCTGTTCACTTCCACTATTTTTCCCTCTCTCCCTGGGCCACGTCGTTCAACTGGGAGGACAGATGAGATGACAATTTGTGCATTTAATTGCTTCAATTTCCTGCCCAGAGCCTCGTAGTCTCTTTTGATCTTCTGGAGGCTATTGCTTGCAGTGTCATTGGTTCCCACATGAACCAAGAGGAAGGGGTATTTGTCAGTGGGTTTTATGATTCCTTGCAGTCGTTCAGTTACATCTTGGATCTTAGCCCCGGGGAGACAGCACACTTCCCGAGACATCTTGTCAGGCCCACAGATCACTGCTTCTGTTCTGTTCTGCATGAGAATTGTCTGGGACTATTTTATTCACTGTTGGCAGTACTGTAGAGATGTTACAAAGCAATATTCATTTCAAATCCTACTATAAAATCAAAAGTAGTTGTCAGAGCTGGCTCTAGGTCCCAGCTCACAGAGGACCAACGCTAGCCGGTAGTAATGTACAAAAGTCTTTATTGAAGTACAGTTTCCATTTTCAAACCGGAGCGCCCCAGCTCTACGTCTAGGATTTAGACCGGCGAAGCTCCATCTGAATCTCCGCCTCCTGTACACCAGTTTAAGACTCTAGCTTTACTCCACCTCTTCCGTCTCTCCTTTCTCCTCTGGGTCCTGCTACCCCCCGGGGTCCCTTCCTTCCTGGATTCTTCCGACGCAGACGTTGACCCCCCTGACTCCTCCCGCTCTCTTCGGCGGGCTTTAGGACCTGGCTCCCTATCCGGGCTGCCAACTGCTGCGCCCTCCTGTACATTTGAACTTGGCGCGCGCGCGCAGCCTTCAACCTTCCTCTCGACCGTTTCCTCGCTCTCCGATGGAGGCGTGGCCACTCCTGGCTCATGTCCTCCCGCTGGTAGTCCGCCGCCTGATCCCGATGCCTGGGACTCCTCCCCCTTACTGCCCTCTGGTGTGGACGCTGGTCCGGATTTCCAGCTGCTGCTCTCTGAATCCCCTCTGGCCCCTTCTTCCTGGGGTGTCCCCCTAGGCACCCCCCTTGCCCTGACCATGGGAGCCCCTTTCTGTGAATCTTCCGATTCACTGGAAAGACTCAGAGACCTCGGACCGCTGTCATCGCTGACATTTCCTTCGGACTCCTCCCCCTCGCTCTCTATTTCCTCCCTCTCCTGTGCCTCTGCTCCTGAACCCCTGACAGTAGTATTGAAGATATTCTGCTATGTTAACACTGCTGAATTAGGGTAAGTAACAAAGAAATAGTTTTGGAATTTGACCACAATCCAGTCCTTCATAAAAAGAAATGAGTGGTGTAGCTTTGGAGTTGCATTTTAAAAAATATTTACTTCATACATATAACTCTCCAAAACAGTGTAAATTTTAATGAACATTTTATATTCTTTGTAAACAGCTTAGAAATTCTATTTACATTAAGCTGTGTACAAATAAGATAAATAAATAAATAAGCCTGCAGTTTTCTCATTTTCAGAAGAATCAGAGCCAGCAAAGATTGTACTGGATTTCTCACCATTCAGAACAGGGTGAAGAAAACAATTGCATATGTCTATGTTGTTTTATTCCAAAGAAGCCATAAGGTGCTAAGAAAGGAGGGTGAAATTCAACAGCCGATTTTCAGCAATGAAAATGGATGGCAAGTTTCCAGGTAGAATGATCTGGGTCAGTATTAGCTTCTGCAGGCCCTCTAGGAGAGCTCATTGCCAGCGAAGTCAGATGTTGTTCTGATGAGGTTCAAAACTTATTTGAACACTTACACCCCCAAAGGATTGGGGATTGCCAAAGCCCAACACAAGTGAAGTTTCAGGAATTTAAAGAGGCAGGGTTCTAGTTGTGAACCACAGAGGCACTCAAGAGTATGGTCTCTGCTTCCTCTGAGGGAGACCTTCCACCTCCAAGAGGTATTTGGGGAGTCTCTCTTCAGACTCAGAGCCCAGTAAATTCTTAGACCTCAGCACAGAGATGCAAGACATCCTCCCAGCAGCTTACTTCTTTCATTGTGGTAGCCCAACGGTCACAGTGCTGCATCTGTCTGTGAGGTGGCCTTGAAAACACCTTCACCACTATTGCTTTGTAATGATGATGGGAAATTATTTTAAAACATAAAATAACTTCAAACTTAATTCCCAGCTGGCAGCAGGTGCTGCAGGTGTTTGCTAGGGCCACGACACCCAGAATGCCTTGCTCTGGGGAAGAGCCAAGGATAGGGCAAGAGGTCAACAGAGTTCAGCAGAAGCCTTGCTGACTGGTTGGTTGCTAGCAACATAGCAACATAGCAGCATGCAGAGGCAGACAGCAGGTTGGGTGGTGGGTTGGCTGGCATCCAAGCAGCCATAGGAGGAGCAACAGCAGTTGGGTGGCCAGCCAGCCAACAAGACATTGCCATGGAAGCAATGGTGGCAAGTGACCCCATGGACAGCAGATTGAGTACATGATGCTCCATCCATCTCCATGTGGCTCAGTGTGGCTCATGGTAGGGCTGCCCTTGCTTCACCTGTCAGCTGCAGTATGTGTACAGGTTCATGTAAGAGGAGAGAGTTCCAAGTTGTTCAGTGCTCTGAAGACAAGAACCTGCACATTGAATTGAGCCGGAACCAAACCCAAACACCCTAGCCCCCATAAATCAGCCACACTGCTGCATTGTACACCAAGTGAAGCTTACATACCCTTTTGAAGGGAAAGCCCCACATAGGGCAGTTGCAGATGTCAAATCTGGATGTAACCAGGGCATGTGTAACTATGACAAGATCAACATTAACAATTTAATGTTCTGCAGTAGTGAATAACACATTAAGAGCATAAAGAGCCAGCATTTGCACCATAACACACTATATTGCCAACCTGCTACAAATCTAAGTAGCTTGACATGTCAGAAAAAGGCGAGCTACTGTATCTTAAACAGATTCATGCATAAAGCATCATAGGGCAGGATTGTCCTAAACAGCCTTGTCAGCAGAGGTTCTGCACAAGGACTTCTGCTTGCACCACAGGGCTTTCCTCCTTCTCCTCCCTATGTGTGCCTCACATTGGCTCTGGGGGGTCAGGAAAACCCCCAGAACTGTGCATGGGGAAAGTGGGGGGGGGGTGTCATTCCTCCTGGCAAGCAGGAATGCTTGTGCAGATGGAATGACAGGAAAAGCACAACACTGAATTCCACCCACAGAGCTGGGACTCAAAGGTCATCAAATCCAATTAGCTGAACCAAAGCAGGCACATCCCCATGTCTGTCTCCAACAAAAGGACCACATAGTCCTGTGTGCAAAATAGCATAAGCAAAGTGTCTCTCAGTTATGAACAAATGTGCAAGCAAGTCAAACAGAGAAAATATTTGAATGTTTGGGGGGGGGGCAAGCGTAGAGGGAAGGAAGGGATTCTTCTCTGATTGCTCTTCCCCAAAGGAATTAACACCCGCACCACCAAGTATCTTTCTCTATGTGTGGCTGTTCCTGATGCTCAAGAAAAATGGAAATAAGAAACCAAAGTTCTGGAAAGGAGAAAATTCCTCATTTTAATCCTCATGGACCTCATGGTGCCGCCACCATGTGATTTCTGTTCTCATCCTGAAGCAAAGTTCTTAACCCGAGGTACTATTTCTGGGTTAGCGGAGTCTGTAACCTGAAGCGTCTGTAACCTGAAGCCTCTGTAACCACTGTACTATTAGTAGTAAATGATGACAATGATGATTATTTTATTTGTACCCCACCCATCTGCCTGGGTTTCCCAAGCCACTTTGGGTGGCTTCCAGCACATATAAAAACATAATAAAAAGTCAAACATTAAAAACTTCCCAATACAAGGCTGCCTTCAGATGTCTTCTAAAAGTTGTGTGGCTCTTTATCTCCTTGACATCTGATGGGAGGGCATTCCACAGGGAGGGTTCCACTGCTGAGAAGGCCCTCTGCCTGGTTCCCTGTAACTCCTCGAGGTGAGGGAACTGCTAGAAGACCCTCGGAGGAGGACCTCAGTGTCCAGGTTGAATGATGGGGGTGGAGACGCTCCTTCAGGTATACTGGCCTGAGGCCATTTAGGGCTTTAAAGGTCAGCACCAACACTTTGAATTATGCTCGGAAAACTACTGGGAGCCAATGTAGGTATTTCAGGACCGGTGTTATATGGTCCTGACAGCCACCTCCAGTCACCAGTCTAGTTGCCGCATCCTGGATTAGTTGTAGATTCCGAGTCACCTTCAAAGGTAGCCCAACATAGAGCGCATTGAAGTTATAAAAGCGGGAGATAACCAGAGCATGTACCACTCTGCTGAGACAGGGTGCAGGCAAGTAGGGTCTCAGCTGGCATACCAGATAGACAGCTACCCTGGACACAGAATTGACCTGCACCTCCATGTACAGCTGTGAGTCCAGGCTGTGCACCTGGTCTTTCAGGGCACAGTTACCCCACTCAGGACCAGGGAGGCCCCCCACACTCGCCCACCCCCTGGCCCCCAAGAAGAGTACTTCTGTCTTGTCAGGATTCCACCTCAATCTGTTAGCCGCCATCCATCCATCCTCCAGCCACTCACACAGGACATTCGTTGCCTTCACTGGTTCTGATTTAAATGAAAAATAGAGCTGGGTAACATTTGCATACTGGTAAACACACAGCCCAAATCCCCTCTCCTAGCGGCTTCAAATAGATGTTGAAGAGCATGGGGGAGAGGACAGAGCCCCGAGGCACCCCACAAGTGAGAGCCCAGGGGTCTGAACACTGCACTCAGAAAACTGGGTCTCGCCAATAGGACGCCTGATGCAAGCTAATGGCTTCCTAAAAATCCTAGAATGGTCATCTAGTAGCCAGAGCCCCTATCTCTTGTAACTATACCCCTGTACTCTCTCTCTCTCTCTCTCTCTCTCTCTCTCTGTTGGTTGAGAGGTCTTTGCTGCATAGTGTATTCAATAAATTTGTACATAGAAGTTTCTGATTAGACTATCACAAGCATCCCAATGGAAAGCGTTCTTATACTGGAGGAAGTCAGATATGCAGTGAGAACTATAGCATCTCCAGTCTCTTGGGGTATTCTCAGCAGAGTTTAATTTCTGCCAGCGGTCACCAGGCTTCAGTCCTGGCATATTTCCAGTGTTTGGGCTCAGTCTTGAAACATAGTAAGTAAAAGCAAAATTAAATGCTCCTAAGCAGAAAAGATATTAGCAGAAGGTGAGAGGGGAGCCTGGTCACCTGACCTCCAGTTCCTGAGTCACGGCTGGCTGCATACTGTGACAGGGGGGAGTCTGTGTGTTTCCACCACGGCCTCAACACTTTCTTTCCCCTTCCTGTCCCAAGATGCAGCAGCAATGCAGGTGACCAAAGATGGAGAGTATATTTTCTACCCACTCCTGAGGTACAGATAATATTTTCTTCACCACTGGGGCAGAGAGTCCTCATACATCAAGTCTGAAGAGAAGGGCCTTTCTATATTATATAGAAAGTTATTTCTGCTACGCCTGTGCAAGGAACAAGGACATCATTATTACAATGATGTGCTCTATGTGAAGATACCCTTGAAGATGACTCGGAAACTTCAACAGGTCAGATTACTGGCTGGGGTTATCTTTAGAACTTATATAACCCAAAACACCTGCATTGTTTGCCAGTTCATTTCCAGGTCCACTTCAATGTGCTCATGCTAGTGTTTATTTACAGCCCTAAATGACTTAGACTCCAAATAATCTGAGAGATCACCCTCCTTCCCGCCAGACCATTTTGGGTGTTAAGATCAGCAGGGGTTAAGATCAACCTCTTGATAGTTCCACCACTCTCAGAGGTTTGGGGGGAAATGCATTATCTATAGCAGCCCCTGAGTTGTGAAATTCCCTCCCCACAGAGGAACACATGACAACTTAACTGCAGAGTTTTCAGTGAATGCTGAAGATGTACTTTTTTACCCTGGCCTTTGGTACCCGAGATATGCGTTTTCAGGACCCACCCTATTCATGTGACTGTAATTAGCTGTAACTGTTTTTAATAATAAATTTAAAATGGTTGTAATTTAATACCCCATTCTACTACAACAACTGAGGAGATCTGTTTGCTCACAACTTGAATGTAGAAAACTGCATGACACCCCACTGCATATGTAGAATGATGGAATTCTCTGTGGATTGGGATAGGAGTTGGCAGAAACAGGTTTAAATGTGAAAAGAGTCTCCTAAAGTACATCTCTGCATCTTAATGAAGGGGCAAATATGTGTCTATATTAACATAATGTGCATGGTACAGTGGCACACAGCGTTGGCACAGAACACGCAGAAAGCTCAAAGTCCAATGAATCTGCTGTGTTTCAGATCTCATATTCTTTCCAGCATATTTTAATTTAAAAATGTTGTAAATAACTGCAAAACACATTTACCAATGAAATTATCTAATTTGTTAATTAATGATTAAAGCCAGACTCTGCTTATTTCATGAAATAATTATAGATATTTCCAAACAAATTATAGATTGTTTCAAGCAAAAAAGTATGACGGCCTCCCAAACTGACATGAAGTTGCAAATTAATGCCTAAAACAAATAATGGCAGATGAAGCATTTTGCAAGGATTAATTAGGCTATAATTATATGCTGAAAATGGAGATACACTCAGCCAAAAAATGCATCAACAGTCCCTATCCTCCTTACCTGAGGTATTAACAACTTTGTCTTTTAAATACTTCATTGCTATTAAGGCATCTTCATCATCAGAAATAGCAAAAAGGTTGGAAGGAACTACTCCTGTATATCTTTGTCTATAGTTTGTTGAGACCTCCCTGTTGGTGAACAATTTTTTGATATCTGCACCAGTAGGACATGGGGCCTGTATTAATAGATGAATAAAAATTGCAGTATTATTGTTTGATTACATCAGTTTCCTCATGGATTTATTTTAAAAATTGTAGTGTACTTTTCTATCACAATACATTAGCTAGGAAAAAGTAATGACTCCAGCAGTGGGTGCACACAACAAAGTCACCAAAAGTGTGGGGAAGCTACTTGTATTTCTAATTTGCTCTGAAACATTGAAAATACGGTCTGGATGCCACCACTGTGGGAATAAGGGCCGCCATTTTCAGATATGTGCAGTACCACAAGGAAGCAGGTAGTCCTTAAGACATTCCATTTCCAGGTAAATTAGGTTTTTAACAGTCAAAAACAACACTTCAAATTGTGTGGGAAAATAAAGAACTGCAATGGCTACCACTTTAAGATATGGTAAGATAAAGCAAAATTTATGGGAACCAGACAGTAAGCTAGCAGCAGCTGTATTCTGCACTAACTGTGGAATGCCCTCCCATCAGATATCAAAGAAATAAACAACTATCTGACTTTTAGAACACATCTGTAGGCAGCACTACTTAGGGAGGTTTTTAATGTTTGATGTTTTATCATGTTTTTAATATTCTGTTGGGAGCCGCCCAGAGTAGCTGGGGAAACCCAGCCAGATGGCAGGGTATAAATAATAAATTATTATAACAATAACTGAAGTTCCCAAACACCTTTCATGGACACCCCATATAGTGCATTGCAGTAATATAACCTAGACAGATGGAGGTCAGTCAAGATCAGGTTTATTTTGGAAAAACTGCAGTTAGAGAACCAGCTGAAATTTAGTAAAATGCACCTTGAACCATTTGTACCACTTGGGCGCTCACCTGTAGAAGTTTACCTAACAGAGGGATCTAGGAGGGATCTATCTCCCCTGCTCCAAACCTGGTCTTTCAGAGCATGTACAACTTCACTACATCTAAATCTGATTCTTGTCTGGATTAAGTCCTCTGTTTATTAGTCCCATCTATAGCATTTGTATAGCACAAGTGCTACTCTGTGTGTGGACAAGCTCCCATAATTGGAGATCTATCACCGTGACAACAAACCACTTTGAGGGTTGTTGTTTTTTTACAATTAAATGGTGTGTGTGTGTATTTGTTATTGTTGTTTAGTCGTGTCCGACTCTTCATGACCCCATGGACCAGAGCACGCCAGGCACTTCTGCCTTCCACTGCCTCCCGCAGTTTGGTCAAGCTCACGTTACTAGCTTTGAGAACACTATCCAACCATCTCGTCGTCTGTCGTTCCCTTCTCCTTGTGCCCTCCATCTTTCTCAACATCCGGGCCTTTTCCAGGGACTCTTCTCTTCTCATGAGGTGGCCAAAGTATTGGAGCCTCAGCTTCACGACCTGTCCTTCCAGTGAGCACTCAGGGCTGATTTCCTTCAGAATGGAGAGGTTTGATCTTCTTGCAGTCCATGGGACTCTCAAGTGTCTCCTCCAGCACCATAATTCAAAAGCATCCATTCTTCGGCGATCAGCCTTCTTTATGGTCCAGCTCTCACTTCCATACATCACTACTGGGAAAACCAGAGCTTTAAGTATACGGGTCTTTGTTGGCAAGGTGATGTCTCTGCTTTTTAGGATGCTGTCTAGGTTTGTCATTGCTTTTCTCCCAAGAAGCAGGCGTCTTTTAATTTTGTGACTGCTGTCACCATCTGCAGTGATCATGGAACCCAAGAACTCACTGCCTCCATTTCCTCCCCTTCTATTTGCCAGGAGGTGATGGGACCAGTGGCCATGATCTTTGGTTTTTTTGATGTTGAGCTTCAAACCATATTTTGCACTCTCCTCTTTCACCCTCATTAAAAGGTTCTTTAATTCCTCCTCACTTTCTGCCATCAAGGTTGTGTCATCTGCATATCTGAGGTTGTTGATGTTTCTTCCGGCAATCTTAATTCCGGCTTGGGATTCATCCAGCCCAGCCTTTCGCATGATGAATTCTGCATATAAGTTAAATAAGCAGGGAGACAATATACAGCCTTGTCATACTCCTCTCCCAATTTTGAACCAATCGGTTGTTCCATATCCAGTTCTAACTGTAGCTTCTTGTCCCACATAGAGATTTCTCAGGAGACAGATGAGGTGATCAGGCACTCCCATTTCTTTAAGAACTTGCCATAGTTTGCTGTGGTCGACACAGTCAAAGGCTTTTTGCATAGTCAATGAAGCAGAAGTAGATGTCTTTCTGGAACTCTCTAGCTTTCTCCATAATCCAGTGCATGTTTGCAATTTGGTCTCTGGTTCCTCTGCCCCTTCAAAATCCAGCCTACACTTCTGGGAGTTCTCGGTCCACATACTGCTTGAGCCTTCCTTGTAGAATTTTAAGCATAACCTTGCTAGCGTGTGAAATGAGTGCAATTGTGCGGTAGTTGGAGCATTCTTTGGCACTGCCCTTCTTTGGGATTGGGATGTAGACTGATCTTCTCCAATCCTCTGGCCACTGCTGAGTTTTCCGCACTTGCTGGCATATTGAGTGTAGCACCTTAACAGCATCATCTTTTAAAATTTTAAATAGTTCAGCTGGAATATCATCACTTCCACTGGCCTTGTTATTAGCAGTGCTTTCTAAGGCCCATTTGACTTCACTCTCCAGGATGTCTGGCTCAAGGTCAGCAACCACACTACCTGGGGTGTACGATATCTTTCTGGTATAATTCCTCTGTGTATTCTTGCCACCTCTTCTTGATGTCTTCTGCTTCTGTTAGGTCCTTACCACTTTTGTCCTTTATTATGGTAATCTTTGTACGAAATGTTCCTTTCATATCTCCAATTTTCTTGAACAGATCTCTGGTTTTTCTCATTCTATTGTTTTCCTCTATTTCTTTGCATTGCTCTCTTGGCAGAACTCTATTAGCCTTTGCCCTGCTTCGTTTTGAACTCCAAGGCCAAATTTGCCAGTTGTTCCTTTTATCTCTTGACTCCCTACTTTAGCATTCCAATCCCCTATAATGAGAAGAACATCCTTCTTTGGCATCATTTCTATAAGGTGTTGTAAGTCTTCATAGAATTGGTCAATTTCAGTTTCTTCAGCACTAGTAGTTGGTGCATAAACCTGGATTACTGTGATGTTAAAAGGTCTGCCTTGGATTTGTATTGAGATCATTCCATCATTTTTGAGATTGCATCCCAGTACAGCTTTCGCCACTCTTTTGTTGACTATGAGGGCCACTCCATTCCTTTTACGGGATTCTTGCCCACAGTTGTAGATATGATGGTCATCCGAACTGAATTCGCCCATTCCTGTCCATTTTAGTTCACTGATGCCCAGGATGTCAATATTTATTCTTGCCATCTCATTTTTGACCACATCCAACTTACCAAGGTTAATGGTTCTTATATTCCAGGTTCCTGTGCAATATTTTTCTTTACAGCATTGGACTTTCGCTTCCAGGCATATCCGCAACTGAGCGTCCTTTCGGCTTTGGCTCAGCCGCTTCATCAGCTCTGAATCTACTTGTACTTGTCCTCCACTCTTCCTCAGGAGCATGTTGGACGCCTTCCGACCTGAGGGGCTCATCTTCCAGCATCATAACTTTTATATGCCTGTTGTCTTTGTACATGGAGTTTTCTTGGCAGGGATACTGGAGTGGCTTGCCGGTTCCTCCTCCAGGTGGATCACGTTTGGTCAAAACTCTCCACTATGACCTGTCCATCTTCGGTGGCCCTGCACGGCATAGCTCATAGCTTCTCTGAGTTCTTCAAGCCCCTTCGCCACAGCAAGGCAGTGATCCATGAATGGTGTGTATATATATATGTGTGTGTGTGTATAAAATATCTTTATTGCAGTCCAACGACCCATAAGATGGATTCAGAATAAAATACAGATTCATACAGACAACCCCCCAGGGAAGGGAGACTGAAGCATTATTTGTTTAATTATGGGTATGTTGATCTTTGATTTGTATGACTACTGAAAGAAACTTTGCCATGGCCACTGTGATATCATTGGACTTGTCGTCCAGAAGATATTTGATATAGTAGGCTTCAGATTGACCCGGCCGATTTGCCAATAGTGGTTTAATCAATAGTTCCCTAGCTTGATCATATTGTCCGCAATGCAATAAAATATGCCTCATGCAGTCAACGTCCTGAGAGCATACACAGATCCTATTTTGATAAGGGATACTTCTCAGTTTGCCGTTTAACACTTCTGATGGGAATATATTTAATCTGGCTTTGGTGAAAAGATGCCGATATGTTGGTACAGACAAATTTCTAAGATATGCAGGTATCTGAAACTTGAACCCATAGTGAATACCTACTGCTAATGGGCCACAGACAACATGTGATTGAGATTGGAGATCACTATGTGATATGTCCCGGAGCCTTTGCCTCAGAGATTCAAGGGCAGTATCATTGTCCAGATGGTACAGGAGAGAAGGTGGAATACCAATCAAAGTGGCTTTTCTAACCATAATTTTCATCCATGAGCTGGTAAACTCCTTGTTGTTTAGGTATGGAAGTAACCCCTTCCCTAGGCCAAAGACTGAGATCTTGAGCCAGTATCTCAGGGCAGCCCACCATGCTTTAGTTGATAGAGGACATTCACCTGTTTTTAAAAATAGTACTGCATTTGGAACACAATTTGGAACTTGTAGGAGGGACCGGAAAAACTTTGCCTGGTAGCCATTGAACTTGGAGAATGAGCCATTGAAACAGATGTTTGAGGCATAGAGGAGTTGAGAGACAGATTTTGCATTAAATACCTTAATGGCTGATGAAACATAATGGCCTCCGCTTGTATAAAAGAATCGATGTATAGCCAGTTTGCTTACCTCCGCCTTTTGATAGGCAGTCTGCCAATGATGTTTCCAGGACTTGGAATGATGGGATAGAAGACCTAGATACCGGAAGAATTTGGTCTGCTCTAGTTTGTGACCATCCAGTACTCATTTACTCGGGGAGAATCTCTTCTCCACCAGGACTTTTGATTTTTCATAATTGATGGATAACCCATTACCAGAGCAGTAGTCTGAGAATTTCCTTAGTTGGTAGTTCAGGCCAGGTCTGGTTCGGGAGAGGATGGCCGCGTCAACCGCATACAACAAGAGAGGGGTCTTTCTCGTCCCTATTTTTGGAAGATGGCCATCAGGGTCCATTAAGCTTGCCTCTAAGTCATTCAAAAACAAACTGAACAAAGTAGGGGCCAAAATGCATCCCTGTCTCACTCCCCTATCCTAAATGGTATGTAAATTTTGTTAAGTAAAATAGTTCAGATCCATGAGCCTCAACTAACTTTCACAGGGATTCTGAGGAACTGAGGCAAATATTGATGGCAATAGATGGAAGTTCTAGGTCTTACTGACAAATTAAAAACTGGCATTGCACTGAGTCTAGATGCCATCCACTCAAGAGTTCTTAAAGAACTCAAAGATTGATAGACTTACCAAGCATACAGAAGAGCAAGTCTTGCTGAAGGAGAACCAGCATGACTTCTCCAGGGGCAATTTTGGTTTCCCTAATATTTTTTAATTCTTTGAGAATGTTAACAAACATTATAGAGACGATCTAGTTGACACTATGTACAGTACTTAGATTTTAAAGAAGCTTTTGACAAAGTACTACACCAAAGACTTCTGAGAAGCATAGCAGTCATTGAATAAGAGGAGAGGTCCTGCTATGGATCAGAAATTGGTTAAGGAACAGGAACCAGAGAATAGGAATAAGTGGGTAATTCTCTCCATGGAGTAATGTAGAAAGTGGAGTCTCCCACTACTTTGTAGTGAATGGAGCATGTGAGGGTAATTAAAGTCACCCATTACCAGTGTGGTCTCCACATGCAGCTGCTGGGTGACCTTGGGCCAGTCACACTTCTTTGAAGTCTCTCAGCCCCGCTCACCTCACAGAGTGTTTGTTGTGGGGGAGGAAGGGAAAGGAGAATGTTAGCCGCTTTGAGACTCCTTAAAGGGAGTGAAAGGCGGGATATCAAATCCAAACTCTTCTTCTACTCAGAGCAAATATCCTTACTGATACCAAGAAGAGCTGTTTTATAGTTCTGATTCATTTCAGCAGGGCCTGTGAAAGAGAACAGGATTGTGCCCTTCGTGATCTCCACTAGTGGACTTATGTAGTCCGATCCAATGCATATTTGTTGAGATTTAAGTCTCACTGAGTTTAGTGGGGCTTTCACTTAAGTGGAAGTGCATGGGATTGCATCCCCAACTTCTGAAATTTATTTTTTACTTGTTTTTAAGCAAAATTCTGTATTAAGTTTGGTGCATTAAAGAATTGCAAATTTTCCATTGTTGCAAAGAAGTTACTTTCTCTGTGCTCTTTGATTTCTCTACATTTGTGATTTTTCATTCATTCAGTTTCCACCTTCACCTGATACTGCTGGCCAGCACAGAGAATGAGATGGTCATAAGGCACTTTTCTCCCATTGGAAACCAGTACATGTTTTGCAGCTCTGTCTATGCCAGTCATTTTTCCAACCACAACATTAATCCATGAACTAAGTGACATCAGTGCGTAGTCATTCTCATTAAAACAATGGCTGTGAAAAAAGAACATGTGATTTTTTTATTAGTTGACTGCAAGCATGAATTGTATACTTGGCGAGCTGGTTAAAGTCTCAGAGTGCATCAAGTGCTCTATCTTACAGAAGTTTACTGAAGTCCACAATGAGAAATTATTCAGTATAAAGAACTTGAAACAAACAAGTAAAACAATAACCCATTCTATTAGATCACGTTATAAAATACTGTAAATGTAACAACAGGATATTAAAATACATATGAAGTTTGAATCATACTTTGCTTCAACTATGATCAGCAGTAGGACAATTCAACAATAAAGTGTGGAGATGCTAATTTACATTGCAACTATGTTAAACTGTAAATTCCTTGAGGTAGGGACATTATGGGCTGGATTCAACTAGTCAGGCAGCGGAAACAAGTGCAATGAATTTCACTAGCACAATGGGGCTCCCTCCCCAACCCCTGTATCAGCTTGGGGAGTGACAGGAGAGCCCAGTACAATATGCAGGGGTAGGAAAGAGGAGACTGTTTTGTCTGGCAAGCAGAAATGCTCACACTGATGAAACGACCAGTTTCATGGTCAGACCTCACCTGGAGTACTGTGTCCAGTTCTGGGCACCACAGTTCAAGAAGGACACTGACAAACTGGAACGTGTCCAGAGGAGGGCAACCAAAATGGTCAAAGGCCTGGAAACGATGCCTTATGAGGAACGGCTAAGGGAGCTGGGCATGTTTAGCCTGGAGAAGAGGAGGTTAAGGGGTGATATGATAGCCATGTTCAAATATATAAAAGGATGTCACATAGAGGAGGGAGAAAGGTTGTTTTCTGCTGCTCCAGAGAAGCGGACACAGAGCAATGGATCCAAACTACAAGAAAGAAGATTCCACCTAAACATTAGGAAGAACTTCCTGACAGTAAGAGCTGTTCGACAGTGGAATGTGCTGCCAAGGAGTGTGGTGGAGTCTCCTTCTTTGGAGGTCTTTAAGCAGAGGCTTGACAACCATATGTCAGGAGTGCTCTGATGGTGTTTCCTGCTTGGCAGGGGGTTGGACTCGATGGCCCTTGTGGTCTCTTCCAACTCTATGATTCTATGATTCTATGATAATGAGTAGTTATTAAACTGGAGGAACAATCAGACAGTGAAAGAAGGACACCCCCCCCCCCGCTTAGGAGGCCTATAGGAGAACCAGGAAGGGGCCGACATACTAAACATATCAGGGGCATAGCGTGGGGGAGGGTGTGATGGAAAAGTTTGTTTACTGAGCATGTTGAGTCCCTGAGTGTTTCTCCCCCTGCCAGCAAACAGTTAACTGGCCCGAGTGCCAAGGGAGGCGGAGTGGAGGGAGAGATTCCTGGGTCTGTGAGGGGGATTCTGTCAGGCGGTGAGGAGAGCGAGAACTCCCAGGAGATGCTCTCAGAACCTGGTTAAAATAGACAAGACACAGTCCCACACGGTGCTTTGCAGGAAAATGGGTCCTCAGAGGGAATACTCCGACAGGAAAGGGTAATGGTGTTTCTGAGACCAAGGAGGATTTGGGGGTCTGTAGGGAAACAGTCCAGTTAAAATCCTACATTCCTGAAGTCTGATCTATGGGAGATGTGTAAAAGGAAGTAACCTTAAGCCTGAACAGCATACAGCCTATAACTTGAAACAGTACTGTATATGTTTTAATAAAAAGCAACAGCACTGTTTGTTACATGTCTGTGGAAGAAGAAGAACCAAAACTCCTTGTTTACATCTTTATAATAAAGTTTGTTTGCAACCTGTTTTCCAAAAAGAAAAATCCACTGTCGCTCGTGATTCATTCTCCATTGGGGATTTGACCTAAGAGAAAGGGAAACAAGCCTGGCACAGCGGCTCCAGAGAGAGAGAGGGCCGTTGTGCCCATTGCAGAGGGTGGGGGGCACTGGTTGTGCCCACACAACAGGCACCCTTCTCCAGAAGAGAGCCCAGAGAGGGAAGCTGTGCCAGGCAGGGCCTCCGGGGCGGCTACGCCTCCTTTGCCCCATGGCTGGCGAGGAGCTTCGCCGCTGGGCTGGCCAAGAAAGAGAGAGGGCTGTGGTGTGCCCAGAAGTTCCTTGTATGACAGCCCCGCACCAGCGCCACATCACTGCCACCAAGGACATGGAAAGATCCCACTGGGTTCAAAGAGGCAGAAGCAGAACTGATGAAGTTCCAAGAGATGTGGTAATTCTCTTTGAACACTATGGGCTCAAAGATTCAATTTGCAGAGCGCTATGGAATGTTAGAAACCTAAAATACAACAAAGCCACCATTGTAAGAGGTGTAATAAGAAACCAAGAAGAAGAAGAAAATATTAAAGATTGGGGGGAAATTGTGGAATAATTGGAAAATTCATATATGAAAATAAGTTCATTAGCAGGGTAAATGTAAAACAAGCAGCTAAACATATTTTTAAGAGAAACTAAAGAATAACTTAAAGATGGAGTAATGTAGATAATGTAGTGTAAAAATTAAAGCTAAAAAGAAACCACAAAAGGGGAGGAGGAGGGAAGACAAATATGTGTGTATTAGAAATATATGTGATTTGTGTTTTTGTAATTTGTATGTTTGTAAATCTTTGAAAAACCGAAAACTAAAATTTATATATATATATAAAACAATTAAATATTCTAGGATATCAGCCCAACCACACTGGGGTAGAAGAAGGGGAACTTTGACCCTGGACCTCTTACCAATGGAGTGACTAAAGCATGTTTAACTAAATCTTTAGACCTTTAAAAAGAATGTACAATTTAGTCAGCCATGGGGCAAGCTCACTGTGAAATGCTTTTTTACAAAGCTTCTTCTCACCAATGTAGTGTCCCTCTTTGAATGGCCATTATGGTGTCTATGTCCGACAAGTCAATTCAATCCTAGAGGAGGTGGAAGCACCACAAACATGGTGTTTTTCAAAACTGATACTACTTCTGAAACCAGGGCGATCCTATGAAAGCCAAATCATATAGGCTGATAGCTCTCGTGAATGGAGATGCAAAGTTATTCACAGAAATAATGGTCATGTGTCAGGGCAGGTGGCGGGATCAACTGTTTCATTGGGGCAAGACCTACTGGGAAGGGTTGCTGTGCTCACTAGGCCTGAGCTGTTTTGTTTCTTTGGATAAAGAGTTAACTTCACTGACACTTTGTGAGCCATTGCTGACCTGTGAGAGATGCCAGAGGCCTCCACATGGTGTGGGAATCAGAAATAGGCCACCCAATTGAATATCACAAATGGGAGGGTAACTGGACCAATCCCCCCCCCCAAAAAAATCTCTGCTCTCTTACAGGAGGTCTCACTCAAGGTCATTCTCTGCTGACACTGGATGCAGTTAGACAGGCAAAAATTAATCCCTCTCTTTCCCCTTTATGTTGGAAGGGTTGTGGAAAACCTGGTTAATGTATTCATGTTTGGTGGGAATGCCCCCATGTTAAAAACTTTTGAAACAGAGTATTTCCCATTATATCCTCAACCAAGGTCATGTAGCACCAGATGTTTTGGTAACTGTGGAGCATTTTTCACCCAGACAGCTAGGCTTACACCTAAGGCTTCAAGATGGGATTTCCATCATCTCCACCCCCCGTTCACCCGGCTCGTCTGCCACTGGGAAGAGTCACAAGCTGCAGTCTGCCCAGTTGCCTGGGTGAGGAGATCCTGCCCCAAGTTTGAAAGCTGATTCTAAGAACAGTAATTATTTCTTCTTCCACATTTATTTTTAAAGTTTATAGAGATGTTACTGAAATATTACAATCTACCATCATGATCATGAATTTTCACAAAGAAGGCAATACTTGAATTGCTGGTTTTTGTAGAACCCTCTAGAACAGAGGTCAGAAATCTGGATCACCAGCTGTCCCCTTACTCATTGCTGAAGACTACTTTATGGAGTCATTTACTCAGCAAGACTTGTCCTGTATTGATGTAAAAGCAGAAGGTATTATTCCTTTTGGTTATAAATTTCCAATCTTCCCACAAGTTCTGATATAATAGGCTATCAACAGTTCAAAATTAAGGTTACCAGTTGCAGCAGGTGAAATGGTGAGCTACACTTGATGTCTTAATGTTCAAGTGTAAACAGTTACATGCATGTGTTCCTAAGCTAGAAAGATGCATCCTTCTCCCCTCCAGTCTGTGAGTTTTAAATTCTAGGAACGTTGGGGTTATGGGCTGAAACCTGAAGAATAGAAGCTCATTCAGACTTTTACACTAACAACATTGTAAAAGGCATCCCCAACATTTAAAAAAAGGTAAATTGGGGAGTGATCTGGTAGGGGCAGATGACAGGGATCACAGGAAAGTAGGAAAGCCAAACATGACAACTGTCCCTGTCATTCATTACACAAACCAGCCACGTAACAGATATATATTTCACAATTTGAAAATCATGCTTACATTTCAGTCTGTCCAACATTACTGAAAATGATTTAAACAAACCTGTTAGATAAAAACCGGTTATGTAGACAATTTGACTCTGCTTTCCCAGGAAGTCCATGAGTTGAAATCAAGGTTAGGTTGTTAAATTTCAGATGTGGACTAAATGAGGGGAGAAAGACCAAATCAGATTTGTTGAGGCAACACTGCTGAGACTTAGCTTACGCTCATGTTTCATACTTGTAAGCAATTGACTTCCTCACCAACTTACGAGTTCTTCTTCAGCATTTCTTATGCAATCATGCAAAAGCTAAAGGTATATGCTTTGCCAGTGTGGTCATTAGTAATCTAGTTGGCTTTCACAAACTATTTTGATGCTTAAAAACAACCACACATGGTTACCATAATTTCCAAATATTTGCAGAACCAACTGCTCAGTGTATTCTTGGTCCTATTGTTGAAATGCAGTTTATGGATAGGGTGAGACCTTCACTGAAGAGTATTAAGACAACCAAATCTCTACCAGCTACTCTCTTCCCATATTTCGCAGGGCTGATTTGGATACAATGCTAAACTATGGTTAAATTATAGTTTATCATTAGGTGAAAAGGACTTGGATTATGTATTTTCCACTTCCCTCTACTCCTCTGGCATAACCATGGAGAAGATATTTAAAGCACCCCCTTTATCTGTTAAACTAGCCAGAGTTCCTTGTTACACTGATCCTAAAAGAATTGCACTGGCTCCCAGTATGTTTCTGAGCACAATTCAAAGTGTTGGTGCTGAGCTTTAAAGCCCTAAATGGCTTCGGGCCTGTATACCTGAAGGAGCGTCTCCACCCCCATCGTTCAGCCCGGACACTGAGATCCAGCTCCAAGGGCCTTCTGGCAGTTCCCTCATTGCGAGAAGTGAGGTTACAGGGAACCAGGCAGAGGGCCTTCTCAGTAGTTGCACCCACTCTGTGAATGCTTTTACTATTTTTTGCTGGGAGCTGCCCAGAGTGGCTGGGGCAACCCAGTCAGACGGTCCACTTCCAAAAACATTGGAAACACAAGGATTGAAATCAGGGGTGCCAACATGAATAAAATATTGTGGAGGCCCAGGTAAGCCCCACCCTGCATAATCAATCACATGATGAAGTGCACACACATGATTTGAATGGGAATGCCCATCCGCTTTGTGGGGGCCCAGCCCCCTCAAATATTTTATTGTGGGAGCTGAAGCCCCCACAGCCCCTAGAAGTTGGCTCCTATGATTGAAATCATTCAATCACACACAATCTAAAAATGGGCAGAATTAACTGCCTCAAGAAGAGGCTGATTGGAAGAAGCAAGGTCAGGGCAGTGAAACATGTAGATCTAGGGGACAGCCTCCTCTTTTGGTGAACATTTTGAATCACAAAAACTCTTACAATACAACATTGTGCATATTTGCTCAGAAATAAGCCCCGCTGTGTGCGTGCCAACAATTGGGGGTTTTTTTGCTTGTTGCACAGTAACAGTTCTTCACAGCACACAATTGGGAATTATTGCATTACATCTATGCAATAATTTTGATTACAGATACAATAGTGATTCATATATCCTAGGTTTATATTCCTTGCTATCCATCTGAAAGCAAATAAAACAAAGACAAATTTCTGGTCACTGGAAAAAATGAGGGAAATTATGAAATATCTCTAAGGAGAATTGCTTCTAATTTTAATGTAGGTTCAGAATGCTGAATGCCATGTGTTGTACAAGCACTGGGCACCCTTTGGTTAAAAAACAAAGCTTCAAGTTAAGAGCTCAACCCAATGAAGCATTAAACAAGTGCACCTGCATCATTGAAGCAAATAATTCCAGCAGAGATTCATGTTGCTGTGGCTACAAAATGGGAAGAACAGCTCAAAGATACTTGTAAAGCAGTAGGGATTAGAGTATCTAGGGAAATAAGTAAAAGGTATTGGGTTTCATTGCCTGGTTTTAGAGGGCAGCTAGAAAAGAAGGACTCAACATCCTTGGCTTTAAAATAAAAAGGATTATGTTGCCAATTTATTGGAAATACAAGAAACTGTAAATGATTGCTATTTTCTATGTTTTTCATTAATGGCAAATCAGTCAGATCATCAGTACTTTTAATGATTCCAATGGATGGGGTAGTTCCCCTTTTTTTTAATGAACCAAAACACACATTTTCCCAGCAATATTCAAAAAATGTTTTTCAGTAAATGTCAGACACACTGTGAGCATTACACTAACTTGTAAATCTTAACCATTAGAAGGCAAATATTCTAGCGCATGGTTTGAAGGCAGATAATGCAGATAATCTTGCTGAAACTGAGTAAATCTGGTCCTGGTCAGTGGCTGCAGAGCCATCCTATGTATGTTGCTGTGAGGTCCGCAGAAGAAAAGCAGGATAGAAAGATAAATGAGTGGGGAATGTCAGATAATATATGTAAATCTCAATGCTGTTTTTGTCCCCCGTTGCCATACCACAGTCTGGTGCAAAGTGGCCTAATTGGCATGGTATATGGAGCATTTTTACACATGTACAATTATTTGGGCCTGAATACTGGTATCATGAGCACTTTGAATCTGTGAACATCTAGGTCTTGTCTCATGTTTGGAAGCCTCTGCACACTGCCATTCACACAAACACACAGATCTGAATATTGTCTCCAACTCAAATGTCTGTGTGTGCTTTGATTCTTCACATGCTGAGCAAATTGTCTCCTCATCTACTTCAGTGGTGGGGCTGCTCTATACCTGCTGAGGGGTGGATATGAGGAACTGCTCCCTCTACTGAAATGAAGGGAAAGACATGGTGGAGATCTGTGCACAGCGAAAATAAAACCCAGGTTAGAAGTATTCAATTAATGCTAGCAAAAGAATATATTTAAAGATAATTCCCAAAAAATATGTTTGGATGTACTGTATGTTAAATTGATCGTTGCAAATTTAAGGCACTTTCTCTACTGGGTTTGTGGCACATTTGTCATGGACACCATCCACTGTAAATGTGATTTCACAACAAGGCAAGATAGAACATGCCCTATTTATCTCTGTCCCATGAAAAGAGACAATATCTGAATGAAGCCACTCCAGTAAGACTGAGCACATGACAAACCATTGTATTGTTTTGCTTTGGCATAATTTACCCTCAGTACGAAGGGGAAAACAGTGGGGAAAGGGGGCACATATTTCAGCCAATTCATGTGGCAAAAGGCAGATAGCATAAAACAATAACAATTACTAAAACATTCATTACATGTTAGCCCTGTGATCAGCAAGTAAGCACTAACTATTTAATTAGTCAACTAATTAGCAGCAGGCGACATGGAAGACTCCTGACATTCTCAGACAAATGTAAGATAAAAAGCCTAATTAAACAGCAAGCATTATGCTACCTATTGCCAAACAAGACAGCTGTGCAGGATATTGTGTAATATTGGGCTACAAGATAACAGGACTTGTAGCTATTCTGTCACAAGTTAGGTTTTGGAAGCATGCAATTTCTAAGCTATGTTTAGACAGCTAAACAGCCCCAAAGGAAGGAAAAGGAAATAAGAATTCATTCTAAACAGAAAATCAGTGCTTTTACGAAATGTATCTATATATTAGCAAGGGAAGTGCTATCCACTGTGAATGGTGCGTGCACATTTAAGTGACCATTTCCCCCTGCAACATAGATATTTATTTTGAGAGATACAACTTTTCCCCTATCGTCAGTTCCATGGTTATTGGGAAAGCTGGCAATTAAAATATTAATGTGGCATTCACAGCTGACAGTGTACCCTTGAAATTGTGATCCCTGGTCCTTCAGAAATGCAGAAGCTGTATCAGTAATGGAACATGGCTTGTGATGTATAAGGCCCCTCATAGCCCCACTTCCATAACTGGAGAAGCATGAGAGGAAAATGAAAACAATGTCTATAAGACCCATTAAGGCAACACCTTGCTACTAAAACCTCTTTATGCCCACTCTACTGAAAATAAAGAAGCACCAGTGAGAAATGCAGGAGGTATTTTCTATCTCAGTGGGATATACACATTTTAAAGGAATGCTCCTTAGCCTATTTCCATGCTCAGGTAATAAGCTGAGATGCTGCTCTAGCTTGCAGTTTTCTGCTACAAAAACAGCAGTGACTAATGTTAGCACCCTTAGCAAAAGTAAAAAAAAAAGGGGGGGTATATCTTTCCAGCATTTTAAAAAACATTTATATTTTAAATCTTTTCAAAACCCCAATCACAGTAACTAGCATGCCTGAAAATGAATTATATTTGTCTGCTCCTGTGCTAACTGCTTATGCGAAATAATTAGGCAGTAAGAATAATGAAGAGGAAATGGCTTCCTTTTTAAAGATTAGGTTTAAAATTGATTCTATTTTTAGCATGTGTCTCTCCTGCAAGAAAATCAAGAAAGGCTGAGTGGACTTAATATCCAGGTCCTAGGAGTGTACATAAATTCAGGAATGAATTATAAAACTGCAGCATTGTGTGGATTTATAAAAGTGACTGCTCAGGATGTGGTTATAACAAGGCATATTTTATTAGTGCATCTTAAAATATCCAGAATATATCAGATTCCCACCCTGCAATGTGATTGTATCTGAAAACTTTGTTCCGTTTCAGAGGCTCTCTTTCCATGTGGCTAGTGGACACCCAAGAGAGAGCCTTATTGGTTACGACATCCAGGACGTGGAATTACACCTAGTGAGATACCACCTGCTTGTGGGGTAGGGGTAAAAATGATTTTAGTTAAGCAACCCAATTTAGAATCTTGATTTTAGTGTATATTCTGCTCCTGCTTTGACTGCTTACTTTTGCTTGCTTGCTTTTAGGATGTTTTGCTTTATATAATAATATATTTTTCGTCACAGAAAGACTACAGTATTTTATGCTTTGCACTAGAATGCTGCATAGGAAAGGCATGAAATTAAATACAAATATATTATTTCTCTTACACAAGAGCCTGCAAACGCATGAGAACTGCTACAGATTGTCCCTATTTTAGTCTGTGCAAACTACTGCATGATGAAGAAGAAGAAGAAGAAGAAGAAGAATTTGGATTTGATATCCCGCCTTTCACTCTCTTTAAGGAGTCTCCAAGCGGCTAACATTCTCCTTTCCCTTCCTCCCCCCCCAACAAACACTCTGTGAGGTGAGTGGGGCTGAGAGACTTCAAAGAAGTGTGACTGGCCCAAGGTCACCCAGCAGCTGCAGGTGGAGGAGCGGAGACGCAGGTTATGCAACAAGGCACTAGTGTTTTCAATTTTATAGCCAATAAGCAAGGAACTGATGATAGGGGAAAACTCTACCAGTAAGGAGATCCAAGCTGGATGTTCCAAGCTTAGACT
The DNA here is from genome assembly GCF_965153285.1 of Podarcis tiliguerta. Taxonomy (NCBI): domain Eukaryota; kingdom Metazoa; phylum Chordata; class Lepidosauria; order Squamata; family Lacertidae; genus Podarcis; species Podarcis tiliguerta. The sequence continues at coordinate 86,713,211 of NC_139540.1, read as the reverse complement.
GTGTGTCTTATGCAAACCAACTTTGTGTTTCTATACAAATAATTAAGAAACGTGTATGGTGTTGGAACCCAAGTTAAACTGTTTGTCTTTCCTTGCTGCTGTATGAATCTGATCTTTAAAGAGTTTGTAAGTAAGCCATTTTTAACTTACTAAACATGTGGTCTCTTTCAAGGCTTAGGAAAATGGGGAATTTTGGAAGCAACTTATAAGGGGATATTTTTAAGGCCTAACAGGGTATATTTCCATGCTTTGTGTACTGCATATTTTGTGACTTTAAGTTTCTGCTGTAGCTCTCTCACCAAAGGGCACTTGCCCCCAAACCTGGATCTAGGCATCCAGGGAATTCTCCTTTGTATTATATCTAGTATTTTATCTTTTACCGAAAAATACAAGATTAAAACCAACAGTTTTTGTGATTCTAAGTTCTTTTAAACAGTTTTCAATATTGTGTTTTCATGTTTTAATGTTGTTACCTGCCCTGGGACCTTAGGGTGAAGGGAAGGTAATTAATAATAATACTGAGTCAAAATAGTCATCCTAGGGAATTTGCTGGACTAGGATGTAGGGAAGCTAGATTTCTATGCTTGATTGGTTTTAAAGGTCTTTCACATAGTAGCTCCCAAACTCATGTTAGAACCAAAACAGGACATGCCACGAAAAAGAGATATTCACTAGCTCATTGTTGTTGTTTTGCAAAAGAGTTGTGCCTTTTGTGCTGCTCCTGCTAGTGGATTAAAGGTGACCAGCATAACTGTGGGCATGACCTTGTATAAATCATGCAGTGGCCTTCTACTTGCTTTCACTTGAACACAAACAGAACCCTTCATGTGATCCGGGATGCTGATAAATTAGGGTCCCTGATCATGTGAGGTGGTCTACTTCTGTGAACAGAAGCCTTTGCAGACCTACCCCACACAACATGGAGATGACTGGAGAAGGAAGGGGAGCAGCATGCCTATGAGGGCATTAGGAGTGGGGCTTCCATGTGCACTCCGGCCCCCAGACACACTGTGAGTGTTTGTGCTTTCACGCAAACACACCTTATACGTAATATACAATATATACAATAAGGCTCGTAATATAGTTAAATATAGGTAAAAAATTAAAAGAAAAAGGGAACTATATAATAATCCAAAAATAATTCAATCTTCCCTACCAGAGAAAAATGGCAGATTAAGTTGATGGATTATGCCAAAATGGCAAAAATAACCAGAATCAGAAATCAGGAAGATTATGTTGGTTGTTGGTAATTGACTGTAAAACTTTAAACTGAAAAACTATTTAAAAAAATAAATTTATTTTTTTTTTAAAAAATCAATCTCTTGACCTTACTGAATGGTGTTGTACAGCTTCAACAACAAATATACAGAGGATATACACGGCTTAGCTTCTCCTTCCTTGATATATTTTGAGAAACTGCATTTGTACTGATTTTATTCATAATTGGACAGCTCTGATTTGGTATTTTAATACTGGTTGGTATTTTTAGTAGCTTTACACTGACCTTTAGCAAAAATCTACACACACACAAAACCCTATCTCTGGCAGCAGGCTGCAGTCTTTAAAATAACCTTTCAAAAAGGCGAACAATCAAGGGGACAGCGAGCTAGGAAAGAAAGGGAATAGATTAAAACAAAAACAAAAACCCACAAAGCGTAAGCTTTTCACCCTGATTCCACAGCTTAATAGTGTACATGTGGTCATAGAATCATAGAATCATAGAGTTGGGCCATCGAGTCCAACCGCCTGCCAAGCAGGAAACACCATCAGAGCACTCCTGACCTATGGTTGTCAAGCCTCTGCTTAAAGACCTCCAAAGAAGGAGACTCCACCACACTCCTTGGCAGCAAATTCCACTGTCAAACAGCTCTTACTGTCAGGAAGTTCTTCCTAATGTTTAGGTGGAATTTTCTTTCTTGTAGTTTGGATCCATTGCTCCGTGTCCGCTTCTCTGGAGCAGCAGAAAACAACCTTTCTCCCTCCTCTATGTGACATCCTTTTATATATTTGGACATGGCTATCATATCCCCCCTTAACCTCCTCTTCTCCAGGCTAAACATGCCCAGCTCCCTTAGCCGTTCCTCATAAGGCATTGTTTCAGGCCTTTGACCATTTTGGTTGCCCTCCTCTGGACACGTTCCAAGTTTGTCAGTGTCCTTCTTGAACTGTGGTGCCCAGAACTGGACACAGTACTCCAGGTGAGGTCTGACCAGAGCAGAATACAGTGGCACTATAACTTCCCTTGATCTAGATGCTATACTCCTATTGATGCAGCCCAGAATTGCATTGGCTTTTTTAGCTGCCGCGTCACACTGTTGGCTCATGTCAAGTTTGTGGTCAACCAAGACTCCTAGATCCTTTTCACATGTACTGCTCTCAAGCCAATTGGTGCTACAATCTCACAAGGAATTCCTACTCTGGGATTGGTCATAAAGAATATTGTGTATCAAAGGAGATGGAAATGGATAGCGGAATTATAATACAGGAGGGAATGCATATTATTTAAAATAGGGTTGGCTACCCTGTGGTAGCCATTGTACTACATTGTACCACAGGTCCCAGCATCCTTCATCACTGGGTCATGCTGGCTGGCACTGATGTCAGTTGGAATCCAACATAAGGACAACAAAAAGTTATCTACCCTGGTTTAAATGAACCAAGGTGTGGGAAAGGGGAAGGTGGAGATTAAAAGGCCTAAATTGTACGGCATAGAGCAGGGGTAGCCAAGGGGGTGGTCATTGTTCAGGGATACTGAGAGTTGGAGCACATCAACATCTGGAGGGTACATTTGCTACGGAGAAGGGAGACCAAGATAATAAAAGGTCTGGAAAACAATCTTATGAGGAACGGTTGAAGGAGTTGGGTATGTCTAGCCTGAGAAAGAGGAGACTCAGAGGAGATAGGATAGCCATCTTCAAATATCTCAAGGGCTGTCATGTGGAAGATGGAACAAATCTTGTTTTCTCCTGCTCTAGAGGGTAGGACTCAAACCAGTGGATTCAAGTTACAAAGAAGGTGATTCTAAATAAACATCAGGAAAAACTTTCTGACAGTAAGAGCTGTTCGACAGTGGAAGGGACTCCCTAGGGAGGTCATGGATTCTCCTTCCTTGGAGGTTTCTGGGTGGACAAGATGATCCTTCAGCCCCCTTCCAACTCTGCAATTCTATGATTCTATTCTAAGTTTGTTTACATCTAAGGCAGGTTGACTAATTTTTAAAGGGAAACAAACCTCCTTATGTTCAGTTGCTCTAGTGTTAGCACTTTTATCTTTATTTTATTTACTGCCTTTATATCCCACCTTTTTCTCCCTGGAGTTCAAGGAGGCCTACATGGGTCTCCCTTTCCTCATTTAATTCCCACAATCGGGGAGCTTCATGGCTGAGTGATGATTTGAACCTTGGTCTCCCAGGTGCCAGTCAGACACACTAACCACTAGACCGCAATAGCTTTCCATTTTCTCATTTTTCTTTATTTTCCCACTTTTTCTCATAGCTAAGTTGGAAGTGAGCTGGGCTGAGAGAAAAACCTCTGGAGCCACAAGGCATAGAGAGGTAAGGTGGAAGATAGGGTAGGTGCAACTTCCCTCATCACACACTGGGTGGTTGTTGTGGCCTGTTGTGCCAAAGTCCTACTCCTAGGGAGCAATGCCAGGGCTAGGTGGTCAGCCCTTGGGGAATTCCTAGGCCAGCTGCTGGAGATTGGCAGGCTTTCCCGCCACCTGTTCATTTGAATTCTGGCCAATCTGGCCAGGTCAGGTGAGCAGGGCTTGGGACCTGATAAAAGCTGGCTGCACCCAATCCCAGAGACTGCAGTTGGCCGAAGAACAACCCTCCCTACCTGCCACATAATCAATGATGCTGTGGGTTTGTGTGTGCACTAACCTTTTCCTTCTAGGGCACTGCATTCATGGACTTGCTGTGGTTCAGTAATGGTTGTCCTTTTCAGAACCAGGAAGAAATTTTCCTCCAAACAGATTGGCATTTGGCATGTTTGCCTTCCCCGCAGCAGCAGTCACAACTTTGGCGGATAAGGTGGAATCCTCCTACTCTAACAACGTGTGTGTGTTGCAGTGGTGCATCACTCTCACCTCAGAACTGTGCGATACCATGCTACACTGTGAGAGGGATCTACTAGGAAGCCTCTGTCCAAAAGCCAAGGCATGTGGTAGATGTGCCATAGAGCTTCCTTTAGTGGCTTGGGAGGGTCATACGTGTTGACCTCCAGCTTGCAGGTGACCCATTAATCCTGGGCTTGAGGCTATCATGTGATAGCCCCCCACCAGCGGGTCTGTGAGGGATATATACCCAATGCCTAAGCCAAATTCAACCTATATCTGGAATCAATAAAATTGTGGCCAGTTTTAAAATCCCAGAACATTGTCTTGTCCAGTTTGGCTCAGGTCTTGCTCTGGTGTGTGTCACTGTGAGTAGGTCTGCAATTACTGCCTTTGTCCCACAAAAGGACTAAAGAAGGGAAATTGATTTCATTTTTCCAGGCCTGTTTAAATGGCATGATACTTCTTTGCTGCTGTGGTATTTTTTATTTGTTTATTTTTAGAGGTTTGATTTTATTTACAAAATTCGGAGACACCATATTTCAAAAAAATAAATAAAGTAATAGGTGAAGCCACCATGAAAACTCCACAATTAGCATTATTAAATATTATTAAATGCATTTGTTGAGGAACATATGCTTATTTGTTGTATGTTTGTTGTAGGATATATGCTAGTGGTAGTAGAAATAATGGTGGCTCGGTTCTGGAAGGACTTAAAGAGTGCATATTTGGCATGTTTGCAGGCAAAACTATGGGAAATGGTCTGAATGAAAAGCTCACCTAAAATTATGTATACAAAAAGGAAAAACACAGAGATACTTTTGCTGAAGACTCCTACAGTTTTATTTTCAGTAGCTGTAGGCATTCCTTCAAATACCCTAGTTCCCAAACTCTGTAGGTTTCAAAGCTAAGCAACAGAAGTCTGAATTGTGCTTGGAAATGATCGGCAGTAGTTTAATTAAGAACTGGTGAGATGTATTCTGTATGACCCATCTTCATCAACAATCTAACAAAACGTTTTTGGACAAACTCAAGTGGCTGAGAAGTCATCAAAGGCAGACTCATTGCAGTACAGTGGTACCTCGGGTTACATAAGCTTCAGGTTACATACGCTTCAGGTTACATACGCTTCAGGTTACAGACTCCGCTTACCCAGAAATATTACCTTGGGTTAAGAACTTTGGTTAAGAACTTTGCTTCAGGATGAGAACAGAAATCGTGCTCTGGCAGCGTGGCGGCAGCGGGAGGCCCCATTAGCTAAAGTGGTGCTTCAGGTTAAGAACAGTTTCAGGTTCTTAACCTGAGGTCCGGACCTCTGGAACAAATTAAGTACTTAACCCGAGGTACCACTGTAATCTCATTTGGAAGTTATGAGAGCACGAACAACAATGGTTTCAAGTATTGTTTTAATTATTTGTTTTGCAATGTTATTTGTGTTTAATCAAAAGTAAATTATACTGAGTTCAAGCAAGCATACATAGGGTTCAGCCTTAAACTCTTATGCTGTAGACCACCTTGAGTGCAAAAAATAGAAATGTTGGCTAAAATACTTTAAAATAAGCACATTGTGAGTTACCCTTAGAACAAGAGACTCACTTTACAGATAGGGCCATCTGAACCCCCATGCATAACTGTCCACACTTTATGAGGCAAACTTGCTTGCCATGGGTACACTGCTGTTACACTGCTTTCCCATCACAAACATTTTTTAAAATTATTATTATTATTAATACCCCACCCATCTGGAGGGGAAGATGTATGTGCTTCTTAAAATAACCACACAGACATGTCTACAATACCCAGCTTGGCTGAGCCTCCCCTCTGCACGTAAACAGACATGCACATTTATTTCTAAATCACCTACAGTATTTGCTTTGTGCAAGTCAAAATAAGACCCAGGACCTTTCCTCAAGCAACCAGTTTAAAAGACTATGCATGAAAGGGAAGGAAAGTAGAGGGAAAAGGTAGGAAGGTTAATTTGAGAATGCCACTATGCACTAAGCAGATCTGTTCCATGTTGGTATTCTGGCTGGGAGGAAACTGTTACAGTCATCATACATCCCTCATTCTCTAGCTGGCAACTTACTCTTCTCCTCACCTCTGCATTCCCAGGGCATAAATTCTGCAAAGGAAGAAGGAAGGAAGCCCCCTGCAAGCAATGAGTGGGATTAAGTCTAAACATTAGGAAGAACTTCCTGACAGTAAGAGCTGTTCGACAGTGGAATTTGCTGCCAAGGAGTGTGGTGGAATCTCCTTCTTTGGAGGTCTTTAAGCAGAGGCTTGACAACCATATGTCAGGAGTGCTCTGATGGTGTTTCCTGCTTGGCAGGGGGTTGGACTCGATGACCCTTGTGGTCTCTTCCAACTGTATGATTCTATGATTCTATGATTCTAAGTGAATATTCCCATTTCTAATGTTTTGCTGTAAGGGGTATGTTGCATACCCTGTAAGTGCTTGCTGCAGGAAACACCTAGGTACCTACAGCAATCTTATTTGTTGTATACACATTAGAGGCAGCCTGAGACATCCCCAACATGGGAGTGAAGGTGGAAGGGGAAAAGACTCAATGTGCACACAGAGCTTTGGGTCACAGTAGCATAAGTAAGTTAGAAAAGCTGAAAAAACTCAAATGTAGAAAAAAAACAGAGAAATATTAAAGCATACAGGATTTCCCTAATTATAAGAAGCTACACACATTAAATACTTACCAAAAAGTCAATGTTTCTAGGAAGGAGATTCCCACATTTGATGCCCCAACTACTACAATTCTAGCATTCACCGACACTTTAGGCTCCAAGGACAACTTCCGATTAAAGTGGTTCAATGCATACTTTACCTGCAAGAGGAGTTAACAAAAAGAAGTGATGACAAAATGATGAGAACTCTTTAAATGATTTCTAACAGCATTACTAAGGAAACAGTCTCAACCATACATAAAGGTAAAAGTAAAGGTACCCCTGCCCTTACGGGCCAGTCTTGCCAGACTCTAGGGTTGTGCGCCCATCTCACTTAAGAGGCCGGGAGCCAGCGCTGTCCGCAGACACTTCCGGGTCATGTGGCCAGCGTGACGAAGCTGCTCTGGCGAGCCAGCACCAGCGCAGCACACAGAACGCCGTTTACCTTCCCGCTGGTAAGCGGTCCCTACTTATCTACTTGCACCCGGGAGTGCTTTCGAACTGCTAGGTTGGCAGGTGCTGGGACCGAACAACGGGAGCGCACCCCACCGGGGGGATTCGAACCGCCAACCATATGATCGGCAAGTCCTAGGCGCTGAGGTTTTACCCACAGCGCCACCCGCATCCCTATCAACCATACATAGATATTCCAAAATTTGAAGGAATGGCATACATTGTACTTCTATGGAGCTGCCACCACAGATCATGATTAAACAATTTGTGATATAGTTAATTTCATTCCTATGAGAAAAGAACAGAAAATTTATTGAAAATGATGAGCCATTGTTGTGAAAGACAGCTGACCATTGTAGCAAGCCAATATAAATACCATATTAAAATAGCTTTGGAGAACTAAGCCCAAACTAACAAAATGAATTTCAATAGGGACAAATGTAAGGTTCTACACTTAGGCAGGAAGAACCAGATATACAAATATAGGATGGGGGACACCTGGCTTGCCAGTAGTACACTAATAAAGGATTTAGGGGTCTTAGTAGACCACGAATGTGATGCAGCAGTAAAATAAGTTAAAGCTATTCTAGGCTTCATCAACAAAAGTCGAGTGTCCACATCAAGGGAAGTAAAAGCTGTAATCTTTCCAGCAGTTTCAAACCATACCTGGAACACTGTGTCCGGTTCTGGGCACAATTTAAGAAGGATAATGACAAGCTGGAATGTGTGCAGGGGAGGGCAACCAAGATGATCAAGGGTCTGGAAACCAAGCCTTAGGAACAGTTGAGCAAACTGGATATGTTTAGCCTGGAAAAGAGGGGTCTGAGAGGAGATATGATAGCCATCTTCAAATATCTAAAGGGCTGTCACATGGATGAAGGAGCAAGCTTGTTTTCTGCTCCTCTGGAAGCCAGGACCCAAACCAATGGATTCAAGTTACAAGAAATGAGATTCAGACTAAACATCAGGAAGAACTTTCTGACAGGAAGAGCTGTTTGACAGCTACATCTGCAATGGACTCTCCTTCCTTGGAGAGGTCTGTCCTTATGATCTGTCTTGTATGATCTAATTGAGATTCCTGCATTGCAGGGGGTTAGACTGGATGACCCCTTCCAACTCTACAATTCTATGATTTTGTGATTCTAGGTGTGCTACTGCTGTTGCTCACAATAATGCTAGTGCTTGGAGCTTCTCTAAAGTTTTAAGCAGAGTTAAAAATTGGATGTTGTGAACAGATTTAGCTGCTGACTCACTTTGCTGGCCTGAAAAACCACAAAATTCCAGTACAGAATCCAAATAAAGGAAACATATTCCTGAAGATAAAAGTGTTAACAATTTAAACGTGTGTTCTTTTTAAGAATTTTTTTTTTAAACTCCAGATATATGTTTTTCCTCTGATAATACTTTTGCAGTGCAATCATGACATCCAGTGGCCAATGTCAGCGACTAGTATCAGTCAAGTGGTGTCCCTAAAAATATTCCTTTATATGTTCTACAACATTCTTTGATGATTACATACCTAGTAATTTCAAAAGATGTATTTCAGGTACAGCAGCACTGCAGACATACTAGTTTAATTCTTCCTTCTTACTTGGGATATCTGAATGGTTGTTGAATGGGAAGAGATCTCTAACAAAATTCTTAGCACTCATATGAAAAACAATTCTCAGAAATTTGTGTGTGCGTTGATAGTTAACATTAGTGATCGGTTGTGTAGACATGCACTGAATATCTGCCCGTTACAACGGCTGCTCGTTAAAGAGACACCAATCCACCCTCTACAGGAGCCAGAGCTGCTGCCACTCAGCAGGCCGAGCCTAGAGAATGGCAGGGCCTGGAGCAGCTGTTGCTCTTAAAGATGAGCTCATGGAGCTCAGAGGTAGGAACAGAGGAAGGAGAGTGGTTTTCTGGGGAGAGAAAGAGAGGGGCAAAGGCTTGAGGGGCTACAGTCTCTTGACTCTGAAGAGACTGAGTGATGATGGACTCAAGGGCATCCTGATCAAATTTGCAGATGACACCAAACTGGGAGGGGTGGCTAACACCCCAGAGGACAGGATCACACTTCAAAACGACCTTGACAGATTAGAGAACTGGGCCAAAACAAACAAGATGAACTTTAACAGGGAGAAATGTAAAGTATTGCACTTGGGCAAAAAAAATGAGAGGCACAAATACAAGATGGGTGACACCTGGCTTGAGAGCAGTACATGTGAAAAGGATCTAGGAGTCTTGGTGGTGCTGAGAAACTGGAGGGCCATGACAGTAAGTCTTATGGCAGCGCTTACCCCCTTCTCTCTTTTTAATTGATCTGAGTCACTTTGGGATACAAATTGTTTGAAAAGTGGGTTAAAAGTATATTAATAAATGGTTGGTATGGGGGTTTACTTCCTTAATCTGCTTCAGGCCATCCGAAGAAAAATGACTGCAAGTCTGCTTTATTCTTCACAAATGGCATGTACTACTGCAGCTTGCATAGCAATCTAATGCCTATTCCATTCAATGGGATTTACTCCTACATAAGGATGCACAGAATTAATAATAATAATAATAATAATAATAATAATAATAATAATAATAATAAATTTTATTTATATCCCACCCTCCCCAGCCGAAGCCGGGCTCAGGGAGGCTAACAACACTAAAATAGTGCAACATTATAAAAACATTATAAAAATTAATTAAAATCAAAATTGATGGCAACCATAAACTAAAGTTTTGTAAAGATTGCCAAAGGAGGGAGTCAGGCTGTGCCCTGACCAAAGGCCTGGTGGAACAGCTCTGTTTTGCAGGCCCTGCGGAAAGATGTCAAGTCCCCCAGGGCCCTTGTCTCTTGTGACAGAGCGTTCCACCAGGTTGGAGCTGCAGCCGAAAAAGCCCTGGCTCTAGTTGAGGCCAGCCTAACCTCTCTGAGGCCTGGGACCTTCAGGATGTTTTTATTTGCAGACTGTAGGTTCCTCTGTGGGGCATACCAGGAGAGGCAGTCCCATAGGTACGAGGGTCCTAGACTGTAGAGGGCTTTGAAGGTTAAAACCAGCACCTTAAACCTGATCCTGTACTCCACCGGGAGCCAGTGCAGCTGGTATAGCACTGGATGAATGTGATCTCGCAGCGAAGACCCCGGAAGGAGTCTCGCTGCGGCATTCTGCACCTGTTGGAGTTTCTGGGTCAGTCTCAAGGGCAGCCCCATGTAGAGCGAGTTACAATAATCCAGTCTGGAGGTGACCGTTGCGTGGATCACAGTGGCTAGGTCAGGGCGAGAGAGATAAGGGGCCAACTGCTTAGCTTGGCGGAGATGAAAAAATGCCGCCTTTGTTATAGCTGCAATCTGCGCCTCCATGGAGAGGGAGGTATCGAAGATTACACCCAAACTCTTAACGGACGGTGCTGGCACTAATTGCACCCCCGCAAGAGATGGGAGTTGCCCCCCCAATCCCATATCGTCCTGTCCCAGCCAGAGGACCTCTGTCTTCGAAGGATTTAACTTCAACCGGCTCCCATGTAACCATCCAGCCACAGCTTCCAAGCATCTGATCAGTGTGTCTGGGGCCGAGTCAGGATGGCCATCCATCAACAGATAGAGTTGGGTGTCATCAGCATACTGATGGCAACCCAGCCCAAAACTCCAGACAAGCTGGGCAAGGGGGCGCATAAAGATGTTAAAAAGCATCGGGGAGAGTATCGCACCCTGGGGCACTCCACACACCAAGGAGTGGCGGGATGACAATTCCCCCCCAAGCGCCACCCTCTGTCCCCGACCAGAGAGAAACGAGCGCAGTCATTGAAGGACTGTGCCCTGGATCCCCACATCAGCAAGGCGTTCGTTCCAGGAGTTTGTGATCGACCATGTCGAAGGCTGCTGACAGGTCTAGAAGAATCAGCAGCCCCGACCCGCTTCGATCCAGCTGCCTGCGGAGATCATCTGTTAGGGCGACCAGAGCCATCTCGGTCCCATGACCAGCGCGGAAGCTGGACTGGAATGGATCCAGAGCCGATGTTTCATCCAGAAACCTACCAAGCTGTTCAGCAACTGCTCTCTCAATCACCTTACCCAGGAATGGAAGATTCGAAACCAGGCGGTAATTGGATAGATCTAAGGGATCTAATGATGTTTTCTTTAAAAGCGGGAGCACCACTGCCTCCTTCAGTTCCCCTGGGAATGTCCCGGTGCCAAGGGACAAATTGATGATATCCCCTAGGGGGGCCCGCACCTCGTCTGGACACGCTCTAATCAGCCAGGACGGGCATGGGTCGAGAGGACAAGTGGTGGGCTTTCCAGCTCGGAGGAGTCTGTCCACATCGGCTGGGGATATCCGGTCAAAGTGGTCCAATACTGGACCCGAGGACAGTTGAGGGGCCTCCAGTTCCTTTATTGTATCCAAATTGGCAGGGAGGTCATGGCGGAGCAACAAGACCTTCTCCGCAAAAAAGCTCGCAAATGCCTCACAGCTGTGTGTCAAATTGTTATTTAAATTTGGCTGTCCTTCGAGGGACGTTGAAGACCGAATTATACTAAATAATTGTGCCGGGCAAGAGCTAGCGGATGCAATGGAGGCCAAGAAGTAGGACTTCTTAGCGGCCTTCACTGCCATCTCGTAGGTTTTCATAAAAACCCTATAAGATGTTCTTGAAGCTCCGTCACGGGCACCCCGCCATACTCGCTCTAGCCGTCTGAGGTCCCGCTTCATTTTCCGGAGCTCCTCGGTAAACCAGGGAGCCTGGTTTCTGCGGGGTCGCAGAGGGCGCTTATGTGCAATCTCATTGATGGCTGCCAGGAGCTGGGTATTCCAGCCCTCAACAAGCTCAGTCAATGAGTCGCCAGGGGGAGAAAGGTCCCGCAAGGCTTGACGGAATCTATCAGGGTCCATCAGCCTCTGCGGATGAGCCCAAATCGGCTCGCCACCTAAGCAGGGTGGGGGTGGAACGTCAATCTTGGCTTTCAGAGCGTAGTGATCAGACCAGGGCACTTCATCGAAGGAAACATGATCACATCTATACCAACGCCAAAGATCAAATCCAGCGTGTGGCCTGCTTGATATGTGGGGCCCGAAACAAACTGGGAGAGCCCTAGTGTCGCCATGGAAGACACCAGGTCCAGAGCCTGTGGGGAGGGAGTGGCATCAGCATGGATGTTGAAGTCCCCCAATACCAATAGGTTAGGGAACTCCAAGGCCCAGCCGGCCACCGCCTCCAGCAGGCCTGACAGGTGGCCGGTACACCAGCCAGACAGCCAAGCTCACCTCAGAGCCCCACACTAGGCCAACACATTCAATGCCAGGGATTGATGGCAATGGTAGAGCCCTGAAAGAACAATCTTCCCGGATTAATAATGCCACCCTCCCCCCCCCCCCGCCCACAGTCCGCGACTGGTGGAGGACGGAGAAACCCGGGGGCGCCATCTCTCGTAAGGTAACAGTATCCCCTTCGCGCACCCAGGTCTCCGTCACACAAGCCAGGTCGACCCCCTGCGAGGTGAAGAAATCTCGCAGGGTGGCGGTTTTGTTGCCTATAGACCTGGCATTGCACAACACCAGTGACGGAGGTGAGTAATCCTTGCCCTTTTGGATTCTGTTCTTACAGTAGCCAACTAGATGCCCATGTCACATGTCAATAAAGCACTATTGAATATTTTGTATGTATTTTAAGTAATTTTTATACTATATGGCACAATGGTAGAAGGATTCAAGAGAAGGGGAAAGATAAAGAAGATGTATTTTTTCCATTTTCCTTCCTTTGAAGGCTACCCCAATTCTGTGAGCCCTGAACAAGTAATCATTAACTAATATGCAACAGAGCAAGACTTATTATCTGTGAATACAAGCACTAGGCCTTGTGTTGAGCTCAGCCATTCCTGCTGTGGCCGCCTGTCACATTCTTTCCACCTGGGAGGGCAGAGTGCTCTCCTGTTACTTCTCTGGCAGTTGCTGGCAAGGGGGGCATTTCTGGTGTGAAATTCAAGGATCACTTTTGTGCATGAGGCAAGTCAACTCCATCTATTTTAAGTAACAATTTACCTCCACTTAAAATGCGTACACAGGACTTTGGGGAAGAGGCACACTATTTCACAAACTCATGGGCATACTGCAAATCTCATGTCAGTACAGCTAGTGTCTCCAGTATTAACTACTTCCTTTCTCTAGCACAACGAGCAAGATTTAAATCAATATATTATTTGTGTTCCTCTGGCCATACATATATGAAGCCAAATCCATGATTGGTGTACATACATTGCTATCAAACTATAAATATTTATTTGTGGCTTAAATACCTTTAAAAAAAAAAAGTTTTGGTAAGGCATTTAATGTAGAACAGCTTGCCATACAAATAACCAACCACCTGCTAATTCCAGTTCTATAACACCCATTCTGAGCTTCTACAACAGTGAATCTGCCTGAAAAATGCTGTTAAGGTATCTTCTATTTCATTCTCTTTTAAAAGAAGAACAAATTAGAGGTGCAAGAAAGAATAAATCAACAAAAACTGTTGTATTCCCCTTGTTCAGACTCTGTGATACACTGGATCGTTGACACAATTGCTGGCTGCAAGTTAGTCTGATGTACAAGAATGGATCACTGAATACACTACTAATGTAGTCACTCTGAGTGTGTTGTCTCTGAGCATCCTACTATATGGAACATGGCTTCGCCAAGACAGTACTGATGCATACACACATCCAATAAATGAACAGAAGATGAAGTCTGCTAGGTGATGGAATATAGCAGGAACCCTTTTCAAGTCTGTGTTGTTTCAGGCCAGTTGGCTTCAAGATGGCAGCAGGAGGTCAGTTATCAAGCTATGCAGTAACCATGGAAACCACGATTGAGTCACTTTACACTCCCTCTGGATTGTCATACTGGGAAGCAGAATTGTATTGCTATACCTCAGACAAAAACAGAAATTGCCTATCCTACATAGAACACTTCTTTTCACTTTTTTCAACCCTCCATTGATAACTGCCCATCTACAGTTTCCTTCTTCATCTCCCACTTTCCATTTTCTTGTTCATTCTAATTCCTCTGGGCTACTCTAATCTACCCCACTTCTGTCAGTCTCCTAGCATTTTTATTACTCTTACTCATCTGAGAATTTTGCCCTGCCTTTCTCTATAGGAGGAGACTCATCTCATGTCTGTTTCCTCTGCCATTTCTTTCCTTGGACCCTTGATCTCCTCAATATCTCCATTCCTGTTCTCTTGGTCTGCTGTACCCTCCACACCTCAATACTCTTTCTTTTTATTTATACCCTGCCTTCTGAAGCTGCTACTACCTTGAAGAAGCACTTGCCTGCTCAGTCACACTTTGATGTAAGAGCAGCTAAGCCAATGGCAGCAAAGGAGGCATCACCACTTCTTGACGACATCCACCTGTCCTTAAAGACAATCGACTGCACCTCTGGGGGTGAAGTCAAGCTGCTGTGTTAACAACACTGAAGAGACCTCCCTGGGGTGCAAGACCGGGCAGTGTATATGAAAGTCCTGGGCTGCCCAGATGACAAGACCCTTCTCTTGGCCTCACTGATGTGCTCCAAAGGAAAGCAGAGCAGTATGTTTGGCACCAGCTTGGCTGCAGGAGTTGCCAGAAGGAGGCGTACATGACACCATCCAACTGCCTTAGGGACTCCACTCCGGATTTAGCTTTTTCATCACCTGACGATATCCTGCAAGGCAGGGAAGGTTTAGGATCAGAGTTCTCCTTCTCCTAGATGGGCTAGCTTCCCAGGTTGATAAGCCCCATCTGCCCCTCACTTCCCTCTACAGCATGTGCAGAAACAGCCTTCTAGACCCACTCTTGGCCTTGTCCGCTCAATCTGCCAGAGCCTGTCTTCACATGCAGGGAGTGGCCCTAACTCACAGAGGATCTGAGACCCATTGGCTACCCTCCCCTGGTTTAGCCAGCCAGTTGAAGCTGTTTCCTGGGTGAGGCTGCTTTCACATGCTAACAGCTTCTAGGAACCACAGGTGAGAGCGGAGTGCAGGCTGGGGACCAAAAGTAGACAAACTGTCCCAGAAGGAGTACAAGGTGTCTCCCACTAGAGGTACTATCCCTCCCCTAACACCCCAAACACCCCATACTGGTAAGCAGTAGGAATACAAGGCCCCCTTCTTTCACTCATCAGAAAGAAAAAGAGACTCATTCATCCCCTTCAGGCTGTGAGGAAGGGACCCTTCCCTTTCCCCAACCCTTCTTGAAAACTTATTGAGGTTATCTGTGCACTACTTTCGGAGCATCTGACAACCTATACAAAATGTGGAGTTTTTTTTAAGATTAGAAATGGGGAAAGGTCCTTTCTCTACTGAGTGTCTGCTGGGCATGGGCTGCCTGTCTCTTACCTTCAACTTACAAAGTGGCCAAGGGTGATTTTGTTTTATATTTTTGAAAAAGAGATGAGCCTCAACACTCTGTGTTGCTCCTCCAAGTTCAAGTCCATGCTGATCCTCAAGAGGCATCCAGACACCTGTGCACCTCCTCACTGAGACAGCGGTGACGCCCCCAGGCCCAGAACTGCACTTATTACATGCAATGCTTTAAGAACACTGCTGTGTTTTAAAAACATGTTTTAAGAACTTTCCCCCTTTACTTCAAAAACTCTGCATGAAATATTATTTTTGATAGGCGCCTGCTACTTTCATGCAGAAAACTGGTAAAATGTGATTTTGCATGCAGGGTCACAAATTTTAATTCAGTTTGCACAATCACACACATTCCAATACAATATTCAATGTTTATTGTTATAAAAAAAATTAAAACAAAACACTATTTTGCTCCTCAAAAGGCATGTTCGAATCTACTTCAGTATAGCTAATGTTGTTACATACTTAAATTCAATCTAACACTTTGATGCTTTGAGCCCTTAATATTGCGACTTCAAATGTCAGACATTTCCATTTGATATGCATTTAATTTTGAAAGAGCTTCTGTTCTGAGTCTAACCCAGGAAAGTTCCTGCTGCACCTCTGCAAAACACTCGCAGCTGGGTCCCAGAAAACACTTGCTGAGATTTAATGTGCCAAAACTCAGCAGGCTGCCTGGCTTGTCAAGACCAGCCTCTGGTTCTATCACAATATCTTGCCTACAATACCCCAGGGCCTATAATTTCTCTAACACAGCTACACTTCCATACTTTCAAAGCAGGATTAAATCACAGAACCCCACTGATAGTGGGCTCATGTTTTATGTGGATGGTAAGCTTCCTGTACCTTCATTATTTCTCTGTTGTCTATATTATGTTCTCCAAATCACTGCCCTCTCACACTTTCCCCTCCCTCAATCCAGATTTTCTCATACTGTACTTTCTCCTTTTCAGAGTATTCCTAGTATGAGAAAATCTGGACTGAGGGAGAAGGAAGTGTGGGATGACAGTGATCTGGAGGAGAACATCATGGAAGTACAGGAAACTTACTATTCATATTAAACAACACAGCGTGGATGAGCGTACTGTCTTTTCTGTGAATGCACATAAGACAACAGAAATACACAAAAATATGTTTCCCTACTTTCAGAACTGCTATAGAATAAGTTTTGAAATTCTGTCTTGGTGTGCCATATAATTAAGCATCCAGATTTTATACTTAAATTAATAATTACAGCACAACTGAATAGCAACAATTGGATATAAACAGAAATGTGCATCTCGCTTTGGGGCATTGCTGAGTATTAGTATTTGAAGAATAATATTTATCTCGCCTTTCCAAACAGCTCTCATCACACTCAGCAGGATATCAACCCGTAAGATTTGTGCTAAAGGTTAATGAAGAAAGAACCAGCTTTGCAGGCCAGAATGAATATTCCAGTTTATGGGAAACAACATTAACACCTGTATACTACTGACATCATGCTTTCAAAGTGAAGATAGGTCACCTTACTTTTAATTTCACACATGCACATAAGAGGTAAACATTCAGAGCATTCTTGTTAATGATGCCATCTGCTGCCTCCTCATAATTGCATAATGCTCAGGCTTCCAGACAAGATGTAATGGCAGCAATACACAAACCTGCTGACATTTACAGTGAGAAAATTTATGATCACCCATCAGCTCAAAACAAATGTGTTTGCATGACTGCTAGTGCTATAAAATCATCAACTACATGGAACAAGTGATGGTAGAATAAATAATGGGTTTTCATCCATGCATGTTTTACACAAATCATTAGCAATTTGTTACTCACGTACAACAGAATCTTGAGCAACAGTTACTTCTTGGAAAATCACTCTCTACCTTGCTAAATTAAAGCTGTACTGTTGAACCATACTTAGTTTTACATGATCTCATCTACAATATCATAGACTGATGCTTTACTAAAAGGCTAGATTCAAAAGCACAGGCATCAGGGAGTAAGTCCCATTCAGCTCCTTTGGATTTCTATATTATTTTCAGCTGATCTGAAAACGACCCAATTTCCACTTCATTTTCTTGAAAACTAACTGCCCTTGTTGCCAATTTTGGCACTACTGACTCTATGGCTCTGATGCATAACAAACGTTGAGTTGCCTTCTGAAAAGACTTTTGGTTTGTGGGGTTGCTATGCATTGGCAAACAAGTGAACTCTAGAGAATATCCAGCCCACGTTGTGTCCAAAACCCACTTGTCCACCTGCTCTTCCACATGTGGGCAAAGTGCAGTAATCTGCCCCCAACAGACCCATGCACCAGTGCAAGTTTGGTGTCAGGCTGAGGAGTTCCTTTTGTGAACTTAAAGATGAATATGGAGACTTTTGTGACTGAGGTCTTGCATGCCCAGATGAGTGCTCTTTCAGTTCTAACATGCCTTGAAACCTTCACACAGGAGCAGAAAGTGGTTCTGATTAGTTCTGAAAGAACTGCAGGGCTTTAGGCTTGTGCTTATCTTTCTCAGCGACGGGGAGCAACTTTTTCTTATCTCAGGACTCTACTAATACCACCTCCAAAATGGAGTGCAGACTAGCCTGGCCTGTGAATCTGGGTCTACATCCCACTTCCACAGCCAAATATTCTGGTGCCCCACAGAATTGGCTGACAGACCCCTGGACTCAAACTGTAGCCAATTCCTGGGAAGAGTTAAGCAGTTAAGTTTGAGCTCCAAACAATCTTCATTTGGGGGAACTATACAGACTCCTGAAAAGATCAATTGTACAGCCAACAGGATAAGCAGCAACAGGCAAACAGGTTCATAGTGGGAGCCTCAGGCTTTGCATGGGCAGCAGAGCTGCTAATATGGAGTCCTGTGAGGTCTGGATTGCCAAACTGAAAATGCATAAGCTGCAACAGCAGCTTTCATCACATAATGGTCACCAGTACGCCATTATTCAGGCTGCAGTTGATCAGTGGACTGTGATCAATATTCTACCTGTCTTTGGATTAGGAAATGCAAACCTGTATTTCATAAACCATTACCAAGCTGAGAAATCTTTCAACAATAACAAGAGATTCTGCAGCCTTTTTGCGTTCGCAGCAGCAGGAGAAACAACAATCTTGAAGTACATAATAAAACTTAACAGAGTGCAATAAAGATACAATAAAACATGAACAATGGATGGTCAGAATCAAGAAGTAATTAAATAAACATATTACATTTTTATTCTGCATCATGGAACAGTTATTACTGTTAATTATAGCACCTATTTCAGGGTCATATTCATAATTTAAAAAGACAGATGGACAGCAGACTGCTTCCAGATGGTGAGAAAGTAAGTTGAAAATAAATGTTTAAAATACAATTATTAAAAATTAGCTAATCTCAAGCTAATTATTCACATGGGATAATCATAATACTGTCAAAAGATATTCTGTTTAAACCACATTTCCCCCTTGATCCAAAAGGGATACTCTCACTGAAGAATCTGTTCTCCCTGTGAAACACCTCTATGGCTTATTGAAGAGCCCATTGGTATCCCTATATCTATGGAATTTGTTGTGACCTTTATTCTCTTCTAAACCACATGATCAATTTCCCCTTCCTTGGCATCCTTGGCAGTGTCCTGACAAATGAAGAAACCATTACTAATTGAATACCTAGCTGACTGGAATGCGAAAATACATTGCTCTAAATATTTATTATTTTCTTTTCTGGAGTAAAATGGAAATGTTAATAGTAGCAGACTAGCATGCCAATATAACAGATTTTGTAAAGTTATTGACAAAACAAAATCACTTGTACAATATATAAATCAAGTTAGCTTTGTCAGGAAGAAAAAATCCAAAGAAAATTGAGCAACACACATACAGAAATATTGGTGGCAATCCTAAACAGTAAGCACAGCAGATAGATGATTTAAAAGCAGACTTATTACCAAAGGGTTGTATCCAATGTTAGTCCTACTCAGAGTAGAACCACTGAAAATAATTTTCATGAATAATTTAGGTTCATTAATTCTAGTCTCTCTCCATATGAACCTACCCTGGACCCTGAGATCATCTTCTGAGGCCCTTCTCAAGAAAGGTCCAGAGGGTGCCAACGTGAGGGTTGGCCTTTTCTGCAGTGGAATGCTCTCCCCAGGGAGGCTTGGCTGGCGCCTTCACACCTTATACACACAAAAAGTTCCTCTTCAACCAGGTCTTTGGCTGACTGACATCCAGTGCCCTTTTAAAATGTATTGTGGAAAGGGGGGTTATTGGGTTCACTTTGTTTTTGTTGTTGTTATGCATTTTCTTTTTTTGTATAATGTGATCTGCCCTGAGATCTACAGGTATAGGGTGGAATACAAATTTAATAAATGAATACATAATTAATTAAACAAACAAACAAACAAACAAAGGGTCTATTCTGAGTGTAACTTAAAAAGGTAAAGGTACCCCTGCCCGTACGGGCCAGTCTTGACAGACTCTAGGGTTGTGCGCCCATCTCACTCAAAGAGGCCAAGGGCCAGCGCTGTCCGAAGACACTTCCGGGTCACGTGGCCAGCATGACATCGCTGCTCTGGCGAGCCAGAGCTGCACACGAAAACGCTGTTTACCTTCCCACTAGTAAGCGGTCCCTATTTATCTACTTGCACCCAGGGGTGCTTTCGAACTGCTAGGTTGGCAGGCACTGGGACCGAACAGCGGGAGCGCACCCCGCCGCGGGGATTCGAACCGCCGACCTTTCGATCGGCAAGCCCTAGGCACTGAGGCTTTAGCCCACAGCGCCACCCACGTCCCGAGTGTAACTTAGTTGGATACAATCCAAAGAAAGTATTTTTTTCACACAATAATTATCAATCTCAAACAACAGCAACTTAGTGTAGCATGCACAAGGCTTTCTTCCATCATGGAGCCTAAAGGGACATACATGTATGTTTGAATCCAGAGTAGCCCTATGTGAACATTCCGTCAGCGCAAGGTTTTCTGCTTGTGCAACTGAGTATTTCCTCCTCTCCTCCCCTTGCACATTTCCTAAATCTGGTCTAGGGGTTCCTCCCATTGTGCAAGTAGAAACCCATATGCTGATAGGACTGCCCTTGGTTCCCAGGCAGTCTCCCATCAATGCAATGACCAGACCCAGGCATCCTTTGTTTCAGCAAGGTATTGGCCTCATGTGCCCTGAGACGTCTGGGGTCCAATACACCTTAAATGTTAGAGGCTGTGAGAGGCCAGAAAGAGATGAGTTTATTATTTGCTTCTTTATATAGCTTTAGTGCTCCTGCAACTTTCCTATAGTGTCACTTTTCACAGGCAGAGAATTGCACATGGTAGAACAAAGGACTAATTTAGGACATTTCCCCCCCCATACAGGCAACCCCCCCCCCATTTACACAGGGGTTATGTTCCAAGACGCATTGGTGAAATCACATAGAAACACTTTTTCCTTATGGCAACTGAGGACAAGCTGGTGACGGGAACAACCAAGATATAAGACAGTACACAGGAGACAAGTGAACAGAGATAGGAGAGGGCGTATGGGATGCAGCTAGGACAGAAGATCTGGACAGCAATGAGATGGCTGGTAGGGGAATTTGGTGGGGAAAGGTCACTGAGAAATTCTAAGATGAAAATTCCAGGAATTAAAGGAAGGCATGTTGGGAAGAAGCAGAAAAGGCACATGAGAAGGGAATGTGGAAGGGATCAGAACAGCCAATAGAACAATATATATGTGTGGAGGATGGAATCAAGGCATAAATATGTTAGTATTTAATTAGGTTTTAGTCCAATACCAAGATAAACAAACAACAGATTCCTATTTTGAAGAGCATGAACTAATCAGAAAAGAGGGTCTTGAGAAAATGCAAACCAGGAATTATTTTAACAATAAATATATAGAGAGAAAACTAGATATTAATATAGATATATAGTTCTATAGACAATGAAAGAGATGTGTGTATATAAAAGTTGTTTTCAACTAAAGGATTCTTCATAAATGAGACAGCAAGCACAAGAAAAGCAGGGTGAAATTGTGCTAGAAAAATGTAAAATGTAATGGTTCTGAGGATTACTAAAAGATTGGGACAGAAAGGAAGGAATTGAATTAGAAAATAGAAGTACAGAGGAGATTTCATCATAGAATACTAGCAGAAAGTAAAGAAGTAGAGAAAAAGTTCCTAGAAATATAGGGGGAATTCAAAACCACAATCTATACGGTTGAGGCACAGTTTGAAACATTTTAGCTACTTGAGATTTGTGAAGCCAAAAATCTATTAAGCAAACATGAAATGGAAAAATTGAACTGTGCTTTAAGTTCTTTGTGTCAGAAAAGTAACATTCATCATAAAACCAATACAAAAACCTTTATATATCTTTTTCTAGGTGATATGCAAGTAGATGACTTAGCACCAACAAAGAGGTATCTTGGCATATTTCTTCCTTTGTTACTTAAACATGGGAATGAACAGATACACAATCCATTTTCCTTGTTTTAAAAAATTCTGCATGTCCAATTAGCATCAGTACACTATTTCTGTAAACTGCTTTGTGTGCATTTGTTTTTTTACAATCAAGCAGTGTACATGATTTTATGAAATATAAATAAACAGCTAAGAAACTAAAAAATACACTGAGAAAAATGTAAAGAATATTGCTGAATGCAGTTGTAAATGTGGGTCCATTTTATGTCCCCCAACCAGAGAAAGGTGAATCTGTGTGCAGGAATAGGTTTCCACGCTTAGATGTGCAAGGGGCAACTGTGGGGGCGCAAAATCCCCCATGTCCAACAGCCACATGAAGAGACTCTGATTTAATGATCTACATGCGCAGCAACAGATGGCACACCTACTGCATCCAACACCATCCTCAATGCACACACCACGTCTCCCTTGCTGGGGCTGGGGACATGATTAAAAAGGGATTAGACAAATTCATGGAGGATAGGCCAGCTATTTGCCATAATTTTCAACATGAATTTTCTCTTCTTTCAAAATCAGCATTGGTATATTTTTATTTAAAGTGCTGACTGCAGATACATAGCTAAATAAATAAATAAATAAATGGTGATACAGCAAACTCAGAGGTGGTAAAGCATTGAGTTGCTGGGAGCTGACAGCGAGAGAGGCTGTGGGCTCCAAGAGGCATCTGTTTTTGGCCACCGAAAGGAAACAAAGCTGGGCTAGATGAAACTTTGCTGCTATGGTTCAGCAGAGCTCTTTTTATGACCACAGTCAGATACTGCTTTTTTCACTAGTGCAAATGGCCTTTTTGACGAGGGGGAAGCTATAGAAGGAATTACAAGCCCATGACTTTGTTTTTCTGGGAAGGATCAAACTGCAGAATAAAATAGTCTGATAGAATATCCATTCTGTGAATCTGACCATTTTAAATACTTAAATTATTATTATCAACATTCTGAATAATTTAAAGGCTGCTAGCTGCAATTCTCTGTTTGAAATACATGCTAAAAAAAGATAGCAGAGCACGACAAAGTAAGGGCATGAACATCAGGTTCAAGATAATTAAGAAGCAGCACACCAACATTAAGACAGTAATGTCATCCCATCTGCCAAATCCTACATTTAGTTGGAGCTATGCCTTTTGCTTACTGCTGCTTCTGTTACCCACCTGATCCTTTGAGACCTCTTTTGCTGGAGCATTTATGCCAAGTTTTTTCAGAGGATAGACAATCTGTCGTCTTGGTCGCACGGGAACCATGTAATGAAGGGCAGATGTCAGGGAATGGGCACAGGGATTCTGGAACTGAAGGACAACAAGCTATATTTTAGCGCAGATAATGTCATAAAAGTGCATCACAGATGTCTGTAGCGGTGCTTTGTGAATTTAAGAATCCTTTATCCTCTTGATTAAATCCAGGAGAAATATCACCAAAAAATAAATAAACACTCTCAGAGCAGAGGAATGGATTGCAGCTAATTCCTGACACTAATGAAGATAATTATGAGAGTAATTATATTACTATCTCAGTGGGAACGACAGATAAACAAGTGGTTTGGTTTATGGGATTTTGTAGCACAAGTAGTTTCCCCACAGGAATATATTCCTTCAGTGCAATCATGAATCATCTTCATCCATGCTCATTAAGGACGTTACATGCTTACTGTTCACCTCTGGTTGTTTGGCAAAGGAGGAGTTAAACATGCACATAGAAAATGCACATGAAGTAAAAAGTCATTTTCATTCAAATACAAACGTTAATGAAATAGCATAAACATGAAGGAAAAAATCTCCATCCTTCCATAAATACAGAAAATGATTAAAAATACATTTACCTTACTGCAAGTTTAGTTATAATCTGCATTTAAACAACAGTTGGGGAGCAACAGGAAATGCAAAAAACAAAAAAGTTTCCAAAAGTCTGTCACATTAAAAAAAAAGTCCGGAACCTGCTGTTTAAACAGAAATGACATCCCATAAAAAAACTTAATTTTCTTCAGTGTAGAAGAGAACCAAGTATTTCTAATGCTTCTTTCCTGCATAATTCCCCCCCCCCCCCCCCATTTCAGCTGCATATAGGGTAGTTATATTCAGGCATTCATTCAATCCCATAAGCAATTAGAATTATGGAAGGGGAAAGGAGGGCCAACTTCTCGGGCTGCACACACACACATCAGACAAGGTTCTGAAGCAAGGAGTCTTCTTTACATGCATAAGCTTCCCCCATGTGACCAGGGTTCCAAATCAACAGGCTGCCCAGTTCAGTTCTTTTTCTCTGCTATGTGGATGGTGGCAGAGCCAGGCAACAGGGATGCAAGAGAGGGGACGGGGCCTGCAAGCATGATCCTACTCATGCCTCGTGTATTTCTAATTGTGTGAGGGCTTGAATGCCTGAATAAGGGTAGCGGTAATATTTCAGGTCATAAAACGTAACTTGCTCATCTGAAATTGAGATCTTAAAAAGGGCTACGAACAGCAAGAGCACTTGGTACTGTGATCCAAAGAGCCATGTGCAACATTCCATGTATGCCCTGAGACTTGTCCTGCTCTCCCTTCTCCTGGCATCCCTTGAAAAGGTGCTTCCAGGGACTAGGGGAGTCATTTTCCAGAGCTTAAAAGAGGCAATGGAGCATGGGGAGCATGTGCAGAGGTATTTCTTTGGATCAAGGCCCATTCCTTCAGAGTTTACACTGTCTTTTTTTGTACAAAGGACATTTTCTTGAGCCCTTGTTCAAAATCAGTCCATCTTCAAACATTTGAGGCTGACCTACCAAAGCTTATGACCTTTTGGTTCCTATTGCTAATGAATATCAAAATGAGAGAGGGTGCGGGGTCATGTATTTGAAGGAAGTCCTTTGAGAGTCCTCTGTGAAGAGCTGAGCATTCAGTATGAGATGAGGGAGTAAGGCTGCATCCACACTATTCCTTTAAAGCACTTCCCCCCCTCCAAAGAATTCTGGGCACTATAGTCTGTTAAGGGTTGTTGGGAATTGTAACTCTGTGAAGGGTAAACTACAGTACCCAGAATTCTTTGAGGGAAAGAATGTGTGTTAAAAGGTATAGTGTGTGCAGAACATACTGAAATCTGAGATCCTTATATTTTTATCCCTCAAATTTATGTCCAAGTATGGAAACTTGGATGTAAAGGTTTAAAAATAAAGCATGATGTGTAGGTGGCAGGTTTGCACCCTTATTTTATAGGGAATTTCTCTAAAATGGCTATCAATGTGACTACAGCTCTGGCTAAAGCAAGCTGAATTCCTCAGGTAACCTCATCGTAACCCCGTCGATACCATTATTTTAAGCAAGTAAATATCAATAATGAAAACGATGTAGAAAAAGCTATTTATTCTTTTTTAGGCTTTACTATTGAGCCATTTTGAAATGAAGTATCCTAAAGAAAAAGCTTGTCCTATGCACACTAAAAGGAATGTGACCCAGAAGCTCATTGGATAAAAGTAAGGTTAGGCCCTAGAATTAACTATTTAAAAAGGAACTGCATGAAGAATTTTCTTTCCTGGAGGTTTTCAAGAAAGTTCACAATGTAGCTCTTGCTGATGGAAATAAGTTGAGACAACCAACTGACTCTCTTCTAACTCTAGGATTCTACATAGAAAGCACACTTCTGTGGATTTTAAAAGACAAACAGATGCGACTATACACAATACATATAATATATAATATCAATAATTAGTAATTAGTAATTAATTATCATAATATATCCTTCTGTGTGAGCCCTGGGAATCTCTATTGGTTGTATTTACGGTATTTCTAACTATGTAAGTTAGAAATGGTTTCCAATTGTTACACGTAGGTGTACATTTTTGTTGGCAAATTCTACATACACCCAAGGGAAAGAGTAAATAAAATTAAAAACCAATCAGCAACATTTACATATATAAAATCAATCTACTTCTTGACTAAATGATTATAGTTTACCTTGCCATCTTCAGGCTGAGGATAAATAGGGTAATAGAGACAAGATTTGTAGGCTAGTCGAAGCATCTCCTTCATAAAATGTTTTGCATAGTGATGAAAGATTGGATTCAGTGCAAAATGGTAAAGGTGACCATGCTCTTCCTGCTGGTGATGACTGAAATAAATAAAGTCTTCAATGTTGTAGTGTGAGCGAATATATTCTATATCCTGGAAAACATGAATTCAATATACTGATTAAGGAAAGAGCTGTGCTTCTGTTTTGGAACAGCTATAATGCAAATATTTGTATTCGTTTTTCTTTCAAGAAAGAGAGATCGCTACCACCAAGGAAGTAACTATACACCAGGAAACTCTCCTGCACAAGTTCCATGTCAGTGGGATTTGTGCAGATCATTTCCCAGTTGATTGTACTGTAAAATGAGACCATATAGGTAGCTTTTAAAAATGAAACAGTAGCTTTTAAAAACAGTATTGCATTTATTTGCACACTATATTTAAAATGTCTGGCTGTTTTGTGACCTAAAACCAAGACCATATGGACAACTATTAAAAATTAAGCATATTGGTAGAGGTGGGGTTTTTTATTTAAAAAACAACATAGTATTGCTTTTATTTACAACTGTATTTAAAAAGACCAGTTATTGGCTTACTAGAAACTGTGGATTGATCCTCATTACCAAATTACAGGAAACCCCTAACTGTTGGAAGCAATTAATATACCTTTAAAGATATTGCATTCCATATCATCCAGAGTTAAAGTCATATGGTTTTCTACCATATTAAAATGAGAAATTTAACAAGGAATTGCTGGCAAGGTCACTCAGTTTCTTAGATGGAGCCTGCCTGCCTTTATAAAACTTCCTTATCTTTGTAAAATAGCAAAAGGGAGCAAATAATAATTCATTTTAAAACTATTTCTTCTGTTTAAAGACAGAATAAATCATCTTGAATCTCTGTTTTTCAAGAAAAAAAGGGACAAAAACATACAAATTGCATTTGTATGGTAAATATTATTCTGAATTTAGTGCCTCGTTTTGTTTTAAAGAAGAACAAGATTGCGGATGAGAAAAACTGTATATTGCTGGGATATACAAAATTTTCTCCTCCAGCAATCCTGTTTTTCTTTTCTCCTTTAACTAAGGATTGTTCAAACATTATTCACACATCACACATTAGCTGTGGAAGGAAGCGAATGTTCAAAATGTTTATCTGAATAAAAACATTCCTGACTTTGAGAACATTTAACATTAATTTAGTGTTCTAAATCCTCCCATCAAAAAGGAAAAAATCTGTATATAAGAATATATACCGTTTCATTTCTAATAACTGATATTCCAACAATTTGATGCAAAACTTCTGCTACAAATGCTTGAATTGGTGTTCCATCCTGAAAAACAAAGCAAAAGATTTGGTGTACATTCTTCTACTCTAATACTTTAATTAATGTTCTTTATTTAAACACCCATCTCATCTCAGCTCCCCTCCCACACAGTACACTCTGACATGGAGTATAATAATATAAAAGGCCCAAAGGGCATTTTACTTTTTGCACCAGAAAGGTGTCTTCTGTACACTGGTTTAGTATAGCAGCAATTTTGAAGACTGCCAGTTTAGCATACACAAATGAGTAGATTCCTATTTGAACACTCTCACAATAAAGTTCAAACAGAAGCAATATAATGCAGTGTAACAACTTACTGGATCTCTTCGTGCCAATATGTACCCATTTAGGTCATCCAATATACTTTTGTTCAATTTCAAAGTTTGGATGAGTAATTCAACACCGGCGACATCACTGGTTCTTGCTGGTCTTACAATAAAGGACCTGTTAGAGAAATAAACCCAAATCCTGTATATGCAGCAAACAATGGCATCTACAAATTGTCTCAGATTCCAGGCTTAAATACCCAAATGTGACTATGACCAGGAAAATTTTGGTTTTGATACTGCATTATCACACTGCAGTGACATCAAGTCACTTAAAACTTGGGGGGTTGGACTCGATGGCCCTTGTGGTCTCTTCCAACTCTATGATTCTATGAAAACCCTTTAATGCTGGTTTGAGTTGCTTCTCTACTAGACAAAAAGCTGAAGTTAGATTCAATATTCTTACACCTCACAGTGTACATATAAACAAACATAAATCAATTTGAGATCAGTAACTGGCATGGCTTCTCTCAAAGCATTCTGGGAGCTGAATTTTGGTGTATGAATGTATCAGCATCTCTCCACTTGCTCTGAAAAGTACTGGGTATTTGTGAACATGCCAAGCATTATGAACCAATTCTGGATTAATACTTTCCATTTTAAATGTAACCGTTATGTTTCTCTCATGAAACATACGCGCATATTAGATATCAGTGTTCAAAGATGGAGCCTCTAATTCAAAAACCTTCCAGATCAGCACAAGGTCCAATAACTTTGTTAAATATTCACCCACTCTTACAAGTACCACGTGGCCATCTCACCCAAAGAGAGCATACCACTGGCTGAGCTAATGGATGCTTGGCTGCTCCATTCAAGAACAGCGAAAAGTAGCTAAATAAAATTGCATATTTTGATCAACTGTACTCATTACAAATCATATTTCCCTAAAATCTAGTGCTCAAAGATTTGTAGTAGGTATGCTCCTAGGTACCTGCTTATGTCTGGATAAACCACTAACCTTTCATTGACAAGCAGCAGAGCACATTCTGTAGACTCCATTATTATTTATACAACAGGGCGTCATCTAGACTGAGTTGGCACACATTCATTTTACCACTTGTTGATCCTTGCCCATCAAATGACTGAGCCATCAGAGGTTAACACAGATAGAATGTTTGGCAAAATAATAAGTAAAAAACCAGTAGTACATGCATCATTACGTCTGCGGTTGTTTCCTTGCCTAAAGAGGCAAGAACTCTACTAGTCCACAAAAACATCAAAACAGCACTGTCAGAGCTGGCTCCAGGTCCCAGCTCACAGAGGACCAACGCTAGCCGGTAGTAATGTACAAAAGTCTTTATTGAAGTACAGTTTCCATTTTCAAGCCGGAGCGCCCCAGCTCTACGTCTAGGGTTTAGACCGGCGAAGCTCCATCTGAATCTCCGCCCCCTGTACACCAGTTTAAGACTCTAGCCTTACTCCACCTCTTCCGTCTCTCCTTTCTCCTCTGGGTCCTGCTACCCCCCGGGGTTCCTTCCTTCCTGGATTCTTCCGACGCAGACGTAGACCCCCCTGACTCCTCCCGCTCTTTTCGGCGGGCTTTGGGACCTGGCTCCCTATCCGGGCTGTCAACTGTGCCGCCCTCCTGTACATTTGAACTTGGCGCGCGCGCCCAGCCTTCAACCTTCCTCTCGACCGTTTCCTCGCTCCCCGATGGAGGCGTGGCCAATCCTGCCTCATGTCCTCCCGCTGGCAGCGCGCCGCCTGATCCCGATGCCTGGGACTCCTCCCCCCTACTGCACTCTGGTGTGGACGCTGGTCCGGATTTCCAACTGCTGCTCTCTGAGTCCCCTCTGGTCCCTTCTTCCTGGGGTGTCCCCCTAGGCACCCCCCTTGCCCTGACCATGGGAGCCCCTTTCTGTGAATCTTCCGATTCGCTGGAAAGACTCAGAGACCTCGGACCGCTGTCATCGCTGACATTTCCTTCGGACTCCTCCTCCTCGCTCTCCATTTCCTCCCTTTCCTGTGCCTCTGCTCCTGAACCCCTGACAAGCACCATAAAAGAACTACTGTGGGAAAGTTATTGAGCATATTTTGAGGTTGCTACTATTTTTCAATGCTATTTTCCTTTTGCAAACTTTCCACAGAGTAGAGGTTGTATGTGAGAAACGCTGCTGAGTTGGAAAGAGCAGTAAGTTTGAAACATGGGAATTTTTTATAAATCAGAATTTTTCTATTATTAATATAGTAAAGGTAAAGGTACCCCTGCCCGTACGGGCCAGTCTTGACAGACTCTAGGGTTGTGCACCCATCTCACTTAAGAGGCCGGGGGCCAGCGCTGTCCGGAGACACTTCCGGGTCACGTGGCCAGTGTGACATTGCTGCTCTGGCGAGCCAGCGCAGCACATGGAAACGCCGTTTACCTTCCCGCTAGTAAGCGGTCCCTATTTATCTACTTGCACCCAGAGGTGCTTTCGAACTGCTAGGTGGGCAGGCGCTGGGACCGAGCAACGGGAGCGCACCCCGCCGCGGGCATTCGAACCGCCGAGCTTTCGATCGGCAAGCCCTAGGCGCTGAGGCTTTTACCCAGAGCACCACCCGCGTCCCCATTTAATATAGTACAGGATACATTTTATGACATCTTTTGATACTTTCCTCCTATTTTTCTGGATGTCAAAAACTGACTATTTCTACCTCCCCAGTATATATTCACAAAATACAGCGAGTTTCTGTACATGCAGTTAGTAATAAGCAGCTGAAAATGGGTAGAACAATACCTGAAAAATTGGTATCTACATAAAAAGCTGACCCATTATGAGAATCAAAGACTAAGAGAAAAGATATATTTAGCTTCTTTATGTTTATTTTGCCCTCAGTAAGGAATCAACTCATTCTAGAAGCCCAATTCATTTGACATTATTATTATTATTTGCTGTCAAAATTGAAGAGAAGTATCCATTAAGCGGGGACGCGGGTGGCGCTGTGGGTAAAACCTCAGTGCCTAGGACTTGCCGATCGTATGGTCGGTGGTTCGAATCCCCTGCGGCGGGGTGCGCGCCCGCTGCTCGGTCCCAGCGCCTGCCAACCTAGCAGTTCGAAAGCACCCTTGGGTGCAAGTAGATAAATAGGGACCGCTTACCAGCGGGAAGGTAAACGGCGTTCTGTGTGCTGCGCTGGCTCGCCAGATGCAGCTTGTCACGCTGGCCATGTGACCCGGAAGTGTCTGCGGACAGCACTGGCTCCCGGCCTCTAGAGTGAGATGAGCGCACAACCCTAGAGTCTGTCAAGACTGGCCCGTAAGGGCAGGGGGTACCTTTACCTTTATCCATTAAGCATTTCAGCCTACACCCTGTTATGTATTATTTTTCATCCCTTCTTGTTAAGTAGCAGGCCTAGAGTTGAATTTGCCTTCCTCTAAATTCTGTGTGAGGACTTTTCCTTGTCAAAAGCTTTGCTAATCAGTATTTCGTTTAGAGCCATTCCCTTTATCTCTCTGACTTTGCACTTTCACAAGTCCTCTCTCTGTCTCTCTAGACTTCCTTCAGTGGGCTTTGCTTTTCATCCATTTTCAGCAACTCACTTTTTATTCATATGTCTTTTAAAACCTCACTGTACAAAAACATCACATTGATCTTTGTTTTACTTCCTCATCAGGAAGGAATTATTAAGGGCTTGACACTGGCTTTTATGTTACTCAGAATTTTTCCATTACTGGTTAGTTTTCAGCTCACATTCACATCTTATCCAGAAACTCTACTATTTAACTTGGGTATCTTTATACAAGAACTAGGTGGGCTAGTTCTTTATATTCAATCCAACTCTTGCCTATAATGCTTTCACTTTTGTCTTTTCATTTACCAGTAAATGCTTATCTTGCTTAAAGTACCCAACTCTTTTGCCACAGAATAAATATTAAAATCCTTTAAGAAACCCCTTTAAATTATACAGACCCTAGCAATAGAACTTTTTATAGATAATTTGTTTCCCACAAACAAAGCAACTGATTAGCAAAGACTATAAAAAGAAATAAACTGATGGAGTAAAATTAAAATGGTGTGACAACAACTCATATACAAGCAATACCACAAAATCTTCTGTAGTAGCAAAATGTGCCACTAACTTGAGTAATCCTGAACGGTGAAACACATAGAGCTCTTGATCCAGTGTACAGCTGCTAAAGGGTATAACCCGGACAAAATTCTGGATCAGATAAAATTCAGGCACCATATGTGGAACCGAGATAATGCAGAAGTCTTTGTCCTGAAAGAAATAATAGACTACAATAGGCCACAAAAACTGAAAAAAAATGTAAGCTGTTTAAGGAAATGCACATAGGGAAAGACAATATTATATGCAACATATAGAATGGGATCAAAAGAAGCAGGGTTGCAACTCCTCCTTTTTGCTCAGGCTCTTGAAGGACCCTCCAGAATGGGATGGGATGTGCTGCAGGAAACTGCCGTGGGGAGGGGTAGCAGGAGGAATCCTGCTGCACAAGCAGTTCTCTGGATCCAAGCCATAATGCATGAAAAAAGGACTCAATGTGATTTATATATTCACCTAATTTTCATAAAATCACAAGAAGTGTAATAGTAACTGCGGGAAAGCAGTCACAGTTCCATAACCATCTTGTGTATAGTAATATAGAAAGGCAGTATACAAATTAAAAGTGAAATGGAATGAAATATCTGCTTAATCCCTTATTCTCTACAGAGCTCAATTCACTGTGAAATTCTCCCGGGCAAACCCCACTAAGATGCATGATGCTCTTGGCTGTGCTCTTGCACAATTCCTATTCATTTCAATGGGGCTTGCTCGGGAGAACATCATACTACATTATCCTCTACCAGAGCCAGGGCCTTCTCAGTGATGGCTCTCACCTGGTGGAATGCTCTGTCCAATGAAACCAGGGCCCTGCAGGATTTAACTTCCTTCTGCAGGGCCTGTAAGACAGAGCTATTCTGCCTGGCTTTCAATTTGAACCTGGCCTGATCTTTTATTCCCCTTCCTTCCTTCCCCCTCCCCTTTTTGTGAAGATTGCCCGCCCTGGGATCCCACAGCTGGTTCTCCCCTGGTCTCCTCGCTGGCCCAAGTGGGACTGATTTAGCCAGGTAGCCCTGGTGATCATCTAATGTTTATTGGATGGATTTCCCCCCTAAATTGATTTTATTGTTATTTACGCTTTATACCGTATTTTATGCTTTTTTTTTTGTAGCATCAATTAAGTGTTTTAAATGTGTTGTTAGCCACCTTGAGCCTGGTTTTCCTGAACCGGGAAGGGCAGGGTATAAATAAAAACATATTATTATTTATTATTACATTAGCCTGATGAGAACATGTTTTCCACAGAGATTAAGTGTATTTATACAAATATAATATTTTGTGATACATATAGTCCTTAGTAATTACCAGGCAATTTATGAAATAGTAAAAAACTGTCCGTTTGGAAAAGGCTGAATTTGAAAAAAAATATTTCAGTCCACAGTAAATAGAGATGCTTTCTACATACTTTTCATTTTTACTTTCCACAATTATGACCTGTTCTTGAACACAGAATCTGTAACTGAATATGTAACTAGCCACAGAGGTTTTCGGCTGTTAGTGTTTCTGTATTTTATCTAACTATTTGGGCACCAAGCCATTCAGGCATATTGTATTGCCACTAATCTTGTGTCTGGAATTCTATGGTATATTCAAAATGTGGAAGCAGGAAGCATCCAAGTTACATTCTTTATTTCCGTTACACAATGTTGAATCTGGTTTTGTTTTAAAAAATTGATAATATGACTTCCATTTATTTTATTAGGAAATGAGAAAAGATGATTTTAAAAAGTGGTGGTGAACCGGTGGCTCTCTAGATGAGTGGGGTGGGAACCTCTGGCCTGTGAGGCTGATTGGCAATGACTTCAAGCCCCAGTGGGTTTGGCTACACTCAGGAATTTCCAACTGGGAACTCTGGAGTCTAGTCAATCTGTGCTGAAAGCAGAGCTTGGAGGCAGTATCAACGAACCCCCTTGCTTGGATTCTCCTTTGCAGCATGGCCTGGGGAAACTGGAAAAACATGGGGGAAGAAAAAAATTGTTACCTGATGTCTTGGTGATGTAGGTGAGCAACCCCATCTGTGTTTCAGTGGTCTGCCAGTGATGGGGGAAATAAGGATTTGGCCTGCCGAGCTGAAAAGATTCCCCATTCCTGCTCTAAATATTGCTGGACTACAATTCTCATCATCCCTGACCATTGGCCATGCTGGCTGGGGCTGATGAGAGTTGGGAGTCTAAAGGTTTCCAACAGCCCTGTGAGAGCCTGAGGCTTATAGAGGAAATCTGACAGGAATCTAAAGCACCTGCATGACCTTGGGAAGCTCCTCAAGTCCTGCTATTGTCTCTGTAAGCACCAAAATCCAACTGAACCTCAAGTGTAGTAAGTCTCACCTCCCCAGGGGAACTGACTGGCCATTGGCTTATTTTGCAGTGTTTGATTTTGGCAGGACTCTGGAGACAGGAGTATAAGAGGGCATTGAGGACGTGCTGTCCAGCTGGATGGAGCCAGAGCCACATGCTCCTTGTATTGTGCTTTAAAATATGGAAGGGCAAGTAGCTGAAAGGAGCCACAAAACCTTGAAACTATTCACCCTCAACTATTAAATTGTTACCCTGCTCCACTTGTATATTTTCCATTTTTATTCTACAAGCACAAGAGCTGTGATATTGTAAATGAAAATTGATTGCATTTATGGATTTTTGTTGGTTGCATTGGGTGGGGGAAAAAAGTGGAATATATATTTAAAAATAAATATAGCAGCCCCCCACAGAAGCTTGGAATTCTTGCATGCACAAAAATGCCTCTGTATCAGACTCTGCACAGGCATACTTTAGGTAATAAGAGACATTCTCTGGTCTCCTAGGAGATAGCAGTCACAAAAGAATTTTTAGGAAATGGAAATGGGTGTTAGGGTTTAAGGGCTGGAGACCAGAAAAAAATCCCTTGAAGTTTAGTAGCTGGAAGCCTGGAAGCTAAGCTGGGTAGGAAGAGAAGGAGGAAATGTCATTTTAACCCCCTTGGCTCTGTCTGAAACCCGTTATCCTAGGATCGATTTCATTTATTCTCTGCTGATTTGCACTGCAATCCCTCTGACATGTGCACTAGCAAATCCTTGCAATAGTCCTTAAAATCATCCTGCCATTTCTCTGCTCCCCTAAAAGGAAGTTGGCTCAATACAAGCAAATACAATGTCTGGTAAACTGCTTTCATTCATTAATTGCAAAGCAAAGGCTTTAAAAATGTACATACTTACTGGGAAAAGGTTGAAAACAAAATTCATGAAATCTAATGACCTGCAAATAAAAACAAATAATTTTACAAAAATCTTGACTTTTCCACTGTGCAGTATTTATTTTATAATATTCCTACCTACTCTAGAAAGCATTCTCCAACCTTAAAGAGGTTTTTTGAGTGCAGCTTTAACTACACAAAACAATACATCAAGATGATGATAAGCCTTATTCAAGTTGGAGTGAGACTGTGCTGCTGGCCATGATCCCAATTCTGAAAACATAAGAGCACTGCTAGATCAGACCAAAGGCCCACCTAGCCCTGCATTCTGTTCTCATAGTGACCAAACAGACCACCTCTATGAGCATCTGCAGGAAGCTTCCGTGGGAAAGAAATTAAGGCATCTCTCATCATGCAGAGATAAATGGAGATGCTGAGGGAGAGGCATAGGCATTGGGAGGGGACAGAACACTTGAAGAGACAGCTGAAGGAACCGCCTCATAGCTATTAGTGCTTTGAACTTGATCATGGGTAGGGGCAGGCAAGGAAGAGAACGGCTCCCTCTGCCTCAATGACGACTCAAGTGCTGACAGGCTGGTGGCAACCTCAATTCCTAAGGGGCTGTCCTTGAAGATGACCTGGAAACTTCAAGTGGTTCAAAATGCAGCTGCCAGATTACGGGTTGGGATTCCATTTAAAACACCATGGTTTTTGTTGGTTGGTTTGACTGATTGGGAAGTTTAATCTTATACATTTTAAATAAATAAAAGTCAGTAAACACTAAAGAAATCAAAAATATAAAATATACAGTCATACCTCGGGTTGTGAACGCTGCGGGTTGCGGTCTGCGCTGAACCCGGAAGTACCGGAACAGGTTACTTCTGGGTTTCGAAGCTCGCGCATGTGCAGAAGCGCTGGAACCCGGAAGTAACCCGGTGCTGCGGGTTGTGAATGTGCCTCCCGCACGGATCACTTTTGCAACCTGAGGTATGACTGTACGCTCATTTTTTTCCCATTTAAAATCAAATATCTAGATTATTTACGGTACTTGCCTTGTTTCATGTTTCTCATCAATACAAAAGAGCTGTATACAAAAAGCATTCACTTCTCCTTTATACGTAGGACGAAAAGGCTCTGTCTCCACAGTCAGAATGGATGGTGTCTTGGAGGTTTTCAAATCCTTGCTTCTGCTGATTTCTAAACTGCTGGTTTCTGGCCGTTCTGATGAAACTCTAGCAAGTCCTCCCTCTCTCTACAGTGAGAAGCAATGAAAAAACAATTAAGATATTTCTAAATTCACTTTTATAATGGCAGCTTTAACATTATAAATAAAATGGCTTATAGCCCCCCCCCCCAAGAGCAACTCTAAAAGTAGTTTTATACACTAGTACAATACAGTGGTACCTCGGGTTAAGTACTTAATTCGTTCCGGAGGTCCGTTCTTAACCTGAAACTGTTCTTAACCTGAAGCACCACTTTAGCTAATGGGGCCTCCCACTGCTGCTGCGCCACTGGAGCACAATTTCTGTTCTCATCCTGAAGCAAAGTTCTTAATCTGAAGCAATATTTCTGGGTTAGCAGAGTCTGTAACCTGAAGCGTCTGTAACCTGAGGTACCACTGTACTGGTTTTGTTTAAACACTTACTGCCATGATAAATGCAGAAAATTTGATGTGAACAACCCATTATTCAGAGTTTCAGTGTAACTTTTCTCTGATTGCTACTTGAGGCTAGGATGAGGATGAGGAATGGCGAGTGTGGAGTAAGTTAGTCCTCTCTATGACATCCGTTTTACTTTTCAAAATCATCCATTCAATGTGCTTCCCCTCCCTTCCCAAGAGGAAAAAAATCCTGTGTTTTTTCTCACTGTGAAGAGAAAGGCAGTTTGAAAGAGGTAATTTCAGAGGAAAAACAGCCAGCGGCTGAGCACCTCCTCCCAGTGGTGGAGGTGTTAGGATTATTGCTCCATGCTTGCAGTCATGGGATTGTTTTCTATCACATGACAGTGTATGTTTTCATTCCACAGTGTGGGAAGTGATGGAGACAGGATGTTTGGAATACTGTGTTCCGTGATGTGGGACTACTGTATTGTCCTTTGTTCTTTCTCTTTGCTGTCTGGTGAGAAAGAGGAAGGAGCGGAGTCAGAATGCTCTGGGTGTATTATATGTAAATAAAGTAGTTTAGCCAAAATGCTGCGTTGCTGATTCTGTTACTCAATCTGCTAACACTCTGCGGTTCCTTAAGCATGCTGATGCCTCTTGGTATCAGCCACTGTGATGTTCGGGCTGGAGAAAGCTTTTGAAGCTCCCGAACGACCGATCAGGAGGGAGAGAACATGCCAGTCGGCATGTGTCTCTATTGAGGTCCTACATGCATGTAGGACGAATCCTGACAGGAGGAAGGGGGTGGAGCGGGCCGTCCCGTGTGTCATCACTGGGGGGGGGTGTGTGTGACAAAATGACAAAACTATGAGATTTTTAAAAAACCATATTGTATTAAAAAATGGGCTCATGGAACTTTTTAGTTCAGTCAAGAAACATAAAGAAACGCGGCTGGCACTGGGCACCACACCGCGGGGGCTGCGACTTACCACCGGGCCTGCAGTGTGCCCGAGCCACGCACCTCTCCTGAAAAGGCAGCGTGGGGCTTGTGTCTCCCCACCACCTCTCCCTCAGCCGCCCCACAGCTGAGGGGGAGGCGGTGGAGAGGCTCCACACAGCGCACCCCACCCCCATGGGCAGCTCGCCTCGCCCCCGGCTGCAGGATGTGTGTGCCGCACCGGGCACCCGAGCAGCTAGCTACACCGCTGCCTCCTCCTCACATGCCACATGACAGGATGGTTCCACTTATCAATCACAGGTGTTCCACCAATGTACCTGTCATGATAACAGTGTATCAGGCATCCTGCTGGTTGGCCAGGGCTTCTGTCTAACCCTACAGCCTATCAGCAAACAGATCTTCAGTATAAGACTGAGCCCTAAATATAACTTACAGGGAGTAATATCATTACAAAATAGCAATCTATCTGCATTCTTGGCAAAATCATCTCAAAGAAAATCAGTTGAAAATTGGATCTAGAAAAGGGGAAAATATCTGCTTTGGTCACAAATAAGAGTCATGTTAACCACTTCAGAAGCATGGCATGGTGTTAAAGGAGAGATTTATGCAGTAACTTTGAAGTGTACAATATCTGTTTGAATATTAAATGTGAAACCATTACATCTGGTTAGATCATTTATATTAATGCTACATAAATTGAAAAGATAGGCAGGAAATCATCACTTAAAATTAAATGGCGATAGAAAGGAGAATTAAGTTACGATGAATACAAATCCTAGCACTAAATAAGAAAAGATGCCAAACACGGTTGCAGCGATGAACTGGCACCACATTTGAAACCAAGCCAGTACTTTCCAGAGTTTAATCTGATTATCTCCCCATATGTTCAAGGCAAGTTTCAGAAACAAATCAAGTTCAGTCAAAATACTATAAAACATGGGCCCTGAATTCAGCTGAACCCAATGAAACAAATTTCAAATTATGTACAATACCCAACATAATATCAGCGGATATGAAAAAGACACGATAGTCTAGTCGCATATCAAGCCTGCTGGTACGGAGAGAGCACAGTTGAAGCTCACCCAAATAGTGCACTTGGTACTTTTGTGAATGTGCGAGACCAACCTTTTGTCTGTGAATGGGAGCAACCGAAAAGGTGCACAGGGGGGGGGGGACCTTTCTGAAATGGAGAAACTGAAAAGCAAGATGAGGACAGAAAATTACATAAAGAAGATGTGTAGAAAAGGCTAGTTTCTTGAAAAAGAGGAAGTAGCCTTTGAAGGGACATGGAACAACATAAAAGGGGGATTAGGAAAGTAGTCAAACAACTGCTGGACCACAAGGCTGAAGTAGAAGAACAAAGACTGAGAATATTGGAAGTGCCAAGACCAAGCACCAACACTTTGCATGCATGTGTTTACAGTGTGTTTGCAGTCATGCCTCCCCAGTAGTGGGAACAGACAGCTTTCCCAATAGCAGAAAGATGTAATATACAGAAATTCGAAGAGTACAAAGTAGAGTGTGACAGAAATGCAAAAACAAGTGTACATAAGGCAAAGGCCCCATGTGATCTGGCTACTGTGTGGCCAAAGGTACTACAGGTAACTGAGCTGTGCAAGGCCAGACAAGACCCTAGACTTCTTCTCAACATTGGACCTAGGAAGGGGCGAGGATTGCTGCACAACTTCCATGACAATTCTTGTCCACCCTGCAAGAACTGAGAGGAAGGCTGGGGTTTCTCATCACACTTCTTACAACAGGTGAAAATGTGTAAGTACTGTATTCTTCAAACGAATAGAACGGATTCAGTCCTGATTTTGGGACCGAGACGGCTCTGGTCGCCCTAGCAGATGATCTCCGTAGACAACTGGATCGAGGCGGGTCAGGACTGCTGATCCTTTTAGATTTGTCAGCAGCCTTTGACATGGTCGATCATGATCTTCTGGACCACCGCCTCGCAGACGTGGGGATACAGGGCATAGCCCGTAACTGGTTGTGCTCTTTTATCTCTGGTCGGGGACAGAGGGTGGCACTAGGGAGGGAAATGTCGTTGTGCCACTCCTTGGTGTGTGCAGTGCAGCAGGACGCAATTCTCTCCCCGATGCTTTTTAACATCTTTATGCGCCCCCTTGCCCAGATTGTCCAGAGCTTTGGGCTGGGTTGTCACCAATATGCTGATAACACTCAGCTCTATCTGCTGATGGATGGCCACACCGACTTGGCCCTGAACACACTGACCAGATGTTTGAAAGCTGTGGCTGGATGGTTTTGTGGGAGCCGATTGAAACTAAATGCTTCAAAGACAGAGGTCCTCCGGCTGGGTCGGGATGGCATGGGGATGAGGGACCAACTCCCTTCTCTTGCGGGGGCCCAATTAGTGCCATTGCCTTCTGTTAAGAGTTTGGGTGTAATCCTTGGCGCCTCCCTTTCCATGGAGGCACAGGTTACAGCAACAGCCAAGGCGACATTTTTCCACCTTCGCTGTATCAAGCAGTTGGTCCCTTACCTTTCCCGCCCCGACCTGGCCACAGTGATCCATGTGACGGTAACCTCCAGGCTTGACTACTGTAATTCACTCTACTCGGGGCTGCCCTTGAAGCTGTCCCAGAAACTCCAGCGGGTGCAGAATGCTGCAGCGAGGCTCCTCACGGGGTCCCTGCCATGGAAGCATATTCACCCAGTGCTTTTCCAGCTGCACTAGCTCCCGGTAGAGTCAGATTTTGACCTTTAAAGCCCTTCACGGCCTAGGACCTTCGTACCTACGGGACCGCCTCTCCCGGTATGCCCCACAGAGGACCTTAAGGTCCATAAATAGCAACACCCTAGAGGTCCCGGGCCCTAAGGAAGTTAGATTAGCCTCAACCAGAGCCAGGGCCTTTTCAACACTGGCTCCGGCCTGATGGAACGCTCTGTCTCATGAGACCAGGGCCCTGCGGAATCTGATTTCTTTCCGCAGGGACTGTAAGACAGAGTTGTTCCGCCTGGCCTTTGTCTTAGAATCAATTTGATTCCCTCCCCCTCTTTCTTTTTTCCTTTCTCCTCCTGTGAAGAGGCTGCATCTTAATGTTTTAATTTGAATTTTAATATTGTTTTTTAAGTTGTATTTTAATCAACTTATTTTTATTATTGGTTGTTAGCCACCCTGAGCCCAGTCTTGGCTGGGGAGGGCGGGGTATAAATAAAATTTATTATTATTAGTAGTAGTAGTATTAGATACAAAATCTAAATGCAAAGCAATATGTTGCTCCAAACACAAGAGAATGCTGGGAATTGGTGTGGAGGGATGAAGGAGACAGAAGACTTAAGACAGCCAGCGGCGGAGCAAGCCGCTTGGGCACCTGGGGTGGGGGCGATCTGCCCAGGGGGCGGGGCGACTGCATGGGGGGGGGATTCGGCACAGCGGCGATCGCACCTGGGGGGATTTTGTCACACCCCCTCAGGGATGACACCTGGGGCAATCCACCCCACAGCACGCCCTTCCTACTCCCCTGAAGACAGCTGGTTGCAAAAAAAGGGGCAAGAGAGACAAGCTGACTCAGAAAAGAGAGGGAAAAAGTAGAGAGGGTGAAGAATAGTGACGCCTGTCTGAAGCGCTTGAGGCCTGGTGCCAGAACAGAGAAGCCTTAGGGATCATATTGCCTGGTATTAACCTGATGCTAAGAGAAGGTCCACTGCCAGAGGCTACGCAATAAGACCCAACCCTTGGAGAACACTCCAAACTGCAATGCCTGAGTGGGACATCAAACTTACCTGTGGTGGGATCCTGAGAGAGGAGACAGAAACTCTTACTGGCTCATTATCAACATTGCCTTTCCTGACTGACCTATTTCACTCAGCCCACAGATGACTGATTTCTCCTAGTGCTGTAATTTGGGTTATATAAATTTTCCTTCTTTTGCTGAAACACAACAATGAACAAACTAAAGTATTGTATCACCAACTGTTCTGTATCAGTTTGTGATCAAAATGGGAGTGATTTAAGTAAGCTGGTTTTGTTACTTCTAAGGTAAGCAGAACTGGGAGAAGTTAAGATGCAGAATTTTCAGCCATTTAGCTCTAGATTCCAAGCACCATCACAGCCATTCTGTACCATTCTAGTCTGAGCTACCACCAGTACTGAAGTCTCCCATATTCTGAACTAGTGATAATGACTTAAATTTTGACGTCTAGTAGCAGAGAGAACATTTTAAAAATAAAGTATCAAGATATGAATAACTAAGGCTGTAAACTATTAATTTCAATGGGCCTCACCTCGGACGTTGTACGAAGAATGCTTTCTCTTTTACTAGCATTTGCACTAGCATGTGAAGCTTGAGAAACGAAGCTCCCAATTTTGCTACCTCTCTGAAGAAATACAAATAAAAGAATACGAAATGTTTTGTTAAGCACTATGTGTACATCTCTATAGTGAAATAATCAGTATCAATGTTTTAAATAATTTCCAGAGGGACAGCCATGTTAGTCTCTTGCAGCAAAAACAATGAAGAGTCTTATGGCACCTTAAAGACTAACAAAGTCATTATGAAACTTTGGAAGCCCCACCCCATACAGCTGGTCTTTTTTAACTGATCTCCTTTAAATTTTCCTTATCGGTTTTTATTCATCCATTATCTATGCTTAATCAAGAATTCTATGTATATGTTTTAATCTACGTTTGGCTCTTGTTCCCAATTAATTTAATAATTATCTGCTTAGAGATACTGTTATGCTATTTATTTAGATGCTTTGCTTATGCTGATCTGTGACCATAATAAAGTAAATTCATTCATTCATTCATTTATTCATTATGACCCAGAAACTCCAGCAGGTGCAGAATGCCGCAGTGAGGCTCCTTACAGG
The DNA here is from genome assembly GCF_965153285.1 of Podarcis tiliguerta. Taxonomy (NCBI): domain Eukaryota; kingdom Metazoa; phylum Chordata; class Lepidosauria; order Squamata; family Lacertidae; genus Podarcis; species Podarcis tiliguerta. The sequence goes on along the minus strand of NC_139540.1, from coordinate 86,671,003 downwards.
GTCCTTGCCGCCGGATCACATTCAACCAGTGCTTTACCAACTGCACTGGCTCCCGGTGGAGTACAGGGTCAGGTTTAAGGTGCTGGTTTTGACCTTTAAAGCCCTACGCAGCCTAGGACCCCCATACCTATGGGTCTGCCTCTCCTGGTATGCCCCACAGAGGACCTTAAGGTCCACAAATGACAACACTTTGGAGGTCCCAAGTCACAAGGTGGTTAGATTGGTCTCAACTAGAGCCAGGGCCTTTTCAGTACTGGCCCCGACTTGGTGGAATGCTCTGTCGCAAGAGACTAGGGCCCTGCGGGACTTGACATCTTTCCGCCTAGCCTTTGGTTTGGACTCAGTCTGACCCTTATGTTTTCCCTCCCCTTACAGTTTTGATCCATGGGCTACTTTTAAAATGAGGCTGCATTTTAAATTGCATTTTAACCTGTTTTTAAATTGTTTTGTTGTTGTTTTTTTCCCCTATTATGTTTTGCTTTATTATATTTTGCTTTATTATAATTGTATAATTATAATTTTACTAGTGTTAGCTGCCCTGAGCCTGGCTCTGGCCGGGGAGGGCGGAGTATAAATAATAATAATTTTTTAAAAATATTATTTCATAATTATCATTATGATAATTATTATTATGAAACAAGCTTTCATAACAATAGAGTCCACTTCATCAGATGCTTGAAGTATTATCCTATGTGTGAATACCTGGACATGGGAGACGGGGGTTCAAATCTCCTCTTGGCCGTGACGCTCACTGGGTGACCTTGGGCCAGTCCCTGCCTCTCAGCTTAATCTACCTCACAAGCTTGTTATTGGGACTAGCTGAGGAGAGGCCTACAGACTGGATTGCTGCAATGTTCTCTATGTGGGGCTGCCCTTGAGACTGCCCTGGAAGCTGTAACTAGTGCAAAATGCAGTGGCCCCCTGCGGAAGAATATCACCATATTACACAAGAGCTAAAAGAATTGCACTGGCTGCAAATTAGCTACTGGGGCTGGTGCATAAAGCCCTATATGGCTTGTGAGCAGGTCACCTAAAAGACTGTCTCATCCCTTATACACCCAACTGATCACTGTACTTTGCAGGAGAGGGCATCTTGCAGGTACCACCCTATCTGCGGGTGCATTCCGCATACTGCAGGAACCTGGACTTTAGTGTAGTGATGCTACCTTTAGAACTCTGTCCTATTACATATACAGGACAGGAACAATTTCTGCTGTCTTTTGGACATCTGTTGAAGACTTTCAACTTTCAACAAACCCCATCCCTAGCTCCACGCCATTCCTCTTCAAGTCTGCTCCAACCCTGTGTTTGCCTGACAGAGAAAGACTTTCCCTGATCTCCCCCAGGTTTCTCAAGCTACCTTCACTGCTTTTTGGTCTACTTCAGTCTTTTTAAGGGGCCAAGGATCTTGGGAGACTCGGGCAGCTGGGTGCCTTACTCTGCACATTATCATGGAAAATATGCTTCTCTTTCTGAATCACAGAGCTAAAAGTGGGCACAAACTAGACTTACATTTATGTCCCACCTATATCAGTGAGGAAGATAAACATGCAACTAGTTCACTCTTCTGAAGTGCAAATGGACTCAAAAGTGACCGTGTTTTGATTGTACTTAGTGTATATTGTCAGTTAATTGCATGTGAACTGCCCTGAAACCTCCAGGCATAGGGTGGTGTATAAACTGAATGAATGAATGAATGAATGAATGAATGAATAATAGTTTCTGAGAATTTTATATGTTTGTATATTGTTAACAATACACTTTTTAAAAATGTGCCTTTTCATCATTCATTTCCAAACGCTGTGAGACATCACTTACACCATGTCATGTGATTTCTAAAGTCACCTTCCGTTCAATCGTTTTGTTTTCAGTCTAATGAATTCTTTGTGATATTTACCTCACTATCCATGTCTGGTGTTTCTTCTTTTTGACTTGTCACACTGGTTTCATCAGCTGGATGGAGGTGAGAAGTGAAGACAGAATAAAAAGAAGAAAATTAAGAGATTAATAATAGGATCAATAATGAAATGGAAAGCAACACTAAGTAATTTCTCTTGCAAGCTTGTGTTCTGAGTTTTTATATTCTGTGCTATACATTTATTCAGTTTTGGACTCAGGAAGGGGGAAACCGTGGCCCTCCAGATGCTGCTGGACTCCAACTCCCAGCAGCCTCAGCCAGCATGGCCCATGGCTAAGGATGATGGGAGTTGCAAGCCCAACAACATATGGAGGAGGACTGCCTCCCTAGTTGGAGGCAAGGTAACAGTACCATAAAATTTTTAGTATCCCTCATTAGATGCTGAAACAGCTGATTTTAGAGCAATGTTACCAATTTTCTAAAGACTTTTGTGACGCAACACTTTTGCATTAAAAAGTTCCTGTTGCTTTAAGCACTGAACAAAATACAAATCTATTTGCTATTCTCCTTGTTCCATCTTGCTTTCTTTATTTCTCTGCTGCCCTTGGTATATTCAAAATGGTATAATCAATTCTTCTATTATATCCATCCTTAAAACTACTTACGGCTGAGGTTCTTCTTTTCCTGTTACATGTTTGGCTCTTTTCTGCTTTCCCAAATCTGAATTTCTTTTTAAAAAGGGGATGGGGCCTAACTCACTCCTTTTCATGCATTTGAGTGTACTTTCACATTTAGTTTGGCATAATGTGAAGGATATAGTGAAACAGTGAAGATTTGGTCATTCAAGAGTACAGTAGTACCTCGGGTTAAGAACTTAATTCATTCCGGAGGTCCGTTCTTAACCTAAAACTATTCTTAACCTGAAGCACCACTTTAGCTAATGGGACCTCCTGCTGCTGCCGCGCTGCCACCAGGCGATTTCTGTTCTCATCCTGAAGCAAAGTTCTTAACCTGAAGCACTATTTCTGGGTTAGCGGAGTCTGTAACCTGAAGTGTCTGTAACCTGAAGCGTATGTAACCCGAGGTATTTACTATTTTGCATCTCCTTGACTGCCTTGACTGATATTGCAATAAATTTCTTCACTGGTTTCCCAAACGGACATCTGGGGATTAATACATGTACATTCCAGAAAGACTAATAGGACTTGAGAGTCTGTTAATTGCCTGCACAACTAAGATACTGTTATGACACATTATTCACATTTATTTATATATTGCTTTTAAACCGCCAATGCCTCAAAGCTGTGAAAATCTTAAAACAAAATACCTAATACAGATCATTTAAGTGACACAGAGAAATTACTGTATTTTTCGTCCCATAGGACACACCTAGTTTTTTTGGGGGGAAATAAAGGGGAAAAATTTTCCCTTTATTTCCCCCCCAAAACCAGGTCGGGGAACAGCGGGATGGTGGCGCCGCGCCTCCCCGCTGTCCCCCAGCTTGTGGGGCTGGCGCTGGGGAGAGGCGCGCTTCTCCCCAGCGCCAGCCTCCAAACCAGGTCGAGGAACAGCGGGATGGCAGCGCTGCGCCTCCCCGCTGTCCCCCGAGCTTGTGGGGCTGCCCGATGTCTTCCCGAAGCGCGGGGCGCTCTGCTTTCAGCGCGCCCTGCGCCCCGGGAAGCAGGCTGCTATCCACGGCCTAGGGAGCCCTGTGGGAACTCCCGCAGGGCTCCCTAGGCTGCGGATGTCTTCCCGAAGCGCCAGGCGCTCTGCTTCCAGCGCAGGGCTCCCAAGGGTTGCGCAGAGCTTCCTGAAGCCTGGAGAGCGAGAGGGGTCGGTGCGTACCGACCCCTATCGCTCTCCAGGCTTCAGCGAAAGCCTGTATTCGCCCCATAGGACGCACACACATTTCCCCTTCATTTTTGGAGGGGAAAAAGTGCGTCCTATAGGGCGAAAAATACGGTAGTAAGCAAAGCAATATGACAGCAAATTCACAACATATGAAAGCCAGAGTAAATCCTTCCCAAGGTAGAGAATTAAAGGGTATTTTCATAAACCTCATATCCTACACACTTAGGCTTCAAGAATTCAAAATCAAGTCCTATTGAATTAAATGAGGCTTATTTTCAAGTAAATGTGGTTTCAACTGCAGCCTTAGGAAACATGAACAAATAATGAAAAACACTAACAGTAAAAAAACAAGCTCACCCTACATGGCATAATTAAGGATGCTCTAACCACAACATATTCTAACTATTTTGGGTGAACAAGTAATTAGCATACTTAACTGCCAAATAATATTTTTTAATCTAATAGGGTTACATTTTATATGCAAATTAATTAGGGCTTCAGAACTTCCTTTAAACATGCTTATAATTCACCAGCATCAATTTAATTACTGCATTATTACTGTGATTTAGATATGCCAAGAATAAATATTGGAGGACCATAACCTTCATTTTAACTATATTTTTTAAAAAGTCCTTAAACAATATAATAGGAAGAGATGAATTAATACTGGAGGTGAAAATCAGCAGGTTGGCTGAAAAACTCAATTCAATGTGAAAGCTACAACAGAATAATTCATTCTCTGTTAGAAATGCTGTAACTACTAATTTCTAATTCCAGATACAGCAACAACCAAATTACTATAATTATTGTGAAAAATACCACTTACATCAAGATGGCTCAAAAATGGTTTTTTATTACATTTTCAGAGAGAAAAAATATATAATCATTTTCAAGCTAATCAGCTCAAAACCCTTTTTTATTAAAGCTGCATGAAAACATAATTATTTGTAACAGCAAACTTATGAAACAGCATTTGTCAAACCAAGTGCAAAACATAATGGTAGCATCCCCTGCTGGTGTAAAATTTTGCATGGGTTAATTTAACCACATTTCAAAGCTGCACACAATAGCGTAACCACAAAAGCAGGTATTGGAAGCTGTACATTGACTTGCAAGAGCTCAGTTAAAGCCCCTGGTGGTAATGCATTTTCCCCAGGCTCAGGCATGTCATTATCTTTCAGTTATAAGTTAACAATGTTCACACTTCAATATGCTAGAATAACTTGAGAAAATAGAAAGTTTACAATGGGTGTATTTGCCTCATTGCATGACACCGTGACTGTGCTCCAACCTGCACCACTTTAACCATGAAAAATGGATTGCGTTCAAGTAGGGTCGCCATATTTCTAGAAGTAAATTCTGGACAAAAACTTATTGAGCTCTTTTTGGGAGATGTCTGGGAAATTCCAGATGTATGGCAACCCTAGTTCAGGTGAAGATTTCTCCACAGGACAACTGGAACATACAAAGAAAAACTAAGGTCTACAGTTAGAGCAAGCTGGAATTAGAAAGAGAAAGGTCCACCTAATGGACTGAAGGAGCACAGGAAGTAGCTGCTTACTCACTGAGTTTGAATATTTCTTGCCTTGGACTTTGGTGCAGATATTAACCCATGTGACCCTCTAATGCCCATAGAAAACATTGATACCAAGTACTTCCCCTTGTTTCTCACTGGAGGCAGCGGGGGGGGGGGGGGGTAGGATTCTCTCTGTAATAACAGACTCTCACCTGGGGGCTAGGTATAGAAACCACTTTCTCAAACCTTCTGACAGACTGGGCAATTTCACCTATTTCCTTTCTCCTCTGAACAAAAAAAGAGGAAAAAATCTACTATAAAAATGAGTTCCTTATATAAATACCACCTACTTCCCTTGTCTCTCACCTGAGCGTTTAACAATATTCAAACCAATGCAGTTAATTAAACTGTACAAAGCGTTGCATTTTTACCTATGTCACTTGGCTTCCGTGGTGGCTTCAGAATGTCATCTGGGTGTGGTTTACATAGTCCGTGGAAGGGACCCAAGTCAAAACAGTCATGAAGCAACTGTATACTCACTTCAGAGCATACACTCATGAAGCCCACTGCTATGCCATCATCCTGAAACATGATAATTGAACAAATGTCAATCTTTTTAAAAAACGTATTTCAAAAGCTAAGAAGGGATACCAGTGATTTTTTCTGGGGGGGTGCAGGGGTACAGATACCCCCCTAAGCATTTTGTGGATCTAAGTTTGGCCTCATTGGGGGCAGTATTTCAATATGAGTAGGAAAATGAGAGTACCCCTAAACATTTTTTTTAGAAAAAAAAGGACTGAGGGAAGCCATTGGCCAATCTAATTCAATGTGCCCTAAAGAATGCTTTCTCATATAACACAGCTAAAGAATGTCTGGCAGAGAATATCTTAAATAGAAATATTTACAAGAAATATATATTTATTCTGGAGAAATTTTAAGAGCAAACCGAGCAATGTATTATAATGTAGAATTTGATTAGAGAAGTGTACCGTACTTTTCTCTCTATAACACGTAGATTTTTTCTCCTAAAACGTAAGTGGAAATGTCTGTGCGTGTTATTGAGCGAATGTGTGGTCCCTGGAGCCGGCTGGCCCGAGCGCAGGGGCAAAAATCAGACAAAAATCCAATTACGCGCGTCACGGAGGAGGGAGCTCCGTGAGAGAGGAAGCTGTTGCTTTCCTGCATTCTGCCTCAGGGTCTTATTGCCCACCCACTTCTGTTTCGGTTCCTGTTTGCTCAAACGGAACAAAGAGCAAGCAAATCTCCTCCCCTCCAGGCAAGCAGAGGGGAAAGGAAAGGATCGCGTCCTTCCTTCTAATTCCTCTCCGTGCTCCGGTGCTGCTGCGTCCAGGGAAGCATTTTAGGGACTCGCAGGCAGCTGGAAAACATGCAGGTGGGGGAGAGAGAGAGGGGGGGGCTGGCTTGGGTGTGTGTGGGGGGGAAAACTTTTGCCTTCCTTTCCTCCCTCCCGCTAAACCCCTCTCCTGCATTCTTAGCCACACTCCTCTCCTGCATTCTTAGCCACACTCCTCTCGTGCTCCTTGTCCCTTCTGTGTTTTTCCATCCCTCCCCACTTAAAACGTGGTTGCAAAGCATGGATCCACATGGATCCTCAGTATCTTTGCATTGAGTCATCCCAAATTCACCATCAGATCACATAGCATGTCCACGGCTACAGCCTGCACCAAAAAAATCACGCACCCACTGTTGCCTGGGGCTGCAATGGTGCAAAAACGTGGTTACAAAGCATGGATCCACATGGATTCTCAGGATCTTTGCATTGGGCCACCCCAAATTCACCATCAGATCACATAGCATGTCCATGGCTACAGCCTGCACCAAAAAAATCACGCACCCACTGTTGCCTGGGGCCACAATGGTGCAAAAACGTGGTTACAAAGCACAGATCCACAGGGATTCTCAGGATTTTTGCATTGGGCTACCCCAAACTCACCATCAGATCACATGTCTGTGGCCACAGCATGAGGCACAAAAATGATACACCCACTGTTTCATTCAGAATTTCCCCCCCTTGTTTTCCTCCTCTAAAAACAATGTGCGTGTTATGGTCAGGTGCGTGTTATAGAGCGAAAAATACGGTATTTGTTAATATGCAATGCCAAATGCAATGTGAAATACAGTGGTACCTCGGGTTAAGTACCGTATTTTTCGCCCTATAGGACACACTTTCCCCCCTCCGAAAATGAAGGGGAAATGTGTGTGCGTCCTATGGGGCGAATGCAGGCTTTCGCTGAAGCCTGGAGAGCGAGAGGGGTCGATGCGCACCGACCCCTCTCGCTCTCCAGGCTTCAGGAAGCTCTGTGCAGCCCTCGGGAGCCCGGCGTGAAGTCGCGCTGGACTCCTGAAGGCAGCACAGAGCTGCCTTGAGTCCCAGGCTTCGCGCACTCTGCGCAGCCCCGGGGGGGGGGGGCACGAAGTCGCGCCAGGCTCCCGAAGGCAGCGCAGAGCTGCCTGCAGTCGCGGGCTTCGCGTTTTAATGTGCTTGTAACTGCCACTGTGCTAACCCTGCTATGTGAGAGTAAAGAATCGCTCTTCCACACCTCTCTCCAGGATAGGAAATGCCCAAAGACCTCCTGATTGTATTATATGGACCCCTCAAAGTGGTAGAAATTGCAATCTATTTAATAACAGCTTACTGAATAGTCATTTGTCAAAACTGAAAAAGATCCCATTACAACAAAAACATGGTTAATAAGAATGTAGGAAATTAAAAAATACAAGCAAAAATAGATACTTGGATGAATCCTAAGCAGGTTTATTCAGAAGGTCTCCTTGATAAATACACTTAGGATTTTCCCAGTAAAAATTTGTATAATTAAACTTTAGAGCAAGTGTGGGGAACCATCCCTCACCTTCCTCTCCCAGGACTAATTTTCAATGGGACAATTTCCGTTGGCACTGCACCGGGGAAGAAAAAGAGTAAACTCCTCCTCTGCATTTTGTGTTTCCAATGAAAAGCAGGGCTGCCTGCCTTTACTACTGCTGCTGCTGCTGCTGCTGCTGCTGCTGCTGCTTAACTAGAGTGACTTCATGTTTAGTGCTACATCTTGTTTGGCCCTTTGTTACACACAGAAGTCATAACACCAAGGAAAATGACCCTGTCTTTTAGCATCATGCAATTGTTTGACCAACAATATTAGACAAAAATAGCTTTCCAAGTGGTTCAACTTTTCGTCTAGGTCCTAAACCAATATTTTTCTAAAGAACTGAATTGACACAGCTGGCATCAACACTTCAATAAAAATAAAAACACATATAGTTCCCCTTCCCCCTTGATCATTTGTTTGCTTAGCTGAACAAAGCTGGAGCCCTGCAGTTGCTTGGCTCCAATGTAATTTTAGGCCCAAGGCTCAGCTGAAGCTGATTAAACAATCTATCTGCCATATGTGCAGAAAGAACCCGCCAGCTTCATTCTTTGGAGGGCAAACTGACTTCTGTCTTGGCCCACGCGGCAGTGCTTTCCCAAGCTACAGCAGCAGCGATGAACCTCTGAAGGATTTTCTTGGGTTTGTACTGATAATTGCCAGACAAGGGTGCAATATTTATAAGATAAGCTTTGAACAAGTGTTTTACTCTGCTAAATGATTAATTGAAATCAAGCTGTAAGCAAGCTACACTGGTGTCTTTTAAACTAAGGAGTTTATTAAAAATACTCTGCACCACTGTTTTTCAACCTCTTGAGACTGATGAACCTTCGTTGCACTCAAAATTAAATAGGCCCATGAACTCTTAACCCTTGATCACATGGTGATGCATCTCCCTTAAAAACAGATAGATAGATAGATAGATAGATACATAATTTATGACTAAAATTGACATACCACTGGCTAGTGTTTTATTTTTGCTAGCATTTTTTCAGCTAAAGTTTCACAGCTATACTCTGCCAATTCCTTAATTCTTTACTTACTGATAATTAATTGCTGCATTGATTCAAGAGCAGCAGGCAAAGCCCTGAAGATCATTCACCAAGAGGGAAGTCCCACAGCCAGCCCTTTCCCCCTGGAAGTACTAGATCCTTAAGATGATGCAAAAGAATAAACACTTTTCCTCTAATGAACTCCATAGCAGAGTTTACAGTTACTACTGCGAAACTAAAACAAGAAACTGGCTGGCAACTGCTTTTCAATCATAAGCAGTCACTTCTGCCTAACCTTAGCAATACTAAGGTAAAGAAACCAATGTTTAATTGGATGAAGTCAGAACATGGCAGAGAGCACTAGCAAACCAATGAAATCCAAGGGCTTATAACAAACCTAGAATAATTATTCTATTACAGTACTTATTATTCTGTTGCTTGGAGACAGAACCTCCCAGTTACTTCTGATGCTATGACAAACCCCTATATTCTGATTTAGACCAACAGTGGCATCTAAAGTATCTGGGAATCTGGATTCTTACATGGAAGCCATATTTTTTGTTTTACTTCCATTCAACTTTCTTTATACTCTGCCAAAGGAAGGATGGGTTTCTACTGGCCTCAGATTACCACAAAAATGTGAAGCATCACCCTAGTGCTTTAGTCTCCTTTGGAAGCACATTAAACAACTGACCAGAGATGCTCTGTAAGGGACTAAGTGTTCTCAGACTGTGGTTTTGCTTAAATTTAAAAGTCTATGAATGTGATCTGCTGCCTTATCTTCTTCCTCCTCTTCCCCACCAAACAAACACTGACAGTTAACCTCTGGTTTTAAAAAGGCATTTCTTCAGTATTACTCACTGAAATCTTCCTCATGTGCTAGACTGCACAGTTATAAGCTAGCCCTTGTGCTCTGTTTTACAAGGATTTGTTAAAGCCTGTGTCCTTTGGAGTTTGGGAAAACTTTTTATTTTGTCTAGAAGTGGAATAGAGGAAGGGCTTAGAACAGGGATGGAGAACCTGTTGCTGGGCAACCACTCCTAGAATCCCTGACCGCTGGCCATGCAGGCTGGGGCTGATGGTTTCTTATCCCTGACTTACAAACGCTTCTCCAAACAGACAGCCTCAACCAGACTTACCCAACCTGGTGCCTTCTAGATATTTGGACCACAGCTCTCATCAGCCCCAGCCAGCTTGGAAGTTGTGGTCCAAAACATCTGGAGGAGACCATGTTGGAGAAGGCAGGCCTCGGGTTTGTCAGGCTAGGGTTCAGCCTGACAGGTAGCAGCCTGTCAGGATTATTTTTAGGGAACCTCTACAAAAAAGGGGGTCCATCCTCCCTCCATCATCAAAGATGCCACTTATTTTGTAGCTGACCTGAGCTCATAGGAAACAATGAGAAAATCCATGATTTATTTGTACCACTGCCCCTCCCACCAGGAAAAAAGACAGAAGCAAAGGCAGTTCTGTTCTCTTATTTTCTGTGAATGTTTTTGTTTTGTATGTGTAGATTTTCCAATGAAAATGCAAATATTGTTCTTTGCTATTATCCTAGTGTAACAAGTTGAAAAGGAGTTTGTGGCTCTGCATGGTTCATGTCAACTCTGCAGTGTAGTCCGCTATTAACATTGCAGGTGAAAGGTTAGGACAAATCAGAGATATACACAAGAAACTTGCAACAGAATTCAGTATTATTATACCTAAATTGGAGGTAAAGACAGCAATCAGGGAAGGAGGACTATAAAACAGATTGCAACAGAAACACTGGGGAAGGGAGTGATCAACTCTTTATCTAAAGGCAATGTTTGCAATCAAAATGCTCCCACTTTGCGCCCACAGGTATTCATTAGCAAAGCGTAAAATGAAAACTCCAAGTCAAACTGGATGCCAGGTGCTGTGTTTTTATTGTTGCGTTTATATCCAAGCTTTTTTCCCTCCAAGGAGTACATGGGATGGGTCTCCTGCTCCTCATTTAATCCCCACAATAACCCTGTGAGGTAGGTTAGGCTGAGAAGCAGTGGCTGGCTCAAGGTTACCCAGTGAGCTTCATGGCCAAATGGGGATTTGAACCCTAGTTTCCTAGGCCCTAGTTCAACACGCTAACCACTATACTAGGCTGTCTAGATATTTATAAAGTGCTGTTGAGTGAGAGATGAGATAATGTTTCTTTCCAGTTGTTAGGCAGACTCAGTAGTAAGTAACTTTTTTAATGGAGTTGTGTTTTATCAAACCTCATATTTTCTGCACTACTATCCTATAATGTAACTGTAGCAGATGATTTAAAACAGAAACGAAAGCCCACAACCAAATAGTCCACAGAAGAAAGGAATCAGTTCAGTTCAATATAAAGAAATTTGTTATTGTTTAGTCATGTCCGACTCTTCATGACCCCCTGGACCAGAGCACGCCAGGCACTCCTGTCTTCCACTGCCTCCTGCAGTTTGGTTAAACTCATGTTAGTAGCTTTGAGAACACTATCCAACCATCTTGTCCTCTGTTGTCCCCTTCTCCTTGTGCCCTCCATCTTTCCCAACATCAGGGTCTTTTCCAGGGAGTCTTCTGCATTAAATGATTCTAAACTAAAAAGTGAAAAGCCAGTAGAATCCTGGTTTTGCCAACTCCACCCTTGATACACCAGATTCTGCTAAGCTCTATCCATGATTTGCCAAGTGCCAATTAGCTTTTTCCCATGCTCTGCCCTTGACATGCCAGTTTGTGCCATTCCTCAGCCTCACATGGGAGGGGCAGGATTTTTAAAACCAGAAGTTAACAACCCCAAGTAATACCAAAGACTTATGGTATCTAAAAATATTTCAGCCTTCTCTGCTGCTATTATCTGCTGAGCACACGTCCATTTTTCTGGATGCTGTATTTCCTTGACATGTGATACAAATGTGACTAAATAAGTAAAATTTCAATACTAAATTATGAAAGATAACACTTATGACAAATCCTGGCTGGAGTTATCTATCAAAGCTATGCCAAAGATAGAATATATGTATTTAGCAAGGTGGGTTCTACCCATTGCCTCTGCTTTATTGTTCTTCTCAGGAGAGGTGAATTTCTGTGTAAATTTAAGATCAAAGACTGCTTGGATTATTTCTTTCACAGAAACAGAGGTGTATTATAAGCAACCCTGATCATCCAAACACTGCAGATCATATGCAAAAAATGAAGTGATGGCAGTGTGTCCCAACCTCCAGATGAACTGTTGTTCTCAGGTATTTGGAAATTAATCCAAGCCACCCTCCTATTGGCACATACAGTAACCATCAAAAAGGTAAAAAGCAGTAGACCAGCAGTTATTTTGTAATAAGATTATGACTCACCTCACAAACTACAGCACGATTCTCTTCATCTTGTGCTTCTATCAGTTCAGCAAGGAAGTAATCTCCATAGGTTTTTCTCAGGGTATCATTGTGGCGTGCAAAGATAGGGGTGAGATCATCATGGTCTTCCACTCTACAGATGAGATGACTTGTTTAAGAATGTCTGGAAACAATCTACATTTTACTTTGCAGAAGACAAAGTTTGCAAAAAATCATGTGGAAGATGTTCAATGTATAGAGGATCTTCTTAAAATCAGGATGAGCATTTAGAGTAGGTGACCCTGAAATATATTCCAGTTATTTGATATTTCAGTGCACTTGTGAAATGGCCCTTGCACCCAAATTCAAGTCATTCAAATGAATGCCTTCATTTGAACCAAAGCTTACCACATACCAACAAATTTCAGTTTGTGTTTCCGCACTGCAGCATGCAAAACAATAAAACAGGCATAGGCAAACTCGACCCTCCAGATGTTTTGGGACTACAACTCCCATCATCCCTAGGTAACAGGACCGGTGGTCAGGGATGATGGGAATTGTAGTATAAAAACAGCTGGAGGGCTGAGTTTGCCTATGCTTGCAATAAAACAGAGTTTCTCTGATCACGTTTAGAATGTCTCTCTCTCAAAAGTAATGAAAAAATATCAGTTATTTACCATTCTCTCTCTCTCTCTCTCTCTCTCTCTCTCTCACACACACACACACACAGAGTTCCAAGAAGGTGAACATGTTCCAAATTAGAAATTAGATACAGCAATTTCTTATCCTCTTTTTTGTCTTACATAGCAGATTATTACTGGGATTAAACGCTTAAGTAACATTTTTAATATTGAAAAATATCATATATAAAAATGGTTGGACTTCACTTGCTCATTTGTGGGAATAGCAAATATGGTCTGTAAAAGAGTCAGAGTCACCCTGGAGATCTGAAAATGAAGAAAGACTGGAGATCTAAGTGTCTAAATATGTGATGTGTTAACTTTTGTAATAGCAGACAGGATTTTAGTAAAGAGAATTCAAACGAGAAAAGAAAAGGGTGTCTTCCCTTCACAGACTTGATCAGCCTCAGATTGGTGAAATGCATTTGACTTGGCAGCTAGGAACATCTCTTTACATGGACAAGCTGTTTACAAGTAAATCTAACTTGGCTTTACAACACACACACAGCTATTGATGAATATATTTTTGATGCAGTAGCACATTCTAGAAGCTCTGTTTACAACCAAATTTATTTTAAAAGCGGCATAAAATTAAATAAGCACCTTGTACTGTATACACAAAACTATACAATCAAAGTGCTCTTGGAATCATCTGCAAAATGCCTTGGTTACTTGGAACAAACCGCTTATAGGTTGGAACAGAACACCACAGAAGTTATTTGATCATAAAAAGCAGGGGCTTTAAAAATACCGTATTGGGTGCTCGCTTTGGCAGCACATATACTAAAAATACCGTATTGGCCTGAATATAAGCCTCACCTTTCCCCCAAATTCCGACCATGAAAAGCTAAAGTGCGGCTTATATTCACGACCTTAAGGTATGCAGCGAGGAGCATGGCAAAACGGAGTCCGCCCTGTTCATAGTCCCCCATCCTCTCCCCCAAGGCCGGGAAGGGAGAGAGTGAGGAAGGGGAAAGGCCGCCAGCAACGTAGCGCGACCCCCCCCCCCAAAGTATGCAGCCAGGAGCAGTGAAGAATGGAGCGACTTATATTTGGGGGTTTTTTTCTTTCCCCCCCCCCTCCAATTTTAAAGGTGCAGCTTATATTTGGGCCAGTACAGTACATAACAAAGGAGAAGGCATGGGAATGTTGGTGATTTCTTTTCCAATCAAGATGGCACAATACCATCCTGGCACAGATTACTGTGTAATGCTATAGCACACCATTGCTGGAAAGAGGTCCTTGTTAGTTAAGGTTATACTTATTTGCACTGACTGCAGCCCAGAGGTGGGAGTTCCCTCCCTTCAGGGTCTCTTTGAGCAATGTGAGAGACACCTGGTTTGCAAGCAGAAGGTCCAAGGTTCAAACCCTGGCATATTCATGTACAACTGGGAGAGACCTCTGTGAACTTCTTGAGAGCCATTTCCAGTCAGTGTAAATAGACAGCTTTCTATGTCATTGATGACAAACTTTGTGGGGACTGATTAGCGATTCTTTTGCACTGTCGTCATCCAGCATCTCTAGAAAGGAAAGGTGAAAGGAAAGGTGACAGTAAAAGGAGAAGGGGGGTAACTGAAAGGAAGGAAAGAGTATAGAAGGGAATGAAGAGTAGCCCTCTCCTGCCACAGCCATACACCCACCCCAAATCCACCCATCAAACTGACATGCCATTAACTAGCATTTACCGTATTTTTCGCTCTATAAGACGCACCAGATCACAAGACGCACCTAGTTTTTGGAGGAAGAAAACAAGAAAAAAAAAATTCTGAATCTCAGAAGCCAGAACAGCAAGAGGGATCGCGGCGCAGTGAAAGCAGCAATCTCTCTTGCTGTTCTGGCTTCTGGGATAGCTGCACAGCCTGCATTCGCTCCATAAGCCGCACACACATTTCCCCTTACTTTTTAGGAGGGAAAAAGTGAGTCTTATAGAGCAAAAAAATACGGTAATTAAGCTGAATTTGGTAAACAAACCCAAAGCTATAGAGTGCTTTTAGACACTGTGTTAATGTTCTGATATGAAAGTACTTCTGGCCATTCATTAATCCCCTCCCTACAAAGGGATTTCTATAGCACAAGTTCTTTGTTACAAGGCTTATGATGCCCTCTACTGGTGAACTAACTATTGTGCTTGTTCCATTTTTGTACTGCTAACTCATTTATCGCTTGCTGGTATTTGAAAATAACATACAGTTCAATAAACTATTTCAGAAATCTACTAGACAATTGAACCCTTGGAAATGCTCCAAATCCTATAATGAATTTAATATAAATCTCTTCATAATTTTTTTTTTAATGATGTGCATGGGACGAATGAGAACACATGCTGAAGTTAAAGAGGTCGAGTTGCCAAAAAGATGGTAGACACACAGCGGACTGGTTCACAAGACAAACCTTGGCTTAGTTCAGTGCAGTGTGGGAACAAAAAGAACCAGTGAGGAGCAAAGCAACTGTGAGCTCCTCTTGGGGAGCCAGCAGCCTGCGTATTTGGTGCTCCCTATAAGCTGTAGGTTGGCTTACCATATCAGATGAACCAGGCCAGTATACTTCAAATGGCAGGTGGGAGTTCCTCCATACAAAAACAACCAGCCAAAAACACTAGATACTAGAATGATTCTCCCTCACACTTAGTTTTATGCATATAGAAGGGGTTTGTTTTTTTAAAAAAGTGGCAGAGCATTCAGTCATTTGCACCCTCATCTGAAGAATAAAGTGCTGGAGTTCAGACACAAAAAGATTGCTCCAGTGAGAACTAGGCCACAGGAAGTTTCAGCATTTAGAAATTGCTGGAGAACGAGAACTCTGAAATATCACTGGTTTCTTTGCTTATGTAATACAGAATTTCTTTGCAATATAAAAAATATTCCACTTCGTATTTAAACATAGGGAAATACTTCATGAATAAAACAAATAATTAGCCAACTCATAACCATATAAATTACTGACCCAACTAAATCCTGAAAAGGAACAAAAAGTATATATGAAAATGACTGACTTAGAATTTGTGAGGCTACAAATGAAGAAGGGAGTAGGAAGTTAACTATCACAAAAATCACATAATAATGCATAACTGTTACCTGGCACAGCGGACATACAGCTGGGGACAATACTGGTGCCTGTGTGACACATACAGATTACAGTCGGAATCCCACGTTGAACCTGCTATGCTCTCCATTGGTGAAAAAGCAGTTGCTAAGTCTATGCCTGAAGACAATAAAATATTCTGAAAATGATTTATGATTTGCACTAAATATCTTCAGCCACTAGTAAACATGTTTCAGTAAACAATGTTTTTGGTTACTGGTACAAATCTTGTTATTAGTTGAACATTTTTAATAAAGAGCGACATCACATACTTAAAGTGAAATAAGGGTTATGAACCAAGATAGGCTGTATGATTTGTGTTAGTTTCTCAATTTTTCCTCATTATACTTTTTTATTAATTCATTATAAAATGAATAACTACCAAGAGCTTTTGAACAAAATATGAGCTCAAACCCAAGCTAATACTTTTATATTAAATGTTGATGTCAGAGAGGACAGAAAAATTCTATAAATTTTGACTCTTGTCTTAATCAGTACACAAGTGTTTCCATATCTAGTATATGCTAGACCTACTGTTGTCATTTAATCATGGTATATTTTCCAATTGCTCTTATTATAAAATATTTTACTAGTTCATTGTTTTTCTCAACTTTTGGCAGGTATTATCCAGTACAGATCAATAAGTATTTTTTAGAGTGCATGTTCTGTCTAGATGTATAGAATGGCTTTTTACAATAATACTAAAAATATAATAAAATAGTATAATCCTATACATGCCCACTCAGAAAGAAGTCACAGGACTGAAGACTTAGAACCTGGTTGGTAATTTAGAACTAGGTTTTGCAAAGATGTAGTTAATGACTTGTTAAGTTTTCCAGTATGTTAACACTGCCAAGAACTAACAATATATATACATATAGCCCGATCCTGCATTGGAAGCTGGTGTTGTATAGGGGCGAGAGCATGAGTGCAAGTTGGGAAATGCTTGCTTAATATCTCATTTCAAAAGGGAGCCTTCATCAAGCCATTATATCTCAGCCTTGGTCTTCCTCCTGCTGTTATAAGAATTACTGAGAATATGTGAGATACTTTGGGTGGTATCCAACTGAGTCATACTGAGAGGAGACCCACTGAAATCAATGGGCTTCAGTAATTATTGACAAGTAGTTTTACATAATTGCTTATATTGGTACCAAGTAAAATATAGGATCTGGAGTTCAAGCTGAAGAACTAGGATAGTAGGACACACTATTTGCTTCCTACTTTACCAATACTGAGAGCCATCTAAGCATAGCTGTCAATGTTTCTCTTTTTAAAAGGGAAATTCCATTATTCCAAATAGGATTCCTTGCAAGAAAAGGGAAAAGTTGACAACTATGCATCTAAGGCACAGGAACATGGGTTTGCTGGCAAGCTTTCACATTACATCCAGGAGTGTTTTGGAGGAGCCCATATTACAGGACTTTTAGGGAAGTAAAATTGTAAAAATAAAAAACAATGCATAGCTGTGCACACTTATGCAGTTTGAAAGCCAACTGCAAGTTACTTGTTGATATGTATCAATTTATTTCATTTTTAAAAGATCAATTGATCCTCATATTTTTTTCCCCCACTCGGAAAAAACGGGGGGTGGTTTTATTTTTATTTTGACTAAATGAATAAAGTGGTTGGGAAAAGATTAAGTAGCCCCCTCCCCACAGCTGACCATCCCTCCCACAGATGCTGTTCCTTGGGGGTGAGAAACATGTTTGGGAAAATAACTACATTATATGCAGTTTAAGCCTTAGATGATCTGGCAAAAAAACCCCACACCTCTGCTTGAAGCACAGCTATTCAAGAGAAACCATGCCAACAGCTCCCTAAATGTTTTAGGAGCTCAACATGTCTTACCTAAATCCTCCTCACATGGTATAAAGAGAAGTATGAAATGTAGCTCTGGGATAGCTTTAAAAACAGTCCTGAATAAAAAAGAGAATTATATATAGTAATAGTTTCTGTTTTAGCTTTGAAAAACATTTATTTTGCACTCAAATATTGGTTATTGTGTTTGAAATTTCTCTGTTAAATAAGATGGGCAATAAGATATAGTAAAACAGGAAGGCATTTTTACAAAAGGAGAAGCTGTACCACATCAAATGATGAAGAAATTCCAGAGACAATTTATTTTAAGGCCAGATGAGAGCTTGCAGAAAACCAAGCTGATCTCTGGCTGAAGCAAATAAATTAAGATTAATCATTCAGGTGAAATCTGCAGGTTTCTTATTAAACTGAGGTATGAGCTATAGGAAGCATAAGAGGTATTATGTACCGTAATTCAGCCTTATCCTGATTTCAGGCCAAGGTTATCTAACTGGAGCAATGAGTTCTACCAAACACACTTTTAATATTCTATAGGAAACTGCCCCACAGCCTACTGAAAAAAGTGGTACTACTGTCACGATATCTGCTTCATCCTATTAAAGACTGAGTCAGTATTCTTGATATGGGATTAAAAGAATTAACTGCAAGATGTACTACATGATGAAGCACAGTAAACATTTATTTATTTTCATTCTAATAAATGTTTCCAAAGATAACCCAACACACGTTATTTTTCATAAAGAAGTCTGATTTTGTTCTCTATTTGGAGAATTCAGACTGTATTTTTCTTGTAATTTCTGTTCAATCTGCACAAATACTGGCTAGCTGAGCAGAAGACAAAATGAATCAAGTATCACATGATCAAGTACCACATACAAAATTCAACGTTAATTCTGTCTGTCTCTATGACACACGCACACAGCATGTGAATCAATACCTCAAAGTTTGTGCAAATACTTGGAACCAGTGGCTAATTCACACAGATCTTTTTGTCTGTCACTAGGAAGGTTGTTATGCTTGTGAGAACTAAAATAGATAATGTAGAAGTTATCTGTTTACCTAACCAAGACTCTCCTTGTGACAGTAAAACTTAAAAATAGAGACTGAAAACAGCATTGCCAGTGAATATTTGTACATACATGCTACCAGCTAAAATGGGATTTAAGCACTTTAATTATTATTCGCTATATAAATCAACTTACGTCATAATTTCATGGCAACAGTCAACTGCATATCCATCTGTTGCCACAAAAAGATGCATAAATAGTGTATTTAAAGGCTGTGAATAAAAGATACAAACAATTCAGCACAACTTCCATTCAATTAAATAAATAAATTGCAATATGGCAGCTTAGGCACTGATCTTGTAAAATATGTGTTCAAAATGCTGCAACAAAATAGTCACATAATTCGATAGCTACAGAATTAAGTCATTTAAAAAACATCTATTTAAAGCGCAATAGTATCAATTATGTTCATTAGCAGGGATAACAGTGCAATCCTATGAGTGTCTACACAGAAGTAGGCCCATTGATTCCAAAGAACTTACTCTTAAGCAAGTGAATATAGGTTTGCAGATAAATAGCTTAAATTTACAGATAAATAGCTTAAATACAGATTCAATTTCCACAGGACTGCCAGAATAATCACAGAACTCCTGATAGAGATATCCCACGGCTGAAAAAGGTTGCTGACCCCTGCTGCTATTCAGCACTGAGGACAGCTCCTACTCTAAAGAGATACTGGATTAACAGCTATGGTTAAGGTGGAGCTAGACCTTTCAGGACTAATATACTATTTCCAGGGCTGTATTATTTTTTATATTCAAAGCAGTGGCAAACATTTTCAAGAGAGAAGCTTCAGGCAAAAGTTTAACCCTTCCGTTAGCCATTGGATTCCATTCTCCAAAGCTGGGATGAACCGATGCCTAAAAATGTCAACATGGGAGGCAAACCCCTTCCCCAATGAGAGTTCCAAATGAGGAACTGCAACTGATAAGGCCCTATCTCATACCACTATGCCATGGGTCATATCAAAAGGCAGGGCTTCCCTCACTGATCTCAAAAACTTGGTTTGGCATAGGTGTCCCCCCTTTAAGTACTTGGGCCCCAAGCTTTCCAGGGCTTGTACATCAGCACCAATACCTTGAATTGGGCCCAAGAGCTCACAGATATTCATCTCCTTGACATCTGATGGGAGGATGTTCCACAGGGTGGGCACCACTACTAAGAAGGCTTCCCCACAAATAGACAAAGAAAGCTGAGTGGAGATTATACAGGTGCTGCCTATTTTGGCTTTTTGTTGTTTTTCTCTTCTTATCCTATACCTTCCTCTCTACCAACACTTTGGGAAAATTAGCTGCTAAAGGAGATATAGAAAATGCATGAAGAAAAGTTACATTCGATAGTCTCTACTTTTTCTATTTACTTCAGGGAGTCTTCCAAATTCTTTTACCATTTAGAGCCCAGCATGCACAGAGGATGGTTTTGACATGATCAGTAGAATAGATAGAGAGGATTTGAATTGGAGTGTAAAATAAGCCTCTTCTTAGATTCTATAGATCCCACCCCTTTTGGCTTATGACCAAGAAAACGTTTATTTCCACTTATCTTCAAACTGTAGTACATCTTTCCAATGAAGAGTGTGGCTATTCTCCAATATATTCAAGGAGGTATTCCACAGGAAAGAGGCACTGAATCAATGAATTTAAGCAAAATAGCCTGGTTTGCACATAATACTAAGCCAAAATATGGCTTAGCATAAATGAGCAGTACAGGTACAGAGATCAAAAACCAGACTGCCTTACTCATCCCCTGTTCTGCTGCTGTTATGATATTAGAAGTGACACATAGCATTATATGTGAATCTGGGCTTGTAGTTTATTTGGTTTTTTAGTACTTATGGTTTGCTTGGAACAAGACAAACCACAAGCTGAGATTCACACACAATGCTAAGCCAAATCATGGCTTAGCTCCACGTACTGTGGCAATAGCAGGAGCAGGAAAGGAGGGAAATGCCTGCATTTTCACTCTGTGGAGCAGCACACTTGCTCATTAATGCTCAGCAGTGGTTTGGCTTAGTGTCATGTACATTTCCACATTTACCTTCTTGAACAGGACAATTAAAATTACTGTGCTCAAGCGTGCACAGTATAAGCGGGCCTTGTCTATTCTCTACAATGACCACACACAATATGTAAAACCTTTATCATTAACATTTTGAAGGGAAAAATGTTCCTTACCGTACACTTGTTTTGAACATAATTTTGTTCTAAGTACTGTTCCCAGTTGGCTTGATCAACAACATCCCAATTGGGATAGTCCAGAAATACAGCATGAGCAACAGTTACATTCTTCTGATTAACTAAAGTCACTGCAAGATTGGCTTTTTCTCTGTAAAACAAACATTTAACTTTTGTTAATGAAAGAACTAACAGGAAATTAGATGCAGTATAAATGCTTGCAATGTTGCTACTTACAAAAGATAGATGACATTAATTCTGCCAAATAATCTTTCTGTATTGTATTTCATGTGTTGGACAATATTAGGAATATCATGGGATTCTGTTCTTCTAGCACTGAATATGACAGAAGATGGTGGGGTAGATGATGCTGTTGCAGGAGACAGTGAAGACATTGTGCATTCTGCAGCAAAAAAGAAAAGAAAATATTTCCTAGTCTTCAAATAAATGACTGACAGTAAAACATATCACTGAGAATCACAAAAATGAATTCATACAATTTAAACAAAAAATGATTTCAACAGCCAGATACTAGCCACATTTCCCTAAAGGTAGGTCAGATGTATTTGAATTAAACCTACACTTACAATGAAATAAGCTCACTTAGAATTGTAGACTGACGTTTATTTGGTTAGGATTGGGAAATTTGTGATTTATGCTTTATCTGAATGAATGTTACAGAATTTTTATAACTGCTCTGCTTTCGCAAAGCAGGTCTACAACACCACCACAGAGTCTTCTTGTATTTGTCAGCTGTCACACTTAAATAATGGGAGTGACCGTTTTGTACAGAGATTGACAGATCAGTCTAATTCTGTTAGTTTCCCTTTTGCATGGTTTGCCCCTCATTCCCTTCCATCCCATTTCTGCATAAATGTGTGATAACAAAAAATTACACAAACCTCTGGATCCCCCCATCCCCCACTTACATTTTCACAACGTAGTCTGCCATTTACATTTTTTATAATCCTGGTAATAGCTGCTTGGAGCAGCTAGAAAGCAAGGTTCTTGTGATAAGAGTAGAAAACAGAGCTACAAATGGTCTTGGGAGCACTCCACTCAGAGCACCTCACAGAACTTCAGGGTGTGTGTGTGTGTAGATTCCCATGAAGAATTTGTCTGATCTGTCTGTTATCCAGGTGGTGTGGATCAGGTGAATTCACCTGAAATAGAGGACAGGAGAGGAATCCCACCAAATTTCTCCAGAATCCCTAGTTTTGTAAGGTTATGCTACTGTCCTTAACACCACTACAGAACTCTAGGAATGGCAGTTGAAGTAGCTGTCTGCGCAAACTGATGGGAGAGTAGGCCTAAATGTGTTGAATGGAGATTATTTCAAAGTGAAGTGTGCATAGAAATGGCATGCCTCGAGTACATTCAGGTATAGAGAAGGAAGCTGATAATTTTTGGAGTGTTACTGAGTGTTAAAAGGAGTCAAAAACATGAAAGGTTATACTAACAAGTGCAATTCTGTCACTACAATCTGCAAGAGTGAAGTCATATTAAATGCTCTCTCTCACAAAAAGTTCCCTACACATTGTAAGTGGCACATCAAGGACAGGACAATTATAAACCTTAATTAATTATACATATATACATACATATCCTGCCTTTGTCCCAAAACAGGACTCAAGGTAGTTCACAGATAAAAAAAAAGAACCACTAAAAATGTAGGGGGAAAATCATTAAAAACAATTAATCATTGATAGAATTTAAACTATACATATATAAAATCTATTAAAAACATACAAATAATTGCAATAAAAAGCACATAAACCTTTCCCGGTGATGTGCTAGCTTACTAGGTGGAGATCATTACAAGACATGAGCATCTCCAACCTGCAGGCTGAAGCAATACGGGACCCCCTTCTCCGGGCGCAGCTCTTCTTTCCTCCCTTGTTCCTGGTGCGAATCCCGCCCCGCAGCGAGTTCGGGGTTCGCCTCGGGGGTCAACCCGTCACGCTTCTCTCCCCTGCAGGCCTCCGCCTAACATTTCCCGCGCGTGACGCCCGGCTCCCTCGCCACCGGCTGGGTCGGGATGCAGGAGCCCCGCCCGGAGACCTTTTCGCGCTGCCGGTCTCAGGGCTCCCAAATGGCGGGATCAGACCCGGTGCTGCAGCAGCAGCAGCTTAGGATCAGGGCCGTGTGGAGTTGGAAGGGATCCCTGAGGGTCACCTGGCCTCTGCTGGGGGGCAGCCGGGGACTCACCTGCCCAGCGGGGGCTGCCGCCCGTCCGCGCCGCTTTCTTCGGGACTCGAGCTCCGCTCGCGAACTGCCTCGGACGCGCTTGGCCGTTGCTATGGCGACGCAGAGGCCCGGCCTCCCGCCGCGCGCGGCATGCTGGGAAGCTGACGGGGTCAAAGGGGAGGGGGCGGGGCCAGAGACCCGCTCGGGAGAAGAGGGGAAGATGGCGTCTACGGCGGCCGGGAAGCAGCGGATCCCCAAAGTGGCGAAGGTGGGGCGCGGGAGGCGGCCTGGGCCTCCGTGGGCCTCGTGAGGCCTTTCCTTCCCGAGCAAAGCTGAATGGGTGGGAGGAAGCAGGGGGGAAGGCGGCGGCGGCGGCTGAAAGCCGAGAGAGACGGCAGGGACCGAAAAGGTGGAGGCAGGAGCCTTCCTTCGGGCTCTGGTCGGCCGGAGGAGGAAGGCGGGGTGCAAATAAATGTGTTACTTATTTATTTAGAGTATTTGTACCCCGCCCGCCAGCCCAAAGGGCTTACATGAAATCGAAACAAGACATTCCCAACCCGCAGGCTTACATTCTCATGAACAAACAAACAGGCAAATTAATAAAAATGCAACGCACGAGGAACAAGGAGGGAAGTGGGAAATAATAAAACTCTAAAAAAGGCACCAATTTCTAGACAGTTAA
This sequence comes from Podarcis tiliguerta, assembly GCF_965153285.1. Lineage (NCBI taxonomy): Eukaryota > Metazoa > Chordata > Lepidosauria > Squamata > Lacertidae > Podarcis > Podarcis tiliguerta. The sequence goes on along the minus strand of NC_139540.1, from coordinate 86,646,901 downwards.
CTATATCTATAATGGGCCTCCCGTGGATGCTTTGCTTGAGATTCCTGCATTGCAGGGGGTTGAATTAGGTGGCCCTCCGGGAACCTTACAGCTCTGTAGTTGTATGATAGTACAGTAGTAGTAGTAATAATAAAGATGCTTAGGAAGGCAGGTGCAACCTGATGCAGAAGAAGATGGGGCATTTCATGAACCTGGGACCCCCAGGTTCATGTATTCCCCTACAGGAAATACCGGAGTAGACATGCAGCGTTTCCACCATACAGACCTAGTGCATTGAATCAGGAGGAGAGGATGCGGTCAAAGTTCCCCCAAGTAGAAGGCAGTGATAATTAAGAACTAAGCCTGGGAGCTGTAACCCCCACCCCCAGATTCCCTCATGAAACTGATCTGCATCATGACATCAGTCTGGTCAGAGGGAGGATCATGGGGGAAAACAAAACCCAGATGATGACCACCAGCAGAACACTGCTGCTGCTGATGCTGCCAGTGAATTTTGTGCCCCCTAATTTCACTCTTCTGGAGGGCGGTACAAATGCCCAACCCTAATTTTTGGCACTTTCAAAATGGGACAGCAAAATAGGAGGGATACCTCCTATTGGCTCAGCCACACAAATGCAACCTTTTCCCATGGAGTTGCATGCTTATTCAGTAGTAAAGCAACACTACTAGGTTTGACCATACTGAAACCCTAAATGAGGGGTTTTGTTTTGTTTTGTTTATTGAATGTATATGCCACCCTTCATCCAAGCATCACAGGATGGCTTACAGTATAAAAGCACAAAAATACATTTGGACTGGGGCTTGCTTTTGAGGACCAGACTTAAATTCCATGCACATTTGGTTATGCATAGTGGGATTTGGTTCTGAGTAGATGCGGGCTGGGACGCGGGTGGCGCTGTGGGTAAAACCTCAGCGCCTAGGACTTGCCGATCGCATGGTCAGCGGTTCGAATCCCCGCGGCGGGGTAAGCTCCCGTCGTTCGGTCCCAGCGCCTGCCAACCTAGCAGTTCGAAAGCACCCTTGGGTGCAAGTAAATAAACAGGGACCGCTTACCAGCGGGAAGGTAAACGGTGTTCCATGTGCTGCGCTGGCTCGCCAGATGCAGCTTGTCACGCTGGCCACGTGACCCGGAAGTGTCTGCGGACAGCGCTGGCTCCCGGCCTATAGAGTGAGATGAGCGCACAACCCTAGAGTCTGGCAAGACTGGCCCGTACGGGCAGTGGTACCTTTACCTTTACGCGGGCTATAAAGTAGTTTTGTTTACTCTTTTAGAGAAGAAGAAACTTTAGCAGGCACAGATTGTTGTTCAGAAAGCAAGAAAAACTGCACTTGCTGAAATTTCTTTTCCTTCACAACTGTTAAAACGAATGGGAGTCATTTGTATCTTTCCACCCTCCCTGAAAGGGAAGTTGAAATAAAGTATAGCCACCTCCCTTTTATTAAGCAAATTTTGGATGACCCAACCATTTGCTGTCTAGAGCAGCACAAAACAAGTGGACCAAAAAGGATTTTATTGTGACCACAGTGAAACTATAGATTGACATTATTTTTTATTGTTGAATTCAGAGGCAACACCTGCCCTATCTGGCAACATTGTGTCAAACTGCATACAGTCAGCCACCATCTTAATGGCAGGGCATTGGTAGAGGGCATGCTGATTAATTCTACCTTTCCTAATGATCATCATGATTCATGCAAAATGTACAGTTATCTATTAGGATACTTTTTTTTAATGAGAAATTGCTCCTGACAGCAAAAACAATGTAAAAACTCATTGTGTAATTCCCAAATTACAAATAACTAAAAATGCTATAAATAGATTACATCTTGGAATCAAAAAGTGTTCTGATAATAATGGAACAACCAAAACTTCAAACAAAATAGAATCATTTAGATTGTGTGAGTGTAAAGAAAGGGTTAATTCCTCTTCTGGTGAATGACTTAATTTTTTATTTTTGAAAGGCAAATTGACCTGAAAGATTGCATTTTGTCATGGCCAACATTTCTATCATAGCATCACATACACTGCATGAGCGAACTTTATTGATTTTTTAAAAAATGACTTTGCACATATATTTCTGTTTCACAAGAAACCCTCTAGGTAACTTTTAAGAATAAAATAAAATATTAAGAATATCTGTTGCAGTGTTGTCCTGAATTACAGAAGGTTTCTGGTACTTTTACATAAAATATTTTATAGATAGATAGATAGATAGATAGAGTGAACACTTGTGGAATTACATTTGCTACCTCCATGCATAGAATGCTAAAATATGTCATCACAGGAAATTGTTTGTCCCCCAGGTGAAAAACAAAGCCCCAGCTGAGGTACAGATCACAGCAGAGCAACTTTTAAGAGAAGCTAAAGAAAGAGAGCTTGAGCTTCTTCCCCCACCTCCTCAACAGAAGATCACAGATGAAGAGGAGCTAAATGATTATAAACTTCGAAAAAGAAAGGCAAGTAAACATCATGCTTATCGAATGCTATATATTTGGTTTTATTTATTTGAACTTGTATCCCAGAATCTCTTGATGTGTAATAACTTGTTGAAACATACTGTAACCTTAAAACACCCTTTCCCTCCGTGGCTTAAGTCTGGCTGCCTGATGCTAACCATACAATACATTGCTTCCTAAAAGGCTTCATTCTAGGGATGCTCCAGAGGAAGGAGTTCTATACATGCGGAAGAGCTACTCCAGACTTTCACTAGCTATTAAGAACACATCTTCATAAGCAGTTGTCACTTGCTGGGCTTTTTGGGGAACATGATGATATATAAGAAAAGTAGTGTTCTCTAAGATAGCCTCTTCTGAGAAGTGCTATCAGTGGATCGATTGATAAAATTATCCTTTAATAGTGGCATTTCAGTATTTGTCATTATTCTTTCAACAACATATATCATTCAACACCTTAGTCTCTAAGCAGTGTACAGTAAAGTTAAAAAGATAAAATCGGTAAAGCCATAAAAAATTAAATGCCTGCTGAAATAAAGGTGCCAAAAGTTTGACAGGGAGTGGGCCTGTCTGATCTCAAAGGGGAAGAAATTCTACAGAGTTGGGCCCACAATACTGAATACATAGTTGTGCATCTGAGCCATGGGACCCCACTATCACAAACTCTCCTGAAGACCTCAGTGATCAAGGCAGGGTTATAAGGAATCAGGCAGTCCTTAAGGTATGCTGGACCTAAATCACATGACTGAATATTTCTCCATGATTAAAAAACAACAACAACACCAGTCAAATTCCTTACCAATCTCCTTTTGGTTACACAGTGCAGTTACACACTCTACTTTTCTCCCTAGACCTTTGAAGATAATATAAGAAAAAACCGGACAGTTATCAGTAACTGGATCAAGTACGCACAATGGGAGGAAAGCCTCAAAGAAGTACAAAGGTACTTTGTTAAGAGTTGCATTTCAAGCACCACCAGCCGTATGAATAACTTCCAGTGCCCAGCTCTCTATAATATGAATCACACACGTATTAATTCCAACCATGTTTTGCTCTCAGGGCTCGTTCCATCTACGAACGTGCTCTAGATGTGGACTACCGCAATGTCACCCTTTGGCTGAAGTATGCCGAGATGGAGATGAAGAACCGCCAAGTGAATCATGCCCGAAACATCTGGGATCGTGCTATTACTACTCTGCCAAGAGTCAACCAGTTCTGGTAAGCGAAGTACGGTTTGCTGCGTGGCAGACAAATCAGTATTCCAGAGTATATCTTCCTCTCTAAATGGTGACAAAGCATCTATTTCTGATCATCTGAAAAGTATTTGATAAAAATAAATACTGTATTGGAAAGTGTATTTATTGTATTCTATAGATTGTAGTTTTCTGAAAAAGAGATGTCACTGCATCTTGCATAGTTATTGGTGAAGTATTTGCTTGCCCTGGGCGATGACCAGGATCCAGAATAGGGATCCTTACTTGGGTGTGCTAGATACCAAATGGGCAAGCACTCTGTATTCAGGAACCACATGTGATTTTTTAAAAAGATATTAACTAGAACATAGACTTATGTGTGGAGAGTGATTAGGCTGGGTTAAGCTTCTTACGTTGCTTTTATTTGGAAAGGTACAAATATACGTACATGGAAGAGATGCTGGGAAATGTTGCTGGAGCTCGCCAGGTGTTTGAGCGCTGGATGGAATGGCAGCCAGAAGAACAATCCTGGCATTCTTACATTAACTTTGAGCTGAGGTACAAGGAGGTGGACAGAGCACGCTCTATATATGAGAGATATATCCTTTTGAGGCTGCTTCTATTTCAGCCTAAGGTTTTGCTTTTCTGTTGTTGCTTTGTTCACATTTTGTCTTTAGGCCAAATGAAAACAGCATCTTTCCAACCTGGTTATCTGTGGAATGTAGAAATTATAGGAATTTGGAAGTTGAAGGAGAAGGGTACTAACTTAGCTGTCTTCCTTTCCTATGTTGGGGAATGTTGTTTTTACTTTGAAGGAGCCTTCAGTCATGTGATTATTCTCTTGCTATCTGAATCCTTAGAGGCCAGATACAAGTGTATCACTTCGGAGACAATTAGGCCCCGTGTGTCACCTTTTCATCTGCTGCTGAAACTTAGCAGCAAAAGACGCCATTCCAAAAGCATGTTCCTATGCAGACTTCGGTGCACCTTGGCTCCCTGTTGGATGAGACTACATGTTGTGCATTCAGTTATGCTCAGTGACCGCAATGCTTTCACTAATTCTGCCTGGTATGAATTAGGCTTTGAAGAAACCAGTTTTTATCTTGAATGTTGTTGGGTTGAGAGTAACATAACAGGAGACGTGCTTAAACATGCGAAAAGCATGCAACCTTGGAAGGAAGGGATTTGCTTTCACATCAGGACCCACATGCACAAAGGTTTATTGGAGGTTATATAGGATAAAGCTGCCCCTAAAGTGCTGCCAGCTTGATTGAGATTTAAAAACAACAAGTTATTTGAGTTTTGCTGCATTTACCAGTTTCCCAAAATCTTAGATCTGTATCCTAAATCATTCTGTTTCCCCATGAAATGTAAAACTTCGCCATACTTTTGTTATCCTTGCATAATATATTTGTGGCATTTTATTCTTAAAAGTTAGAAGTTAAAATGAAATTCTTCATACTTTGAATTCCTTAACATCTTCCACTTGTCATTGTGCATCCCGATGTTAAGAACTGGATCAAGTATGCCCGTTTTGAAGAAAAACATAGTTATTTTGCCCATGCAAGGAAAGTATTTGAGAGAGCGGTGGAATTCTTTGGAGAAGAACATATGAATGAGCATCTGTATGTAGCTTTTGCCAAATTTGAAGAGAACCAGAAAGAGGTAACATTTTGCTTATTAGAAAATATAGCTTACATTTTGCAATCAAAAGTATGTTTTTGACTGATACTGCAAAACCTTCCTTTCCCAGTCAATGTTTCCCACTGCCAGATTCCCATCCATCTGTGCTTGTTCTCCAGCCTGCTCTGTATGGGTTTGTTAGTTGCCTGACAGTTGCCTGAAAAGGTGAAGGTGTCTTGATTTCAGAGTTCCTGTTTATCAGGTCTGCATGTGTGTGCTAAAGTCCACCTATCAATTGTGGACATTCTTTAAGAATTTTATACCTTAGTGAGCAAGTGAAACCCAAACATCTTCATTCATTTTCTTTCTCTGTATCTCAAGGCAGTATGCGGGTTGGGGGAGGAAGTGGGAATGGGGAAAAAAAGTTAAAATTTTTCATATTGGGCATGAGAATTATAGAACAGTAGACTTGGAGGGGACCCAGGGGTCATCTAGTCCAACCCCCTGCAATGCAGGAATCTCAGCTAAAGCATCCATGACAGATGGCCATCCAACTTCTGTTTAAAAACCTCCAAGGCAGGAGAGTCCACAACCTCCCAAGAGAGTCTGTTCCACTGTCAGAACAGCTCTTACTGTCAGAAAGTTTTCCTGATGTTTAGTCAGAATCTCCTTTCTTGTAACTTGAAGCCATTGGTTCACCTTCTGTCCTGTAGAGCAGGAGAAAGCAAGCTAGTTCCCTTTTTCATGTGACAGCCATTGAGATATTTGAAGATGACTTTCATCTCTCTTCTCAGGCTAAACATCACCAGCTCCTTCAACTGTTCTACACAATTTTAATATGGAAATAACATTATTTTAGTAGAACATTACTTCCAAATAAATTGCTTAAGTATTGTGACTTGGGTCTATTTGTTTCTGTTGTTGTCAGTTTCTAGCAACTAGACCACAGTGCAACATAGAATTTCTTGGTTTTATAAAAAATGTTAGCTTATATATATTTGAGCAAACTGACAACCTTGTTATATGCTCAAGCTGATAGTTGTATCTCTTGCCTTGTAGAACTTTACTCTGAGAAATGGCTGAGGATTTGAGTTGTGAGTCAGTGCGCACGGAGTCAGATTGTTGGTTCATCTAGTCCTGTACTGTTTATTCTTCAAGGTCTCAGTCAGGGTTCTTTCCCAAGGTCATCTGCCTATCCTTTAACTGAAAAGCTTGTGCCAGAGAGTGGTCCTACGCATTCATGTAGAGCATATTTCTCCGTGCTTTCTAAGCTGTTGCTTTTTCCAGTTTGAAAGGGTGAGAGTAATCTATAAATACGCCCTGGACAGAATCCCAAAGCATGAAGCTCAAGAGCTCTTCAAAAATTACACCATTTTTGAGAAGAAGTTTGGGGACCGACGAGGAATCGAGGATATTATAGTGAGCAAGAGAAGATTCCAATATGAAGAAGAAGTGAAAGTGAGTGCAGCAGCAGCTGCTGGGGGCAAATGGAAGCACAAACTTTTATGACAGTTCCCTGAACTGCCATCTCCAGAATACTACTAAGAGCTTGTATTTCTGAAGTTCTCTATTCTCTCTTAAAGGCTAATCCACATAATTATGATGCCTGGTTTGATTACCTGAGGCTTGTGGAAAGTGATGCGGATCCTGATGCTGTACGTGAAGTTTATGAACGAGCCATTGCCAATGTTCCTCCAATTCAAGAAAAGAGGCACTGGAAGAGGTATATCTATCTGTGGATCAATTATGCTCTGTATGAAGAGCTAGAGGCAAAGGTACAACTCTTGAATTTCTTTGATTTTCTGAGTAACCAAATGTGACTTGTGTTTACCTATGGAATTATTTTAAATAAATTATTAATTTGTGTGTGTGTAAGTGTATATATGTGTATATGTATAAATGATGACTCATTCAAGTGGGCAAAATCCATTTGCTGCCCTTCAATTAATTCTGCCCCCTCCCTATCAATTAAAAAACAGTAACAATCAGAACAACGTAAACAGTAGAACAATGATTAAAAGCAGCATTTAAAAACTAAAACAGATAAAAATAAGCATCATTTATTTAAAAGCCTTGGAAGTAAGAAGGCTTCCACCCAGTGCCCACAGCATGGGCACCATGTGAGCCTCTCTGGGCAAAGAAAGGAGCACCTAGCGTCACTTTCACCCTCTGGTTACTTCCAGAGGTCCTGTTGAACAGTCTCAATGCATAGGCAGTTTGGTGTACAAGAAAATGCTCCCTGAGAAAAGTGGGCCCCAGGTTGTATAGGGCTTCAAAGGAGTCTGAATTGTGCTCTGAAATGGAGCAGAAAACACTGAAACACTTCAAGCCACTGGTGTGACATGTTCCCAATATCTAGTTGCAATTAGTAGTATAGCAGCTATATTTTGAACCCCCTAGAGAGTAAAAGGGAGAATGAGGAGAACTGGGGACAGGAAGAGAAGGTGAAGAGGGGGAAAAGCTGATGGTGGAGAGCTGTAAGCAGGTCTAGGTTTCTAGAGTAGGAGTACAGGTTTAAGTAGTATAACTAACACAGGCATCAATATAGACAATTTTCCTAAGGGGCATTCTGAAGATAATTGCTTAGAAGCATTTGTTCTGAATATGTGACATAGAATGTGTTTTTTCTCAGGATCCAGAGCGGACAAGACAAGTGTATCAAGCTTGTGTTGAACTCATTCCTCATAAAAAGGTACTCCATTCTGTTGTATGCCTGGGGTTCGTACATAAGGGTGTACATGTGTGAATGGGGGTCATTTTTCACCTCAGTTCTGAGTTCAAGAGTCCCCCTGTATAGAAATATTGGCCCTGTTTTGGCCAAAGTTTTGGCTATGGTTCACTGAACCAATAAAAGCTGGTTGCAGTTGATTTCTCCCGTAGTCTAAACCTGTTCACATCCCCTCAGAAACAAGTTACACTTTGCCCCATGGGACTTGCAGGAAGGCAAGTGAACATAGGCTTGGCAGAGACAAAAAAGACAGCTACACAGTGATGTGAGTTCCCTGGGAAAACTTGAATTGGAAAATTGCCTATGCAAATTAGAACATTTTCTGAAGTCCCTAGAGAGTGATATTATATGGCAATGTAACTGCCAAGCTTTTCTAATATTTATTTGCAACTGGCATCCATTAATTGTTACTCTTGAACTTTGAAACAAAATTTGAAACAAAATTTGAAACAAAATATTCAATGGAAAAGAAAGCACTGGACAGTTTTCTGCAGAATTTACCCCCTGCCATCACTGCAGCAGCACACAGATACGGCTCTCCATGTGTTTCAAAAAAACTCTTTATCAGGGAAAATGCTTTGTGCTTGTTAATAACCATTCTTTGGGACACGTTTTCTGCATTGGCATATTTAAGAAGACTTTATTTTAGTTGAATTGGAGGCATTGCTCTCAGAGAATCTATATTATTTCTCTTTTCAGTTTACATTTGCCAAAATATGGCTGTTGTATGCTCAATTTGAAATAAGACAGAAGAATCTCCAGTTTGCCAGGCGAGCATTGGTAAGGAAAATAACGTGATTCTCCAAGTTAATTCCTTTGTGATATAATGAGGGTGATCAGCTGATCTGCCATGATTTGTCATCATTTTTTAAAGAAAAATGTTTTGTATTTGCATATTGAACAACAGTTACAGATGACAAAACTTGCTATCTTGTTTCATATAAAAGCAACAGTATTACTCCAGCTCTGTAATTCTATAATTATGGGGCTATGCAGCTACTGAAAGTATCTAATTCAAATGGTTAGTCGGTACAGCTAAAGATCCTTCCAAATTTTATCAGGGGCAGTTTTTGTATGTTGCTGTTAGCTGTTGAAGTGAGGGCTAAGTGTAACACTGCATTTCCCAATGCCATAGATAACCTTCTACCGGTGATCATTCGCATTTGTCCCCAGGGATGGACCGATCTACCCAGCGGGGTTTCTAAGCTGAATTGGAAGGGGGGGGGTCAGGCCACTTCCTTCCCGACAAATTGATTTAGCCTATAGAAATGCTTCATCCCTAGTTTGCTTCTTTAACCAAGTTCTGGTAAGGAAAAGGAACCCCCTGGACCTGATCATCACTATGGGCACCACAGGGCAATTGACTTTCATTTAAGGAAGGGTCTTTATGCCACCATTAGCCATTGGACCACTTGCCAGGAGTTTTGTCTCTCTTCCTCCTGCACACATTACTGGTGGGTCTGACCTTCTTTTGTAATGTCTATTGAACAGGCCCAAAATACAACATTCTAACCATGATAGGTGTAGTTGTCAGGGCATGTCAAAACTGGGAGTGAGAATCAGACCTTAGAAGCCCGCTCACTGTAATTTTGGGTGTGCCTCAAAAAAGCATGTTTGAATCTCGTGCTCTTTCTCTAACAGGCTTTGGGCAATTTCTGACTCTACTCTTTACAGGGAACATCCATAGGTAAATGTCCAAAGAACAAACTGTTTAAAGGCTACATTGAACTGGAGTTGCAGCTACGCGAGTTTGATCGTTGCCGGAAACTGTATGAGAAATTTCTAGAGTTTGCACCTGAAAACTGCACGTCATGGATCAAGTTTGCAGAGTTAGAAACCATTCTTGGTGATGTTGATAGGGCCAGAGCTATATATGAGTTGGCTATTGGCCAGCCACGATTAGACATGCCAGAGGTAAGAGGGGTGCTGGAGTTTGCTGTGCTCTGCAACATATTTTTCTTTGGAGGGAATATATTATAACTCGGCTAATATGGGAGTAATAAACAGATTTGGATTTTGAATACAAAGTGCAGTGGTCTGCTGCAGCTGATTGCCCAGACAACCTATTTATGTGGGAATGTTCACTTTGCTGTACCTTAATAACTGGCCTGTCTGCTTTCCTACTAGGTTCTTTGGAAATCTTACATAGACTTTGAAATTGAACAAGAGGAATATGAGAACACAAGAAATCTTTATCGGCGATTGCTTCAGAGAACGCAGCATGTCAAGGTATGTACTTGGTTAGGCAGAACTAGATTCCACTGTAGTTCATTGGTACAGAAGGCTGTGTGCAGTTTTTTTGAAGCTTAAGTGAGCCCACTGGAGAAGTCAGCAAGCTTGTAATTTAGGCTACCTTGATAGAATTGTTAATTTAATTATGGTTTGCTTAGAAAATGAATGATTTTGATGGGGTTGCCTTTAAAATTGCTACAGAATTTTAAGGCCTGGGGCAATATAGGCCAGGAGAACTTACTGAGCTCTTAAACAGCATTCAGCATGGCCCACATCACACCCAAACTGATCCATCTTTCAGGGCTTTGGAACCAATAGAGCAAAGAAGCCAACTTACTACTACATACAGTGGTACCTTGGGTCAAGAACTTAATTCGTTCTGGAGGTCTATTTTTAACCTGAAACTGTTCTTAACCTGAAGCACCACTTTAGCTAATGGGGTCTCCCGCTGCTGCTGTGCTGCCGCTGCCGCCCAATTTCTGTTCTCATCCTGAAGCAAAGTTCTTAATCGGAGGTACTATTTCTGGGTTAGCAGAGTCTGTAACCTGAAGCGTCTGTAACCCGAGGTACCACTGTATTGAAAAGCAAATGCTGTGGTGCCTCAGTTTAAGAACAGCCCTGTTTACAAACTATTCAGTATACGAACCTTGCAAAACTAGAAGTAGTGTTCCGGTTAGCAAACTTTACCTTGGTCTAAGAATGGAATCCGAATGGCGGAAGCACACCGGTGGCAGGAGGCCTCATTAGGGAAAGCACGCCTCGGTTTAAGAACATTTCGGTTTAAGAACGGACTTCCAGAACGGATTCAGTTCATAAACCGAGGTACCACTGTAGATGTTACCAACAGTGTAGGGACAGCTTGCATTTTTTCCAGTTGGAATGATGGTCCAACAGTCTGCCTTTCCTGTCTTTGGCCGCAAGGTGGAGCTACAACCTGTCATATCCATGACATCTGTCATGCATAGTTTAGTGAGGGGAAATGTGGATAGGGAATTCAGCCATCCATCATTTTAAGTTTTAATGCCTCTGGTGTAGGGACTGACTAAATTAGAGACCTGCTCCATAATCCACATCTTCATACCTTTGTCCAGACACCACTCACAATCACCTCTGAAGCTACTGGGCAATGCAGTCTTTGTTTAGCAGATCCCATATATGTCTTGTTCCTCCATTTAAAATGTATGACAATTCTTCTGTTCAGATGGTACTTTCTCTCCCTCACCTTTCCTTACCCAGTTTTTAAAAAATTATTATTTTTGTGTGTGCTTTTGAGAGCAATCTGTCTTCTAAGTCGTACACTTAGAAATAAAATAAAATAATTTAATTCAATGCTCCATTTTAATAAGAACTATAAAAAATCCAAAGCACCTTTTCTCACTTCTACAATATATTCTCTTATTTATTGCTATGAGCGCTGCATGCAACATATACAGCTCCAGAGCAGAGCACTTGATACGCATTATATAACAATGGATTAGTGTTAAACCCTTTGGCAGCTTGTTTTCCTGTGTAAAAATTTGCCATATACGCTAATATGGACTTACTTGGTTTTGCTGTAGGTGTGGATCAGTTTTGCTCAGTTTGAACTCTCAGCAGGGAAAGAGGACAGCTTACCACGCTGTCGGCAAGTATATGAAGAGGCTAATAAAACAATGAGAAATTGTGAGGAAAAAGAGGAGAGGCTTATGCTTCTGGAATCCTGGAGAAACTTTGAAGAGGAATTTGGAACCGAATCCAGCAAAGAGAGGGTAGACAAACTCATGCCAGAGAAAGTCAAGAAGAGGAGGAAACTTCAAGCTGAAGATGGGGTAAGAGCACAAGCTGGAGACCCGGCTTTGCATGCTTGGTGGTGGCTTTTCAAGAAGCAATTTATACACCAGCAGAATCAAATGAAGGTTTGTGTGAGCTATACTGGTATGGGCTGTATGGAGTGTTTAAGTGTGCATGTGCACACACAATTCATTGATTTACCGTGCAATTTTATTCATAAGTTCTGTTGTTCAGTAGGACTTGCTATCAGGTACACATATATAGCAGCCTTAATTTGTGTACTGCTTCATAGCAGTGCTTTTGAAGTGGTATGGAATAAAAATTAAAAACCACTCAAACCAAAACCTAAGTATTCACACAAGTAATAATATAAAAGTTTTCTAAAACAAATCGCAGGTGGAGCCTAGGCTTCTCCCCGGCATTAGTTTTCTTTGGGCAGCTTTTTCTGGAAAGGGGGGCATTCAAAGACGCAGCTTCCTAATATGCAGCATGAAGTGCTATTATGCTGCTATTTTAAACTGTCTATGAAACATCAACTATTGCATGGAAACACTAGTGAGAGCAGGAAAATTTATGTCTGATAAAGAAGCAAGCAGGCATAATGTTTTGGGTGTTTAATTATGTTAATTTTTCTCCTAGTCTGATGCTGGCTGGGAAGAATACTATGATTACATCTTCCCAGAAGATGCTGCCAATCAGCCCAACCTCAAACTGCTTGCAATGGCCAAACTCTGGAAGAAGCAGCAACAAGATGATGATCCAGAGAGAGACCCAGACAAGGATGTGGATGAAAGCAGTCCCTAACACCACATTTGCTTTCCCTCTTCGATTTTGTACAGAATTTTTGCCAATGAATACAATAAATATTTCCAAAAAATATCACTGGCAATGTTTGAAATGCAAGAAAGAACCATTAGCGCTTCATCTAGCAGTAGTCATGTTATGTGTCCATGTGTGGGGAAAAGAGGTGGGCAGCACCAGAAAACGAAATTAGAAGTAAAGCCCTGAAGCAGTATTCACAGATGGAAATTTATTCTTTTATAAAAGATTTCCATTGCCCCAATTACAAAATTATAGATCGGAGAGCTTCAGGCCTGAGAAATGAGCTATTACTGCTAGGCCTGTGTGATATAATGATACATCATTCAAAACCTGTTTGAAGACCACATCATGATAACTGTTTCATTATACAGCGGTACCTTGGATTAAGAACGTAATTCCTTCCGGAGGTCCGTTATTAACCTGAAACTGTTCTTAACCTAAGGCACCAATTTAGCTAATGGTGCCTCCCACTGCTGTTGCATGATTTATGTTCTCATCCTGAAGCAAAGTTCTTAACCCGAGGTACTATTTCTGGGTTAGTGGACTCTGTAACCTGAAGCGTCTGTAACCCAAGGTACCACTGTATTTGACCCAGCAATACATTGTGAACAGCATTCAGAATTTCAGGGGGTGGTATAATTGGGAGCAATTTGAGAAGTCAGCCTCAGCGCCTCCCCTTAACCACGGTGTTGATGCTTTAAGAAAGAGCCCTGCCTGCCTGCCTGCCCCTTCCTTCTCCTAGTCGCTCCTCCTGCTAGCATTGCCAGCCCAGGTACAGTGATTAAGGACGTGTTGCTGGGAAGCAAAGAGCAGCATCAGCCCAAGTGGTGCAATCCTTCCTTCTTTCTCCTGGTCGCTCTTTCCACTCCCCAGCCCAGGTGCCTTGGTTGTGCATCCTGCTGGAAAGGACCACCAAGAGCTTTAAGAAAGAGCATGGAGATCATGCAACAAAAAGCCTCCCTCCCTCCCCAGCCCAGCCACCCCTCCTTATTTCACACATCATGCTATACTGGTATATCGTGATGGTTAGCTAATGAGATGGTGTTGAAAACCTGACATTGCCTAGCATTAATTGCTACTGCAACTTATGTTTATTGATTTCACGTTTCTTCAATCTGGCGCATACATGGTCCATTCCATGAGCACTGATATAGACCATTTAAGCACTCCTACAGGCTGTGAAATCTTTATAGCCTATTATCAAATGGCTTATGAAATACAACATTCTGGAAGCTTGTTTTGAGGTATGCATGGCTTCCAAGTGAGAAATGGGCTTCTAGGAGACGTTTGATAGTGCTTGTTTAATTGAGTTCTGGGGATACTGTTCATTTCAATTAGCCACCCATTGTATCTAGTTCTCTTCTATGTAAAGGCAGATTTATTCTTACATCTGTGTATTGTGTGTACTGGGTACCAAAATGAGGATCAAAATAGAAAACAACAAAACTTATGCCAAAGCTATTTCTTACTCATCACAGAGTTCAGTTTTTCTTGGCTGGGATTGCCTGAGCACAAAATTCTATTAAAACAAGGCTAAGGAGTGCTGATTATAGCCACTTTACTTGCATGTTACTATTACTAGTAACTATGGCTAGAGAAGCAGCCTACCTACAAACCAGAGGCCCTGATAATAAGAACCCTGTCTGAGTAAGGTGACATATTAGCACCACTCTCCTTACTACTTTGCGAAGCAGCCACTGGCAAGAATAATAGTCTGAAAAATTCAAACAGCATTCATACTAGCAAAACTTAACTTTTCATAATTATTTTAAATTCTTTAAAGGGAAAGGGCAAACTGCCCATCAATAACAGATTAAATAAAGGTAACTTTCGGCTTATGTAAGGGTTTGGTTCGGGGGTGGGGTGAGCATCCACGTATAAATGCGTAAAAACAGAACTGAACTCCCCACCCCCCCGCTCAGCAAGGTGGAGGCTGCTTCCCAGAGCCATCGTACTGCCATCCCAAAGTAAGCCCGCAATTGCAGCTGTGCATTGGGGGGAGGAATAAATAAATTTAGAGTGAGTTTTCTTTGCTCTCCACTTATTTCTTTTCCCCCACCCCACAAAAAGCTGTGGTTGCATAAGTGAAATAAGTGTAACATGTGAGTTGACTGTATTTACCAAAGTGAATAAAGTACAAGAGGAATTAATTTTAAATCCGTTGATTTTATTTCCCCCCAATATATACTTTAAGGCTCAATGCTCAAAGCATGAATGAGTGACACCAATGAGCTCCAGGCTCCTAAAATTTTTAATCTACTAGATTTTTAGAAATAGTTCTGTACAGCCAAGGAATTAATGATTTTTGTATAAAACATTAAACTCTAAGTGACCAATAGTGCAGCTGCAAAACTGTGTGGGGTTTGGGGGCTTCAGCCCAGTAGCCTAAAAATGAAGTTTTTCCTTCGTGTCTGCACACACTTTCGTTGTTGCTCTCGGGTTTCCAAGTACATTCATAATTAAACACCATTTTCCAAAGATGGTCCAAAATGCTTTCAAAGATGTTATTTTCAACATGTTGACTAAATATCCACAGCTTAAGCTTATTCTATGTCTTCTGGTCTGACAGGATGGGGTAATGGTATAATTGATTTCTTCTCTGTATCTCTGGACAGAGCTTTCCTCATATCTGTGGAAAATGATTAATAACATATTTACAACATAATACACTTCAAGCGGCCGTCTATTTCAGTGGGAGAAGACTGAGTACTTCTTTTTGGTCAGTTGTGCCCTAACACTGGCTTATCTTTCTACTCGAGATCAAGAGTGGGGAACCTCCAGCCCTCAGGTCTCTCTGTCTAAGCTCCAACTCCTCTGCCTAGGACACAGCCCCTCGAGAGCTCTGGCTCACAGCTTCAAGTGATTTTGCCTGGCTGGAATGAGTCCTTGAAGGGCGGAGAGGGGGCTTCTGCATGCCTGGAATATACCCTGCCCCTCACAGCTCACAGTCCCATCTCCTGGTCCACGCACTTTGGGCAAAAAGCTGTGCTCATCCCAAGCAATATGTCAACGAGTTTCACATTTTCATTTTAACGGCATGGGAGTTTATTACATCACAAGGACTGTCCAAAGCGTCTCTTTCTGCACAACACTTACCATAAGCATCTTCGTCAGGCTCCCCGTTGCTGGCAGAGTAGTATTCTAGCACTGTTCTGTACACGCTGTAGCCCAGTTGTTTGTACATGTTCACTGCAACCTGATTTGATACTCTTACAAAGAGATCCACAAAAAATCCGCCCTTTCTTCATTAAGAAAAGAAAATGACACAGTAAGACAAAATAACTAACAGAAAACTGCGTAGTTTGTAAGAGGCTACACAGGGATCTACATAAAAAAACAAGAATTAAGCAGTGAATAATTGGGGGGGGGGGGGATTCTGCACTAAACAGGGAAGCTGACAAATAGGCCACGCCTCATGACAAACCATGTTTACATTTAGTTTGTCTGAACTGGCAAACCAGAATAAGGGGCACTTCTGATTTGGTATGATGTTTGTCTTGATAATCCATTCAGGTTGCTGCTCCAGCCTCCAGGTTAGAATACTTTGGAGCAAATGGAAAATGAAACCAAGAAGCAGCTCCCGCTTTGCCTATTTGTCTGGATGTTAAAACAATGGTTTGGAATTGGCACAAACTAAAGTTTGATTCCATGACTTTGTTTGGCTGTAATAAACTATGGTTTGCCTTTAAATAAATGAGCTTAGGAAAACATCATCCTTGTACTTATTTCATTCTTCTGTCCTGATTTATCAGTTTAGAGTTATGTCTGAATTTGCTTTATGAAGCTAGCTTATTTCAATATACCATAATTAAGATGAGTGAAGGAGTTCTGTATTCAGGAGTAATGTGAAATTCTACTTATTTGATAATGGAACAGAAAGGTTCTAACACAGCTACTCTGGAGGAAGAAACAGGAGTCAAGTTTCAACCAGGCTCATTTCTGTAATAAAAAACCATAGCTTATAATTGCTTCCAAATGCAGCCAGTGTTTACCACGATGGGACACTACTAAACTGCAATTAAAATACTGAAATAAAATGAAGTCTTGAAAACCTAGGAATATATCAAACTAAATCTTTGTACACGTGGAACACCTTCTGTGAACATCCCCATCCTCTCCTTGCATAGTCCCACACCCTGCAAATCTCATCCAGAGGATTTGGGGGAACCCAGAGCAGATTTGGGACGCGGGTGGCGCTGTGGGTTAAACCACAGAGCCTAGGACTTGCCAATCAGAAGGTTGGCGGTTCGAATCCCTGCGACGGAGTGAGCTCCCATTGCTCGGTCCCTGCTCCTGCAACCTAGCAGTTTGAAAGCACGTCAAAGTGCAAGTAGATAAATAGGTACCACTTCGACGGGAAGGTAAACGGAATTTCCGTGTGCTGCCCTGGTTCGCCAGAAGCGGCTTAGTCATGCTGGCCACATGACCCGGAGGCTGTATGCCAGCTCCCTTGGCCAGTAAAGCGAGATGAGCGCCGCAACCCCAGAGTCGGTCGTGACTGGACCTAATGGTCAGGGGTCCCTTTACCTTTACCTTTAGAACAGATTTGGAGGACTTACTGGTGGAGGAGAGAAGCAGGAAATTCAGTTTGATGCAACACATAGCTTAAAGTAGGGGAAACAGTGCTGATATAGTGACTGCTATATAACAGATGAATTTGAAGGGCAAACACTGGCATCGGAAGCCCTGCGCCAAGGCTTTCCTCCCCCTGTGCTCTCCCAAGTTGGTTTAGGGAGGGACAGGAAAACCCTCCCAGAACTGCACGTGGGGGGAGCAGAAGGGAGATTGTTCTTCTAGCAAGCTTTTACGCTTGTGCAGATGTAACATTTGTAATTGTGTAATGCTGAATGTGGCTCCTCTCCCATTTATCCATTTGCTTTAAAAAAAGCTTTTTGTTCTTTTACTGGCCCCTTGCTGTGATGCCAAAAACTTCCTGCCCCCGCCTCCAAGCACCCCCTTCCCAATCACCTTGTAAAAATTGGCCACAACCACTTTTACACAAAAGGGTTAATGTGGCCTATGGGTCAACATGGCCCTTCACTCCCCAAATGCCTATTTAACTCTATTTAAAAGAATTTCAATAAATAATTGGCGGCTGGGGAAGGAAATAATTCAATAATATATATCTACCCACGACCACAACTCTATTCACTGGCACATGTTTCTTGCTAACGGAAGCACCAGGGAAATATCATGCAGCCAATTATGTGGGAAGAAATCTCAGTGTTCCGTGGGGCTTAGCCCAAGTAAGTGTACACAGGATTGCAGCCTCCACCACTTGGGTAGTCAATGTGGTTCCCTCCAGATGTTGCTGGATGCCCAACTCCCATCAGTCTCAGCCAGCAAGACGATGGTCAGGGCTGAAGGGAGTTGGGAATCCAGTTTCTGGATAGCACAAGGATATCCTAACTTAGATAAAAGCCTTATTAGCCTTTTATTTGACACTGGCTCACCTAACCAGTCAGCTGAGCAGCACCCCAACACTCCTAAAATAAAACTTCCTTATGAAGCACTCCTGACTTTATAAAGCTCTCATCGAGTTGTTTTCTTAGAGTCCCCAATATAATTCTCCATATAATTATGATTCCTTCAGCTGTTCTCATCAATAAATCTACAGGAATTCAAACAGATCAATGCATCACTAAGAGAGGAAAATATATGTTTATCATGCGGTAATTAAGGTTCTTACACTTAGTAGGCATCCCTCACCTTTCTGATATTTCTTCAAGCAGTTCCATCAACTTAGCAGCCAAACCCAGCCGCCGAAATTCAGGTGCAACGGAGAGAGCGGTAACGTGGCCATGCCACTCTTCCCTGGCGACTGAACCTTCAGCTTTCCCCATGACTACAAGGAAAAGGAGGATAAAATGGGTTAGTTTGTTTGGACCAGACCATGGCCATCCCACAGAAACTTAGAGATATTGGATTTATGGTGTTTGACATAAAACCAGAAAAAATGCTTTACTACAGATGCAGGCAATTAAAAAGGACTCAAACTAGAAGTTGAACATCAGAACTATACCGATTCCAGAATGTCTCACACATACCAAATTAAATACTGAACAAAAAGGTCAGAGAGTCTCCAATTTCAAGAAAGAAACAGAATGTTTCTAACTCTTATGTCTCCTAAAACCAGCTTTAAAGTGAATGAGCTTTAAAACCCTCAGCAGCGTTTCTAGTGGGTAGAGAGCAGTCTTTCAGGTCAGTACCCTAGCGCAGTGTTCCCGAACCTTGGGTCTCCAGCTGTTTTTGGACTACAACTCCCATCATCCCTTGCTAACAAGACCAGTGGTCAGGGATGATGGGAATTGCAGTCCAAAAACAGCTGGAGACCCAAGGTTGGGGAACACTGCCCTAGCAGACTCTTCTTGCCACCTTCCTTTCACTACAAGGAAATACTAAAAATGTATGCAACTCTTTGACTACAGACAACATCAAAGTAAAGTCTGTGGCTTAGGAGTCCAAGGAGAAAGATACTAATACAGTGGTGCCTCACAAGACGAAAAGAATCCGTTCCGTGAGTCTTTTCGTCTTGCGGTTTTTTCGTCTTGTGAAGCAAGCCCATTGGCGGATTAGCGCTATTAGCGCTATTGACAGTTTAAGGGCTAAAAACGGCTTTTTAAGGCTTAAGGGATTAGCGATTTTGCTGCTAAAATGCTTTTAGCAGCTTAGCGCTTCAGAAAAAGGGGGTTTGGAGCGAAAAAAACACTCAAAATTTTTCGTCAATTTTCGTCTTGCGAAGCAAGCCCATAGGGAAATTCGTCTTGCGAAGCGCCTCTGCAAACGGAAAACCCTTTCGTCTTGCGGGTTTTCCGTCTTGCGAGGCATTCGTCTTGCGGGGCACCACTGTAGATGCAGAACTGCAGGAGAACAAAAGCTATAATTGTAAGTGTATTCACTTCCTAATAATAATAATAATAATAATAATAATAATATTTGTATGTCACCCATCTGACTGGGTTGCCACAGCCACTCTGGGTGGCTCCAAACAGAATATTAAAAACACGATAAAGCATCAAAGATTAACAACTTCCCTAAACAGGGATGCCTTCAGATATCTTTTAAAAGTCAGTTGCTTATTCCTTGACATCTGATGGGAGGGCTGAAACCCAATTAAAGAAATTCTAATTGATTACTATGAGTAATACTCATACTATGTATCAATTAAATTGGGATACATTTGCATATGGTAAAAACTATTACTAAGACAAGAAGCACATTTTGTGTTTAGAAGATACATATATGGATGTGCTGTAGCCGAATGCACATCAGATGAAGCATTCATTTTGGATGTGTAAGAGAAGGGAAAATACCTTAAGACAGGAGCTGCCAACCTTTTTGGACCAGGGGGCACATTTCAAATTTTGAGGCAGTAAAAGGTAAAGGTAAAGGTACCCCTGCCTGTACGGACCAGTCGTGTCCGACTCTAGGGTTGTGCGCCCATCTCACTCTATAGACCGGGAGCCAGCGCTGTCCGAAGACACTTCCGGGTCACGTGGCCAGCCTGACAAGCTGCATCTGGCGAGCCAGCGCAGCACACGGAACGCCGTTTACCTTCCCACTGGTAAGCGGTCCCTGTTTATCTACTTGCACCCAGAGGTGCTTTCGAACTGCTAGGTTGGCAGGCGCTGGGACCCCGCCACAGGGATTCGATCCGCCGACCATGCGATCGGCAAGTTCTAGGCGCTGAGGTTTTACCCACAGCGCCACCCGCGTCCCTTTGAGGCAGTACTAGTCACAAAATGGCTGCTATGGGAGGCCTGACATATCAGTTAGAGAGAGAACCATCACTGCTTCTTCCAACACACGGACAACTTCAGTCACTACACCCTGCTGGTCCTGCCTGTGAAGATCACAAAATATTGGCTTTTGCCCCATACACACAATGATGCTGTTGCTAGCTAATAACAGAGCACATCCCCTTGGACCAGGGAAAATATCCAAGGTGGCCCCACCACACTCTCACACACACATTCACGCACACACTCACTGATCAGACACACATGCATTGCTCACACACTCATACACACACTTCACACACACACATCTCTCTCTCTCTGCCCAAGACCATTTTTTTCTCTGACCACATATAAACAGATTTATACATACCTCTCTCTCCCTCACAGATCACATATGCATACAATCTTCTTCTCTCTCACACACATACATCTTTTCCTCTGCTCCCAAGTGTGTAGCACCATTTCTCTCACATAGGGAGGGGCTTTTGCAAGTTTTTTGGGGGGAGAGAAGGTGCAAGGTGGGAGACATGTCAGTAAGGGTGGTACGGACAAAAAAAGAACGTGTGCACCTTTTGCCTCATACTGGGGATGATAAATACTAGAAAGTTACTTTAAAAAAAATGAAGACTGTGAATCTGGGGGCTATGGTTCATCCTTACAGGCACCTGGATGCCTGCAGGTGATGGGCTGGCAACCCCTACCCTAAGATGTTACTTTCCATATGTGGTTTTTATATGCTCATACTAAAACTAATATTAACAAAATGTTCTGCCCAATTTATCAAGGACATATTCATGGTTGATAAAAAGCCCTTAAAAACTGAGTAAATGTTGCAGTGCTACTGCCAAATAATTAAAGGGTTAGTCAAAGAGTGGTCACACAGAAACAAGGAAAATTAACCTACTTACTGTAGCCCATCAGTTCTCCACCAGGAGCTTCTGCAACAATAAAATACTCAGGCCAGTGAGCCAAGTACTGCAAGTAAAATGGAATTCCATACTATGGAGTATTGCATGTTAAGAAAATATCACCTCAGTAAGCAAGTGGGGGGTGGGGGTGACAATTTGTAGCACTCCATCTATTGCTGAACTCCAACTCCCATCAGTCACAGTCAGCATGGTCAAGGGTAAAGGACTATGGAAGTTGTAGTTCTGTAATATCTGGGGGACCCTAAGTTGCTCACCCCCGAAGTAACTGTTTTCCAAACAGTTCTGGTTTTGCACAGTAACAAATAATTGTTAAGACTACTGTCTGTTTCTGAGTACAAAATAAATAATAACAATACAATTTCTGACAATATATCACAGGTAAACAAAGAATGTAAAATCAGAATCAGAAGAATGTTTATTTGCATCAGCCACCAGCCATAGCAATAAAATAAAATGTAAAAAGTGTAAAATTTAAAAAAAAATGATTTAAAAAATTCCAAAACATTTGTATTGATTATTTAATATTTCTAAGAGCCACCTGCAAAATTTCATATTGGGATCACATTAAAAATTTTGTACATACATGTCTGCCTTATTGGGTTCTGTGGGGTTTCTTGGAGTAAGATATAAGAGAATAAACAAGACGTCAAGTTATAGTATCAGTTCCTTCAGGCATTTATTTATTTAGTTATTCAACTAAGAGGTATCTGAAAAGCTGGTCAGGCATTTCTTTTAAAAAATATGTTCCAAAGCCAAGTGATAGCTGGCTATTGCATGATAGAATTAACGCTTTGAAAGAATTCTTGTTAGTACATATTGTGAACATTGCAACAAAATACATGATATCGCTTGATATGGAATGACCCATTTTACTTCTAAAATAGCAATTAAGAGTAAGAACTGATAATTCTCTGGTTTGTCTCTCTCCTCAGCTTCGACTAGACCACTATCTATCAGCCCCGCTGCATCCACACAGCAAAGAAGCGGCTAATTATACTGATCTTCCTTGCAGGCTATTGGATGGGTTACTAAGATACATATTGTTTGACCACTTGAAATGTACCAGTTCTAAATAAGTATTGATTACTATGACATTTTTAAAATCTAAGACACTATATAGAAAAAAGGAAATACAGAACCTCTTACACGAAGTGATTTTAGCTTGGACATCATATTGGAGGAGAACACTGGGCTATGAATCAGAAAGAGTCTCGTTCAATTTTGCCATAAGCTCATTTGTATTATAGGGATAACATCACATACATTTACCATATTATTGTATGGATTTCAAACATTGTATAAACAATTTGAACAGTCAAAGTGATACATTCAAAATATTACTTCGGAGGGTAGGAAGTTGATATTATTAACTTTCAGAAGAAACTGAAGAGCATTCCTGTTTAATCAGGCATTTGATGGTCAAAAAATACTTGATCCAGATATTATTTGCTGTGGGGTTATATGACTGTTTTAAGTGTTTTTAAGTGTTTTAAATAAGTTTTGTTTATTTTAAAAAATATGATTGTTCTATTATTTTGGTGTTCGCTGCCCTGGGCCCCTTAGGGAGGGTGAGATGGAAATTTAATAATTACATAATAAATACAACACACTGCTGTTTGGCATCCATAGTAACTTCCATATTACAAGCTTCTCAAGGCTGCCCCATATATTGGATTTTTATGGACTGCCCATAGAAGAATAAAGAATGAAAGCTATAACAAACATTTCTGCCATGTAGGTACACTTGCAAGACGCCAGGAATAGCTGCAGCTCCCTGATAAAAATATTCAGGGACAAACATACAGTGGTGCCTCGCAAGACGAAATTAATTCATTCTGCGAGTTTTTTCGTCTTGTGAATTTTTCGTCTTGCAAAGTACCACTGTGCATTGACGTTTTCCCATAGGAATGCATTGACGGTTTTAAGAAAAAGGCGCAAGACGTTTTCGTCTTGCGAAGCAAGCCCATAGGGAAATTCGTCTTGCGAAGCAACTCAAAAAACTCTTTCGTCTTGCGAGTTTTTCGTCTTGCAAGGCATTCGTCTTGCGGGGTACAACTGTATGTTTTCTGTAGTATAATGTATGAAGAGGCTCACAGGTACTGCCATTAGCATTCAGAGGTCTTGAGGCTTAAAAGGATACAGTTTCTGTGAGGGGATCCAAGTTGCTGTGGGAAACAAGAACTGATTAAACACCCAAAATATTACTAGGGAGAAACTTTGAGCCAGTTACAACTGGGTATGGGGCAAACCTTTCAATCTCTTCCATCCCACACACCAATTCTGAAACCTCAATTTGCCTCTTGAACAATTATTAATTTTTGATCTACCCTGGGGATACAACTTGGTTGGTCAGGGAATAAAGTATAACCAAGGAAGAGCAAGAGGCAAGTTCTAACATCCCTTTAATTCCAAGAGATCCTGAAATATTCAATAGAGGAGAGCTATTTCCTTGTGCCAACTAAATTGCCAAATTTTAAAATAACACCTGTAGCTGTGCCTTTAACAACAGTTTGGGTTACAGAAATGAGCAGGTGATAATCCTTCTCTTTATCTGCAACAAGCTTCATCTGATTTCTGCTCATCAATTTGATGTTTAAAGGTACAGGTAACTGATCAAGACTCGCTGCTGGGCACTTGGCAATCCGAGGCAAAATTCAATTTTCCCTTTTCTGAGGTGGCAGCCCAAAGAGGCTCCGAACCGGGCCGGCTCAGGTGTTGGCTGGACGGCAATTTCCGACCCTCCATCGCTAGCAGGACCGGGGGAGCCAGGCGGGTCCGAAGAGGAGCGCCTTCACGGTCCAGGAGAGGCAACGGAGGTGCCTCCAGGCCAGAGACCGAGGGGCTCCGCTCCGACGGAGCCGCTTCCCGGGCGGAGACGCGCGCCGCCCCCTCCCCGCCCGCCCTCCCGCCCCGGGACCCGAGGCCTCCGCCTCACATGTTGTTGAATCGGAAGAGGTCGTTGCAGGTGAAGGCGCGCAGCGAAGTCATCTTCTCGCCCGGCGAGGCGGGGAAGGCGGACAGCAGCCGAAGACCCGGAACCACTTCTCGCCGGCGCCGGGCAACGAAGACGCCACTTCCGTTCCACCGGTTGCCAAGGCGACCATTCGAGAAAGAAGCGAAGGCCCAACAGTGGCGGAAGCCACGCCCCCTTGCGTCAGAATGGTCCAGAGAGATAAAAAAAGGGCAGAAGCGTCGTCCTCCCGCCCGCCCCCCGCAGATGCGCGGCGCCCGAAGACAGCCGGGCGTGCTCTGAAATGCTTGTTTCGTTCTTATGTTTTTCGATGTTCTTTTTTCCGTGGGCCACCAAGAGTCTCTGTCGGGGGAAAATTGGGGGCGGCATTTTGGATTTTTGCTGCCCTGCATATATTAAAACATATTTGTGGCCCTCCTCCTTTCAGGATGAGCAACATTAAAATACACCCCCACAGCTGGTTGGGTTTCCTCTCCGGAAACGGGTAAAAGGCGGATCCAGCCGATTTTAAACGGATCCTCATGAATTCATATGATTTTTTTCATTCAAATTAAATAAAACTGCCATGATACTGTAGACCATGTCTTGGTCTGTAGGCAGCATCAAAAAAATCACGCATCCACTGTTTCGTGGGGCCTCAATGGCGCAAAAACATGGTTAAAAAACACGGATCCTCATGATTTTTGCACTAGATCAGCCCAAAGTCACCATCAGATCAACTTCCCCAAATCTCTTGCTAATCAGCAAAACTCTGTATTGCTGGGTCTGCCTGCTGGCAAATATAACATCACAATCACAATGGTACAAAATAACTCAGCAAGCTGACATTTATCAAGAGTTAAACAAAGGTTAGTGTACTAAATATTATTTTCAATTCTAGGTAGTTTGCTATTGGAGAAATACCATATATGATTAATGCTAAGGGCATTTTTGTCATTTTTGTAGTGCAACTCATGATTTTTGTGGTGCAGGGTGTGAGCCTGGCTATGATGTGTGATTTGATGGTGAGTTTGGGGTGGCCCAATGCAAAAAGCGTGAGGATCCACGAGGATCTGTGCTTCAGAACCACGTTTTTGGGCCATGGAGTTGCCATGAAGCGGTGGATCCGTGATTTTTGTGGTGCAGGCTGTGCCCATGGCCATGATATTTGATCTGAATGTGATGCACCATTGAGGTACCACAAAACTGGGTGCATGATTTTTTGGGTTCTGCCTACAGACAAATACGTAGTGTAGAGTATTATGGTGTTTTTATTTTGTTTCAATATAAAAATCATATGAATTCATGAGGATCCATGTTTTTGTGGTGCTGCAGTGCGGCTAAGTGTTGGATCCACGTTTTTAATAGTCTAGTCTGTAGGCGTGCTTTCCAGATGTGATTTGACACTGGATTTGTTGGAGTTATTTTTTAAAAAGTGGAGGATCCATGAGGATCTGTGTAGATCCGCCTTTAACCTTAGTCTCCCTCCAAGACTGCTGCCTCCAGAGCTTCTCTCGGGCTCAGCTCGCATCTCCGGTCCCAGTCCGAGGCTAGAAATCAAGATGGGTTGCCATATTTCAAAAAGGAAAAACCAGGATACCCCCAAAATTCTGCATTTTCTTTCCAAAAATGACGTATGTCAGCCCTCCTACAGAATCACAGAATTGTAGAGTTGGAAGGGGCCACGAGGATCATCTAGACCAACCCCCTGCAATGCAGGAATCTTTGCCCAGTGTGGAGCTTGAACCTACAACCCTGGGATTAAGAGTCTCATGTTTTACCGACTGAGCCATGTATGGAAGCTTCCTTAGAAGAAGTCCCGCCGTTATCAGTGGAACTAATTCCAAAGTGTGTGCAGTTTTCTTGGTTACAGGTACCTATCAGGGCACTGAATAGCTTCTCTAAGAGCATAAAAGGTAAAGGTAAAGGGACCCCTGACCATTAGGTCCAGTCGTGGCCGACTCTGGGGTTGCAGCGCTCATTTCGCTTTACTGGCAAAGGGAGCCAGCGTACAGCATCCGGGTCATGTGGCCAGCATGACTAAGCCGCTAAAACGGAAACACCGTTTACCTTCCCGCCGTAGCGGTACCTATTTATCTACTTGCACTTTGGCGTGCTTTCAAACTGCTAGGTTGGCAGGAGCAGGGACCGAGCAACGGGAGCTCACCCCGTTGCGGGGATTCGAACCTCCAACCTTCTGATTGGCAAGCCCTAGGCTCTGTGGTTTAACCCACAGCACCACCTGCGTCCCTAACCTCTAAGAGCCTAACCAATAAGGCCTTACTCTTTACCCTGGCCTTTGACGATGAAGATATTTATTTTCAGGACCCACCCTGGTTTTAGTGACTGTATTTTTAATTCTCGTTTTTTAACTGTATTTTAAATTGTTGCAACTTGCCCTCAGACTTTAGCGTGAAGGGCAGGTAAGAAATTTAAATAATACTAACACGAAAACACCACCACCAGGCCCAGCCGTTTGGCCCCAGGACTGCGGGTGCCCGAGGCCACGCACGCTGCAGGCGCGTGACATTGGCACCCCCTGCGGCGTGAGCAGCCCCGGTGCAAAAATGTGTGGGTGCCCAGCCCTTTCATGGGGAGTTGTGGGGACTGGAGCCCCCAGGGCCCCTGGCACCCAGTGCCTGTGAACAACACCCTTATGTCTTACTAATTCAAAGGAATTGCAAGGATTATAAGCTTATGTTTAAATAACTTTTCTCCACTGCATCAGTGTTGTCCATTAAGAAGAGAAAATATAGGAGTTGATTTGGAGGCAATGAAGAAGAAGAAGAGAAGAAGAGTTTGGATTTGATATCCCGCCTTTCACTCCCCTTCAGGAGTCTCAAAGCAGCTAACATTCTCCTTTCCCTTCCTCCCCCACAACAAACACTCTGTGAGGTGAGTGGGGCTGAGAGACTTCAAAGAAGTGTGACTGGCCCAAGGTCACCCAGCAGCTGCATGTGGAGGAGCGGGGAATCGAACCCGGTTCCCCAGATTACGAGACTACCGCTCTTAACCACTACACCACACTGGCTCTCATATTTTAAGCACAGCAACCACCAGCAGGGTATGCCTAATCTTCTGATTTATTTATTTTTAAGTAAAATGACATGGAAAATAATTAGGTGTTGGTTCTGAATTGTGGCGAAAATTTCAGTTTTGTTTAGTACAGAAGAAGCAAATTGTAAGTGTGTATAGGAGCATAGCAAAGCACATGAGATTGTTATAGATACTGGAATAAATGATTCAATGCCAAAATGTTTCTGGAAGGAAAAAAAGCACCCACCATAAAAGAATCCTGAGTGTGTGGTTTCCTCCATCCAACTCCTCAGATACAACTCACTATTTCAGAAACATGAACTTTTTTCTCATATCCAGTTGTGAGTCGTCTCCTGCACTTGTTTCAGTCTTCCCATGGTGCCAATTTCAGGAAAATTAAGCATTTATTCCAGTGATGTATGGTGATTTTTTTTCACAGGGGGAACAGTTAGGGCCAGAGGCGCCAGCTTGCAAGGGTACTTGGGAACGGGCACAACATTGTGATGTCCTGATGTTGCGTGCGTGAGCATTGTGCCTTCCTCCTTAAGCCAGCAGAAGCTTCCCAGGCTTTGGGAAGGAGGTGGGAGGGCTTTTGGACCCATCGGAGCATCGCACCTGCCTCCCTAAGCTGAGCAGAAGCTTCCCAGGCTTTAGGAAAGAGATGCCAGGGGGAAATTTAGGGGACTATCCTAGTCCCCCTGGTCCACTGACCGCACACCACTGATATATGCATAAAATGAAAGAAGATCAAACGACACAAATCATTTTCAATCTAAGGCAGAGCTGTCACTATGTCCTTAGGATGTTCCAGATGTCCTCATCCTCCAGATATCGGAGTGCTTTTGGCCAGTGTGAGCTCTGCTGATCCCTACAGTGACTGTTGCTGGCACAAGGTTACTAGTAGCAATTGGCGCAGGGGAACAAGAGCCAGAGCTCAAAACATGATAGCAACAATTTCCACCCAACCTGTTCACATTAAAATAGGTATACACCCAAGATGTTTTTAAAGTATAATGTGTGAATTGATCCCCAGGGCTAGTTCACAGATCTATGGCCATTATTGCAGCAGAAGTTATCCCAGATCTGTAACAGGAGAAAGTGCCATATATCACCTCAAAAATACAATGTTTTCCAGTACAGTCAGTTTACACATTCAACTGGCAGTTAGTAAATGATAAAAATGAAGGGATAGATATGAGTGTGTGAACCAGCTCTAAGACTCCAATGTACAGCAAACCAGGCAGGGGGTTGGACTCGATGGCCCTTGTGGTCTCTTCCAACTCTATGATTCTATGATTCACATAAGCTGGACTAAAGAATAGTTTCAGGAGACTAGAAAATGGCTGTGTCTTACAAGTGCAAGAAATGGATGAGTACTTAAATACAGGCTATTCACATATACACAAACATGTTCATTATAGTAAAGTATTACAATGTATTATGTGCAAAACTACTGTTTTATCATTTACAAAATGAAATACAACATAGACACATGTCAAGGTGGCAGGTAAGTGGCAAATCAACATGCATACATTTACATACAAAATGCATTTGCAGAGCCAGACACCAATACTCTTTTGGTAACTCCAGAGCATTAAGGCATTAAGGTACAGCAATTAATAACTCAGCACTGGAGTGCATTCACATGGTTTGGAAGCCATCCTAGATGGACAAGATTCTTGGCTTTTGATAAGATCAGTAAGGGACTTCTGATCCAAGATTTTCAACCACATCTTACACAATGACTTGGATTGGTTGGTGCTCAGTGCAGGTCTTAATATTTCTGTTACAACATTAAACTATTACAACATTGTCCAGATTTATTTTTGTATCTATTGGATAATTTAATTGTTCAGCCGTGATGTATAGGGGACAGCAAAATCCACCCCATGAAATATCTCTCATCTCCCGCTTCCTCTGGGGTCGCACAGAAGATTAGGAGGGAGCGATTACTTTTATTCAAAATTACAACCCAGTTTTAGTTATCTAATATGGAAAGAAGCTTACAATTTGTATGCCTATGGAAAACATTTACTTTTTCAGCCACAGTAAAATGCATGTGATGTTGCTCGTTTCAGTCTGCATAAATCTGTTTAACCTGTAAATTCAGTTCCTTGCTGTTTCTAACATAACAGATGACAAATCAATATTTGTATATGTACAATATTTCAAACTTTGAAACTCCCCCCCCCCCCAACTTCCTTCACTTACGTTCTGCAAGAAGCCTGAACCAGCAGACTAGGGTTCACAATCTCTCTCTCTCCCCCCCCCCCCATTTTGAGTCACTGTCCCTCACATCTACCTTCAACAATGTCCAGTCACTCTTCCACAAAGAGGAGTGATGGAGCTCTCAGCTATCTTTCTTTGGCTAACTTTCTGTACAACAATGGAGTAACTAAACTGTGTTATTTGAAACACATGCCCTAAAACATCTCGTTTCTAAAGCAGCCACACTGTTTTCTCACTTTCCTGGTCTCTATATTCACTTCTTTCAAATACTTCTGTCCACTTTATCTGTCCATTCAAGATTGCAGTATATAAATAATAATTCAGTAAGTGATACATCAGGTTTGTAAAAGGCTTTGGGTAGCCAATGTCAAAAATACAAATTACCTACAGAATTTTATTAACCTTAAAATGAGTTTGATAGATTTAAAAACACTTAAATCAGGGAAGAAAAGGCAATAAACCATCTAAATCTCACAGGAGTGTTCAATGTAATACTCTAAAACCAGCAAGAGATTTATTTTGTATATTAAATGTTAAAAATCACATGCAGAATTATAGAACATTTTATAGTTTTAAAAAATACTTTAAGGATCAACCATGACAGTTTACCTGCAACTGTTTTAAAATTTCTGTGATATATATATATATATAAACAAGCTGCCTTCAGTAAAATAATAATAATAAAATAACTATTTTAGAGAAGGCTGCTACCATCCATATAAGAGAGTTTATTGATGCCCTGCATCGGACAGTTTTGCATATATATGTACACTGGTGAAATGGACAGCCCACCAGCTAGCTTATAGATAATCTGGCCATCAGTAAAGTTAATGCAAACTAGGGCTTGAACTAAGGATGAGAGTAAAATGCAATACAGATGTGCTGATGTGATGTGCAGTATATTTGAGAAGATCAGTGATCCATGAAGTTCAGCCCCCCTTCTGTTCTACAGCTGTACAATGGCCCTGTATATATATTACATTTAGTCAGTGACCGGGATTGTTGTTCATGTTCTTATCAGACATTTGGTTTAGAGCCCTGCAGACAGTGTCTAATGAGCTCAAGTCAGCAAGCAAAGGGTGCTTTCAGCAACTTAAAACCCAACCATAAAACACATGAGCTTTATGATGTGTGGTCGCTGTTGTCGTTTTGAAAAATGGCGCCATAATTGTCACTGTTGATGCGCTTATAAACAAAATGAAAGACCTGGGGCTGTGGCCGGCTGTGCAGTTCAGCTTTGATTTTTTGGGGATAGGTATCTTCTGTCAGCTGTTGCCAGGTGTCATCAATAAAAAGAAACAGGCTATACTCATCAGGAATGTCCACTTTAAACTTCTCAGCACAAAGCCGACACACATCTTCTGTGGTAATATATGGTCTCACGAGCAAGGTTTTCCCTGTGCAGCCACTGTTTACTTCCTGGAATGCAACTCGCAAATAGTTCTGTGAAGCGGGGGAAATACATGAGAAGAATAAATATTCAAATTCAAGACCTAATAAAAAAACCCCCACACGATTTCACCTGGTTTGTTGGGCTAATCAATGTGAAATATACGTAGTTGTTCCTCTTGTTATTAATCAGAGGTCCTCTGTGTTTCAGGAAACTTTAAGGGTGGTATACAACTAAATTTTACTCAGAGCAGATCCTCAGAAATTAATGAACCTGACATTAGAGCCATTAATTGCAACAGGTCTACTCAAAGCAAAATGTTCTCAAGCACCCTCAATTCACATATAAGACATTGAGGCCTCATAGGCCTGACCA
Organism: Podarcis tiliguerta; assembly: GCF_965153285.1. NCBI lineage: Eukaryota > Metazoa > Chordata > Lepidosauria > Squamata > Lacertidae > Podarcis > Podarcis tiliguerta. The sequence goes on along the minus strand of NC_139540.1, from coordinate 86,615,431 downwards.
GTACTCTGTTCAAATGGAATGCATATTCTGTAACAAAGGTGCCATGGCAGACAAACTGATGCAGTAAATGTTCCCTGAAGGCAGAAACTGACAACCCCTGCTGAAAGTAAGTAGTGTCAGGGTCCATTCACAGGACCTTGACTGAGATTTTATTCAACCTGCCCATGTGAGTAAAGGACTTACTTACTAGCCCCAACACTTCCTCTGCTTATTCATTATTAGCATGCCATGAGGGTTGTACTTTTGAGCTCACTTTATTGTGTCCTGACAGCAAGCTAAGTGAACTGCAAAGCTATCATCTGTGGCCAGACTGAGTTCCCTCAGCTGCTACCTGGGCATGTGCCAGAGGGTGGCAAAGCGTCACTGAGCCTTCTCTGGGGAACGGTGGTCATGCTAAGAAACTAAGAGGCTAACCCAAGATGCAGCAGAGCTCAGCGGAGAAAGTGGGCCGAGCTTCATTCACACAAATCAGACTTCATCAGCCAGCAATGCAGATGGAAAGCATACTTTGCAATTCTACAGAGCACATGTGTCTGGGACTTGCTTTTTAATATTGAAGCAAGGAACTGGTTTCAGGAAGCTCATTTGGGAATATGATTCATGTCTCTTTTCCTGAGTCCAATTTGATAATAATAATAATTCAAGCTTCATTAATTCTAGGCAAGGTCTGTGGGAGCTTTTGGTGAACATGTGAGTTGTTATTAGTTATTCCCACCTTTTTTGCATTTTCATTTAGTGGGAATGCCGGTCTTTTTTATTTATTTTGCCCACTGCAGAAGCAGTATATTTGCTTCTTCATAAATTCATTTCTATGCCACTTTTTGGCCCAAGAAAGGCCTCCAATCAACTCAAAATAAAACAATGCAAGAGATAATAAAACCAGTTTAAATGTAACAAAACCCAGAGCAGAATAAAACAAGTAAAGCACAGTCAACAGAGAAGGCAGAGGTGGGAATAATTGCTTTTCATTGTTAACATTTCTTTCTTCCAGTAAAATAATTAGGAATGCTTTTTTAAAAAAGACACAAAAAGCATACGCACACATGCTGGCCATAAGCGGAAACAGACATCGTCTAGAATGTAAGGGAAGACATGAAAGGGGGAGATTTGAGGAAGGAAAAAAAGGAGGGAGGGGAGAGAGAAGGGGAGAAAATAGAAATGAGGAAGGAAGGGAAGAAAGAAGAGCAGAGTGGGCATGTTGGAGCACAGCTTGTTCTGACATGAAATGAAATGAGTCATTGGAGGGAGTCGGTCAAATATAGGGCAAAATGTACATTCAGGATGCACCAACAAATACTTTTGTTTCTAAGGGGAAGAAACATCCTCCACATTTATTCTATAACATGGTTGCAAGTATGGCAACCCAAATCTTGGAGGTTTTTTGCTAACCATAAAATTCAAACAGTGAAACATGCTTTAGCTTTCCAAAAAGTATCAGTGCTGAACTATCATGATACACAGTGCTTTCTTCCTCTTCGGGGGGTACTCAAGGGTATGCAGTACTGGCACCTAGGACTCCGCGACATTCGTAAAGAAAGAATGCGTTATAACACTGTGACACCAGATGGCCCAGTGGAGCCCCGTCTTTCACCAATGGAATTTCCCTGTATGAAGTTTACGGTGCGTTTAACTGAATCGCTTCTTGGATGTGTCTAGATCCAGCCTTACTTTAACAACTTCATGCTGAGTACCAGCACCTATTTTTCTAGAAAAAAAGCACCGATGATACATAAACTGAAGTTAAGCTTGATTTGCAATTCCATTATCACTACCAAGTTAACAAGCCTACACCAAAATTGCAAGTTAGATATGAAAAGTAATTTTCTCAGACCATGCAAGATCAAAGTACAATTTTAACAGTATTTGTACTTCCATCTTGTTTAGGTGCTCTGACCAAACAGGAATCCTGTAAGGAGGTCTTAAGGAAGAAGCAGCTGCCCATAATCACTCCAGGATCTCCCCAAGAAGAATATGAAACTGCAGTCACTTCACCTTCAGTGTTATTAAAGCGCTTCCAGGCACTGCAACATGGAGAAGAATCCCTCCCCCCAACGTCAGGGCCACATTAGATGAGATGGTGACAGACACCTGTTTCTCTTTATATATCTGCCCCTTGGACATATAAACAAAGACTGAGGATCATGCAGGTGAGTGGCAACGTATATCTTACTGCACATCTTACTGCCCACAGTTGTCTATTTCTTCCTTGGCTCAATTCCAACACTGAAGCTTAAAAAAAGGAGAACAAAAGATGGAGGTGAACAAAGGCAGGACTGGTGTGGCAGGACAGGACACCAGTCTTCCGTGCACATTTTCTTCTAACTTCACCCCATCCCTGGCTTTACCAGTGAATGGCATGGGGACATGAATGGCAGCCCTGTCAGAACTAGTTTTGCCCTGAGCTTCACAAATGAGGGGGAACCAGAACTAACATCACCAAGGACAATCTACATCTACCACACTGTCTGTCACATCACACTTATACTCTGCCCACAGTAGAAAAGTCATCATATGGGAAAGTCATTAACTGTACCTGAAAATCATCCACAGATGGAATCGTTCTATTTGTTGTCCTACGCTTATGCCACTGTCGGAGGGTATTCCGGGCTTCCGAGCACAGCAGCCGAGCCGCTTGTTCTTCTTGAAAGTTCTTTATCAAAGAAAGTGCTCCATATGCACTTGTCAAGTAGTAGCCACCTGTGAAGGAATCAGGAGAAGAGTGTTCCAGAGATAATTACCAACAGCTTGATTACTTATATATATATAATCAGTGTAAAACTCAGTATGTCTGTAATTTTCCAAGACAGACAAGAGTGATCTGCTGTCTTGCATTAAATGAAAGTGCAACCTCCAGATGTTGGACTCCAGTTTCCATCAGCCCCTGCCCGCAGGGCCAATGCTCAAGAATGAGGGGAAGTGTGCATCTGGATAGCAACAGGTTAGCTATGTTCTTGTTTTTATTATGTATTTTGTGCTTTTATTTTGTATTTTTATACTGTGAACCACCCTGAAATCTACAGATCATAGAATAGTAGAGTTGGAACGGACACCCCCCCCCCCCCGCAATGCAGAATGCAGGAATCTCAGCTAAAGCATCCCTGACAGATGGACATCCAACCTCTGCTTAAACACCTCCAATGAAGGAGAGTCCATCACCTCCCAAGGGAGTCTGTTCCACTGTCAGAACAGCTCTTACCGTCAGAAAGTTTTTTCTGATGTTTAGTTGGAATCTCCTTTCTTGTAACCTGAAGCCATTGGTTTGGGTCCTACCCTGTGGAGCAGGAGTAAACAAGCTTGCTCCATCTTCCATGTGGCAGCCCTTGAGATATTTGAAGATGGCTATCCTATCTCTTCTCAGTCTCCTCTTGAAGAGTGGTATCCAAATTTAATAAATATTGTACTACTGCTACTACTACAAATTGGGGGTCTGCCATCCTTCTGAGGTGTGCCTTTGAAACCACAGCCATGCCGGTGGGTTTCCAACTTTGTTCCAAAGCACTAGAGTCTGGATCCAACCCTCTGAGTTGCTTTGTTCTCCTGGTTTCTTGACACCACACACTGTGGCAAGCACAGCACAAACATCAGGAAGATTACTTAAAGCAGACTCTGGTGTTTGTGCAGTTCTGATTCCGGCTGTACTCAAATGCTCCTCCCCATTAGATGGAATTCTGTTCATGCCCCCGCCCACCACTGGATTTCTGGAAAAGACAAATGCAATTTGTTGCAAATAGTAACACAGAGAAATCCGATGCAGTTTGGAGGCCAAGGAAGTATCAACATCCAGCTGCTTGGCCAGAAGCTGGGCCTGCTTGTTTTTGTTTTGCTGTTGGAAACAGAAGTTCCTTGCCAGATTCAACGGCTTCAGCATTCTTTTGCTCTCAGCTGCCCAGGAGGGGAGGGGCCTCTGGAATCCCTCACTACTCCAGGCTTAGAAGGAGCCAAACAACTGCAGAGGCAGGAAAAGATTCAGAGCCACAAGCAGGAGACGTATTCCAGGCCATATTTTAAGAGCTAAGTCATTATTGGTTTGTTTTTTGCAAATGTCACCTTAATAACAAGCCCCTTCTTCTCAAGCAACCTAAATAAAAGTCAAGAGGAATTTCTAGTAATAAAACTGATTCACATATTCTTCTCCCATTCTTTCTGCATGGCAGAAAAAGTATATTTTTGGTTGCCTGAGTATGAACTGGAGAGCTGCTGCTACCTCCGTGTGGCTTCTCCACTCCATGCCTTTTTGACAAAAATGACTAACCTGTGTGTTAAAAAATAATAATGAAGTGTTCCTCAAAGGGTTTCGAGTACAGGCAAAGACCATTTTACATTTGTTCAATGCACACACGATTGTGACGCATGCATTGCTGCAACCCAGAAGTGGCCAGAAAAGGGGGTGGAATGGGGGGGGGCTTACACGCACTCCACCAACACATGAGTGGGCCAGGAACGCAACCCCTGCACAAATAACAAATAAAGTGATTTCACTATGAAACAATCCTCAATTAAAATCCTGCCTCTGCTATCAACTCTCTCACATCCTCAGTGCTTTCCCCTTTTGGTAAGATGAATATCTGCTTGCTATACAAGGCTTTGGTGCTGTGGTCTAAACCTCTGGGCCTCTTGGGCTTGCCGATCAGAAGGTCGGTGGTTTGAATCCCTGTAACGGGGTGAGCTCCTGTTGCTCTGTCCCAGCTCCTGCCAACCTAGCAGTTTGAAAGCACACCAGCACAAGTAGATAAATAGGTACCGCTGTGGCAGGAAGGTAAATGGCATTTCCATGCGCTCTGGTTTCTGTCACGGTGTCCCACTGCACCAGAAGCAGTTTAGTCATGCTGGCCACATGACCCAGAAAGCTGTCTGTGGAAAAACGCTGGCTCCCTCAGCCTGAAGCAAGATGAGTGCCATACCTCAAAGTCACCTTTGACTGGACTTAACTGTCCAGGGGTCCTTTACCTATCTGCTTGCTATACAGGGCTTTGGTAAAGATTGCTGAATCTCATGCTCTACCAACTGAACAAGGAAATGTTTTTCTTTTTCAATGAACTGTCATGCAGGAGGCGGGGTGACCATGATAATGCTACTAAATGCTAATATGGATCTGAAAGAAGACTTGTGGTAATATCCTGGCCTCTGAAGGAAGCCTGCTCTGAAATACAAGTTATTCCTGAGGTTTAGGAAAGCTACTTTATAAGCTACCATAATTCAAAATTCTCAGTAAGTTAAAAGAAAGTTTTCCATACTGGAGAAAGAGAGAATTGAAGAGAGAAATTGTCACATATCATTTCAGACCCTGCCACCAGATGTATGGTCTGATCTATCATTCCAAACTGAACTAAGGCTGCAACCCTAACCTCACTGACCTGGGAGTATCTCCCATTGAATTCTGCGAAGACACGGTTAAGAGTTTACTGTAAATCACTACCGCCCAAGTTGCTAGGCCAAACGACAGTTTCCTCCTTCCAGAATCACAAAGAAAAGCATCTTACTATTTTTAATTAAAAATACCCTCTCTCTATGCGGGTAGGAACACAAGGCTTTTTATCTTCATTGGTTGGGGTTATCTTTATGTTTTGTTTGTAGGCATTACTTGATAAGCTGTGGCAACAAGTTAGAGGCTTTCAGGATTCTTTTAAAGGCTGCTTCTTCAGGCAGGCTGCAAATAAACAAATTCCTGGAAAAAGAGTCATCTCAGAGCTTCAAGGGCATTTACCTTCTCCGTGTAGCAAGGAGGGGTCCAGCAGCTCCATCATGTACTCAATTTCAGCATCTAACTCCAGCATGTCACACTGAGCCACAACGTAGGTCAGCACTGGCAAAAAGTCATCAGCTCCATACATCCTCCCTTGACGAAGGGTGAGGAAGAGTGGGGAAAGAAAATATAGGCATTAATCACAACCCTCTGCCAGTTTTGTCTGCCTCTTTCCATGTTTAAAGGCAGTCTTCTGCACTGCTGGTTCCATTCAGCTGAAACATTTTAGATTCATGACAAGCGAATTTTACTCAAACATATATGCTATTATCACAGGATCCACTGGTAAATGGCGTTTCCGTGTGCTCTGGCTTCCATCATGGTGTTCTGTTGCCCTGGAAAGCTGTCCGTGGACAAACGGCAGCTCCCTCGGCCTGAAAGTGAGATGAGTGCCAAAGCCCATAGTCGCCTTTGACTGGACTTAACTGTCCAGGGATCCTTTACCTTAACCTTTTACCATTGGTGTAAAATTAAAGAGAACGTGATTCTAGGACAGGCACACATATTCATATACTTTATATGCCATCACTGGACTGGATAAGCAGATTAAAGGATGGTAACCGGCTGCAGCAAAGTTAAATACTTGTAACGCTGAGGTACTGTAAGGTACTGTAAGGTAAAGGTAAAGATACCCCTGACCATAAGGTCCAGTCGCGAACGACTCTGGGGTTGCCCGCTCATCTCGCTTTACTGGCCGAGGGAGCCGGCGTACAGCTTCCGGGTCATGTGGCCAGCATGACTAAGCCACTTCTGGCGAACCAGAGCAGCGCATGGAAACGCCGTTAACCTTCCCGCCGGAGCAGTATGTATTTATCTGCTTGCACTTTGACGTGCTTTCAAACTGCTAGGTGGGCAGGAGCTGGGACCAAACAACGGGAGCTCACCCCGTCGCGGGGATTCGAACTGCCGACCTTCTGAATCAGCAAGTCCTAGGCTCTGTGGTTTAACCCACAGCGCCACCCGCGTACAACTCAGTTAAAGCTTGGGATTTGTGCTAAGCAACTGCCTTCTGGTTTAAGCAATGTCTGGATTAAGCAGTGTCTGGTTTAAGCAATGTCCATGTTAGCTCAGCAGTGAGATGTTCTTGTGGGGCTCTTGACCAGCTTCATGGTTTACTGAAAACTTATGTGAGGAGCTAGCTTGCTCCAGGTGAGTACAATTCTATGCTACCTACCCCTGGGTGGCTGGGACTGTGCTCCTACTTGCACCAACACTTCTGTTCCACCTAAAAGGATTAGCCACACCTTGTATACCTTGCAGCACCCTAGAATGGGAAAAGCCTGCACTAGTCTTTGGGCATAGATTTTTTCAAGGCTCAGACCATTTTCAAATTATTCAGACTAAGCTTCTAAAACAAGTGTGATGTAACACCATGTTTTTCACAATGCAAAAATGGGTGGAATTCAATTTCACACTTTTCTAGCACCTCTATCTGGACCATCACTCCAGCTTGCCAGATCCCACCCACCTCATGCGCTGTTCTCCTGAAACCTCCAGGCCAATTTCAGGAAGCATGCGGAGCGTGCAGGAATTCTAGCAAGCGATATTTGCATGTGTGCGCGCACCATTGATAATTGACAGGACCACACATGTATTTGCCCATTTAAATTGTGCCCTTTTTGTATCAGACTTTAAGAAAAAGGCATGAGCTGGCACCAGTGTCACAGGCCATTTCTCACACTACAGCAATGCATCCATAGTGTTTGAATACACAATTTAAATGCAGAACCAATGCTAAATTGTTTTACTGCTTTCACAAATTACTGTATTCAGAAATGCCCATCTATGGTGAGCTAGATTCCCTGTTGTTTTTCCCAGCATGCTCCAATATCTGGGCCATCAATCCCCTTTTAGTTTAGTCTCTTCTTAACAGACACTGCCTTCATTCCAGATACCTGTTACACCAAAGAGTCACTGCAACATGCTAGAAATAGAGCAGGTATGAAAACAAATAGAACCAAACTGCAGACTATCAGATTACAAATTACAAAACCTGTGAGATAAAGAAAAAGGGAGATTTGAAACTGTTGTGAGATAAAACATTGGCTCTTCCTCCAGAAGCTTCCTGAACAGCAAAGAAATCTTTGCTCAAGAGCCAGCATTTACCTGAATTGTTTTCCATCACAGTGTAAATTAGTTTGCAGACTCGTAGCAGCAGCATGACTTTCTTTTCAGGAGAATACATCTTCTGCATGGTCATGAACTTGACTTTAATCTTTTCAACATCTACAAAGTCTGGTGTTGGGACAAACACCCCAAGCTCCTGAGGATTCCGTTGTCGGACCAGTTGAAGGTTCTCTTTCAGCTGTTTCCAGGAGCCGTCCGCTGTATGGAACTCTTTTAGCATCGCCTCCACATGACCCTTGAGGGGCTTCAGGATGCACTTATGCATGGCCTTCTCCAACACCACATCTGCAAAGAGACAGGCAAACTTGGTTCATTAGCTGGCCAAGAACTGGCCATGATTTTTGCTCTCTTGAGGGAGAGAAAGAATGGAAACCATTTACTGGGGCCAGAATAATCATTTCGTTAAATTGCCAGGTTCATTTTTAATGTCAAAACTAGTTCTAGATGCATTCTTGACAGGAAGAAAGACAGTCCACAATTCAGACATCATCTTTATTCATGCAATTTTTTTAAAAAGAAAAACTATAAAATAAAGTCAACAGTGCAAAATACAGTCCCTATTTGTATGAATGTACAAAGTGCCCTGCTGGATCAGCCCAAAGGTCCATCAAGTCTAGCATCCTTTTCCCATAATAGCTATCCAGTTGCGTCTGGAAACCGCACAACAGGAGCTAAGTGAAAGTGCCCGCTCCCCAGCAACCAGCCTTCAGAGACACACTGCTTCCAGCAACGGAGACAGGGCTCAGCCATTGCAGCTATTAGCCACTGATAGCCTTACTCTCCGTGAACTTGTCCAATCCTCTTTTAAGGCCATCCACATTTCCAGCTATCCCTACATCTCATGGGAGCAAATTCCATAGTGTAACTATGTGCTGCATGATGCAGTTCAGGGCTTAGTTTTGTCAGTCATGAATCCCATGTTCAGCTCCACTGAATGGTCCCAGGTTCGACTACTGTGAGAGCCAGAGAGTAACTTCTTTCTATCCACCTTCTCCACTTTCTTTTTAAAAAATATATATTATTACTAAAGATTTCTTTGTTTACAAAAATACAGACATTGTTTCATTTGTTGTGAGACATTAGTGCTGCATGCAGTATTAGGATGGGAAGAAAAGAGAAGAACGGAAGGGGAGGGGGAATGGTGGGTGGGGAGGGTGCAGGTGGCAATGCTTCTATTCTTCTACTGTATGTGTGGGGTGTTGTGTCAGCGTCACTTGTGTGGGTCCTCTTTCTATTCGCTTGTTGTATTTCCTTGGTGGTGAGAGAGGTTGGGGGTGGCCTAGGGTGTGGTTGGCTGTATTTGGTTGGCTTTAGTGAGATTTGTTTATGCATGTGAGTGTGTGAGAGGGTGGGTTTTTGGTTAGCCAGATTGATTTGTATGCTGTTGGCAGATTTTTGTTGTTGTCTTGTTGGGCTATGTATGTGATAAAGGGAAACATACCATGGTGAAGGCATCTTCTTCTATTTGTCCCCATATCAGTTTCAGTTTATTGGTTAGTTTTTCTACTAAGGCTGTTTCCCATACTATTTGGTACCATTGGTCCAAGCTTACCCCTGACAGGTCTCTCCAGTGTCTGCTTCTGGCTGCTGAGAGTAGGTTGGTTATGAGCTCTTTATAATGTGAGTGGGCATTATTATCTTGGAAAATGTTCAGTAGGGCCAGTTCTGGGGTGACTTCTAATACTTGCTTAGTTATTTTGAATATTTCTTGTATGACCAGAAGAGTTGGATTTTGGGACATTCTCACCACATGTGGAGGTATGTGCCTGTGGAGGTGCGTCCTCTCCAGCATTTCCTGGGCATATGAGCACTAGTTTCTGTGGCATTCTGTGCATTTGGTTCTTACTTTCTAGACTGGAGATGGTGTTAGTGAGGGTTTCCACTCTGGAGCTCAGGTTGCTGATTATTTTCTTCAGGGGAGTCACTGTGTTCTTCAATAGTTCTGCTAGTCTCAGTTCCATTTCCCTCAGGCCTCATTTTGTTGTTGGGTTGTTGTCATCCTGGGGCTATGTTGTGGTCTCAGTGCTGTTCATCATCTCCCTGGTTGGTGCCATCTCAATCTCCCTGGTGACCTTGTTTTGAGATGTGGTGGTATCTTTTTGGAGTGGTGTGTTGTGGTTAGGAGTTTTGGAGGTGGTGGTTCCTGGGTATTGAGTTGCTGAGTTGAACCAGCATTGTTGACTGGTGGCTTTTATAGAATGTCTGGATTAGGCGGCTATTTTTGTCATGTCAGGGCTATATTTTAAGGACTTCTCTAGGGTCACCGTACTCACCTCAGTGATGTTGGCGAAGCCGGAAAGCAGACAAGCAGACAGGCAGAAAGACAAGCAGAACAGACAAACAGTTGACATAAAGGGATTAACAAGCAGAGATGCAAGAGACCAATGGAGTGGGGCCAGAGGGAGGGTGTGTGTTGGGGGGGTTGTTTGTGGACACACCCCTACACACAAATGAGGGAGTGGGGTCCAGTTAAGGGTGGGAAGTGGGGTTAGGATTTCATAGTAAAAAGTTAAAAATTAAAGGCTGGCAGGGTAGTATTGAAAAAACAAATAGAAAAAGGGGAAAAGAAAAAAAGAAAAGGAACAGTAGAGTAAAATAAAAAGGGAAAATAAAGGAAAAAATAGTAATAGTAATGATATAGTAATAGTTATAGTATGAGGTAAGGTAAAGGGACCCCTGATCACTAGGTCCAGTCGTGACCAACTCTGGGGTTGCGGCGCTCATCTCGCTTTATTGGCCGAGGGAGCCGGTGTACAGCTTCCAGGTCATGTGGCCAGCAGGACTAAGCCGCTTCTGGCGAACCAGAGCAGCGCACGGAAACGCCATTTACCTTCCTGCCGGAAGGTATTTATCTACTTGCATTTTGAAGTGCTTTCGAACTGCTAGGTTAGCAGAAGCAGGGACTGAGCAACGGGAGCTCACCCCGTTGCGGGGATTTGAACCGCCACCTTCTGATTGGCAAGCCCTAGCCTCTGTGGTTTAGACCACAGAGCACAAAAGTGGGAGTTACTATTGAAAGTGGATGGTGAGATATATGTATGAAGCTGTGTGATTATTATTATTATTATTATTATTATTATTATTTGGGCAGGAAGGAGAGAGAAGAGAAAAGGAAGGGGATGGGGGATAAAAAGAGTAGGGATTTCATGAGAAAGAAAGAAAGAAAGAAAGAAAGAAAGAAAGAAAGAAAGAAAGAAAGGTTGAGGTGGTGGTATCTGAAAGTTGTGTGTGTGTGTGCGTGTGTATAAAAATAAAAAGTATATATAAAAAGTGTTTTGAGAGGGGGGAAATGTGACGACAATAATGCGAGGGCAGGAGGGAGAAAAAACCCCCGTCATTTCCCCTCTATTTAATTTAAAAAATGAGAAATAAAAAATATAAAAAGAGGAGGAAGTTAGGATGGAAGCTGCAGTCCCAGGAAGTGGCCTTTGTTGGTTCAGGGCTCCTTTATGGGTGCTGCCATTTTAATTCTTGAGCGTTTAAAAAATAAAATAAAATAAATGTATTAAAATATTTTTTTAAATTTAGAAAATAACTTTTTGGACCAGCGGCACCCCTCTGCCGGCAGGGGAGGACCCATCTTCTCCCGGGCGATACCTTTTGTGCGGCTCCCTGACAGGCCCCAGCCTGCTTTCCTGGCACTAGTCACCAGACGGGTCGATCCCAGTCCTGGTGGAGCCGAAGTCGTCGTGGGTTGGGGCTCCACACAGCCTTCTCGATCTTTGCGTCATCTGGGCAGCCCAGGACTTCCGTTCACACTGCCCAGGCTTGCGCCCCAGAGAGGTCACTTCGGTGCTACTAATGCAGCCGTTTGACTTCATGGCTGGAGGCACACTCCACTGTCTCTCGAACAGATGGATGCCAACAAGTCTTGCAAGTACAGCTGCCCCCTTGTCAAGTGTTTGTTCTCAGCACCTTTGTCAGGGTTTGCCGGCCTGTGCTTTCATCATCTTTTTCTTTTTAAAAAAGTTGTATGATGTCATGCTTAAACACCCGTACGTACCATTTCTTTCCACTGCTATTGCTATCATTTTACTAAATGGCCATGTATACAGTAAAATAGAAACATTATGAGATCATGTTCTTACTGTCATTTGTTGTGCAGCTCAGGCACAGAAGCAGAAGGAGACCAATGATTTGGCCAAAGCCAAGAACATTCAGCCTCAATGCCACACTCAACAGCAATCCCTTAACTCTACAGAAAACAGTGAACAGCCCATCTCCTCACCAGTGTTAGAAATTCTGCGGGTGCCAGGTGCATTTTGCTACTGGTGCAAATCCAGTTGTGACTACATGGAGATTTCTGGGCACCAAGTTGGAGACTGACATCTCCATTGAGCCAGCTGACTCGTGAGCAGTCCTCTATCATCACATCAAGGAAAGTAAGTGCAGGGCTGAGTACAGATATATTTGATGGCAGGTGCCTAGTCCCCTCTCCATCCCCAGTAATAGGCTGTGTATGTATCCACGAAAAGATGGTCATAAACATTAATTAACTGACAATATAATGGAATGACCATGCAAACCACTGCAGAGGCAGAATAACATCCATTTTCAAAAACCCAAAGTGCAACTTCTAACCATACAAATAAAAACAAAACATGGAGGAATAAACAGGAGGTAAATGCACTTTTGTAAAATACAGTGGTACCTCGGGTTACATACGCTTCAGGTTACAGACGCTTCAGGTTACAGACTCCGCTAACCCAGAAATAGTACCTCGGGTTAAGAACTTTGCTTCAGGATGAGAACAGAAATTGCGCAGCAGCGGGAGGCCCCATTAGCTAAAGTAGTGCTTCAGGTTAAGAACAGTTTCAGGTTAAGAATGGACCTCCGGAACGTATTAAGTACTTAACCCGAGGTACCACTGTATGGATCAGTATGAAGATATACATACTTTCCTTGAGAATTCAAACAAACTACCCCATCTGAAAATTGAAGGATGGCACATGAGCAGTGATGCACAGCTCTCATAGGCCTGAAGGGATTTGTTATGAATCAGTTCCTTAATAAAATGACACACACCTCTTTGGGATTAAAGAAGCACATTGGTGTGGATGGAGGAAGTGATTCTGCAGCAGGAAGCACTTACACATGACACATGGGCTTATGAAGTCACTAACAACCACTGTAAAAAGCATTAGGGGTGACAGAGTTGCACTTTAAAAAATTGCAGAAGGAATTGTTGTAGCCAGCTTTTAGCTCTAAAAATTCATCCTCCTTCCACCCCCACATACAAGCTGCTTTGCAGCTAAAATCTGGGAACTAAATGCAACACTGTTTCCCAGCTTATGAGCCCACGATACACAATACAGGGTCAATATTTGTAACCTTGAAGTAATGTTTGCACACCTAAGAGATAACCAAAGGCAGCCCTTTATCAGCTGTGCATAGCTTGGCTTCTTCTAGGCCACATTCTTTCAAAATTCCTGACACCTTCTCCCAAACCAGGGCTCAACTTTCCTGTCTCTTTGTCAACAAGGGGGAAACTGCCTCCTGGTGCAATCCGTGCAATGCAAACAGCAGCAAAATGGATGGGACAACTGCTTATCCCAGGCTGTATACAACACAGCACTCAGCGGGTGATGCTTAGCAGGTTTCATCATTGCACAACTGAATGTCCCCCCCCCCCCCTTTCTTTCCCCCATGAAGTTCCTAAATCTGTTCTGAGAGTCTCCCCCAGCCCTCTGGAGCAGATTTGGGGGTGATGGGGGCACACACAGGGTGTGGTGAGGGAAGTCCCATTGTGCCACCCTTTTTATTTAGCTCAATGCCCATTTGTTACTGGGTAGCATATAAATATTTTTAACTAAGTGCTCATCCACAAGTCCATTTGCCCTGCCACCTTCCCCCGGGGAAACCTGTGGTTTACTGCTGAATTGGAACAACTGGCAGACTTAGAGGTAAAGAGAACGTTTTCCAGGGGAAATGCAAAACCACTTGGACCTGTGCCTAGAAAGACAGGACAAGCAGGAAACTGCTCAGAGCCGTGCTTTCTAAGCATGGGGCACTTCGGGACATGCGGAAGTGTGGACAAGCAATAAGTAAATGTATGGACTGATGGTTCTGGGAACTGGAAAGAGATTTATTTTTTTTAACAGTCCCATTATAATCTTTGGCAAAGCTGTGGGCTTATTAGACCTTACTCCTTCCTTCTTTTCTCTTCTTTTATCATGCTTGATTACTTCTGAGCAGCAAGATGTTAATGTCAGACAAGTAAGAAATAGTGGCTACTTTGCCATAAAATTCAACACATGTATGAGAAAAATCGCCCCAAAACTAATAGTACACAGAAACATCTGTCCACAGACCTGATTTTGTTGGCAAATCTACCGTATTGGCCTGAATATAAGCCTCACCTTTCCCCCAATTTCCAACCATGAAAAGTTAAAAGTGTGGCTTATATTCACGACCTTAAGGTATGCAGCCAGGAGCATGGCAAAGCGGCGCCCGCCCTGTGCATAGTCCCCCATCCTCTCCCCCAAGGCCAGGAAGGGAGAGAGCGAGGAAGGGGAAAGGCCGCCAGCAATGCAGCACGAGCCCCCCCCCCCCTTTTGAGTGGGATGTGAAACACATAGCAGTCAAGTACAACATTCCTAGAGTGGACATGCTAGGGAATGCTTTGTATCACCCAGGAGAAAACTTCCTGTTTCCTTCTGAGCTGTGACAAACTTCCTCTGCATGTGACTAGAGGCCTTTTCAGCTTGCTGCCTTTCTTCTCCATGACATCACTCTCAAACTCTCCACTCAGGCTTTATCTACTATGGGAGGTGCCCCTAGCCACTTGTTGTCTCACAACGAAGCCCCTTTAATCCTTTGGGGGTTTTTTAATGGCCCACCACCCAGGGCCTAACACCTCAAGAGGAAGCTAGCCTCGCTTAATTAGCTCTTAAGACTTACAGTGGTACCTTGGGTTACAGACGCTTCAGGTTACATGCACTTCAAGTTACAGACTCCGCTAACCCAGAAATAGTACCTCGGGTTAAGAACTTTGCTTCAGGATGAGAACAGAAATCGTGCTGCGGCAGCACAGTGGCAGCAGCAGGAGGCCCCATTAGCTAAAGTGGTGCTTCAGGTTAAGAACAGTTTCAGGTTAAGAACGGACCTCCAGAACGAATTAAGTACTTAACCCGAGGTACCACTGTATATCCCAGGACTAGTTTAGAACTAGTCCAATACTTAACAGCCCAATACTTAATTCTAGTAAATTCTAACATTTACTGGTTCCAGGAATTTAGAAGTTTCCAGCACCCACAAACTCCTAACATTATGTTTACTGGGAAGTCTCAAGTAGTATGTTTAGGTTTACAATCTCAAAGTATTTTTAATCATCACATACCTCTCTTAAGTGTTATGATAGAAACTAACGAGGCAGATGAGAATAGTTGTCATAGATAATTCGTAATTATGTTGACTGACTTAATTAAAGCTGTCTTAGCCATTTGAAAGTGGAAAGAGGAAGTGCTTTGATGGGGTGAGCAGTTTCCTTGTGACTTCAGGAATGTCCATCTGCATCCTGTACTGAAACAGTCTTTTGCAATCTTTTCAAGCAAGACATTATTTTATTAAAACAAAAAATACTTGGATGATCTGCTACCATTGAAGGGGCTCCTGCATTATAGACTCACAGAGCTGGGAGGGATTCTGAGGGTCATCTAGTCCAACCTTCTGCAATGCAGGAATATCAGCTAAAACATCCCTGACAGATGACCATCCAACCTCTGCTTAAAAACCTCCAAGGAAGGAGAACCCACCGTTTCCTAAGCTCTTACGGTCAGAAAGTTCTTCCTGGTGTTTAGTCAGAATCCATTGATTCAGGTCCACAGCAGCAGAAAACAAGTTTGCTTCATCTTCCATGTGACAGCCCTTTAGATATTTGAAGATGGCTATCCCATCTCCTCTCAGTCTGCTCTTAACCAGGCTAAACATACCCAGATACCTCAACCATTCCTTATAAGGCTTGGTTTCCAGACCCTGGATCATCTTGGCCACCCTCATCTGCACACATTCTAGCTTGTCATTATCCTTCTTAAACTATGTCACCCAGAACTGGACACAGGACTCCAGGTGTGATGTGGCCAATGCACAATAGAGCAGGACAAGAGACCAGATGTTGATGCAGCCTAGAAGAGCATTAGCTTCTTTTGCAGCTGCATCACATTCTTGACTCTTACGAAGTTTGTGGTCTACTAGGACCCCTAGATCATTTACACATGTTCTACTGGCAAGCCAGGTGTCCCCCATCTTATATTTGTGCATCTGGTTCTTCCTGCCTAAGTCAAATTCATGTTGTTAGATTGGCCCCAGTTCTCGAATATGTTAAGGTCAATGCCAAGTGGCCTTGGCTACCCCTCCCAGTTTTGTATCATTTGCAAATTTGCTGAGCACCCCTTGATTCCTTCATCCAAACCATTTATAGACATTGAACAATAACAGGCCCAGGACAGAACCCTGTGGCACCTAACTTGTCACTTTTGTCCAAGAAGATGAGGATCTATTAGTGAGCACACTTTGGATTCTATCAGGCAAATGGCTACAAATCCACCTAACGGTTACCTTGTCCATTCTACCAACTTCTCCACAAGAATATCATAGGGGACTATGTCAAAAACCTTACTGAAATCTGGATGCACTTCATCCATAGCATTTATCTGATTCATCAAGCTTGCAACTCTATCAAAAAGAAAAATGAAAAGAGATTCATCTGGTGCTCACAGAACAACCATTTAATTATTTGTTGTAGGATTCATATTTTATTTTGGGATTTTGTTTTTATTATTTTTTCTCTCTCTTTTCGTTACATATTGGAAATCAAAAAAACTATTTTTAAAAATACACTACGTCCACTGATCCACCAAGTTTGTAACTCTATCAAAAAAAGAAATGAGATTCGTCCGGCATGGCCCATGCAGGGTCTTCGTAATCACAGTGCTTTACAAAATCAAAAACAAAATACTAAAGCATTCTACACACACTCTTGACACTCAATTGTCAACATCTGCCACAGTGGATTTTCCCACCTGGAACCTTATTCAAATGCACTATACCTTGCTTGGTTTTCCCCCCTATTGGATAGGATGTTTTAATGTATTTCTCCCCTTCTACACTGCCTTGGTTTTAATGTGTGTAAGTGGGATCTTTTTGTTTGTTTGGTTATAAGTCACTTTGGATTGCAACTTACAAATTTAATCAATAAAAAAAAATGAACAAAAAACATTTCAGTTTTAGTGGAGCAATGGAGACAAGTTTTTCCTACTGCCTGGGGATAGGCAATATGTGGCAATATCACAAATTTTATGCTCTATTTTTAGTATATCCAAAATCCTTTGCTTTTAAGGGGCCACCCCACATTTTCTTCAAAAACTTGCTTTGCACAGATAACTATCATAGAGTTATCAAAATTTCCAAAACTAGAGGGTTCATGGTTTGGCTTTGAAAAACAAGAGGTCCTCAGTAATTAGCTAATTGGGAACCATTGGTCTAAATCACTGAGCTTCTTGGGTTTGCCAATCAGAAGGTTGGCAGTTCAAATCCACACAACGGGGTAAGCTCCTGTTGCTCTGTCCCAGTTTCTGCTGACCTAGCAGTTTGAAAGCATACCAATACAAACAGATAAATAGGTACTGCTGTGGTGGGAAAGTAAATGGTGTTTCTGTGTGCTCTGGCACTTGCCACTGTGTCCCGTTACGCCTAAAGTGGTTTAGTCCTGCTGGCCACATGACCCGGAAAGCTGTCTGTGGACAAACGCCAGCTCCCTCAACCTGAAAAGCAAGATCAGCTCCGCACCTCATAATCGCCTTGGCCTGGACTTAACTGGACAAGAGTCCATTACCTTATCTAAGTGCTTCTTAACCAACCAGTTAAGTTCTACTTAATGGTTCTTCTTTAGGAACAGCAGCCATGATTTTAGAAGACCAAGGAAGCCTAAAGTATGGGTGTTTTCATTCATTTTTGGCCATTTTTACACATTATTGTCAACTGCCAAATTACATGCCCTCATTGGGCATGCTGTAGGCTGTGAGGAAGAAGCCATAACTCCTTTGTAGGGAACAGTTTCAGGATGGGGAGGCAACAGACCCCTAACAACACTGGATATTATAGACTGAGGGGTGGGAATCAAAGCCGGGGTTGGGGCTGGAGCAGCTAGTGTCGTGAAGGCCTCTAAATGAAGATAGGTTACACCCTTTTTAATAAAGAAACTTAGGATAAGCCACACTTTAACAAAAGGGAGCATGTATAGATTGTCACTGACAAAGAGCAATTGATTTAAGAGGGAAGGTCAAGTTTTCTTCTACAAATATACAATGAGAACAGAGTGCTTTTAGCTCTTCCAAATTCTCATAGACTGCCATGCCAGAAATATATCACTACATTTATAAAATATATAAATAGACCAGGCTGAGTTCACCTCAGCAATGAAAATAGATGAAAAGTAACTTTGGGCAGTTGATCTTCACAATACCTAAAGCAGACATATCCAGAAAGATGCAGAAAACAGGTTCTGCCCCCACCTGCCCCGAAAACCTGACGAAGCTACTCCTAGCCTTTTATCTTTTATTTCAACTCCACACTTGGTTATACTGTCAGCTCCCAGCATGGAAACAGCCATAGGACGCCTGTTGGGGTGGGAGAAGAAGATGCCAGCAATGGTGGAAATCACCATTAATTTCCTAACTGGGGAACGCTGTTACTCACTCTGGTAAGCAGCTATCCAAGAGTCTGTAAACAACAGCCATTGAAGGTTGGTTCCTAAAAGCTATTATGGCCAGACTCACCTGACAATAATACCACATGAGGGACTGTCTGGTGTGCAAAAATTCAAAAGGACACCGCTGCTGCAACATAAAGGTAAAGGGACCCCTGACCATTAGGTTCAGTCGTGGCCGACTCTGGGGTTGCAGCGCTCATCTCGCTTTATTGGCCAAGGGAGCTGGCGTTTGTCCACAGACAGCTTCCGGGTCATGTGACCAGCATGACTAAGCCGCTTCTGGCGAACCAGAGCAGCACATGGAAACACCGTTTACCTTCCCGCTGGAGAGGTACCTATTTATCTACTTGCACTTTGAGGTGCTTTCGAACTGCTAGGTTGGCAGGAGCAGGGACTGAGCAACGGGAGCTCACCCCGTCGCGGGGATTCGAACCGCCAACCTTCTGATTGGCAAGTCCTAGGCTCTGTGGTTTAACCCACAGCGCCATCCGCGTCATACAAAGCTGCTATTTGCTAGAAAGCCAACCAGATAGTTTTGTTTTCTTCAAAAGGGGGCATGCTCTTTTATCTGTCATGCAATGTGATGCATGCTCTGTGCAGCACTGAGGACCCACTAGCATTGCTGCCAAGTCACCAGGCCCCATAGAGCAGGGTGTGCTGTTACCAAAAGGAAGTGAAAGCATTGCATCCCCACGACTGCTTGGGTACATGCATAGTGCACCTATTGGTTCATTGAGCAAGTATGATGGGAAGCAGCAGTGTATGCCTGCCACAGGCAGCATGGAGGCAAGAGTTTGGGCAGAATGGAGGGAGTAGGTGAGCAGGATGAAGATCGCTTGCAAGAAATCCCAGTACACAGTTTCAGGTATCTGAAGGGGTCTGCAGAGTAGCACACGCAAACTCTGAAGTGGGTGAAAATAGTTGGGAAAGCAACTTATTCTACAAGACATCTCCCTCTCCTCAACTTCAAGCATGCAAGGCTTTAGTTGTGTACATATGTATGTGCGCACATCAGCTAATTCACACCGAGATGATAAATGTGTACTTGGTTGCATTGCTTCAGACAGTGGATGGAGCTGATATGATCTGACTGCTCCTTCTTGTGAAAAGTAGTAATAATAATAAAAACTAAAATCCCTGCACATAAAACAAACTATTAAGTCAGGGAAAAGCGTAGCCTTCATTTAAGCTGACTGAGGCTTGTGGTCCACTGAGACGGAAATGAGGTCAGGCAGCCTTAAAATGCCCCAAGGAAATCTTGGAGGCTCTGTGTATTGTGCACTTTGGGAAGACATTGAGATCTGATAACATGTGAATGGTTCAGAAGCTGGAGGATTTTGTGCTTCTGCAGTTTCTAAACATTTCAGCAATAATGTTAGCCTAATTTAGATGAAGGAACTGGGAGAACAGCTGCAAGGCATGTCTGGGTGATATATTGATATATTGTCCAAAACTGGTTTCAAGACCACATCGTGATAACCCTCTCAAAATAAATGAGCTGGCAATATCTTGTGAGTCGTGTGTTTGTGCGTGCGCGCGCACTATGCAAAAATAATGATACTGGAAAACACCAGGAAGTCAGCTGGAGTTTCTGCGTCTTCCTGGGTTGAATGAGCAGGCGCTCTTTCCTCCCTTCTCTCTCTCGTGTGCATGCGTGTGCCTGGAAGTAGTCAAAGAAAGCAGGGTTTTGTGAAGCTAACTGATGCTGAAGTTTAAGGAAGCACACACCCCACCACTCCGGCATGGAGGCTTGCTCAGCTGTAGGACTGGGAGCTGTATCTTGGTTGCTTCTTCCTCCTCACCTTAAAGGTAAAGGTAAAGGTACCCCTGCCCGTACGGGCCAGTCTTGACAGACTCTAGGGTTGTGCGCCCATCTCACTCAAAGAGGCCGGGGGCCAGCGCTGTCCGAAGACACTTCCGGGTCACGTGGCCAGCGTGACATCGCTGCTCTGGCGAGCCAGAGCTGCACACGGAAACGCCGTTTACCTTCCCACTAGTAAGCGGTTCCTATTTACATGTGAAAAGGATCTAGGAGTCTTGGTTGACCACAAACTTAACATGAGCCAACAGTGTGACGCGGCAGCTAAAAAAGCCAATGCAATTCTGGGCTGCATCAATAGGAGTATAGCATCTAGATCAAGGGAAGTTATAGTGCCACTGTATTCTGCTCTGGTCAGACCTCACCTGGAGTACTGTGTCCAGTTCTGGGCACCACAGTTCAAGAAGGACACTGACAAACTAGAACGTGTACAGAGGAGGGCAACCAAAATGGTCAAAGGCCTGGAAACAATGCCTTATGAGGATCGGCTAAGGGAGCTGGGCATGTTTAGCCTGGAGAAGAGGAGGTTAAGGGGTGATATGATAGCCATGTTCAAATATATAAAAGGATGTCACATAGAGGAGGGAGAAAGGTTGTTTTCTGCTGCTCCAGAGAAGCGGACACGGAGCAATGGATACAAACTACAAGAAAGAAGATTCCACCTAAACATTAGGAAGAACTTCCTGACAGTAAGAGCTGTTCGACAGTGGAATTTGCTGCCAAGGAGTGTGGTGGAGTCTCCTTCTTTGGAGGTCTTTAAGCAGAGGCTTGACAACCATATGTCAGGAGTGCTCTGATGGTGTTTCCTGCTTGGCAGGGGGTTGGACTCGATGACCCTTGTGGTCTCTTCCAACTCTATGATTCTATGATTCTATGATTCTATGATTATCTACTTGCACCCGGGAGTGCTTTCGAACTGCTAGGTTGGCAGGCGCTGGGACCGAACAACGGGAGCGCACCCCGCCGCGGGGATTCGAACCGCCGACCTTTCGATCGGCAAGCCCTAGGCACTGAGGCTTTTACCCACAGCGCCACCCGCGTCCCTTACTTCCTCCTTATTTCAGACATCGTGATTTATCAGTACTGTATATCATGATATTCAGCTGGTGATATATCACAATGTTGAAAGCCAGATATCGCCCAGCCCAACTGCAGGGGCTCTACAGGGTTTCAGGCAGAGGTCCCTCTCAGCCCTACCTTGGAAAATGAGCCCAGAGCCATTTCTATGCATGATATGTGCTTTCTCTCTGAACTATGGTCCTTCCCAAGTCCCTCATGGTAAATGAAGAAAAATAAATAATGTGCAAACAGCCTGAAAGCAGAGTAAAGATTTTATCAGACGGGCTCTACATCAATGTACTCTGCTAGCAGCTCTCTATGCCAGGCAGTAACATCTTGCCCTGAAGGTCAGTTAACCGCAATCCACTGTTGAGTTACTTATTTTTGAAGCAACCGAGGTGAACATTTCATAAAAGACTATGGTGTGGTGATGGGGAGAAATAGGAAAACTTTTTATGTTTAAGTAAGACCTCCGTGTATAGGGCGGTATATAAACTCAAATAATAAGAATAATAATACTCAGGTATGTAGTTATGTATATTAATTTCAAAATAGTTCAGTTTAGCTATATTCCATACATATTTCACATCTCTATTTGCTTTTAAAGTTTGATTTCACTGGTATTTCCTTACGAATATTTTATACTGTTCTATTTAATCAGCTTATAAATTTTCCTGATTAAGCGATATACAACCTTTGTTTAATAAAAAAGGGGTTGTATCCATAACTGCATGGGCAGCATCCCACTTGCAAAGCAAGGTTTCTCCTTCCTCACCTCCCCACCCCGCTATCTGCCCCGAGGGTCCCCCAAATCTCTGGAGCAGAATTTGAGGGTGCAGGCAGAGCCTGCAGGGGAGATGAAGGTGAAGCTCTGTTGCAGGCTTAGAAATCTGTAGCGGTGCTGCAGACAACCCAAGGTGTCTATTCATTTCCCTGACGGATTTGTACCATTAGAAAGAGGCAAAAGCTACATCTCTAGACATGGCGCTGTTGAAAATAATATAAAAGGCTGAAACACATTTTTTTTGGGTCTTTGTTTGGAAATCAAACCATCTGGCTCATCTCAAAGCCAGCTCTGAGGTAATATTTGTGTCTCCTGGAGTGATTCTTGATGACTGTATATACGTGAAGAAAGGGCTGGCAACTGACTGAAGTGTTTTTAGACAGTTAAAACATCATTTTAAAAAAGTAATGGTTATATCTTAAACAGCTGTATTACTAAAACAATTTGCAGTAAAATAATTCAATATGAAACTCCATTTCTGCTTGAAACATTCATTTAATTTAAGCTGACCTACTTTTCTACTCTGCCATTTTAGCTGGTACTCTGCTGGGCACCAAATTTCAAATACACTAGTTTGTTAGCATTTGAAGAAGCCAGGAATTATTATCCTGTTTTGTTTTATTTAATTATTTCCAAATGTATAAACTGCTCTACATTCAAAAAATACCTGAGCGGTGTACAAAACTAGAACAAAAAACCATAAAACATTGTTAAAAACAGGAAAGTAATGATAATTAAAAGTTGCAGGAATAAAATGAAATTGACATTCGATCCATAACCACACCTGGATGGATGTGCACAGTGGAATTATGCAAAAACTTCTGGCTCTCCAGATATTGTCTGAAAAATAATGACTGGTGCAGTATAGGGGCTTAGACATCTCAAGTTGGCTATGAACCCTGCAATTCTAGATCTGAAGATATGAGGGTAAGAGCAACATGTTCAACAAGACCTTTTCAAGCATGGAGGACCCGACTATTAGCCACACTCACTAGCCTGAGTTGGAGTTCAGCAACATCCCAAGGACCATAGGTTCGCCACCCCTGTTCAAGAGTGCCCTTCCTACAATATAACATAGGAATTTGGGAAGAGGGGTCCCAAAGAAATTTATTGCTCGGTAAAGACTTGTTTGCATTCTTCATAAGTAATTTTAAAGGAATTTGCTGCTCCATAATGGCATCTGGTTAATGTGGCTTGACATCAGACAAAGTGATGGGCCTATCAAGGGCTATGATGTTGCATGAGGTTCCCAAGTTCCCAACTGCTTTAGATAGTAAATGGCAAGAGTGGCTGGCTGCTTTCGAGTCCAGTTTGTGGGCTTCACAGGGTCACCTGGTTGGCCATTACTGGGACTGGATGCGAAACTAAAGTTTATGTGAAGTAGATGGTACACTAAAAAAAACAAGCTATGTTAAGTATTAAAGTATTATTACTATTAGGCTCTTCATTCTTTGTCCAAACATTAAACAACAGACATCTAGTTAAAACCTTTCGATTTTGTCTCACCCTAAAATCTTTTCCTACATTACTAGGGAACAGGTATCTTGAGGTTATTTGAAGCAAGCTTAGTACTGAAGGCATCACAACACCAGAAGCAAAGTTGGAACAACTAAGAAAATGAAATACCACAGTTTAACCTGTAAATAAACGAATGCAACTGTTTTTCTAGCTTTGACTTTTGCCCAAGGTAAGATTGAAATGGTGAAATAAATTGAGGCCTAAAATGTATTAGCCTGGTGTTTGTTCTATTGTCTGTTTGGAATGACTCAATCCATCCGCCACATAAGCTCTGTGCTTAAATCAGCAAGATCTGATGCATCTGCTCTGTTGTGGTTACTTGCAAATCTGAAGACTGGTGAAGGCAGCAAAACTGCTCCAAAACTTGCCGCTCTGCATAATGAGAGATTGCTCAACTAAACTCACCCAAGCTAAAGCACAATGATCCTCCACATACATAGTCATTAGCATATGAAAAAGTTGTCATTTTTAACAATCCACCAAAACCAACATTTAAACTAACCACACCCTTGCGGGAAGCAGCAAAAGTCCAAACAAACACAAGAAAAAACTGATATTTCTTTGTGAATTGTAAAAAGAGCATGCTGCTAAAAAGCAAGGTTAAAAGTTTTAGAGCACTTCAAAATATTTGATATACAGCATAGTATCATATAAAGCCACTAGACTATCTTGAGTTTCGGGAGAAAAAATAATCACAGGATGTTGTTTCATTGGCAACATATCCCCTTTACACTGGATCTACAATGAGTCATACTTATGGAAATAGCTACTCGATTCAGGGCATGCCAAAGTTTCAGTACAAAAACACTTAACTACTTTCTTTGGGAATGGTTATCAGCTAGCACTGAATACAAATTCCTACGCTGGATACCCAACAGCATATGAGAACACCAAGTCAATGGGGAGGAAAGCAATTCGATGAAATGAGCTCACATGGAAAGTATTTTGCCTGAGGGAGGTACATCAGGAAAATAGCTTTCAGTGTTCTTGCTTTGGTTGTTTAAATACCTATAACACCGAAGGCACATAAAGATGGGCTGCATTTTCATAATACATCCCCTCTGTCTTTCTAAAATGCTTATATATGCAACACAGAGCAAACAGGATCTGAGGAAACCTTCTCTCTTCCGTATGAATCTTAGACTTGCATAAGAAATTGTCCCGTTTAAGTTCTGGAACAGAGCTCCAGGTGCCCTTGACAAGAAGAAAGTGAGGGGAGAGCCTTTTTTCCAGTGATGGCACCCAATCTGTAGAATGCCATTCCCCCCCAAGTAAAAGAGGCCCAAACCCTTTTACCATTCAGTAGACAAAATTAAAACCATTAAATACTTTGGTGAATAAATAGCTTACGCTTTGAAATTTTATGGTATTGCTTAAATTTCCCTCTGCTTTAAGTCTTTCTAGAAGATCTTAATTATTTATTGTTCTGCTGCTTTTACTGACTTGTTGATTTCTGTGCACTGCTGAAAAAAATTAAATAGAAAAGCAGTTGGATGGGCAGTGTATAAGTAAATGGTGGTGGTGAAGAAATGTTTTAAATAAATAAATAATAATAATGTGTAATAAATAAATAATAATAATAATGTGTTGCTGTCCTGCAACACAAAAGCAAGAACATAAGATGCTACATGGAAAGCGGAAAGATATTAAATATCTGTGTTTAGAAGATGCTTGATTTTAAGTGACTGCTAGTAAGCCATGCAACCTCATCTCACACATGTTTACACACCCATAGGGTTGCAACTGTGCAACACAATTCTGTGTTCACTTGGAGATAAATCCTACTGTGTTCAGTGGGGCTTGCTTCCAGGTAAGTGTGCACAGGACTGCGGTCTTAATCCTTTAAGATCAAACGTCAGCTTCGAGTATATTGTATTTCTGGAAAAAAGCATATGCAAATGCAATGCTCTATTTTCCCCTCTGTCCCCTCGCCAAGTCTAGATTGCAAGTCTCTTGGGGCAGAGTCCTGACTTTTACTTAGGCTACCTCTTGATGGTGTTGTATGGAATAAATCACGTATTTCATGAAGTAGAAGTAGAACTAGAAGAAAAGGTGCTGGGACTTGCCATGAAGTTGTGACAGTAAGTGTCACATTTTTAACCAGTGCTTTTCTTTGGGGGGGGGTGCCGGTACTGCATAATAATAATAACAACAATAATTTTATTATTTATACCCCACCCATCTGGCTGTGTTTCCTCAGCCACTCTGGGTGACTTACAGCTTATAGAAAAACATAATTAAACACCAAACATTAAAAACTTCCCGATAAAGAGCTGCCTTCAGATGTCTTCTAAAAGTTGTGTAGTTCTTTATATCCTTGACACCTGAAGGCAAGGCATTCCACAGAGAGGGCACCACTACTGAGAAGGCCCTCTAACTGGTTCACTTGAGTACCCCCAGAAAAAAAGCACTGGTTTCATGCAAACTTTCCTCCTGTAGGCTTTGTTTTGTTTTGAAGTATACGGGATTTTAACTAGGAGAAGCAACTGGAACTCTGACCATTAACAGAAGACCTGGACCTTTTCAATAAGTATGGAAACTGCAGCTACAAGGACAGCATGTTTTCACTTTTGACAGTTGAGGAGAGGCAAACAGACCAGACACTTGCTTACCTATTTGGTCTTCTGGAATCAGGGACTCAATTGGAGGATCCAGTTCAGAGCTCTGAGACAAGTAGCTCTTGACTTGGGTCATAAACTGCCGAATAGTCTGAAGCATGTCTGTGCTGGAAACATGGCACTCCTTGTTCTCCTGCAGGAAGCTTACGTAATCCTGAACCAGGCACCCAAAATAGGTGCGCTTATCTCGAGACATCTCTGCTATTTTCTTGATCATCCTCTTCTCTGGGGTCATGAAGGAGCTGAAAACTCCGCTCACTTTCCGCAGCTGGGATTTAACAATTTTGGGAAGCACAAAGGAGCTAGTCCTCTTTTTTTTAGGCTTCAAGGGTGGTGCCATGCTCTCCTGGTCGCTTTCCCCCTCGTACTCTTCCAGGCTGCTGTTAGTATCCCCATCGTAAGGAAAGAGCGGCATGCTCCGATCAAAGTCCAGCGAGTCAGAGGAGGATGTGGAGAGGCTCATGTCGCTTAGTCTCTGCCTGCTGCCTCCATTCCACTGTACTTGTGACTCAGAGTGTGCAGCTAAGCTCTTTTTGCTCTCTGCAAAGTTCTGCTGAGGCGGGGCTCCACCTGGAATGTGAGCAGCTTCTGAGCCATGCACTGAGTTATGGCTCGGTCTAATTGCAGCCGAGCTTTTTGCACTGCTCTCTGCTTCTAAAGAGAGCGCCTTCTTCTTCAGGCGAGGAGGTGGGACGGGAGCAGGCGTCTTCTGCAGCAAATCCAAGTTCCAGTTTTTGTTGTGGTCGGCAGTTTCCGGCAGACTTGCCTGGTTTATATTCCTGGACAGCTGAGGGCTTGCAACAAGGCTATGAATAGAAGGTGGGGGTGGCCGAGGTGGAGGGGAGCGAGACCTCTCTGGGCAGTGCACATCTTGAGGTCTGGGGCACTGTCTTTTCAAATTTCCACTGACATCCTGGCTATGCACTTTCAAGAAGAGAGGATTAATAAAACACAAGGCTCCGTTGGTCTGGCTGCATTCCAGCTCCGAAGGCGTTCTGGTTCTTATAGAATGAACTCCATTTATGAGGCAGAGCTGCTGGGAGCCTTTATATATGCTGTCTGAAGGCAGAGGCTTCTGGGCGAGGGAAGGATTTTGCAGTCTGTTGTTGGCTGGAGAACTCCAAAAATCTGAAAGTAATTATTTGGTTAGTGTAAGAATGCCAATATTATATAGCAAGTGATCAGAACACTCTGCTCAACAACATTTGTGCTCAGGCAAATAGTTCTTTGACTTTCTGTAAAGGGCAGACCCAAGACATTTTGGGCCCTGAGGTGGGAAATCCAAATGGCACCTCCTCCTTCTTCCCCTCTGCAACACACATGTGCACACGCAGCACAGATGGCCTGGCAGCTCTCCTGTACCAGCCTCAGTTCACTTGAGCAGAGTCTCTGCAAAATAACTTTCTGCGAGTTCCTTGGTCAGTTTGCCTCTTTGGCCCAAAGCTGCTGCCAAAGTTCACTACCTGACTTCGCCTCATGACAGACCTGCCTATGTTTCCAAAAACTAAGTTTCTTAAAGTATATGGGGGAGGGGGGCTTCTGAAGAAACACCCCTAAGTGCTTGAATATAACATGGCAGGTTATCTTCGCTTATAGCAATGATGGCAGCACTACTAAGAAGCAGCCTTCTACACAGACCTTCTCCTCTGTTGGTGAATTAATTCAGACATCACTCCAAAGCACTCCAAATGAGCAGGCAGCCCCTGGCTTAGAGCTGCATGTCTGCTTTCATTTCTAGATGCAGGGGCCTCAAGAAGCAAAAAACAGCTGTGCCTATGGTTTGTCAGTTTACACCAACTGATTTGCTTCCTTAATATGAATTGAGATTGTGGCTTTAAATTATGCTGTGGGTTAAATTCCCAAACTTTCCTTTGATCTGTCTGTCCATAAAGAGCAAATAAGGTGGGATGTTAAAGGATCTGCAATTAGCTCTCCCACAGATTTCCCCCATCAAAAGTAAAAGCAGCCACAACAGCCCACCCCCCATCAGACAAGAGGTCTGGCCTTGGTGAAGGAAGCTCAATGCCATTTTATAATCTGAATTATTTCTTTCTTCCTAAATATGTCTGCCTCAGGGGGGAGAACATACAGAAACTTGCTTGGCACCTGTGATATGTTAGTATCTCACAGGGCGAACAACATCTTGGGGTGTGCTTTGGTGCACATTCAAATTGCAAAAATAGCACAGCAAGGGAAGGGTTAACCCCCCCCCCCGCCATGTTGCAGTTCTATACAGATCTTGCTACAGGGCTGATTTTACCCATTTTTGTGGGGGGAGGGGAACCCGCAAGAGAGCCAAACCATAAATTCTGCAGTCCCACCTCAATCTGGCCACTAATCTCAGAAGAAATTTATTGTTACAAGTCAAGTCATACAACTTTTCCATCAAAGTTGCCCCAGAGGGATTTTGACCCTTTATATGGAAGACTCTCTTGAAAAGGCTCCACACATAACTGGAAAGAAACGGAATGAAGGCTCTTTTCTTATCAGTTCCTCAGCCTGGACCAATCACATCCTCAAATTGCATTGCGAAGGTACACATGTGAGTGAGCCAAGATATATGAAAAAGGCACTAAAAGTGTACATATGCTGAATGAAACCACATGTCTTAGTTACATAAACAGAACACATTCCTAGGTGTTGTATCTTACTCAAGTACTGGTCCAACTAAAATCCTGGGAGCTATACAATATTTGCATCAGAGTTATGAACCTCTTTGGAAAATTATAATCTCTCTTTGGGAAGGGGCAATCGCTCTGTGGCAGAAGGGCCAAGTTAAGGCTCCAGCATCAGGTAGCTGGGAAATATAATGATCCAGGCTGCCAGTCAGAAGGGATGCTGAGCTGGCAGTTTCAAAAGGAATCCCATATTTCAGTTTATGGCATTCAAAAATGGCTCCAATTTTCAGAGGGCTAAACACATTAAGCATAATCCTGTGGAATAGGATAAATATCACATCTAGTTCCGTTTATCCCTTTCCTCATAGTGGTCAACTATATGCCTTTGGGGAAACCCACAAGCAAGGCATGAAAGCAGTAACTTGCTCTCCTGCAAATGCCATCCAGAAACACAGAATTATTCTATTTAGATCCAGTGGCTAATAGCAGGTGACAGTTCTACTTTCCATGAATTTATCTAAACTCCTTAGCCATCACCACAAAAATTCGATCATACTGTATATATTGCACAGAGAACTCCATTTCTGTCAGACTTCGGAACATCAGTGCCACCAACTTTAATATTATGAGGGATGGCGAAAAATTCTCTCATTTTTTATCCAAACCATGGATTATTTTATAAAACTCTTGTCATCCCTCATTCTACATGAGTAAGTACGTCTATAACTTGTGTGTGTCACTAATACTATGGCATATCATGTAATTACCTAGACGGCACCCTGTCTGTACATTTGGAATTGTGTTTACTCCCATTTATGGGTGATCTGGTCTACATGTTTTTATAGCCAAATTCTTGTTAGTGGAAGGCAGGGATTTAATCTCAGCTTTCCAGCAAACAACAAATTCCACTTTTCACCTAAAAACAGAGAGAAGTAATGTTCCCTTAATCAGCCAATGATCATGACTAAGTCTCCTCTATAAATCATCAATGGAATGTATTTCTTTACGCTTAAATATTTTCCACATCATATAAATTTAAACATAATCACTTTGTTTCTGTAGAATGACCTCCACACTGAGGTGTGTCTCACCCCAACTTTTCATTGTTGGGTAAAAACCCAATGCTTCCCCCGGCCTTTCATTTTTATTATGTTTTTAATTGTGCTACATATTAGAACTATTTTAACATTTTGTTTATTTATTATGTATTTTTTTATATATTAACTATTTTTTGTTAACCATCCTGTGACCATTTCTGGTATAGTGCAGCATAGAAATCGCTTAATAAAATTAAATAAATCATTCATAATCATATCCTCCCTAATTTCCCCAATTCCTCTTGCCTTACTTTTCTCTCTCTCATATCACCCTCTTTTTAAAAGTCTGCTTTCCAAAGGGGATTTCCTTCCCCATTTGCAGTGTTTGTTTAGTAACTCAACAGGAATGAAACATAAAAATAAGTCTGTGGAGCTGGCTCCTGTGCAGACTAGAGCTATTTCTTGAGGGAGCCTTCCATGATAATTTTGAGTCATGGGGAGACGGAAGGTGAGACAGACAGGGACAGCCTCCCCTGGAGGAAGGACAGGCACCACATGAGAAACAAAACAAACCAAATAGTGGCATGCTAGAGCTCAGAATATCAGCCAGGGGAAGAGAAATTTATTACTCACTGCATGCTGGCTTGAGGTCCACTTATTGCTAGGAAAGAGCAGCATAGTGGTCAAAGGATATAGGTTAGCATCTGGAGGATCTTGGACAAAATCCAACCTCTTGAGGAATAGTCACCAGACTTCCAACCAAGAGCACTGCCAATGTCCCTTTAAAGCTGTCCCAGCTTGCAAACCTATGCAGTAACTGGTTGTCTTCATGTTGATGAAATGCTACAGAAGACTGCTGAAAAGAATCTACTTTTGCTTTTGAACACTCTCTGCTTGGTGGAGCAAAATTCACTTAAATCAACAGACATACTTACTCAGTCCTAGCTGAGCCACCTGTTCAAGATCTGCCTCTGTTGCTGCTGTTGCAATAGCATGAGGCAACTTCAAGGTGAATGGCAAGACATCCCTGATTTGGAGATAAAAAATTGTAGTGTTAGCTAGCTTTATACTTTGGGGTCTCTCTTTATTATACATGCAGTGATCCCAGATAAGTAGATTTCCTTTAGTAGACTGCCATCCAGTGCTTTCCCCCAGGGGGTACTCAAGGATACTCAGTACCGGCACCGCTGTTGTTGTTGTTGTTGTTAAGAAGTTTGGCACTTACTGTAACAACTTCATGGTGAGTATCAGCACCTCTTTTTTTGGTTAAAACGTCTGACACTCAAGCCTTTTTTTTTTCCGCCGGAACTCACCGGAAATGAGTTCTGGCACCTCCTTTGTGCATTTCGACACTTTTGCAGCGTTGTGGTGTCGTTCTTTGGCATGAAGCTCAGTGCTGCACGGCAGAGATTGAGAGCGTAAGGCGGCCGTTTATTTTTTTGCTGCGGCATTGGGGTGAGTGGGTAAAGAAGAGAATTCTCCCCCCAAAAAGCTCAACAATTTTTTTGAAATCGATCCTCAAGAACAGCTGAATAAAGCATGTTCAATCTTGAACAAGTGAAAGCACGTCTGTACTTTGGAACTGTTGAATTTTGCAAGTAGGGTGCCAATGTGTCCAGAAGACTAGGTGGGAAATAATCACACCACGGACAAAATTTCCTTATGGTGGCAGATTATTCTGTCCTTCAGTGTCATATAGGCATTGGCTTATTAAATCCTTTGCCTTGCAGAAGCCCAATGTTAATAACTGTTGTGGTGATAAATCAGAGGAATAAAGCTTTTGGATGATGATTTTAGTCCAAGTGCTCTCATGACGGTCTTGCAATACTAGGGATGGAAGACTGGTGGGGGTTAAATTAAGCCAAAGCCAATAATTAAATGTCCTATGCCAAATCTGTAATTCAACAGAGGGAAGATTAGCCTCCAGGAGCAAAGAATCATTTGGAACACAGGATGGGACAGAAAAAAAATTGCCTTAGGAACTTTGACTGAACAGCTTCTGTCGATCCAAGGTGAGCCCCTGCCCAAATCTGAGGCCCTATAATAATTGTGCTAGGGCAGTCCACACTGCTTCACGATGAAGACGGTGATCTTCAATGAGATTTTTTGCAGTAGGATTTTGTCACTAGTGATAAGGGGAGGCAAGAATGTGAAACCAATTCATTTACACCCCATCACTGGGGAGGAGGACGGTTTAGATGCTCCTTATCTTCAGAATTTTCTCAACTGTCTACTCAAGAAGACACTGAAAAAATTAAGTGGGGTTTGGGTGTGTGCACAATAAAGTCCTTGTAAAGTCAATAATTATATATAAAGTGCCAAAGAATAAAATAAATAGGACCTTTCTATTTATTAGATTGTTTAAAATCTAATAGAAATGACATGAAAGTGAGGGGCAGCCCACCAATGAGGCAGAGTGAAGCACCCGCCTCAGGCGGTGGAAGTGCAAGAGCTGGTGTCTTATCAGTCTCACCACTACCCCTGCCTTGCAGAACGCTGCCCTCTCTCACTGAGTTCAGCAAGGCGCGCGGGGGGGGGGCGGTGTTCTGGCACGCAGCATTGCCGCTCTTCTTCCTCACCCCTGGGTGAGCAGGCATGCTGAGAGTGGGGAGCATTCTGGCGTGCGACAAAAGTGAGGTGTGTGGGGCGCAGAGGGGGCAAAACAGGATTGGCCACCCCTGCAAAAGGGATAGTGGACGGAAGCACAGAGGTAAATTCACCATTCAATACATTCACTTCAAAAATGACGAGGTGGAATCACCAACGATGGGGTCTGTTTGGGGAAGAGAGAAAGCAGAATGGCAGTTGGACACCAGCCAACAAGAGCCAGATGTTTTCCCCTCCCTTTCTCACAGCTGCTGGGTAGGCTCTCCAAGGATTCTTCAAACTTGTATTTATTTATTTTTGAGAAAAGTATTAAAGGGCAACAACAATCTCATTGTAAGGCTAGTCTAAGAAAATTCATCCTTACCTGCTAATACAGTAGAAAGCTATCAGCCTGAACAAATCAGCAAAACTTATTCCAGAGCCTTCCAATGAAAAGGCTGCAAAGCAGAAGAAAACAAACTCAATACATGTTCTGGGAAATGTTGTTGAACTTACTTTCTGCATAGTACTGAATCTACAGCACACAGACTACATTTGTAACAAAAGCTACACATGCAGCTGACCATCTGAAATACCTCAGTCAAAATTCTGTAGCAAAAGGACTAGTTGCTGTTTTGTTTTTAAAGTTCTCAGCATTTGTCTAAACAGTTAAATGAGTCACAAAACCTGCATTGCACAACACGCCAACAGCCGCTGCCACATTTTGCAGCTGCGTCATATCTTAGTAAAGACTATTTACTTTGCTGAAATAACTTGCCCTTTAATTCACAAATTCCACAAACCATTCAGCATCACAACCATGCATCAAGATTTTTTTCATATAAATCAGGCTATTATTGTCTAATAGTTTTTTAGATGTCAAATAATTTTTAACATATTGAAAAGATAAATGAAAGGCAATATATTTATATATAAATTGAAAATGTTCCTCTTAACAAATCTTAAATGCACAAGCACAGCTCATAGCCAATGACTCCCATTAGCTGTACATCCACCACTGCAACCATTATAATTAGGCATAAAACCAGTCCCTTTATATATGCTGACTTTCCATTTCTGCACTGCCTGCCCCTGTGGTTTTAGCAGATACCCACAAAACTTTGCACATCTACAGAAACTTTGCAGTGCCTTGGAAACTCATGCTTTCGCCATCTATAGGTGTAATCTGGGAGCACATCTGAATGTGCGTCCAAATGCCACCCATTATTTTCAAAGAGAAATGCACCCAAATGTGCGCTTTCCTACTGCCATTGCTCTGGCCAGCTTGTGTAAGAGAGGTGTGCATCTAGTTGCCGAAGATCTTGTTCAGCTTACAACAGACAAATGTTCAGACAATTAGTCCTTTAGGTTTTGCCATTCATTGTGGCAAGACTGTTCACATACAACAGGACAGGATAGTGGTTTTCGACCTGTTCTAGAACATCACAGTTCTCCCAAAGGAACAATTTCAAAACTGAGCAGTGCTCCAAGATAACGGTGACACCACCCTTTCTGAACACTTTGATTAATTATTTTAAAGTTCGTAAGGGGCAGGCATGAATCCTTATAGAAAGGGAACTATTCTCTCCCCCCTCACACCAAACAACTTCTAAAATGCTTTAAAAGATTCTAATTATATGAGCGCAAGCGTGCATAGCAAAAGGGTATAGCAAACATGCAGATGCTAAAATTTAAACAGGTGAACCCAAGACAGGTATCTGACAACCTGGACTATAAACAAGCACCTTAATTTAAGGCGATGAAGCCTCATTATCTTTGTCACTTTGTCACTGACTCAGCTAATGTTCATGGGAAATCACAGTCAATTAACCTCAGGAATTTTTCTACTCATCACAGCACAGCCAAGGGAAGAAGAGACAAGTTTTTAAATACTTACTATATGTGCTCTCTTTTATTGCAAACTCTTTGAGACACAATCCAAAATCATTTGGTACACGTAGAGATAAGACTTTCTTCTGCATTCTTGTGGATTTCCTTACAAGGAAGGTCTATAAAAATAAAATACATTTTGAAGAAATATCATTCTAGACTTCTATTTGGGCTGGCCTCCTTTAGCAGTTCCAGCAGAGGGGCCAATAACTTACAATACCTAGGCACAGAATAGAGTCTAACATTTCATAAGGTAACCTATTCAGTGTCTGATTGTCCACTCTGTGAATGATGCTCACCCCCCCCCCAAAATGGACAGTGAGGTAACTCATGCAGCCATGGCACAGCAGAATGGCTATAATAATTACCCTCAGCTGGGGTTGAAAGTTCAAACACAACCTACCCCATGCTGAGAACCAGAAATGACCTCTTTTACCTCTTTCAGGTAAGGTCCTCAGCTCAATTGAAGAGCTTGAACACTCCTGACTGAAGGATCAGACTTGATCCCCAACAAAAATGGTCTTTGGC
The DNA here is from genome assembly GCF_965153285.1 of Podarcis tiliguerta. Classification (NCBI taxonomy): domain Eukaryota; kingdom Metazoa; phylum Chordata; class Lepidosauria; order Squamata; family Lacertidae; genus Podarcis; species Podarcis tiliguerta. Next base: position 86,580,396 of record NC_139540.1, on the reverse strand, counting down.
AAAGGACAGGGAAGAAACCCTGCTGGCAAGAGCTGTTGCCAGTCAGAGTTGCCAGTAGTGGCCTAGATCAGTGTTTGCCAAGGTGGGCGATACTGCTGCCTGGGGTGCGCTTGAACAATCCAGGGGGGTGGTAGCAACCTCATGTGCAATTGGGTGGGAGTTGAATAAAAATAAGGGGGTGGTGGAAGCATAAAGAAGAAAAGACAAGAAAGTGTTGAAAAACCATTCATACATGTTTCATCTGTTCTGTAAGGATGCTTACTGCTAGGTCTGTTGCGGGACAGTGACGCCTCCCCTGGATCCAGCAGTCATGCTGGAAGCGAGGGGTTTTCCAAGGCTGGGGGGAACCCTTTCCCAGGCATCACTTATTCGCTTAAAGAAGGTGGATTTTGGGGTGAGGGGGTGCTGAGTTATTATTTTTCTGAAAAGGGGGTGGTAGGCGAAATAATTTGGGCTAGTTCAACCAACAGTATGCCATGGTATAAGGCAGACTCACAATGTGTCTGAATACTACAACCACATGAGTTGCCCATTCTGGACAACTGTGAAGAAAGGGTGCAGCAAATAAGCATTTATTTTGTATTTAGGTCAAATGAAAGCCATTTCTTACTCCAGGAGGCTGGGACTGCAGAACCTCCACTGCCTCAGCATCGTTCAAGCCAAGCTGTAACCAGATAGGGTGTGTATGAAGAAGTTTATCCAGTATGCTGAGCTTATTGGGGAGGCTGTCATATCCAGAATCTCGTATGATGTTTTTTGAATCTTTCTGATCCGGACACATGTCATCCATGTCTTTCTCTAGACTGTAAACAACATAAGGGGTGGGGGAAATTAAAGCCTAAGTTTAGATCCCTCAAGAAGACATCAATACCTTCAGCAAATATTATGCTAAAAAGCAAATAATGCATTTAGGCCCTTCATCCAGGGATCACACAGCAGTTTACAATATAGAAACACACAATACATACTATAGTAACAAACCAAAACAGTAACTGCCCCCCCCCCCACATTATAAAATGGCACAGAATGTTTAATTAGCCAAAGGCCTGGGAGAAGAGTAATGTTTTCCCCCAGTGCCTAAAGATACACAGGTGAAACTTGAAAAATTAGAATATCATGGAAAAGTTCATTTATTTCAGTAATTCAACTTAAAAGGTGAAACTAATATATGAGATAGACTCATGACATGCAAAGCGAGATATGTCAAGCCTTTATTTGTTATAATTGTGATGATTATGGCGTATAGCTGATGAAACCCCAAATTAACAATCTCAGAAAATTACAATATTGTGAAAAGGTGCAGTAGCTATTCAATCCATAACACCTGCAATGGGTTCCTGAGCCTTTAAATGGTCTCTCTGTCTGGTTCAGTAGGAAGCACAATCATGGAGAAGGCTGCTGTCCTGACAGTTGTGCAGAAAGCCATCACTGAGACCCTCCATAAGGAGGGAAAGCCTCAAAAGGTAATTGCAGAAGAAGTTGGATGTTCCCAAAGTGCTGTATCAAAGCACATTAATGGAAAGTTCTGCGGAAGGGAAAATGTGGAAGAAAAAGGTGCACAAGCAGCAAGGATGACCGCAGCCTGGAGAGGATTGTCAGGAAAAGACCATTCAAACATCTTGGGGACTTTCACAAGGACTGGACTGAGGCTGGAGTTAGTGCATCAAGAGCCACCACACACAGACGGATCCTGGAGATGGGCTTCAAATGTTGTATTCCTCTTGTCAAGCAGCTCCTGAACAAGAAACAACGTCAGAAGCGTCTTACCTGGGCTAAAGAAAAAAAGAACTGGACTGTTGCTCAGTGGTCCCAAGTCCTCTTTTCTGATGAGATCAATTTTTGCATCTCATTTGGAAACCAAGGACCCAGAGTCTGGAGGAAGAATGGGGAGGCACACAATGCCAGATGCTTGAAGTGCAGTGTGAAGTTTCCACAGTTTGTGTTGATTTGGGGAGCCAAGTCATCAGCTGGTGTTGGTCCACTGTGCTTCATTAAGTCCAGGGCCAACACAGCCGTCTACCAGGAGATTTTGGAGCACTTCATGCTTCCTTCCGCAGACAAGCTTTATGGGGATGCTGACTTCATTTTCCAGCAGGACTTGGCACCTGCCCACACTGCCAAAAGTACCAAAACCTGGTTCAATGCCCTTTGGATTACTGTGCTTGATTGGCCACCAAACTCGCCTGACCTGAACCCCATAGCAAATCTATGGGGCATTGCCAAGAGAAAGATGAGAGACATGAGACTGAGCAATGCAGAAGAGCTGAAGGCTGCTATTGAAGCATCCTGGTCTTCCATAACACCTCAGCAGTGCCACAGGCTGATAGCATCCATGCCACGCTGCATTGAGGCAGTAGTTGATGCAAAAGGGGCCCAAACCAAATACTGAGTATATATGCATGCTTCTACTTCTCAGAGGTCCAGTATTGCTCTATTTGCAATCCTTGTTTTGCTGATTTCATTTAATATTCTAAATTTTCTGAGATTTGGGGTTTTCATCAACTGTACGCCATAATCATCACAATTATAACAAATAAAGGCTTGACATCTCGCTTTGCATGTCATGAGTATTTCATATATTTGTTTCACCCTTTAAGTTGATTTACTGAAATAAATGAACTTTTCCACGATATTCTAATTTTTTGAGTTTCACCTGTATAATAATGGCACCAGACAAGTCTTCCTGGGTAGAGCATTCCACAAATGGGGAGCCACCCATTCTAAAGTTGCCATCCTCTGGATCTCTCATGGAGGAGGCACACGAAGGGCCTCAGATGATAATGGAAGGGTCTGGGTCAGTTCATATGGGAAGAGACAATTCTTATTGCAGTTAGCTGTTTGTGAGCTTTACTAGGGAGTGTTGTTGCCTGTTCTTGAACACAGGGTGTAGAGGTTAGGAAATGCCATAAATTATGTTAATATAGGGCTGCCATACATATGGACATTACCGGGATATCAAAGGCAGAATTGACATCCAGGGGGAATTTTGGTGGTTCCCTAAAAAAAACTTTTGGGGTGTTCTGGTTTGAAATATGGCAACCCTAGTTAATGCTATAAGATGAGTGGCAACCAAGCAAGTGGTATGTAACGCAATCTGTGAACAGGAGGTCCCTAATTCATATCTCACCTCCGTGTGGCCTTCAGCCTGCTCTTATTCTACCCAAGCCCCCACTTCTGTGGTATGGAGATAATTATACTTGTTTACCTTACAGGGTTGTTGTAAAGATTTCTGAGTTAATATACATGAAGCACTATGAGCACTCTGAAACATTATATAATTATTGTTCCACCATAAAATGATAAACTATTTACCTCATTTTCAAAAAGTTAGCCACACATTTGTATTATAAGCTGTTATTTTGCTGGACATTGATTATATATAATATATATAAATGAAACAATGTCCAGCAAATTTATATGCTCTATGCAGCTTCCAGTACAACTTTCAGGATTTTACCTTTTTTTTTGAGGAACACAAGACCTTGTGCATCCATTCCATACTTTAACACCTGCACTACAATGAAGGTCCAACTTTCTTCCCTCCGTCACTCGCCTATTTTAGAATGTATGATTGCAGTTGTCTTTTACTGAGTCGGAAAAGCATCCTGCAACTCACATCAGAAGTGACTATTATAGAAGTGATCTAGCGACGCAGAAACTAGACTCTGGGACAAGAAGCCTGGGAACTTAAGAGACATGTTGACAAGCTTCCTCAAGATCCCAGGCTAAAGATATTTCTCTCTCTAATGTATCTTCCAGTTCTGCCAGTCACAATGGACTCATTAAATGACTTCACAATGAAGAATTGTATAGCACTGCACCAGCACAAGAACAGAGCACTTGGAACCGTAAGACTCATTGCAGGTGACTTACCATGGAGCAGGTACACAAACACCTCAATTACACAGCTGATCTATGCTTCGCTGAAGGAGGGCATTTACATTCCAGCGAAAGTAAGAGCATTTTGTAATAAAAAAAATATTATAGGGGCAGAAGCCGGTGTCCGAGCATCATCAGTTCATCCACCACTCACACAGCGCCACCCTTCTGAGCAGAATGATGATTCATAACTCCTCGTACAGACTTGTCAGTGGGAAGAGGAGGCAGTACCAAGGCTCTTCTCTTCCATTCCTGTTCTTCCTGTTTGGTTTCAAGAGAAGAGACAGCAAAGCTGTACTTCCTCTCCAAACTGATTTACTCATTACCACTGCAGTGTGGGAGCTGCATCTGTGCAGTTGGGTCCACTGCCACACTAGAACACAGGAGGAACAATGACATGGTATGGTTCCTTCTGCTGCTATGAGAAGCTACCATATTTCCACCTGTGGCCAAATCTCATGCTCAATACATATGTCACCAGCAGGACCCAGACATGTGGAAGCGACTTACACAATGAGGTGGATGATTATGAAATTGGGGAATGCGGACACTTGTATCTGTACTTTGCAAACTAGCTGTCAAATGTGCACCATATGATGGAAAACGTTGAGTAGGGACATTTACTCAGCACTTAACAACCTTTGCAGGCACTTGTCACAATGACATTCTAGTAAAAGATGAGGTCACAATTATAGCAGAACTAGCTGTAGCACAATACCATCAATTAAATCATGTCAATTAACATTCAATCACAGTTTCCTGTTTTCAAAACACCCCTCTCCCTACCTGGAGCAAAGACAAAGTCAAGGGTAGGCCAGCTCTGTATGTCAGGCCTATGACAAACTGAGACAGACCCATGGGTGCCATGGAGGCCATGAAATCCCAAGTTGGTCACCCATAATTCTTGTCTGGGATTCCTCCAGGACCACTGTGACCAGCTCAGTGAGGGAGGCTGTTGGGCCACTGGGTGGACAGCACACCAACAGCAGCCCTAATCTGTCTCTAAGACCTAACTTCAGATACAGGTTCTCTAGTCCCACTCTAAAGCACATTTCCCATTGAGTAAGAAGAAACCACAGTGAACTACGACAGCCCCACCTCCCTGGTCCTCTAGCCTGGATTGGTGCTGCACCAAGCACCCTGTATGACAGACCTGGGTAAGATGTGACCCACCCATCTTTGCCATCCATGTCTCAGTAATGCACACCAGGTCAGCACAGTGGAAGAGCTCCCAACTGTACCAAAGGGCTGTAAGGTAAAGGTGAAGGTGAAGGTGAAGGTGAAGGTGAAGGTAAAGGACCCCTGGATGGTTAAGCCCAGTCAAAGGCAGATATAGGCACAGGCATCTGTTGTCCCACCTCTGCTGCACAAAGCCCTTCCCAACCTAACTTCTGACAATGATGATATGAGAAATACAGCCTCCATGAAGTTCTCAACTGGAAAACAAAGTTTTATATTGTTGTTGTTTAGTCGTTTAGTCATGTCCGACTCTTCGTGACCCCATGGACCAGAGCATGCCAGGCACTTCTGTCTTCCACTGCCTCCCGCAGTTTGGTCAGACTCATGTTTGTAGCTTCAAAGACACTATCCAACCATCTCGACCTCTGTCGTCCCCTTCTCCTTGTGCCCTCCATCTTTCCCAACATCAGGGTCTTTTCCAGGGAGTCTTCTCTTCTCATAAGGTGGCCAAAGTACTGGAGCCTCAGCTTCACGATCTGTCCTTCCAGTGAGCACTCAGGGCTGATTTCCTTAAGAATGGAGAGGTTTGATCTTCTTACAGTCCATGGGACTCTCAAGAGTCTCCTCCAGCACCTTAACTCAAAAGCATCAATTCTTTGGCGATCAGCCTTCTTTATGGTCCAGCTCTCACTTTCATACATCACTACTGGGAAAACCATAGCTTTAACTATATGGACCTTTGTTGGCAAGGCAATGTCTCTGCTTTTTAAGATGCTGTCTAGGTTCGCCATCACTTTTCTCCCAAGAAACAGGCATCTTTTAATTTCGTGGCTGCTGTCACCATCTGCAGTGATCATGGAGCCCAAGAAAGTAAAATCTCTCACTGCCTCCATTTCTTCCCCTTCTATTTGTTAGTTTTATACAGGGGTAAGTGATGATTTAGATACCATGGATCAACACTGTTCAGGACGTTAAAGGTCAGAACCAGCAGTCTGAACGGAGCCTGGAAACAAACAAGGAGCTAGTCCACCTCCAAAAGAAAAGGATTTATTTATTCCAAGTAGCCGACATTACCCTGGCAGTAGCATTTTTCACCAGCTGTGGTTTCCAAACTGCCTTCCCAGGCAGCCCCAAGTACAGCACATGGTAATGGTCAACCTGTATGCGGTGCAAACATACTATGACCAGATCTGCTTTCTCTAAGATGAGTCATAGTTGGCGCACCAGTCAAAAAGCACAAATGTTGGCCATGGACACTACCTTGACATGCAAAGGCAAGGTACAAAGTACACACCACACCATTCAGAAGAAACAATGTCCCAGCTCACAACAGCTTTCCAAGTGCTCAACTCTACCTCCTCTATCTTGCCTTGAATTAAGTCTCAGTTCATTGGCCACCTGCCAGCCCTTCGCTGCCGCCATACACTGATCACAGGTTTCTACTGCCTGCATGGAGTAGAATGGAAAATGCTGGGTTTTCTTTGTACATTAATGCATTACAGACAGCATCTCCTAGTGGTTTTATATGGATGCTGAAAGTATGAACAACAGCAAAGTGGAACTCCCCAGCACCACCTGCAGAAACCTGCTCTCCAGGTAAGATTACTTAGGTCCAACCCATCTGGGTGGTTCAGAAGGATATCATGGCTGATGGTATTAAAAGCCACTGAGAGGTCCAACAGAACAAAAATGACACAATCCTGCTGTCTATTCCCAGTGTATGTCAGAAAACAAGATGACCAAGGCAGTTTCAGCCCCAAAACTAGGGGATTTAAAAATTCACCCTCAAAGTGAGGAGCGTCTTCTGTGTTGCAGGAAAGGACCATGTCTGCATGTGTTTCCTGTGCTGTGTGTTTCACGCTTTCCTTCTCCACAATAACAAAATATTTCTGCTTCTGATCTTAACCTTGCTTTGCCCTCTCCATGCCTCTCATCATGTGCACACTAAGTCTGGGAAGGGCAGCCCTGAGGAGCAGCCCTGTGTCAGCTCAGCCCTGGGGCTCAGCCCTGAAGAGCAGGTGCATTGCTTGGGTTCCTGTTGACAAATGTGCTCCCACTTACACATGTGCCAAAAATGGCACCGAAAAGGGGTGGGGCAGAAGCAGAATGGGGAAATCCTCACTTACTGCAACAGAACCCTAGTGTAAGTGGTTTCCACAGGGGAGCCAGAGAAAGAATGTAGTTGGTCAAGGGTTGAAAAATACTGGCCTAGGATAATAAGTTTAACATCGCCCTAAGACCACCTCAACAAGCCTGGAAGGAAGATGATGGAGCAGCAAGGTAGATGGCACACCAGCATCTTGGAGTGTCACACTCAAAACTCAGCAGCTGCCAAAGACAGGGCAGCCCATCCTCTTTTGCTGCCTGAGGTGAAATGGGAAGGTGTCACCCTGTGCTCATGCTGTGTGCCACCCCCGCTGAAGCCCCTCTCACAGGAGTTGTGCAGCTCTCACTTCTCTGGCGGTGGCGCATGAGCTCTCGCGGAAGTGCTCCTTGCATTCCTCCACCCATTAGCACCGGCTCCCTGGGGCCCACAACATTCTCCATGAAGGGGCCGGGCAAATTGCGGTGGCGGGCAGCTGGGCGCGTGCATGCGAAATCAGCCTGCCTGGTGGCGTGCACGAGTGACGCCACGGGGCATGTTGATGTCACTCGTGCACGCTACTGAGTGTGCTGACGCACACACCTCGCGATGTGCTGACGCCGCGCGCACAGCCCCCGCAGCATGCATGGCCCCAGCACCCATGGTCACAGGGCCAAGCTAGCGCGCCTGCCTCCACCTGCCTCATGGAGGGACCAGGCCTGGCCAGTATTTAGTTCTATGAATGGGTGATTGAACTTCTGCTGCTGTTTCCCCAGGGCTAATTGGCTACTCTGTTGGGAAGTCTGCCGGGCAAAGCTGGAAAGCGATTAATTTCCCACCCCTCATCTAACCAGGCTTCCATTGCACCTGCCAGGCTGGCATTCTCATCCAAAATGAACTTCAGCTTGACCCACGATCTTTCAGTTTACTGGTCAGCAGCAGGACTTCATTCAAAGATATATCAGAGCATCAGCAGTTATGCAGAAAAACAGAAAGGGCACTATTCCCATCTGAAATTTTTCAAACTACCGTATTTTTCGTCCTATAGAGCGCACCGGCCCATAGGACGCACCTCGTTTTTTGGGGGGGAAATGAATAAAAAAAAATTATTCCTCCCCCCCCCAGCTGCGGCTGCCGCCCCAAGCCTCGCGCACTCGGCGGGTCCTCCCGTCGGGCGCGCAAGGCTTGCGGACACTCGCCCGAAGCACGGGGAGTCCTCCAGAGGGCTCCCCGTGCTTTGGGCGGCAGGGTGCCGCCCCAAGCCTCGCGCGCTCGGCGGGACCTCCCGTCGGGCGCGCAAGGCTTGCAGACACTCGCCCGAAGCACGGGGAGTCCTCCAGAGGGCTCCCCGTGCTTCGGGCGGCAAGCTGCCGCCCCAAGCCTCGCGCGCTCGGTGGGACCTCCCGTCAGGCGCGCAAGGCTTGCGGACACTTGCCGGAAGCACGGGGAGTCCTCCAGAGGGCTCCCCGTGCTTTGGGCGGCAAGCTGCCGCCCCAAGCCTCGCGCGCTCGGTGGGACCTCCCGTCGGGCGCGCAAGGCTTGCGGACACTCGCCCGAAGCACGGGGAGTCCTCCAGAGGGCTCCCCGTGCTTTGGGCGGCAGGGTGCCGCCCCAAGCCTCGTGCGCTCGGCGGGACCTCCCGTCGGGCGCGCAAGGCTTGCGGACACTCGCCCGAAGCACGGGGAGTCCTCCAGAGGGCTCCCCGTGCTTCGGGCGGCAAGCTGCCGCCCCAAGCCTCGCGCGCTCGGTGGGACCTCCCGTCAGGCGCGCAAGGCTTGCGGACACTTGCCGGAAGCACGGGGAGTCCTCCAGAGGGCTCCCCGTGCTTCGGGCGGCAAGCTGCCGCCCCAAGCCTCGCGCGCTCGGTGGGACCTCCCGTCGGGCGCGCAAGGCTTGCGGACACTCGCCCGAAGCACGGGGAGTCCTCCAGAGGGCTCCCCGTGCTTCGGGCGGCAAGCTGCCGCCCCAAGCCTCGCGCGCTCGGTGGGACCTCCCGTCAGGCGCGCAAGGCTTGCGGACACTTGCCGGAAGCACGGGGAGTCCTCCAGAGGGCTCCCCGTGCTTCGGGCGGCAAGCTGCCGCCCCAAGCCTCGCGCGCTCGGTGGGACCTCCCGTCGGGCGCGCAAGGCTTGCGGACACTCGCCCGAAGCACGGGGAGTCCTCCAGAGGGCTCCCCGTGCTTTGGGCGGCAGGGTGCCGCCCCAAGCCTCGTGCGCTCGGCGGGACCTCCCGTCGGGCGCGCAAGGCTTGCGGACACTCGCCCGAAGCACGGGGAGTCCTCCAGAGGGCTCCCCGTGCTTCGGGCGGCAAGCTGCCGCCCCAAGCCTCGCGCGCTCGGTGGGACCTCCCGTCGGGCGCGCAAGGCTTGCGGACACTCGCCCGAAGCACGGGGAGTCCTCCAGAGGGCTCCCCGTGCTTTGGGCGGCAGGGTGCCGCCCCAAGCCTCGTGCGCTCGGCGGGACCTCCCGTCGGGCGCGCAAGGCTTGCGGACACTCGCCCGAAGCACGGGGAGTCCTCCAGAGGGCTCCCCGTGCTTTGGGCAGCAGGGTGCCGCCCCAAGCCTCGCGCGCTCGGTGGGACCTCCCGTCAGGCGCGCAAGGCTTGCCGACACTCGCCCGAAGCACGGGGAGTCCTCCGGAGGGCTCCCCGTGCTTCGGGCGGCAGGCTGCTGCCCGCAAGCCTTGTGAGCCTTGGGAACACCGATGCCTCTCGCTCTCCAGGCTTCAGCGAAAGCCTGCATTCGCCCCATAGGACGCACACACATTTCCCCTTCATTTTTGGAGGGGAAAAAGTGCATCCTATGGGGCGAAAAATACGGTAGTTTGTAAATTATGAGAATCTCAGTTCTTACTGAAAGTAACAGTAGTTTAAACACAAATAATATCTCAGATCTGGTTTAAACAGAAGCATAAATTCTACATACAGAACAATTATTTCCTGTCTAAACCTAATTAGCTGCCCCCTTCACTGCCCTCAATATATTCATGAAATAAAAAGTGCATGCTCTTTTGTAATTTTGGCTGAAATCTCTCAGTAACTAAACCTGAAAGCTAGATTCATTTCTACATTCAGTTCTTAAAGACTCTACATGCTATTAGTTTTAAGTTGGACAACTATGTCCCAGTAACCACTAAATTACTACAAGAGAATATAAAAAGAATGAACACACAAGTTTTGATCACCAGTCACTGTCAATGGAAAACTGCTTTAAATCTTAGCCAAAGTACCAAGTAGTATTTCATAGTTGTAGTACTAAAAACTAGTGAGCATGGTGGGAGACATCACCTTCTTGACCTCTGTAGCAGCACAACCACACCAAAATGCTTGCCATATAATGCTACTAACCTTTGTAAACTGGTGGGTCCATCTTCTAGCACCAGATCTGTTTGCACCATTTCTTGTTTCAGTTCTCCGATTTCTGAAGCGATTGTGTCAATCAGCTAGAGAAAGGGCAAAAACAGTATGACGTCAAACAAGTGGAAGAGGTGTGGCAATAAAATAGTAGGCAAAATGGGTCACTCAAGATTACAACCCGTTTTGCTCCTTTCCATTTTGACTTCCCTTTCCTGAAGGAAAAGAGAGCAGGATAAGGGGGAAACATCATTTAACTCGTGGAGGCTTATAGAATGGTTCAGATTACAACCCAGGAATACAAAACTAAATACATTAACAACAGGTGATAACATTTATTTAAAAGATTTATATGAGGCCTCTCCAGCAAAAAATAATCCATTAAGAGACTTACACAAAACCCCAACAAAATATCATAAAAGCTACGAAAAAGCATTTCCTCAATCATCCTTATAAGAAATGTTAAGCTGGGCACATAGGGAGCAATCCTACAGCAAGATCTGCTGGGATGAGAAGGCAGGATCCAGAGAATCTCCGGCTGAGTTGGGAGGCTTCCAGCACAGCCAGCTTACGCCAGTGTAAGTAGCAATCCTCAGCTCGGCTTGAGGTACACCAATGCATCTCCAGTTGGCTGAGCTGAGCCCAAGCTGGTTTAAGTCCTTAAAGGGGGGCATTCTGGGGGAGGACCAGCAGGAGGGGGGGGGGGTAGGCGTGCTTAGGCTGGATCCTAGCCTGCTCAGCTTGAGCATATGAAGTTAAGCTAGCAAAAAAGGGTGATGTAAATCAAACACTATTTTAAAGGCTTGTTTTCCCTCTGCCAGGCTTTGTCTGGCTTAGCTACCAGTAGCCCAACTGCTGAATAGAGTTTGGATCTTGTGTAACTTTGCAGTGGCTTCACTTAAAGCCACTTGCTTTGTGCCAACTTCCTGAGTATAGGATGGCTCCCTTAATTATTCACTTATGTGAGATGGGAAGGGAGTTTGCTACACCCTCCATATGAAGGGAAAAGACAGCTCTTTCAACATTCTACCAAATTAATGTGAAATACTACTGAAGCAAAGTTATTTGTTTTGCCGGAAAAAACAGTATCTGATTTCCTGCCAGAACAGAGGTTGCCTCACAATGGAAAGGCCAAACTGATTCCACCGTTCAGTCCCTGCTAGGAACATCTAGCGAAATGAGTTGCATCAATAAATAGAACAGAGTTTCTAAGAACCAAACCAGGCCAGACCCTTCCTTTGCCACTTGTTATCTGTTTTTAGAAAATATATGGAAAGTACAGAAAGAACAGATGGAAAGTATCTGAAGTGCTGCTCCACCCTATAAATATCAAGTAATTGTTACACTGATATCTGTAATTTATCGTCTTTCAAGTTCGATTCCATGAAGCCTGCCTGTAGCTCTTTTACTTCTGGCTAGGTTTTATTGTTAACATTTTTGGAAAACTATTACCAAAAATCAAAGGGGGTTTATGTACGCCACAACAGCAGCAAGAATACTCATCGCAAAGCATTGGAAGACACAAGATCTACCCACCCGGGAAGAATGGCAGATGAAGCTGATGGACTACATGGAAATGGCGGAAATGACTGGCAGAATCCGAGACCAGGGAGAAGAGTCGATGGAAGAAGATTGGAAAAAATTTAAAGTATATTTACAGAAATATTGCAAAATTAATGAATGTTAGAGAAATACTGGAATGAAGTTATATGGTTTTAGCAGAAGTGTTATTAAGAATTATATAAAAATTAATTGCTAATGGGCTAAAATGGAAAATTTAAAGTTAAACTGTGTTAAGATAAATTATAGAACAAAAATTGAGAAAGAGGGAAAGGATTTGCTGAACCAGCTAATTTGAACTAGAGTACAAAAAAGGGAGGCGTGAGGAAGTCGAGGAAACAAGCATATGAAAGATAAAGAAATGAAATTTGGATGTGTTTTTAAATGTCTTAGTTTTTTTTTCTTGTTGTTTTGCTGTATTGTTTTTTCTTTCTATTTTTGATGTATTGTTTGTTAATTTTTTATTGTTTTTTTCTTTTCTTTTCATCCTTTTTCTTTTTGTAACTATTAAACATTTAATAAATATTATTTTAAAAAAAATCAAAGGGGGGACGACCAGCTAAGCCTCATTTATAAATTGCTTTCGTGTAGGCCTCACTGTGTTGATGGAGAGCTTTTAAGCTGTGCCACCAACACTGGTGCTCCTTTTCTGTAACAACCACATGCTGTGTGCAACTGTGTGAAGTGAAATTGCAATGCATGAGCTGCTGTGTAAGTGGGAGCTATGAACTATCAGGACACAACTGCAGAATTGTGCAGGTGTTCCAGCTGCAGGAGCCTCAACAACACAAGCAGGCGTGCGCACATTGGAATTTCACTGCGGACAACCGTGCCCAACACACAGCTGTTGCAGAAAGGCACAACAATATCAGGGACAAGGCTAAAAGCACAGGCCTGCTCCCCTGTCAACGCAGCAAGGCCCTAAGAACGAGTAAGGAATGAATTAGCCTTTATTTTAAAAGTTTGAGGTCTTGGTTGATGGTAACCAAAGGGTACTTTTCTATCCATGTTTGTCTTTCTCTTTGTTGTTGTTTAGTTGTGTCCGACTCTTCGTGACCCCATGGACCAGAGCATGCCAGGCATTCCTATCTTCCACTCTTTCTCTTAGCAGGGTCAAATACTATAGTCCACCAACACCTAGAAGGCCACAGGTTCCCTACCTCTACTGTAAACAAAGGTCTATTCTAGTATTTCTCCCTATATACACAAAAATGTCAGGCTGTCATCACGTAGCCCTCATTGGAGAATTTGCAGTGCTGCATGAGACCATCCTGAGTCTGCATGGTCAGGGCAGGAGAACAAAAGAGAAGGCAGGTTTTAAAATTGTGGTTTCAAACAATAGCAGAAGGTTGAATAAAACAAAGATGGAAATATATAGACAAGCTGTGAATGGTTGGCAAGTAACACCAGCAGGGGTGGCATCCTCTGGTTTTTTATATAAAAAATACAAAGTAATTTGCAACATTTAACAGACTTGAAATCTGCTGGTCCACCCCTAGAAAAAAATACCGTAATTCCTCACTATGATGTTCCAATGACTGTATTCTCAGCGCTACATTGGTTAAAATACAAGAGATCCATGTATTAAACAAAAACATAATTCTCTTTCACTAAAAATCCTGGCAATTCATTTAACTGTTGATACGTCTTAAGCACATGCAGGAATTAAATGATATTCTGAAGCAGAAGCAGCAGATTTTGACAAAATATAGTAGTAATAATATAGTAGTAATTTACACAGAACACTAACATTGTATCAGTAATAAAGCCTGGATTATATGTTATTTTGTTGAGAAAACCCTTAATATCCTCTCCATTAGTACTTTCACAATACAACAATCCTTCTGATCTATTACACCACTTCTGCAACTCTGGTTCCTTTGAAAGCTGAACAGGTTTGTTCACAATGGCACATTTGGTGAATATGGGATGGTGCTCACTTTCTGGGATCAAGGGCACAATTTCACTTCTGAGGGATTTCTGTCTAAAACTTCAAACCATTATAGAAGGAATGAGGATGGTTGGGGTGTTATGGAAGGTAGGACACAAACCCCGGGTCAATTTCTAATGTCTTCTGAGACTCTTAGAAAGTGGATTTCAGTCTAACCTAGCAAGGAACAACTTACACAACCCTGAAGACAATGCCTGTTCACCACATCTGCGAAGTTGTGGCCTGGGCTAGTGTTGTTTTGCTGGAGCTTCTAGTGCTCATGTGACCCCTGCTGGACACAAAAGCACACTGTGCTGCAATTTAGCATCACCAATTGATAAAGGCAACACTTTAGCTATACAGGCCTCAAAATGTCTGTTGTTATCATAGTCAGAACACAGGTTCATGTGGGAAGTGAAAGATATTATGTTACAGAAACCCCTGGGGTGCACAGCGGTTCCCATAGATTCACAGTAAATGGAGCCAGGCAGCCCACCATACAAAGATAATTTACTCCCACTGTGAAGTTGCCCCCAGTGCAGTAATTTATTTTATTTTTACCACAGCAGTGAATGGTAATCACTCAGCTAAAAGTACTCAGGGTGTACTTATACTGCTGGAATAGAATAACTTGCCCCCTGCAAGTGTCTGGGGGTGATGGACAGTGTTGCTGCCACTATACTCCACATTGCAGGTTGCCGAGTGTGAGGCAAAGCCTGTATCTTTCAATGGGAGCAACTGAGAATTGAGCAGCCAGCCACATACAATCTGGCTTTTGTTTGGGTGTGATGGAATCGTGGGCTCTTTAAAGAGCGTATCTTTCACAGTTCTGTCCACCAGAGGGATCCACACCACAAGCTCTAAGCATGGATGATACAAGCAGTATTTCATTCTGAGCAGTGCAGAAATGAACGCTATATAAAACATAACTCTAGTATTTTACTTATATCTCCTCTGCTTGTGCATTCACCACCAACCAGAAGTCCATTATGCAGGCATCTGACACACCTCTTTTCAATAAAAAGGTAAAGGACCCCCTAACAGTTAAGTTCAGTTGCAAACAACTCTGGGGTTGCGGTGCTCATCTCGCTTTAAAGGCCGAGGGAGCAGGCGTTTGTCCACAGACACTTTTTCCGGGTCATGTGGCCAACATGACTAAGCCACTTCTGGCGAAACCAGAGCAGCACACGGAAACGCCGTTTACCTTCCCACTGCAGCAGAACCTATTTATCTACTTGCACTTCATGCTTTCGAACTGCTAGGTTGGCAGCAGCTGGGACTGAGAAATGGGAGCTCACCCCGTCACAGGGATTTGAACCGCCGACCTTCCGATCAGCAAGTCCTAGCCATGGGTAGGCAAACTAAGGCCCAGGGGCCAGATCTGGCCCTATCTCCTTCTCAATCCGCCCTGTGGACAGTCCAGGAATCAGTGTGTTTTTACATGAGTAGAATGTGTGCTTTTATTTAAAATGCATCTCTGGGTTATTTGTGGGGCATAGGAATTCATTCATTCCCCCCTGCCCCCCCAAAAATATAGTCCAGCCCCTCACAAGGTCTGAGGGACATTGGACCGGCCCCCTGCTGAAAAAGTTTGCTGACAAAAAGTTTGCTGAAAAGGTTTGCTCTGTGGTAGCTCATACAAAACATTCCACTGCAAATACAGTCATTAAGAGTGGAACCACATATTGTTCTCCTACGAGGTTACAAAGCATACTGTACAGTGGTACCTCTGGATGCGAACGGGATTTGTTCCGGGGCCCTGTTCGCATCTAGAAGCAAACGTAACTAGCGTTGGCACGTCTGCGCACGCACGTGTTGCTTTTCGCCACTTCTGCCCATGCGCGTGACGTCATTTTGAGCGTCTGCACATGCGGCGAAACCCAGAAGTAATGCACTCCATTACTTCTGGGTTGCCGCGGAGGGCAACTTGAATGCGCTCAACCTGAAGTGCATTCAACCCGAGGTATGACTGTATTTCCATTTATCCAAATAATAATGGCTTCCCCCTTTTTCTTTTCACGGTGAGCAGCCAAGCTGAAAACACCAGAACTGATTCAAGCTTCAAATCCTCTGTGGGAAACAGAGTAAATTGATAAGGCAATGACAGCAAAAAGAGTGCCAGACTCCACAACTGGGTGATACCTTTATTGGGACCAACCCAAAAGTCACAGAAGCATGGGGCAAGGTGTTACACAAAGAAGGGGGTGAGAACAAACAAAGTTCAAAAATTAGGCTGATGTTACAGAATGAGATCAGCAAAATCATTCCATATCAAGTGATCCAAATTTTTTACGTTGTGTCATTCAATTTTCTTAATATTTTGAATGCTTGTTAAATGAGCAAAACTATGGTAAGTTTAAATCTAAATTTTTAATTTTTTATCTCATCCCCATTTGTGAGTTATGAAGGTTTGAATTTTGTTTAAAATATTACAAATTTGGCCTTACCAGACTATACAAAAACCTTAAAAGCTCAGCCCAGGATTGAGATACATCAAAACTAAAAACACCAATCTCTTCAGAACTTCATGGGTTTTAATATGGTATGTCTTATGGACTTACTTTAAATTTTAAGTTACAAAACTGAATTTTTTAAAAAAGTGATTAGAAGAATTAATATGATTAAAATTTTCAAAAAAATGGTAGTGGTTATTTAATATTTCTAAGAGCTACCTGCAAAATTTCATTTTGGGATTTCAATGGGATCACATTATTTATATTGTACAGACATGTCTTCCTTACTGGGTTCTATTTAGGATAAATGGGTCTTCTTGGAGTAAAATATAACAGAATAAAAAAGACTGCTAACTATAATATCATTTGCTGCAGGCATTTCTTTAGAAAGTTATTCAGTTAAACGGTATCTGAAAAGCTAGTCAGGCTTTTCTTTAAAAAATGTGTTCCAAAGCAGAGTGATAGCATGCTGTTGCATGACAGAAATGACGCTTTGAAAGAATTCTTGTTAGTACTTCATTTCATGAACATTACAACTAAATGCATTTGTTGCAAATGAGCATTTGTTGCAATATACATAACTTTTTCCCCTTGGGTGGGTGGGGTGGGGGTGGGGCTGCTACCACATACTCTTAAAATTTTTAATGGGCCTGATATTCTGCTCCATGACATCTCTACTGAAACAGAGCACCCCTACAGTACAGCTTGCCCATTTTATGCCCCTGTTGAGAGTGGGACAATGACAGGAAGCAGGCCCAGATATAGCCTGGAAACATCATTGTTTTACAGTCTGCTTCCACCCACTCCCACCCCTGAATGTCTGGACAGCTCAGCGCCACTTGCCAAGCACAGAAACTGGCTTCAATTTCTACAGAACGATTCCATAGCTGAAGTGCATTTGAAGGACCGGACCATAAGCAAAAGTTTTCAGTTTCATTATTTTAAGTGGTAAACTGCTGAAGTCATCTTCCTCAGGATAAATCATGCCACTGCTGGCTGTTCATATACAGTCTCAAAGTAAAATGACAAATGCCCGAAATCAAGGAAGTTTTCAGCAGAAACTGAAAGCTTTCCAGCAATCTATTAATCATCCTTGAGCTTTAAACTTCAGCTTTCATGTGTACATGCCTGCATTCTAAACTAATAGTTGCTGAGACCAGTGTGCATTTGCCTATATAAAAATCACAGAATTGTTTAACAGACACTGGAATATCTAGATTCTAGCTAAATTGAAAATAGCAGCATGTTTACAAATGAGCACATAGCTGGATCTCTTATCAAATGGCCACAGCGTCAGATTCAAATACAGCACATAGCATTGTTTATTCTATTCTGTTAAGATTACAAAAGTCTAGAACTGCAGAAATACAAATTTAAATGGTTCAAAAGCCAGGTTTTCTTACTGTAGCTTTGTCTAAATACTGAGTTTGGAAAGCAATTAGCAGTTAACAGATAAGTACCTTACATGTCAAAGAAAAAAATGTCTCCCTACTCAAAACAAAGTAACAACTTTTCAGTTACCTTAAAAAAACTTCCTCTCTCGTCAAGACCCTGCGCTTCCATGGCCAAAGTTGACATTTTCTCTGGGAAAGCTTCACCGAACTCCTCCTAGAAACAGAGACATATTTAATGGTTAGTCCAGTCAGTAGGAAATTCCTTTCTAAGCCACAGGAACAGTCACAACAGTTTTGCCAAGATCTTTTCCCGTCAACAACACAGTGCCATTTATTTCCTACCAGAGCCTTTAATATTATCCTTTTGGTCTATTATTTCCTGTAGACTGCACTTTAAAGACAGTGCTGCTGGCATTTCCCCCTCTTCATACATCCCACAAGTTGCTTATGGTGATTTTAACCAACTTATTATGATTATTATTTTAACTGCAATGGCATAAATGGCTTTGTTTGCTTGACCTCAGTCAAAAGTGCACATTGAGCAAATAGTAGCCCCCCCCCTAATCCTCCATAGAAGATTAGGGGCCACAGGTGGTGCTGTGGTCTAAACCACCAAGCCTCTTGGACTTGCCAATCAGAAGGTCAGTGGTTCAAATCCGCATGATAGGGTGAGCTCCCGTTGTTTTGTCCCAGCTCCTGCCAACCTAGCAGTTTGAAAGCATACCAGCACGAGTAGATAAATAGGTACTGCTGCAGCAGGAAGCTAAACAGCATTTCTCTGTGCTCTGTGCTCTGGCTTCTGTCACAGTGTTCCGTTGTGCCAGAAGCGGTTTAGCTATGCTGGCCACATGACAAACGTCAGCTCCCTCAGCCTGAAGCGAGATTAGCGTCATACCCCATAGTCCAATTTGACTGGACTTAACCGTCCAGGGGTCCTTTACCTTTACCGTATAAGATTATAAGATTACAGATCTAACATTAAGAGAGACTGCTGCATGATGGGGACACAAAGTTATTTGAGGAGTTACATTTATATACCACCTTTATCTTCCCTGGATCTCAAAGTGGTGCACATGGTTCTCCTCCTCCCCATTTTGTACTCACAACAACCCTGTGAATTAGGTTAGGCTAAGAGATGGTGACTGGGCCAAGGTCGCCCAGGGAGCTTCATGGCTGAGTGGGGATTATGTTGTAAAACGCCCTGTGATCTTCAGATGAAGGGCAATATATATATATTTAATAAATAATAATAATGATGATAAATAATAGATTGGGCCAATAGCCCATCTATTCCAGCACCCTAATCTCACAATGGCCAACCAGATGATTGTGGGAAACCTGCAATCCGGGTTCAAGCACAAGAGCCCTTTTCCCTCCTGTGACTCCCAGCACTTGGCTTTCAGAAGCCTTACTGCCCCAACTGTGGAGACAGAGCATAGCCACCATGGCTCCATGAATTTCCTCCAAGAATTTGTCTAACTCTCTTTTGAAGCCACCTACGTTGGTGGCCATCACCGCCTCCTGTGGGAGAGTCCCATAGTTTAATTATGTGCTGCATGAAAGGGCCAAAGGAACATTTGTTCCAACAAGGTACAACAACAGAACACACATATTATCTCATTTTCTGGGCCAAGACTCAGTACTTAGCCACTAACGCTTGGGGCTTCAGAACATGTACGGGGTGTTTCCGCTTCAATTATTGCGTCAGTCACAGCCATCATCCACATATCGAAGTCACAGAGCCAAGACACAGACTATAGTGACAGACTCAACCCTCACTTTTTCTGCCAGTTTAAAAAGCTACATGTGGATGGTCATGCCATGATGAATAAGAATAATAGATCTGGAATAAGAATAATAGATCTCAAAATATCATTTAATCCAACCCATCAATGCATGAAAAACCCTACCATTACAACATTCCTGATAGGTGGCCTTGCAAGCAGATGGTCGGTGGTTCGAATCCGCATGACAGGGTGAGCTCCCGTTGTTTAGTCCCAGCTCCTGCTAACACAGCAGTTTGAAAGCATACCGGCATGTCCAGGCAGGGCCAGCAGAGGCTCCTGCCTGAATACTGGAGAGCTGCTGCCGGTCAGTGTAGACCAGGGGTCAGCAAACTATTTCAGCAGGGGGCCGGTCCACTGTCCCTCAGACCTTGTGGGGGGCCGGACTATATTTTGAAAACAAATAATGAATGAATTCCTATGCCCCACAAATAACCCAGATGCATTTTAAATAAATGTACACATTCTACTCATGTAAAAACACGCTGATTCCCGGACTGTCCGCAGGCCAGATTTAGAAGGCGATTGGCCAGATGTTGCCCCTGGGCCTTAGTTTGCCTACACATGGTGTAGACAATCCTGGGCTTGATGGGCCAATGGTCTCACTTGGTTTAAGGCATCTTCCAATATTCCTATGTGTGGTGTTCTTCCTAATGTTCAGTCAAAATCCCCTTTCTCATAATTTGGACTTGGGTCCTATCTACTGCAGCAGTCTTCGAGATATATTTAAGAATCTACCCCATCATCCCTGATCATTGGTCATGGTGGCTGGGGTTGGTGGGACATGCAATGGGTTGTGGAACAGCATTCCTGTCAAAGCATGGCAGGTGGCCACTATCTGCACTTTTTGGAAACAATTAACAATTTTGTTCCAACAGGCTTTCACAGAGGGAGAGGGATAAATGGGTCTTTGCCAGAAGATGGCACCGGGTCAAGTCTCCACTGAATCTCTGCTGAGTGAGTAGGAGCTCTATTTATCAAATTACTCCAATAAAAAAGGCTCAACCCTTGAAAATAAGCGCCAGCTCCTGTTAGAAAAGGACTTCGGGAGCTGCTGGGCTGATAATCTAATCTCCCCCTCCTTTTGAAGCTATTTAAAACAACAAGAACTCCTCCCAAGCAAAGCCCTCAAAATCGTGGGCCAGAAAAAGCAGCTTCAATTATTTCTGAGTCCGAGCATGGTACTCACAAGACAGTGCTACAAAGAACTGGGAATTTCCCCCACACAATCCACTATAACTCCCCCAAAGAAAAAGCAGGTCAAAATTTCATCCTACTTTCAGCCTAAGGAAAACGAAGCAAACAATCCAGGAAACCTCCATTCTCATGAGTGGTCTATTGACCACACCTGGACTGGGAGGGAGGCAAAAACTAACAACAGAAGGGAAGGGATAGATCTAGCAACTGAATTAAAACAAGCCACAAAAGCCAAAGAGGGTCCTGAAATATATCTGGAACAGGAACTATTCCTGAAAAACACAGAAACCAGGATAAACCCTCACTATCAGGAGAGAAATTAAGGTGCTCCCCCTCAGTTGTTGGCTGAGACAGACAAACAACTAAACAGTCCAAGGTTACAGAACCCGGACAACGACATTTTTTACCTGTCAGGGATGAGCTGCTCAAAAACTATTCTATACAGTTAAGTAAAGAACTGGAGCCAATTAAAAATTTCCTTTCGGAAAGTTTGTGCCTGCTTACCACCCTAACTGAATTAATTAAGAGACAAGAAGCCTCCTTCCTTCACATAACAACTAACAATATGACCAATGGAAATGAAACCCAACTGGGCCTTGATTACAAAAAACCCAAACAGAATCCAACCAGCCCAGGAGGAGGGAGGGTCCCCTCATTTTGCACTGAGAAAAAACTCAATGCAAAAAAAGAAAAAGCCTAAAAATATCAAACTGGGAAGCCGAAAGGGAAAGCCGCTCTGTCGGACTAAAAAAATGAATTTCCAAGAGAATCCCACGATAAAGAACTCGGTTTCTACACCACAAAAGAAAACCACAAACTCAGGTTCTTCAATAAAGCATCCCGAGGACAAGCCCCAAGCCACAGCAGAACATACGTCGCCCTCCAGCGGGGTTGCGGGAAAACGAAAGGAAATCTCGGTTCCCAAGCAACCAACCCTTATCAAGACGTCTCAAGGAAATCTTGTTCATTCTAACCTAACTAAAAAGGCTCACGACAAAACAGCACAGACTCAATGGAACTTAACCTTCAACAATCATAAACGTGTCTTCTCAATCTTTCCCTCTTATAGAGGCCTCCCAACGGAGGAGAGTAAACATTCTTGAGAAAATCGATTTAGTCACCAGGGGCCTTGTGACAGCAGAAAATATTATTAATGTAAAATTAATGTAATAAAAACAAAAGCAAAACAAAACTATAACAGCAATTGCTGTTTTGTGCATTTAACTATCTTCAGAATGCATTGACTTGAGACTGTTGTTTTGAAGGTGATTAATAAATCAATTATATTATTATGATTATCATTACTTCTCATGATCTGGATACTTCTGTTGACACAACTGAGAAGTTTGTTTAGCTGCCACATTACACTGCTGAAATGGGCTGCATTGGTTGTCTACTAAAACCCTTTTCAACATATACTGCTGTTGTCAAGCAAAGTGTTGCACATTGTGTATTTGTGCATTTACCTAAATTTACCTCAACAAAACTCTTTACATTTATAACCACTGAGTTGCTCTATTTCTTCGTCTGTATGCCAATGTCTGGCAATGATCACTACAAGCTCTACGTGAGCCACACCTGGATGTAACTTTCATAGTTATAGGTAACACAGTTTGGCAATTCTAGTGAGATTTTTTTTTAACAGTTATATTCATTTTAAACACAAAATACACAAAACACAAACAATAAACACAAACAAATCCATACCCTCTCCAACATTTCTCAGATGAAAATAGGGATGTCCCATTCCATAATGATAGTTTTACTATTTATACCCCACAAATTGATTACTTGTTTACTTTCGAAATAATATTCCCATGATGCAGCTTCCACAATTACACCCTAATATATTTTTACTGAATTTGCAATATACAAATTACTATTATTTTATGACACTCCCCTGCCATTTATTTTAAAAATCTTAAGAGCTGTTCTATACATACATACATACATACATACATAAAACTTGTGGAATCTAGATGGTTGGGATATGTGCTTCAAAATGCAGCAGTGGGAGTCATATTTTAAAATGGATAAAACTGAAATTAAACAGGATGGTAATGCTGTTAAGGAGTGGCTGTAGTACCGTTCGGAGCTTAAGAGTACCTCCAAGATCCAGAACTGCTTCTTAAAAGGCAGGTTGGCGTTTATAGCAAGAGTGCCTTTTTCCTAATCTTAATAGTTAGGTTGCTGCTTCTACATGTGCCAGTATTTCCCATGCTGATTTATGGTTCTGAACACTTTCCTGGTAGAGCAAAAAACTTTCTTCCAATATAAATGTACTGGTCTATTTAAATTTTAATATTTTATATCTAGCCCACAAATTTGAGGGTTGTTAAAAATAGCACATCTTTATCTAGGCCTTGGCAAACTTCCCTTCTTTTGACATTATTTCCTTTTCCACAGTCGGCTGAGAGCCTAGTCCTTGGAGTCCACTGATACAGTGACACACAGGATTACATTGACATTCAGGAGCCA
The DNA here is from genome assembly GCF_965153285.1 of Podarcis tiliguerta. Classification (NCBI taxonomy): domain Eukaryota; kingdom Metazoa; phylum Chordata; class Lepidosauria; order Squamata; family Lacertidae; genus Podarcis; species Podarcis tiliguerta. The sequence continues at coordinate 86,557,108 of NC_139540.1, read as the reverse complement.
AAATACAGGAACTGTCTATGGTGCCAGTACTTGACAGATCTCTTAATTCAAATGTTGCATTGTTAGTCCAGCTGTAACTGCAAACAAAGTACGGGATTTGGAGGAGGAGGAGGAGGGAGGGGGGAGTCCCAACTTCCGTAAACCGTCAGAAAGAGATTCTGTTCATTCTTACAGGGTGAAAGAGAACAGGACGTACAGACTCGCTACAGGCAAAGTGCAACACAGAGAAACAGAGCACAAATTTGATGTTTTCATGGGTTTATCTGTATGTTTACTCCTTCATTTGATAAATGGAGTACATCAGCTCCTGGTCAAAAAGCATGGTACTTAAGGCCTCTTCGACAGGCCTTTCACCATCTTTTCTTACCCACCTGGGGTATGATTCTGCCCTCAAAACTGTGAAACAGAGGTTATGGGGTATTGCCTGTAGTGATTTACGATACCGCTCACATGTGAAATGTGGCCCATCTGTGTCAGGAATCTAATAGCTACAAGGTTTTTTGTTATCTCCCTACCTTAAGAATTTGACCGTATCTAACTACTGTTGTCTGTTTCCTAAAGCCAGATTAAATGTTTTCCATTCTGAAGTGCTGAGAAGATTCGCTGGTGTCACATACCAAGACAGGCTGTGCCCATTCGCCCAAGATGTTTTATTGCATTGTAATCTGTATAAACAGGTTAGAAAGCATCTAATCAATCCAATACTAATGAAACAACCTAAAACTGATGACTTATTTTATGTCACGGTTCTCCTTGAGGATAAGTTTAATACTATTACATTGGCTGCAGCAAAATTCCTCTCGGAGGCAGTGAGAATCAGAAATCAATATTTACAGGCTAAAGCTCCTCTGTTGGCTAGTAAGGCTGATCTTACACCTTAATAACTGATGATATTTACTATTGTTGTACTGTGCTGTAAACCACTGAGCCTTGGGCTTGCCAATCGGAAGGTCGGCAATTCGAATCCCCATGACAGGGTGAGCTCTCATTGCTCGGTCCCTGCTCCTGCTAACCTAGCAGTTCAAAAGCACACCAGTACAAGTAGATAAATAGGTACTGCTCCAGCAGGAGGGTAAACGGCATTTCCGTGTGCTGCTCTGATTTCGCCAGAAACGGCTTAGTCATGCTGGCCACATGACCTGGAAAAACTGTCTGCAGACAAATGTTGGCTCCTTTGGCCAGTAAAGCGAGATGACGGCCGCAACTCCAGAGTCATTCATGACTGGACTTAACTGTCAGGAGTCCTTTACCTTTACTGTGCATTTTGGGTCTACGGACCTCAATAAAGCTGTATGTGGATTATAAAAGGCAAGCGTTTCTAACCTGACAGGTAGGAAGATAGTATTTGTTTAAATCTATAGATTATAACAAAGCATAAAAGTTAATTTTTTTATCAAAACAGATATAAAGTAAAAACGCAGTAATAGAAATGAATTAAAGTGAGTGCTTGAAGTGGGGTGGGATGTTTTTCCACTTGCAGATATCTTTTACTGCTTCTTTTCAAGTAGTCAAAGGGTGCCTCCACGCTGTCACTATTTTGCAGGAGGAATTAAAGTGCTCTTATCATCCTAGCACAACAAAGCCACTTTATAAAAAATGGACTTTTGTGGCTTGGAAAGTAACAGGGAAATGCTTTGAAAAGTAGGATGAATAAATGATTAGCAGGAAGATGTATAAACACCCCATAAGCAAATTAGGATAAATGCAAGGCAAATATTCATTGTCATATTAACCACCCCATGAATAAATCAGGACAAATGCTCATCAAGACTAGATATAATATAACCTCCAAATAAGATTTGTCTAAGCAATTCAACATAGAGGAAGCCAAAACCGACTCTGGCCTAACCATCCCACTTTCACTTTTCTCCAGTTTTGGGACCACCCTACTTCCTTTTTTGCCTATTTCAGGCCCTGATTAAAGTCAATTAAAAAGGCAAATTTTTAATTGCCTGGCGTGCTCTGGTCCATGGGGTCACAAAGAGTCGGACACGAATAAGCGACTAAACAACAACAAAAATGGCAAATTGGCTCAAATTTAATGGGGTGGAAGTATGGAGAGTTCCAGCCCCTTCCCCATGCCAGTGTCCAACAACAAAGAGCAACCAAGATGAAAACAAGCTCATAAAACATCGGTTGTCTGATCATCGCAGTTAGAAATTCTATGTGGATTTCCAGATATTGCTTTTATTCAGTTTGACTTCAGTGAGCTGTGTATACAAATAGTTACAGGATCTGCCCTTTAAATAGTTCAGCAATGTGAACAAAGAAACTGAAAGTCTACTCATTGTACAAACAAAAATAAGTGAGGGGCCCTCAATCTTGAGATCACCATGGAGAAAGCCACCTGTGAGCACCTTTTATAGACAAGCCTAACCACCTCCAACTCAGGACAGGATCTTACAAACTATTCAGATTGCTAATACAGTAGTGTAGTCTGCAAACCAGTGTGACTTTAAACTTTACTCCAGTTTTATTGCTTACAGATTCCTAACCTCTTCTTCCAGTTCTAAATATTTCTAAAAATGTAATTTAACAATTGCTTATATATATATATATATATATATATATATGTATATATGTATATATGTATGTATATATATATCACTACCAAGATGCACATTCAACTACAGTCATTTTAAGATTGTACATTACTCTCAAAAGCAGCCCTAACAAGGCTTGGACTGCATTTTGAGATCTGCCCTAGTGCAATTATTTGGCTCTCTGAAACTTTGCCCCTTATCTAACATGGCAAGTGTTATTCATTAACAGAGTAGACCTAAGCAGGAGGAAACCAGGAAACCAGGAAAAAGTAGATGAGAAAACTTCAAGGCAGAGTGCAAAGGTGCTGAACCTGGGGATAGCAGAAGTCATGAAAGATAAAACGTTATCAACAGAAATACCAGAGGATCAACTTTCACTCTCTAGGAATCTGCGTCTAAAGTAAAAGATGAGGAAGAGGGAACATTAGTACTACTGGTATTTGAGATTTCACTGCTTTGAAAGTACTGTATTTCACACAGGATTGGTATTTAACCAGAGATTCACAAATTATGGCTTAGCATAATAATCACTCATCCCCCTTCCCAAGCCCTCTGCACATGCCTCAGAACTTGAGGGAGGTGGGGCCCTCTCCTATCATACTGCACTTTGAAACCACACCACAGAAGCACAATGTAAGAAACCACAGCTTACCATCCACAACTGGAAGAAGAGGAATGCACATGGCGCACTGGGCTTTGGATGCTGCAGAAACACTTCTGGCTTTGAAAAGTTCTGCAGAGCAACCTAAAAAATTCATTGAGTGGCATTCATTTAACTGAGAGTAGACCTACTAAAACTTAATAAAATTAATAGACCTAACTTAGCCATGCTGATTAACTTCAATGGGTCTACTCTGTAAAACATAGCTGACTTCCATTCAGTGTCAGTTTAGGAAGAGTAAAAGAAAAGTGGTTTCACATGTTGCACTGAATACAGGCACTCCAAAATCCACATGAAAGACTCTCCTTCCACCACAGGACCCAATGGCAGTCTCGATTATTGGATATTTGTGTTTCCCTGTGAGGGTTCTTCTTCAGAGACACCAGCCATTTCAGCACATGGCCAATGGGAAAAGCTGGACTATGTCACTTAACTGGGAGCAAAGCAGGACAGGGGGGGGGGAAGGGGGCCCTTACGATCTGACCACTCCATCATGCAAATATATTTGACATACAGTAAGCCCTCAATTTACGTTGGGGTAAAACTGTTGAAGCCTCTCTGCACGCTTTTTGAATAACAGTCTGTAAATATCAAATAAGGCAGCGTCAGCAATCATGATCACTGGTGGGGCGGAGGGGGGGGGAATGCAAACTTGTGAGCCAATGTTGATTCCTATGACTGCAACATCCTTACCAGTGATTCTAATTACTGCAGAGTAATTCTGTTAAAATTACAACCAATGACTCATTTTTCATTTTCATATATAGTTAACATGTTCTATATCATGTTAAATGTGATGACTCAGTTCATCACAAACACTCTTTTCCAACAACACAAGGGACGACTCTACACATGGACATCACCAGATGGGCAGCATCGAAATCAGATTGATTATATTCTCTGCAGCCAAAGATGGAGAAGCTCTATACAGTCAGCAAAAACAAGACCTGGAGCTGACTGTGGCTCAGATCATCAGCTTCTTATAGCAAAATTCAAGCTTAAACTGAAGAAAGTAGGAAAAACCACTGGGCCGGTAAGATACAATCTAAACCAAATCCCTTATGAATACACAGTGGAAGTGAGGAACAGGTTTAAGGATTTAGAATTGCTGGACAGAGTGCCTGAAGAACTATGGATGGAGGCTCGTAACATTATACAGGAGGCAGCAACGAAAACCATCCCAATGAAAAGGAAATGCAAGAAAGCAAAGTGGCTGTCCAATGAGGCCTTACAAATAGCAGACGAGAGAAGGCAAGCAAAATGCGAGGGAGATAGAGAAAGATACAGGAAATTGAATGCAGAATTCCAAAAAATAGCAAGGAGAGACAAGAAGGCCTTCTTAAATGAGCAATGCAAAGAAATAGAGAAAAACAACAGAATGGGAAGAACCAGAGATCTGTTCAAGAAAATTGGAGATATGAAAGGAAGATTTCGTTCAAAGATTACCATAATAAAGGACAAAAGTGGTAAGGACCTAACAGAAGCAGAAGACATCAAGAAGAGGTGGCAAGAATACACAGAGGAATTATACCAGAAAGATATGAATGTCTCGTACACCCCAGGTAGTGTGGTTGCTGACCTTGAGCCAGACATCCTGGAGAGTGAAGTCAAATGGGCCTTAGAAAGCATTGCAAATAACAAGGCCAGTGGAAGTGATGGTATTCCAGCTGAACTATTTAAAATTTTAAAAGATGATGCTGTTAAGGTGCTACACTCAATATGCCAGCAAGTTTGGAAAACTCAGCAGTGGCCAGAAGATTGGAGAAGGTCAGTCTACATCCCAATCCCAAAGAAGGGCAGTGCTAAAGAATGCTCCAACTACCACACAATTGCACTCATTTCACACGCTAGCAAGGTTATGCTTAAAATTCTTCAAGGAAGGCTCAAGCAGTATGTGGACCGAGAACTCCCAGAAGTGCAAGCTGGATTTAGAAGAGGCAGGGGAACCAGAGACCAAATTGCAAACATGCGCTGGATTATGGAGAAAGCTAGAGAGTTCCAGAAAGACATCTACTTCTGCTTCATTGACTATGCAAAAGCCTTTGACTGTGTCGATCACAGCAAACTATGGCAAGTTCTTAAAGAAATGGGTGTGCCTGATCACCTCATCTGTCTCCTGAGAAATCTCTATGTGGGACAAGAAGCTACAGTTAGAACTGGATATGGAACAACTGATTGGTTCAAAATTCGGAAAGGAGTACGACAAGGCTGTATTTTGTCTCCCTGCTTATTTAACTTATATGCAGAATTCATCATGGGAAAGGCTCGGCTGGATGAATCCCTAGCCGGAATTAAGATTGCTGGAAGAAATATCAACAACCTCAGATATGCAGATGACACAACCTTGATGGCAGAAAGTGAGGAGGAATTAAAAAACCTTTTATTGAGGGTGAAAGAGGAGAGCGCAAAATATGGTCTGAAGCTCAACATCAAAAAAACGAAGATCATGGCCACTGGTCCCATCACCTCCTGGCAAATAGAAGGGGAGGAAATGGAGGAAGTGAGAGATTTTACTTTCTTGGGCTCCATGATCACTGCAGATGGTGACAGCAGCCACGAAATTAAGAGACGCCTGCTTCTTGGGAGGAAAGCAATGGCAAACCTAGATAGCATTTTAAAAAGTAGAGACATCACCTTGCCAACAAAGGTCCGTATAGTAAAAGCTATGGTTTTCCCAGTAGTGATGTATGGAAGTGAGAGCTGGACCATAAAGAAGGCTGATCGCCGAAGAATTGACGCTTTTGAATTATGGTGCTGGAGGAGACTCTTGAGAGTCCCATGGACTGCAAGAAGATCAAACGCATCCATTCTTAAGGAAATCAGCCCTGAGTGCTCACTGGAAGGACAGATCGTGAAGCTGAGGCCCCAATACTTTGGCCACCTCATGAGAAGAGAAGACTCACTGGAAAAGACCCTGATGTTGGGAAAGATGGAGGGCACAAGGAGAAGGGGACGACAGAGGACGAGATGGTTAGACAGTGTTCTCAAAGCTACAAACATGAATCTGACCAAACTGCGGGTGGCAGTGGAAGACAGGAGTGCCTGGCGTGCTCTGGTCCAGGGGGTCACGAAGAGTCGGACACGACTGAACGACTAAACAACAACAACAACAACATATCATGTTAAAGGTAATTAAACTTTGGAAATGATATTAGTGTGAAAGAACCTTGGAAACTGACTTTAATGAGTCTGAATTCCAGTTATCACTAACAACATGTTGTGTATGGCTCAGCTCATCAAGACTTCTGACACTCTCTCACACACAACTTTGCATGAAGTCAGTGGTGTTCATTTCTATGAGCAAAGCAAACAAATTTACTTCACATACTATATAAGAATTCCTGATGGGTTTAGTAATTTTCTGCAATGAAAAGACACTTGCTCAAGACTGGATTGCTTTCTACTCTTTTCCAAAACTTGATGCAGCTTATGAATAAACCGCTACTCAGTGGACCTGCTGCATATTTTCTCTCTCTCACATAATCTGTGACAAAGTCCAAACTGGTACACTTGTCCTTTGCTGAAAGCTTAACCAGTTACAGAACAGTGGTGCTTGTGCGCTCTCCAAATCTTAAAAGGATCACAAAGTTCTTGGAAGAGAGCCAGCCCATCCAAAATTTTTGGACCATTGTTTGGAATTTGGGTCAGTAACAGGGCTATAAAAGAAAAGCAAAAACCTACAGCTGTCTATAAAGTTTATGCTGTCTTCTGTGAACTGGGAATATTTTTCTGCCCATTCAAAAAACAGCCTCTCTTTCTGGACAGATCAGACAAAACTGGAGTGTAGCAAGAGACATGAAATGACTAGCAGTGAGCAGACTAAGTGTGATTTTCCTACTTTTAACCTACTTCTAAAAGTCACAGAATCACAGAATTGCAGAGTTGGTGTTTAACTGAATGTTTTCAGATTTTTAGTTCTGACTGAGTGAATGCAACCAGTAATTCAATAAGTTCACTAGCAGAACCATACGTTTCTAAGGTAGAAAACAAATTATTTTAAATCTCATATATAAAAATGCCACTTGAACCAGTCAATACTCTAAAATAAGCGCCTTTCTAACTCTGCTTTGGGGGGGTATTGAGTTCTTGAAAAGTTTTCCAAGTGTTCCTCAATAACTAACTCTATAATGGATCTGTAAAGGAGAAGCTTCTCAGAAAGACAGATTGCCTGCAACCTCCCTTGCAAAGTGCATCAGCAGAGAAATGCTGAAGATGTTCTATGGCAGTGGTGTCCAAACTTTTTTCAAAGAGGGCCAGATTTGATGAAGTGAAGGGCCGTGAGGGCTGACTAAAGGGCCAACCAAAGTTGTTGAGCTCTCTTTAGGATTGAAGTTGTTGAGGTTTTTTTAGGATTTTACCCTAGGAAATAAATTACCACAGGGGCTGGATTAAACCGACTGGCAGGCCAGATTAGGCCCCAAAACGGATCTTGCACATGCCTGTTCTATGGAGTACGTTGATACTTATGAATCATGTGCATGCCACAATCCCCTGCAATGGCAACTGCACAAAGATTCCTTTGCAGGTAAATTCTTGTGGGAAATGTTCCAAAAGATTGGAAAGCTTGATAATATATTCGTAAGAGGAGCCTCAGACTCATGAAAATGACTGAGTCATTTTCGGGGGGGGGGGGACATGTCTTATGGCTGTCTCATGCTTTTGTATGAGTTCTCAGTATTTCCCTGTCTACAAAGAGTAAGCCTGCCACCACTTCATATTATTTTGTTATAGCAGCCTCTCACATTGTGTCACTATGCCATGGAAAACTGCAGAAAGGTTGTGTCAATACAATCAAGTTATTCTTAGGTTTCAAAACCGTATTTTAAACTGTTTGACCCTCATACATTTGAAGAGAATCCATGGAGTATTAGGGGAGCGGTAGTACAGTCTGTCCACCTTTAGTTCTCACGCTGCACCTGTGGCTCCTAGAAGCTATCAGCATTCCAGGAAATGGATTTGACTGACCAGCTAAACCAGGTGAAGGTAACCAATGGGTCTCAAACCCTCAGTGAGTTAGGGACTTCCCCTGCATGCAATGACAGGCTCCGGCGGATTGAGTGGACGAGACCAATAGTGGGTTCATTGGTTAAGAAGGTGGCTTCTACATACGCTATAGAGGGAAATGAGGAGCAGGTGGGGCTTGTCAACATGGGAAGATAGCCCACCTAGGAGTAGGAAAACTCTGATCCTAACCCGCCACTGCCTTGTGGGATTTCTTCAGGAAAAGAAAAGGCTAAGGAATAAACTCTACACAAATCCAGAGTGGAGTCCTTAAAACAGTTGGATGGCGCCTCTTTCCAACAACTCCTGCAGCCAAACATATTGCTCTGCCTCACTTTGGACCACACTAGCACGGCCGAGGGGGATGTCTTGTTGTCTGGGCAGCCCAGGACTTCCATTTACATACTGCCCAGGCTTGTGCCCCAGGGAGGTCACTCCATTGTCTCTCAAGGCAGATGGATAACAACAACAACAATCACCATGTTAATGCGACTGCTCTAAAAAACTAGAGCAGTTCAAATTTTCATTTACCAATTTGACATTGTGGAAATACACAGGTCAAGAATAGATTTACAAGAAAAGCAACAGAAAAAGAAGAGTGAAACAGCCTGGCTTTCTGGTAAACACTGAGAGCCATTGTCACCCAGAAAAATTCTCTTATGGGACTCTGTGGTGAAAACCCTATTAAAATGCTGCACTGGGAGTTAGCAGAGCTGCATCGTTTCAATTTTTCACTAGATGAGCCTTCCTCAAATGTTTTGAAATGTAATGTCCACCAGTCCCACCTAGTACAGCCTAGATAGCTGACATCTGTCATCTGAAACACCTAGAGAGTACCAGGTTCAGGAAGGTTGCACTAGGTATGCCAATAGGATAGTGGTGGCATGTGATTCTCGTCTTCCTCTCTCTCCACTCCTCCCGATGGGGAAACAACTCTTGCATGTCTCTTCCACATGCCAAGGTCTTACCATGTGCAATGTTCACATGCCACTTTCAACTCTCCCAAGGCCTGCATGGCACTTCAAAAGACCACTGGAGAAACATTAAACATTGCTGCTTATCACACAGATGTCCCATATAGAGATGGATTTTGAGTAGCAGCCACACATGGGGCCTTCCAAATAAATACGGTAATAAATAATAAAACCCATTGGTAAGACAGAAACAAAACAGAAACTTTGCTATGCTATGCACATTCTGTACCATATAATCTGAGTACTTTCAATAATTGTTTTATTGCATTTTGCCCCCATGTTAGATAAACACTAATAAAGTTATTACTCATACAGATATACCTTGGAAGTCAAACGGAATCCATTCCGGAAGTCCGTTTGACTTCCAAAACGCCTGACTTCCAAGGCCTTGATCAAAAATCCTGCAGAAAATGTTTGGTCCAAAGTCTAATCAGCAAACAAGCATTTTTATGTTGACAGAACAAAAATTCATTTTTAGGCTTCTTTAGCTCTTTCTATGCTGATTTTTCCAAAAAGGACTACCACAAAACTCCCCCCTGCTTTTTTCCACCTTCAATACATCCTTAAATCACAATTACAAACAAATGTGAAATTTGCATTTATTATTACAGCTAGTTCAAATATTTAACATTGATTCTAATGCATACTGTCAGAGCTGGCTCCTGGTCCC